>NC_092717.1:135187045-135794897 GCF_047496885.1 Scyliorhinus torazame
GGCCTGGATTGTTGCCTGAATTATCAGCATTCGCATCATTACAACTGTGAATCTGACAGCAGTTCCTAGCGTCTGCCACAGGCGCAGTTGAATGTAGAAATCCAGAAGTTTCCGTCAGTGATTCCCTTTCCTACATAACACTCATTATTGAACTTCTTTCAGATGGCCAAATCTTAGAAATCACTTGAATTGGCGTGAACTTCCATTTTTTACCTTCCTGCTGTAAAAAACTGTTGATAAAGTTGAACCTTGTTGAATGAGGAATAACTAGGCCTTTGACGGCATTCTACCTTCACAACTATTTTGAACAGCCTTTCTGGTTCTGAAAAATGAATTTTGTATTTGTTAAATGTAATTTTATCAGTTGGGTTGAAAATTCCGTGGACGGGATTCTCCCATGCCGTGCCGTTTGGGAGAATCGGCGTTTGCGCCGATTTTTCGTGCGACGCCGGTCCAATGCGTCCCAACCGGCGAGAACGGCGTCATCGAGGTCGGCGCCGCGCCTGCCGGAGAATCGCCCGAGGTGCTAAGTATGGCGATTCTAAGGGCCCCCCGCTATTCAGCGGCCCGGATGGGCCGGAGTCCCAGGGCCACGCCATCGCCGTTCACCCCTGCTGAATCAATTCGTCAGCCAGTCGTGCTGGGGGAGGGGGGGTGGGGGAGGAGGGGGGAAAAAGGGGAGGGGTTTTGGGGAAGGGTGCTGCCATGCTCGAGAGGGGGGGGGGAGGAGGGGGGGAAGGAGGAGGGAGTGGGAGAAGGGTGTTGCCATGCTCGGGAGTGGGGGGGAGGAGGAGGAAGAAGGAGGAGTTAGGGGAGAGGAGGGAGGGGGGAGGAAGGGGGGGGGAGAGGAGGGGGGGGATGGGTGCAGTCATGTCCGGGGGGGGGGGGGGGGGGCAGGGGGCCTCCATGTTCGGGGAGGGGGGGGTGTGGGGAGGGTTTTCCGCGGGAGCGACATGCCAGCCGGCCTGCCATGGCAGGACGGTGGCGAAGACACGCTTGTAAGTTGAGGTCATGCTGATGGGCAAAGGCCACTGGTGCCGCCATCCCACACTGCCACACGTCTTGACCTTGGCTGTGCCCAGTCCCCCCCTCCCGCACAGGAGCAGCAACACCCAGTCCCCGTGAGGGCATGGCCAGCCCACGGTGGCGCAATGAGGAGGGACGGGGTAAACTGGGCGGTGGATGGATACTGTGGGAAGGGGTCAGGGTGCCTGCGTGTCTGTAGCGAGACCAGGCAGCTGGGGATCACATGTATCCCATGGCACCTGGCTGTCGAGGTGTCAAAGTGCCATCGTTAAACATGTTGTATCTCCTCCCCCCCCCCCCCCCCTCCCCACCCCGCCCCGGCCCTCATGCAGATCGTCATGATTGCGCACCAGCCAGCGATGTTTGCCGCCGTGGCGGGAGCTGCTGCCCTGCAGGTGGCCCTTCGGCAGTGTCGACGCAGGCGGCTCAGAGCAGCTGCGGCAGCGGCAGCTGCAGCAGAGGGACTGGCTGCAGGAAGTCCCGTGCCATCTGCTCAGGCTGCAGGCCCGCCCGCCCGACAGGTGCAGGAGGAGGCGGAGGGGGACGATGACCACCACATCGTCGCAAATGCACAGGATGAGGATTCTGATTTTGATGGGGGGCAGGGGGAGCAGGAGGAGCAGGTGATGGCGCCAAGGCGCCGGAGCGAGGCCTCGAGTGTACCTTCACCGCATGTCGCTCGAGGACCTGTGATGTACCATCAATGGCGACAGACGAGAGTCGGAAGAGTAAACTGTGGCTTTAATCAACTAAAAGTTACCTGCTGGCAGCCGGTCGCAGAATGAGGGCAGGGCTGGAGGTTAGCCACCTTTATACTTGAGCCCGAGGGGCGGAGCGACAGGCGGAGCCAGCAGGGACAAACCCAGACATGTAACAAACAGTAAGAACAATATAATACAGTGGTTTACCACATTCACCCACTGTTTAAAAAAAAAAGGGTCCGGCGGGGGTGAAGTGGACGGGTTGAATTAGAGATCGAATCTGTCGAGGGCTTTGACCTTCCGCTGTGATCGCCGCAGTCCCGGCTGTGGTGAGGACACTGGTGTCGGATGAAGTGTTGAGGCCTGCGTATCCAGGAGTGTGTTGCCTCCTGGATAAGTAGCAACGGAGGGAGACGGTGTAGAGTCGTGAGTAGCAACGGAGGGAGACAGTGTAGAGTCAGGGGTAGTGGTGATGGTCGCTGGGGAACCTGCGGGTGCCAAGTCCCGAAGGGAGACTGTGTCCTCCCGCCCGTCATGCTGTGCCACATAGGCATATTGGGGGTTAGCATGGAGGAGAAGTACCCGTTCGACCAGGGGATCTGACTTGTGACTCCTCGCATGCTTCCGGAGGAGGACGGGCCCTGAAACCGTCAGCCAGGATGGGAGCGAGACCCCTGAGGTGGACTTCCTGGGGAAGACAAACATTCTCTCGTGAGGTGTCGCATTGGTGGCAGTACACAGGAGTGACCGGATGGAGTGGAACACATCGGGAAGGACCTCCTGCCAGCAGGAGACAGGGAGACTTCTAGACCGAAGGGCAAGAAGGATGGCCTTCCAGACCGTCGCGTTCTCCCTCTCCACCTGTCCGTTTCCCCGGGGAGTGTAGCTGGTAGTCCTGCTTGAGGCGATGCCCTTGCTAAGCAGGGACTGACGCAGCTCATCAATCATGAAGGAGGAACCCCGATCGCTATGGATGTACGTGGGGAAACCGAACAAGGTGAAGAGGCCGTGCAGGGCCTTGATGGCTGTGGCAGAGGTCATGTCAGGGCACGGGATGGCGAAAGGGAAACGTGAGTACTCATCAATGATGTTGAGAAAGTACACATTACGGTCAGTGGAGGGGAGGGGCCCTTTGAAATTGATGCTGAGGCGCTCAAAGGGGCGGGAGGCCTTTCCCAGGTGTGGAGAAAATATTGGAGGTTAGCGTCATGGTCCTGCTGGTCATGGTGATGTTATCCAGATACAGGAACGTGGCCCGCAGCCAGTACTGGTCAACCATTCGGCCCATCTCCCGTTGGAAGAGCGAAACCCCATTGGTGACGCCGAAGGGGACCCTGAGGAAGTGGTAGAGGCGGCCATCTGCCTCGAAGGCAGTGTATTGGCGGTCCTCCGGGCGGATAGGGAGCTGGTGTATGCGGACTTCAAGTCAATAGTGGAGAAGGCTCGGTACTGCGCAATCTGATTGACCATGTCAGATATGCAGGGGAGAGGGTACGCATCGAGCTGCGTGTACCGGTTGATCGTCTGACTGTAGTCGATGACCATCCGGTGCTTCTCCCCAGTTACGACGACCACCACTTGGGCTCTCCAGGTGCTAGTACTGGCCTCTATGATCCCTTCCCGCAGGAGTCGCTGGACCTCCGACCTGATAAAGGCCTTGGCCCGAGCACTGTATCGTCTGCTCCTAGTGGCGACAGGCTTACAGTCCACTACAACAAAGAGCGGGTGTGGGGTGACCTTAAGGGTCGAGAGGCTACAGACGGTGAGAGGGGGCAGGGGTCCGTCGAACTCCAAGGTAAGACTTTTGAGGTGGCATTGGAAATCTAGACCTAGTAGTAGGGCAGCGCAGAGTTGGGGGAGGACGTAGAGCTTGAAATTTTTGTACTCGACACCCCGTACTGTAAGGGTTGTGACACAGTACCCACGGACTTCCACGGAATGTGATTCGGAAGCCAGGGAGATTTTCTGGGTCGCGGGTAAAATTGGGAGGGAACAGCACCGTACCGTACCTCGGTGAATGAAACTGTCTGTGCTCCCGGAGTTGAAGAGGCAGGTCGTTTCGTGGCCGTTGATAAGGACGGCCATCATAGATTTAGCGAGGTGATGAGGTCGAGATTGGTCGAGAGTGATGGAGGTGAGCTTCGGAAGGTGGGTAGTCTGATCGAGGGTAGCGGAGGCCAGCGTGCGATCTGGTGAGCAGGGGTTCTGGCAGACGGCGGGGTGATTCCAAGATGGCGGCCCCCAGGGTCGCACATGGCGGGTGGCGTCGAAGATGGTGGCCCCCATGGGTCACACGTGGCGGGTGGCAGCGAAGATGGTGGCCCCCCACGGGTCGCACGTGGCGGATGACGTGGAAGATGGGGGTGGTCCCCACGGGCTACACACAGCACTGTTGGGTTTAGAAACAGGTTGGGCCTGGCAGACTTTAGAGAAGTGGCCCTTCTTTCCGCACCCGTTGCAGACTCGCGCTCCTCACTGGGCAGCGTTGTCTGGGGTGCTCACTCTGGCCACAGAAGTAACATTTTGGGCCTCCGGAGTAGGCGGGTCGCTGCAAGGCACAGGCTTGCGGCGCCCCTGGGTTGGGTGATGGCGGCGCCCACTACGTCCATGAGGGTGCCGCGTGGTCGGAGGTGTAGGCATGCATGTTATGGAAGGCCACTTCCAACGAGTCTGAGAGCTTACTGTGTCTTGGAGGTCGAGTGTACCCACTTCTAGTAGGCGCTGGTGGATGTAATTAGATTTTATGCCTGCGACATAGGCGTCCCGGATCAGCAATTCAGTGTGCCTGACAGCCGATACCACCTTACAGCTGCAGTTCCGGCCGAGCACCTGCAAGGCGCGTTGAAATTCAGCTTGCGATTCTCCGGGGCGCTGTCGCCTCGTGGCAAGGAGATGCCTAGCGTACACCTCGTTGACTTTAACATACTGCCCCTTCAACAGCGTTATCGCATCCTCATACGAGGTAGCATCCCTGATAAGAAGGAAAACTTGCGGCCTCACCCGGGAGTGGAGGACTCACAGCTTGTGGGTCTCAGCGACGGCGGCGGCGGAGAAATCAATGTCAGATTCGAAGCAGCTTAGCCAGTGTTCAAACGTGGCAGTGGCGTCGGTTGCTTGGGGGTCCAGCTCCAGGCGATCAGGCTTGAGCGATGGATCCATCTTAAAATTTTAGCTGATTAAATTGATGTCCATCAATGACGACAGACGAGAGTCGGAAGAGTAATCTGTGGCTTTAATCAGCTAAAAGATACCTGCTGACAGCCAGTCCCAGAATGAGGGTAGAGCTGGAGGTTAGCCCCCTTTATACTTGAGCCCGAGGGGCGGAGCCAACAGGGACAAATCCAGCTATGTAACAAATAGTAGGAACAGTAAGTACAATAAATAAGAACAGTAAGTGCAATATAATATAATGGGTGATCACAACCTGCCGGACAGGCATGCAGGAGGAGACTCCGAATGAGTAGGGAGACCGTTGCACATATATGCCACCTCATGGTACACCTGGCACCACGTGGAACGGGGGGAGGACATGCTATCCCGGTGACCGTCAAGGTGACGGTAGCTCTCAACTTCTACGTGACGGGGTCGTTCCAGGCACCGAGCGGAATGGTGTCTCACAGGCATCGGTGCACCGGCGCATCAGAGCAGTAACCGACGCCTTGTATGCCATCGCTGACCGGTCCATCTAGTTTCCAGAGGATCGCGTACACCAGGATGCCCGGGCAGCGGGATTCAACTCCGTGGCCAGGATACCAATGGTCCAGGGGGTGATTGATGGGGTGCACGTCGCCATGCGTCCACCATCGGAGAATAGGGATGTGTTCATGAACAGAAAGGGGACCTACTCCATGAACATTCAGGTGGTCTGCGACCACCGCATGCAAATCATGCATGTGTGCGCCCAGTACCCCCGCAATGTGCATGATGCCTTTATACTGGCGCAATCTTACATCCCCTCCATGTTCGAGGGACCCCCCCGGGTGAGGGGCTGGTTGCTGGGCGACAGGGGTTACCCGTTGTGGTAGTGGCTGATGACGCCTATACAGAGGCCACTGACCAACGCGGAGACCCGCTACAATGAGGCCCATGCAGCAACCAGGGGTGTGGTCGAGAGGTGCTTTGACCTCTTGAAGATGCACTTCAGGTGCCTGGACCGCTCCGGAGGGGCCCTCCAGTACCATTCGGAGAGGATCGGCCGCATAGCTGTTGTCTGCTGCGTGCTGCACAACATAGCCCTGCAGAGGGGCGATGTCCTGGAGGAGGAGGCACAGGGGGAGCCCGATGAGGGTGACGCATTTGCACAAGAGGAGGAGGAGGATGGGGAGGGGGAGGGGGAGGGGCACAGACACGGCATGGGGCCTGGATATGGCCGGTAGGCTGCACGACGCCACCGGTTTGGCAAACGAGCACGTGAGGCGTTGATCACCGCACGTTTCACGAACTAGGGGGAGGGCATCGCTGAGCAAGGCACTTACACCACTGATCTGCCCAAACTCATCACCCAGCAACCCCCCACCTCCCGCACCATCCGACAACCCTAGTGCCCAAACCACCACTTTCACAGCACCTTACACCTTCGGCACAACAGGATGGTCTCACACAATTGCTTGTGTAAGCGGGTGTGATCAGTGCCATGTTGAATGATGACAACCTGATCTGCGATGAGCTGTGAGGTCCGGATCGTAAGACAATGTCTGACTCATGGCCACAGCTACACCCTCCACCTGGGTGGTCCCTGTATGCTTCATGGACACTCCATCACATGGCCATGTGGTGTAGCTGCCGTTGGTGTGCCAAGGACGACGGGGTGTTGGGGGGGCGGGGGGGGGGGGGGGGGGGAGACACACACACCCAGCCTCACCGTTGTACCAAACTTCGACCCCAACGCTACTCGGTCCCCTTCACGACCCCTCAGGTACCGGACATAGCACAGAGGCATCTAGGTTTGGTGTAACAGTGACTTTAATCGTGACATTCACATACAAGTGCCTTAGCCCCTATAACTAAGCTGTGTCGTGCACCCGTCCCAACTTACTACGTGTCTAACTTCTTTGCCTTGCGGGCCCTACCACTACACCTTGGTGTTTCCCCAGACGGTACAGCAGGAGTGGAGGCGGACTGCTGAGACTCCTGCCCTGCGTCCTGGCTCCCCGTCGGCGCCCGTTTCCTGGGTGGCCTGGCTTGGATGGGCCAGGCTGCTCGGCGGGCGTGCTGGACGGCATGGTGCCACCCTGTTCTGCCCGCTGCCCACCAGAAGCACAAGCGACGGAACAGGGGTACTCCTTGCTGGAGTCACCGAGACGGGCCCAAGACCCTCCTCCTCCTTCGGGGAGCCCGGTGGCCCCCGGGCCTCACTATGGGATGGTGGTGCAAGTGGAGACAAGCGCCATGGCACCACCGACACCTGGCGCTGCCGGTCCTGGAGGCCCGCTGTGGCATCGACCAGGGTATGAACATTCGCAGCGATGGAGCTCAGAGAGTGCGCCTTCCCTGTCAGGGACTGCGCAACCTCCTGCTGGGCTTGTGCGACGCCATGCAGCACGTGCGCAAGGCCACCGATGCTCTCGGCGATAGCCTGCTGGGACTGGGCCATGGCCTGCTGAGACTGGGCCATGGTCTGCTGAGACTGGGCCATGGCCTGCTGAGGCTCGGCCAGACCCCGGAGCGTGGCGGCAATGTCCAGCTGGCTCTGGGACATGGCTGCCTGTGAGAGGGCAGCCCTGTGCTGGGCCACGGATGACGCGTGCACATGAAGCCCCACGCCTTACAGAACCTGACCCCTGGCCGAAACCATTGCCCCCATTGTCTCCACCGCGGACGCCACCCGTGCGGTGTCGGCCTGGGTGGCAGCCATGACGGGCACCACTCCCTGCTCATGGACGCGGATGGACTCTTCCAACTGCGTCTGCAGATGCTGGAAGACGGCCGTCATCCCGTTGTCCAGTCCCTGGGTTTCCAAACGCATCGGATCTGGGTGGGTCTGGTAAATCCAGGAACCCGGGAACCATCTGGGCGGCAGCTGGGTGCTGGGCCTGGCCTGCCCTCCGACCGTCCAGCCCCTCGGCTGCTCCTACCTCCATCTG
This sequence comes from Scyliorhinus torazame, assembly GCF_047496885.1. NCBI lineage: Eukaryota > Metazoa > Chordata > Chondrichthyes > Carcharhiniformes > Scyliorhinidae > Scyliorhinus > Scyliorhinus torazame. The sequence continues at coordinate 135,194,856 of NC_092717.1, forward strand.
TTGTACCGGTTCGGCTGTGTGGTGCGCACCAGTCAGTGTCCCAGAAGCCTCATCACTCATGTGCCCAACTGAGGTGAGTGTATCTGCGATGGTGGAGAGTGTGGGTGACAGCAGTGACGCAAGGTCCATTTCTTCATCAGACCCCAGGTCTGGGGTCTCCTGGGTCGAGCCTTGGACCGATGGACATTGTCCCCGGCCCATGTGAGGGGCCGTGTCTGGTCTGTGCATAATCTGTCTGGCCGTCCACTGTGCGTCACTGTCCAGAGTCCCCGTCCTCTGTTCATCACTGTCCTGGCTCTCCGTCCTCTCTTCATCCGTCTCATAGCCGTCAGTGCCCTGACTGTCCGTCCTGTGTTCGTCAGTGTAGTTTCTGTCGGTCCTCTGTGCGTCAGTCTCCAGTGGCCCAGCTTCGGAAGAGGGCCCTCCTTCCTTCCCCTCCCTGGCGTGTGTCCCTGTGGGCGGATGAACTTGGACCTGGATGGCGGGAACTTCTTCGAGACGTTCCGGGACGATCGGCTGCTGGCCCTGGAATACACAATAAAGCATGTATCATTAGTCAGGTGTGAGGGGGTGGAGGGGGCAGTGTGAGGGGGTGGAGTGTGAGGGTGCATGGAGGGGGCAGTGTGAGGGGGTGCAGTCTTAGGGAGGGGTGGGGGAGGTGAGGTGCTGAGGGAGTGTAGCCAGGCAGGGGAGTCTCACTTGGTACTGCCCTCCGATCTGGCATGGCGCTACTTCTCGGGTGGCGGCTCCCATCGAGGTCCAGAGCCCTCTGCTCATGGATGGTGAGGGGGTGCAACACAGGTGATCCCCCTCTGGTTCTAGCACGCTCACGATGGTTGTGGGCTGTCTTGTCCTGCGGGGGGGGGAAAGCACCAGGGTTAAGTGGTCAGCAGCAAGACACGCAGATGTTGGCAACATTTTGACTGGGGGGGCACTGGGCACCACGCCATGGCAGCTCGCAAGGGGGGTGCGGTGCCCATTTGGGCCGGGTGCAACGTGGTGCCCCCCCCCGTCCTGTGGGGAGGGGGGTGGTGCGCGACACGTGGTGGGGGTGGGGGAGGGAGGGAGGGGTGCGGTGTGGCCCGGGGGAACTCTCGGGGTACTTACCCTGCCAGCCCTCATGGGGTCGTGGAGCTTCTTTCGGCACTGGTCTCCAGAGCGGGGGTTGTGCCGCACAGCGCTGACGGCGATGCCCACTTCACGCCAGCTGCGCTTGACTATACTGGCCGGGTATCAGTGGCCACGTCTTGGGCACAGGATCGCCCTACGCTCTTCAACTGTGTCCAGCAATGCCTCCAGGTCACGGCGGGGCGCAGCCATCTCTCTCTGTCAGGGCCTGTGCGCGGATCACGCTCATTAAATGACACGGCGCAGCGTCATCCAGGCGTCGCGCGATGGCGGCGCTGCTCTGGCACCACGCCCACCGCGTTTCGCGTGGCCCCGCTGCTGGCCCCTTTTCAGGGCCTAAACCGATGCTGCCGGTGGCCCGTTCACGCCGTCGTGAAATACGACGGCGATCACAACGGCGCGGACACTCTGACTCGCCATCGGAGAATCCCACCCCAAAGATTTTTAACTTAATAAAATTAAATTTCTTTTCTTTTTCTTTTTTTTTAATAAACATTTTATTGAGGTATTTTTGGTATAGTAACAATAACAAAATAAACAATATACATGAAACCATAAACATAGTGCAAAAGCCGTTTACCTTTCATACAGGTCCCACCCTTATTAACCCCCTACTCTCACCTAAACGACCCCCCCCCCCCCCCACTGCTGACGATTAATTTTCCGCAAAGAAGTCGACGAATGGTTGCCACCTCCGGGTGAACCCTAACAGTGACCCTCTCAAGGCAAACTTAATTTTCTCCATACAGAGAAAGCTTGCCATGTCCGATAGCCAGGTCTCCGACTTCGGGGGCTTTGAGTCCCTCCATGCCAATAGAATCTGTCTCCGGGCTACCAGGGAAGCAAAGGCCAGAACATCTGCCTCTTTCTTCTCCTGGATTCCCGGGTCTTCTGACATCCCGAAAATCGCCACCTCTGGACTCAGTGCCACCCTTGTTTTTAACACCATGGACATGACGTCGACAAACCCCTGCCAAAATCCCCTCAGCTTTGGACATGTCCAAAACATGTGGACATGGTTCGCTGGTCCTCCCGCACATTTTGTGCACCTGTCCTCCACCCCAAAGAATCATCCGGGACATTGTCATGTGAGCCCGGTGAACAACCTTAAATTGTATCAGGCTGAGCCTGGCACATGTTGCGGACGCGTTGACTCTACTCAACGTGTCTGCCCATAAACCATCCTCTGTCTCACCACCCAGCTCCTTCTCCCACTTGCGCTTCAGCTCCTCGGTCTGCGTCTCCTCCGACCCCATAAGCTCCTTATAGATGTCCGAGACGCTCCCCTCCCCTACCCACCCTCTGAAAATTACCCTGTCCTGAATCCCCCTCAACGGTAGAAGCGGGAAGGCTGACACCTGGGGCGAAATTCTCCCCCAACGGCGCAATGTCCGCCGACTGGCGCCAAACACGGCGCCAATCAGACGGGCATCGCGCCGGCCCAAAGGTACGGAATGCTCCGCATCTTTGGCGGCCTAGCCCCAACATTGAGGGATTTCCGCCCCGCCAGCTGCCGGAAATGGCGTTTGTTGCCCCGCCAGCTGGCGCGGAAATGCGGCGCATGCGCGGGAGCGTCAGCGGCCGCTGACAGTTTCCCGGCGCATGTGCGGGAGCGTCAGCGGCCGCTGTCAGTTTCCCGCACATGCGCAGTGGGGAGAGTCTCTTCCGCCTCCGCCATGGTGGAGACCGTGGCGGAGGCGGAAGGGAAAGAGTGCCCCACGGCACAGGCCCGCCCGCGGATCGGTGGGCCCCGATCGCGGGCCAGGCCATCGTGGGGGCACCCCCCGGGGTCAGATCGCCCCGCGCCCCCCCCCCCAGGACCCCGGAGCCCGCCCATGCCGCCTGGTCCCGCCAGTAAATACCAGGTTTGATTTACGCCGGCGGGACAGGCAATTTCTGGGCGGGACTTCGGCCCATCCAGCCCGCCCCCTCCCCGACTCCGCTCAAGCATTACCTTCCTTACCCACTGGGTATTGCCTGACCCAGTCTGTCATCACTCTGTTTAACCGCTTAAAAAAGGACCACGGAATAAAGATGGGGTGACATTGAAATACAAATAGGAATCTCGGGAGGACCATCATTTTCACCCTCCCGGCCAGAGACAACGGAAGCGCGTCCCATCTCCGAAAATCGTCCTTCATTTGGTCCACTAGCCGGGCCAGATTCAGTTTATGCAGCCGGTCCCATCCCGTGCCACTTGGATGCCCAGGTACCAACACCTACCCCCTACCGACCTAAACGGCAGCTCCCCCAGTAGCCCCTCCTGTCCCCTTGCCTGAACCACAAACATCTCACTCTTATCCATGTTTAGCTTATACCCTGAAAACCGGCCAAATTCCCCCAGAGATTTCTTCCATCCCCTCTATTGGGTCCGAAAGGTACAGAGGCAGATCATCCTCATAGAGTGAAACCCTGTGCTTTACCACCCCCTGGACCAGTCCCCTCTAACCCCTTGAGGCTCTCAGAGCAATTGCCAATGGTTCTATAGCCAGGGCAAACACCAGTGGGGAAAAGGGGGCATCCCTGTCTTGTCCCCCTGGTGCAGTCTAAAATAGTCCGAAGTTGTCCTATTTGTCCGTACACTTGCCACAGGAGCCTGATATAGTAACCTGACCCAGTCAATAAAGCCCCACCCGAATCTGAACCGTCCCAGTACCTCCCACAGATAATCCCATTCTACCCGATCAAAAGCCTTTTCTACATCCATTGCGATCACAACCTCCGCCTCCCTACCTTCCGGGGGCATCATGATCACATTTAAAAGCCTTCTTACATTGGCCACCAACTGCCTACCCTTTACAAACCCCATCTGGCCCTCCCCAATAATATCCGCAGCACACTCCTCAATCCTGGAGGACAAGATTTTGGCCAGCAACTTGGCATCCACATTCAACAGGGAGATCGGCCTGTAGGACCCACACCCCTTCGGGTTCTTGTCCCGCTTAAGAATCAGCAAAATCGTTGCCTGTGACATCGTCAGGGGCAGCACCCCTCTTTCCCTTGCCTCATTGAACATCCTCAAAAACACTGGCCCCAATATCCCCGATAACCTTTTATAAAATTCCACTGGGTACACGTCCGGACCTGGGGCCTTACCCGCCTGCATGGCCTTCAAGCCCTCCACTATCTCCTCCAGCCCAATTGGGGCCCCCAGCCCTTCTACCTGCTCCCCGTCCACCGTTGGGAAATTCAGCCCCTCCAAGAAGTGCCTCATCCCCTCCGGCCCCGTAGGGGGTTCTGACCAGTGCAGCCTGCTGTAGAAATCCCTAAACGTCTTATTCACCCCTACCGAATCACCAACCAGCTTCCCCTCACCGTCCTTTACTTTCCCTATCTCCCTAGCTGCCTCCTTCTTCCTGAGCTGATGTACAAGCTTTCTGCTGGCCTTCTCTCCATGTTCATAAATCACACCCCTCGCCTTTCTCAGCTGCTCCACCACCCTCCCTGTGGTCAGCAAGCTATACTCCGCCTGTAGCCTCCGCCGTTCCTTTAAAAGCCTGCCTCTGGGGTCTCTGCATACCTCCTATCAATCGGTAATATCTCCTTTACCAGTCGGTCCATCTCTGCCCTGCTAACCTTCTCCCTATGAGCCCGGATCGAGATCAGCTCCCCCCTGACCACCGCCTTCAGTGCTTCCCAAACCACCGCTGCTGAAAATTCCCCCATGTCGTTGATCTGCAGGTAGTTCTGAATAAATTTCCTCAACCGCTCGCACACCCTTCGTCAGCCAAAAGTCCCACATCTAATCTCCAGTGCGGGCGCTGGTTGCTGTCTTTGCTAACCTGCAGGTCAACCCACTGTGGGGCATGGTCTGAGATTATAATCGCCGAATACCCCGTGTCCACTACCCCACCAGAAAGGCCCTGCTCAAAATAAAGAAATCAATCCGGGAATACACTTTATGAACGTGTGAGTAGAAGGAGAACTGCTTCACCCTCGGCTGCCCAAATCTCCATGGATCCACCCCGCCCATCAGCTCCATGAACCCTCTTAGTTCCTTTGCCATTGCTGGCACCCTGCCCATTTTCCAGCTTGACCGGTCTAAGCCAGGGTCTATAACTGTATTGATGTCCCCTCCCATGACCAACTTGTGCAAATCCAGGTCCGGTATCTTTCCCAGCATCCTCCTAATAAACTCTACATCATCCCAATTTGGTGCATATACATTAACTAATACCACCTGCACCCCCTCTAGCTTCCCACTGACCATAAAGTACCGACCTCCCATGTCTGAGACTATTCTACCCGCCTCAAACACCACCCGCTTCTTGATCAGGATCATGACCCCTCTAGTCTTTCAATCTAGTCCCGAGTGAAACACTTGGCTGACCCAGCCTTTCCTCAGTTACTCTAAGGTGCGTCTCCTCCAACATTACCACCTCCGCCTCCAATCCCCTAAGATGCGCGAACATACGTGTCCTTTTGACCGGCCCATTTAACCCTCGAACATTCCAGGTGATCAGCGTAGTTGGGGGGCTCATTGCCCCGCCTCCACCGATCACCCATTTCCTTTTTTAGGCTCGCCTCCAGCCCGTGTTCCGCGCCTCCACTGGCCCATCCCCAGGCAGCCCCCGCCCCAACCTCCTCTCCATCCCTCAGCCCAAGTCCCTCCCTGGTCAGCAGAACATTTACCTCCCTCCCCCCCTAGCAACAACACCCTGTAACCCAACCCCTTTCCTAAATAACCCCCCCCACACTGTGCTTCTGAAAGCTAGCTCACCCAGCTAGTTTGGTGGCCCCCATCCCCAGCGCCAGATAGTCTCCCACCTATTGTTCCCTCCCCACCCTCCCCCCCGCTCATACAAACAAACTCCAACATCAAACAATTGCCCAACAGAAAAACACCAAGATCAAAACAAGCACACCTCCATCCCCCAACAGTGTAAATGAAAACCTTAACTCATTCAGCTCTACTGCTGGATCCAAATCAATGCAAACGGCATCACAAACATCTTCCATAAAACGCAAAACGAGAAACATTTTACAAAAACAGAGAAACAAAAAGAAAAAAAAAACATGAACGCTGCAGCCAAGTTCAAACGTTCTTAGTCCACCACCAGGCCTTTCTTTTTCGCAAAGTCCAACGCGTCCTCAGGCGACTCGAAGTAAAAGTGCTGATGCTCATGCATGACCCAGAGACAGGCTGGGTATAACAGTCCAAACTTCACCTTTTTCTTGAAAAGGATTGCCCTGATCTGATTGAAGCCTGCTCTCCTCCTGGCCACCTCCACACTCAGGTCTTGGTAAACAAGCAGGATGCTATTGTCCCACTTACAGCTCCGTGTCTGCTTGGCCCACTGTAGAATATGCTCCTTATCTGAGAACCTGTGGAATCTCACCACCATTGCCCTCGGGGGGTCTCCCACCCGCGGCTTCCTCGCGAGTGCTCTGTGAGCCCTATCCATCTCCAAGGGCCGGGAGAATGCCCCATCCCCCAGCAGCTTCTCAAACATGCCTGCGATGTTTGCCCCAGCGTCCATTCTTTCGGACCCCTCCGGGAGCCCGACAATTCTTAGGTTCTGCTGGTGGGACCTATTCTCTAGGTCCTCCACCTTCTCCAGAAGCTTCTTCTGCTGGTCTTTCAGCATCCCCACCTCCAACTCCACCGCAGCCTGATGCTCCTCCTGCTCAGCCAGCGCCTTCTCCACCTTCTGGATCGCCCGATCCTGGGCGTCCAATCTAAGCTCCAACCGCTCAATCGACTCTTTTATTGGGTCCAAGCAGTCCCGCTTCTGCATAGCAAAGCCTTCCTGAATGAGTTGCATCAGCTGCTCTATAGACCGCTGGGTGGACAAGCCAGAGGTCCGAACCTCCGCCATGCTGTCTCCTGTTGCAACTACAGCCCAAGTCTTCTCTATCTTTTTGTTTCTGCCCTTACGAACACTTCTAGTCCTTTTCTCCATGCACCAAAGTTGGAATGCAGTAGAGAATTGCCACTAACATCTGTTTTACAATTCAAGTCCGTTAAAAAATCGGGGGAAAAGGTCCAAACGTCCAAACAGAGCGGGAGCCACCAAATGTGCGACTTACTCCTTCATAGCCGCCACTGGAAGTCCATAAAATTATATTTCTTTGAACTTTGTTTAGGCTATTTAATATTCCACCTTAATTTCGTGTAAAAGCCCCAATCTTAATTCTTTTCTCGGCAAAATGATGAAAAAGTAAAGAATAATCTGTGCATTTTACTTCCTGTACTGCTGGCAATGTAAATTCTGCGGTATAATCGGCTGTTCAGCCTGCTTGATGACATCACTGTTGCTGGATGTCAGCGATCACTGGTAGTTGGTGTAGCATCAAAATAACATCAGGAATGATGACATTCATCCTTTCTTCGAGGTCAGCGGTGAACACTGGTGCACTTCACCACTGAAGTCAAGCTCACGCCAAAAAAAATGGTTTTAGAGCCAGCACAATCAGTTGAAGGCAATAACACCAGAATTAGTTTTAGGTCAAGTTTTGTTTTCTTCTGCGGATTGCTTGGTGCAGATGGCAGTGAATATGTGAATAAAGGAGTTGCTTTGGTTAAATGTACTTTAGACAACTTCAAGCAATGAGTGTGATTATAACTGAGCTTAGCACTTTCCCTTTCCAACTAGTTAATCAAGTTGAGCCAAGTATCTGTCTAACTGATGATCTCTTCATTGTCAATGAATGCCAGACAAAATCCTTAAACTTGCCAGCGGCAGTTGTGTTTGTTAACCATGTCCTTCCATCTCTTCCTGGCATCTCTAATTATTAAGAGCGTTTCTGCTGGATGGTGTTTCAGATTTCAGTCCGGCTGTTCTATTATTGCTTTCCAGGAGTGGCAAGTTGAACGACTTATGTGGTGTTTCAGTCCAAATAGAATACCACCTGCTGGGAATGATGGAGAATTATTAGATTCTTTACAGGCCAAAACCAAGGTCCACATTTCTGAGTCCAGAAAATTGAGAATTGCTTGGAACAGAGTAGGGTTATTTTTATCCTTCTGTCTGTATCTAAAAGAGGAAGGTTGGAACTTCAATGTTCAGAGGTGTGTTCGACAACAGCAGGAGTGCGCGATAATCGTGGTATTCCTCCAGACAATTCTTCCCTTTCATCTTGCACGAAATGTGCTACACATTGAAAGATGTCATTCTGATGTTCCTAAAAATAGAATCCCCCCCTAGCCAACAGAGTCTGATTGTCAGCTGCTTGAGGAGGGGGCAAGGATAACTGCCAACTGCTTTAAACATTGATATGTGACAGTGACTTTCCCACCAACCAGCAATAGAAAAGATTGGGGCCAGCAGAGGCCCAATCGGGTAAGCTGAAAGTATGTATTTTAACATTTCTTTCTGTGGCTTGGAGAAGCAGGAGTTTACCTGCTGATCCCATAAGGAATATTTGGACCTCCTCAGCCATAATCTTGCTAACACACCCACCATGGAAGGAACCACGTGGGACAGCACGGCAGCCAATCTTTCCAATTATTACATGCTGGCTACACAATTATCCACGACTGCCCACCTGGAATGGGATTTAAATGAGGCCTGTTGCGATTGGAACCTATTGGGCTTAACATCGGTTTACCCATTCTTTTGGGGACATGGGTCACAATTTACAATCGGCCTGCAATTTATTTTGGATATATTTAGTGCTGTCATCTAGTTACCATGATTCCAGCGTAGGATTGGGCCTTATCTGTTTCCTCTAAACACTTCAGGGGCCGAGTATTGTTGTACTGATAATTCATGGTACAGGCAGCCTTCTTAAAAGAAACTCCACTCAATAATATTGTTGCAATACCAAGCATAAACAATGAAAAGCAGGGCAGAGAGAGGGTTCCAGGATGCAGCACTCAAAGCATTAATGATGGAGATGGACAGAAGGAGAAACACTATGCTCCTCAGAATGGAGTGTGAGCAGGTGGCCAATTAGGTGGATTCCTGGTCTCTGGTCCTGATGACCTGATAGTAGTGACATCAGAAGACTTACGTGGGTGAACAATATAAATGCAATATAAAAACAATATAAATAGGGGCTGGTTTAGCACACTGGGCTAAATTGCTGGCTTTTAAAGCAGACCAAGGCAGGCCAGCAGCACGGTTCAATTCCCATACCAGCCTCCCCGAACAGGCACCGGAATGTGGCGACTAGGGGCTTTTCACAGTAACTTCTTTGAAGCCTACTTGTGACAATAAGCGATTTTCATTTTTCATTTCAAATGCATTTTCACATGAAAGAAGCGATTTTCCAGCCTCATTGCGCTCTCGCTCGCGCAAAATGAGGCAGATGAATAGCGGGAGAGGCCAAAAACGAGAACTGCGCCAGGCACCAAACAGTTTGGGATGCAAACGGCCCACTCCAGTCGGCGAAATCAGGATCTCTCCGTAGCGTTGCGAAAAACCACTTAAGCCCTATTACAAACAATAAACAAGAGCAACCCCTGATCCAGTGGCCTCCTGTCATTCAGCGGCCTCCCCAGCAAGTTGTCACTCTAGCACCGATTAGTGCTCCTTTTGAACCTGGCCGGAAGGTCTCTGTGGGGAGCTGAGGAGGTGAGTAGCCAATTTTGCTCACATACAAAGAACCCGGAGCTTCTAGGCTTGTCACCCCAGTGCTCGGCAAGGGGTGAGGGACCCTTGGCTGAGGGGGGCGGTGGGGAACCCCAGGTGGGGGTGGGCCGCCATGGGAGGGGGGGGGGGAGGTGTTAGGGAAGGTGCAACCACGCGCGGCACCACCATGCCAACCCCTGGATCATATGCATCTATTCCGGTGGTGGCCGGAGATAGGGTGGTCGCCCACGCGGAGGTTGGCAGAAGCTGCAGAGGTGAGGAACCACCTGGAGGACCTGTCAAACATGAGTTGTTATTGCCTCAGTAACTTTCCTCGGCCACCCCGTCACTTCCAGAGCCCCTTCCTTGAAGGAGGTAAGGATTCTTAAGTCCGGCATCCCGCCGCCAGTCGGGGCGCTCTCCCGACGGTTGTGCGAGAACTTTTACCGAGGCTACACGAAGAGAACATCGTTAGTCACACACGGGGTTCACAGTGGTGGGAGGAGGTTGTGAAGGTAGAGTTGGGGGGGGCAGTTGAAGGGAGAGGGGAGTGAAGGCAGGATTGAGGGCCGCATGGAGAGTTGGGGTGGGTGGATGCTTGCTGGTCTCGGGGCAGGTGCGGGGGTGGGGGGGTGGGGGGGAGGGCGGCGGGTGGCATTGATGTCAACTCACTCGTACTGCCCGGCGTAGGTCGTTGACCATTTTCTGGGACTGGAGGCCAATCCTGCTGTTCACACCCCGGCGCTCACAGCTGCCACCACCTTGTTCCAGGCAGCACTGACTTGACTGCCTTGTGGCTCACCATCCAGGACTCTCAGGGGAACAGGATATCACTCCTGGCCCCCACTGTGTCTTGAAGCCTGACCAAGTCAACATCGGGGCCGGTCTCCTTGGCGCCATTGTTGCGAGCTGGCTGGGGTTGGCTGAGCAAGTGCAGCTTAAGTGCTGCTCGACCTTGTTAGCGGGGGGGCTGGTGAGCGCGGTGCCGGCGAATCGGCGAGCGAGCCTTCATTTGCGGCGAGAAGCTTGTGGTGCCTCGTTAAGTGGACCAATTAACGTTGAATAGCGTTACCGGCCTCGCTGGGCCGAGCACCGGGAAGCTCACTGCACTTCCCGTTCACCAGCACACTTCGAAATCTTTCCGGAGAATCGCACCCGACATTTCCTATCCACACACCTCCAGCCTCTCATGCTGCCCAATGCACCAGACTCCTATCACTCACTCGTCAGCACTCCCTGACACTCAAGACTCATGCCTAACATCCACATACCCCATCTGACCCTCTCATATCTACCATTACTGCTAGTTTCACACTCACTATTCACTGCCTTCATGTATCTCCAGCAAATCAGGCGCATCATCTCAACACTGCTAACGCAATCACTGACAATCAGCCCATCCTCCAGCAGGGCGAGGGGGACGCACAATATAAGGGTCGGGTTGGAAACATCTGATGGGTCAGTACATGTTTTAGATTGCTGCTGTGAAGCATCTTTGAACACCATGGCCACAATTCTCTGGCCGTTCGCTGGCAATGGGGTTCTCTGGTCCCGCCGGCAGTGCTTCTCCAACTGCGGATTTCTGGCACCGTGGGGTGGCTTCAACGGGAAATCCCATTAACAGCGGCGGGAGCAGAGAGTCCCGCCACCAGCGAACAGCGCGTTACCTCCCACTGCCGAGAAAAACTAGGCTGGGAGACCAGAGAATCCCACCCCAGAACATGTCAAAGGCACTATATAAATGTAAATTATTGTTATAAAATCTGCTGCCGCCATGCCACAAATCTACCTTATCGATGATATTTTGACCAAACTCTAAATTGATTATAATGCAATAGATATTGCAAATGAAATATAATAACAAGACATGAATAGGTTAAAATAAGTACTTACAGAGAAGGTGAAAAAAGAATTATCAATTCTAGTCTCTGTGGAAAAATGCTACAACTCGCCATTGAGTATTATCCTCAGAGATGGATTCTTTTTAAGTTTCCATTATTTTTGCTGCCTCACGGCGCTGAGGACCTGGGTTTGATCCCGGCCCTGCATCACTGTCCGTGTGGAGTTTGCACATTCTCCCCGTGTCTGCGTTGCTTTCACCCCCACAACCCAAAGATGTGCAGGGTAGTTGGCCACGCTAATTTGCCCCTTAATTGGAAAAAAAGATTTGGGTACTTTAAAATTATTAGAAAAAAAAGTTTCCATTATTTTATGTCCCTTACAAAGAATAATTTCGAAAGATAATTAGCAATTTTCAGAATTTTGTATTCTCCATGTAAAGTGAAATGAATTTCACACGCCCTGTTATAAATAAGCTAATAGTAGCTTAAACCATGTTTACTCAAACATGTATTTAAAAAAAGTATTCAGTGCTCAGTGATGTCTGGTGCTTTCAGAATAACATGGTTCAGGGTGAAGAATTAATGAAATCCCCTTAAATGTGATAACATCTTAAATCTTGCAAAACCATATTTATTGCAAATTAATGCTGCATGCTTACACAATGTCCTGAAACATTAATGAACTCTGATTATAGTTCTGTGTTCACAGGCTGCCTGGATTATTATTGATTAATCATTTTTGCTGGATGCCAACTTTTAAAAATTAACAAAGTTAATTATTTATGGAAAAGCAATTTTAGTGTTACCGTTGAAAGCTAGCACACTGACAGAATTATAATCGGCAAATCATTTGCTGATGGAAAGTATCCTGCTCAACCTTCAATAGCTACTTTTCAGCAAGAAACTTGGTTGAGTGACAGGACCACACATTTTACCAGTTCCGTTTCCTGTCACACATTGCAAAACCACACAATGTGCATCATTTTCCATAACAATGCTTGTTTTCAATGATAATAGAAGTGCCCCTGACATTTTTTCTTTAATTGAGGAAGCAAAATGAAATGCCAAGGGCCATAATGCACCAAGTTTAAACAGTCTTGTCAAAGTGGACGTGGAAAGAATGTTTCTTTTCGTGGGTGAGTCCAGAAATAGGGGGCCCTGTTTTATAATTAGGGGTTGTGCTTACAGGGCAGAGGTGAGGGGGAGTTTTTTCTTTCAGAGGGTTGTGTGACTTTGGAACTCTCTGCCTCAGAAGGTGGTGGAGACGGGGCCATTAAATATTTTTAAGGTGGAGGTAGATATATTTTTGTTCGGCAAGGGAGTCAAAGATTAGCGGGGGTAGATGGGAATGTGGAATTCGAAACCCAAACAGATCAGCCATGATCTTACTTAATGGAAGAATAGATTCAAGGGGCCAAATGCCCCTATTTCATATGATTGTAGCATCAACTAGAAGATAGCATCAAACAAGAAGTAAGGATTAGTTAGTGGCAAACTTGGCAGTTAATTAAAATTGGAGGTAGACAGAAAGTGTAAGGATGTGAAAATTTCCAGTTTGGAAATCGTGGGAAAGAATTAGTTAGAGAAAGACATTGCACAATGAGCCCTGAGATTTCTCCCAGAGGAGAAATAACTTTGGGTGTCCCAGTAAAATTGGTAGAAATGTAAAAGTTACAAAAGACAGAATGAGGGAAAGGTTTGAGGCTGAGGGTGAGAAAGAAATATCCCATTCGACAACGGCCGGAATTCTCTGGTGGTTGCAATTCACTTTCCCCACCAACCGCACACCCCTGCTTACGGGTTTCCCGGCGGCATGGGTGGTTTTAATGGGAAATCCCATTGACTAGCAGCAGGAAGATAGAATCCCGCCTCTAGCGAATGCCACGCAGCTGAGAAACACACGGCTGGGGAACTGGAGAATTGAGGCCAACATGTTTTTGTGTTCAGGAGTGTAAGAATTTGCAATAATAATAGAGGTTGTGCAAGTACTGATCTCAGATGGGAGGCTTTATGTTATATAGAAGGTACAAGAGAACGTGTATTTAACCCTTATTTGAAGGAACAATTTAAAATTTTTTAAACTAGAGGTGGAATTGAATGGCATCTCCTGGGGTGAGTTTGGAGGCAGGGTTAGCCTCGGTGGGAACCTCACCACATTCCTGTCTCTGCGCCAATTAAGTCTGAAAATGGGCAGCAGTGGTGGTGGGGCAGGTAGGCTCTCATTCAAATGCACTCAGTGCCTTATTAAGGGATCCTGCATCGGGAAGGTGCGGGACGGGTGGGGTGTCCTGCCAAGAGCTAACCACATCACATCATAGCTGACATGAGGTTTGGGTCCCTCTGAGCATTCTAGGCCTCTGATTAGCCAGCAGCTCTTGGGGGTGCAAGATTCTTCTCTCGGGCGCTTGATCCTGTCCAGTTTCTCTGACCAGTATGTGCCTGATTCGCACTTCAATAGGGCAAGCCTTTCAGACAGGAGGCAATGCAGAGGTCTCATCGGCTCACCAATATCCATGAACTACCACTCTACTAACCTGGTGCTTTGGTTGTTTTAAGGTCTTTGCAGAGTCACAGCCTTTTTAAATTCATGGGTTAAATATTTGACAGTATTTTATAAGAAGCACGTCATTTTCTTTCCTGTATTTTTGAACTTTTATTTATATATGTGGAAACCTTAGAGGTTTGACTTCTCCACAGTTCTGAAACATGAATAGAAATTAAACGATTTCAGGCTTTTAAGACCTGCTTCAGACAACAATACCTAGATTTTTTTGAATGTATTGTCAGCAGCAACTCATTTGATTTAATGGGGTACCAAACCATTGTCATTACGATTTAAACAAAACTCAAGTCCAATCTCTAAGCACGCTTGCATCTGCAGTGAGGAACCTACCTGTCCAATAGACAACAACAAAGACTTGCTGATTCACAGGTGAGTGACGTGGTTCCTGCAGTTAGAGAAGATAAAGTATGGGTTAAGGGGCTCAGCAAGGGAGTTTGAGAAAAGGTGGGGTATGTTTGTGACCGTGTTTGAGGAGCTGTTCGTCGCTGGGGGGGGCGGGGGGGGGGGGGGGGGGGGGTGATGGGGAGGGGGAGGTGAAAAAGGAGAAAACTCTGTACAAACTGTATAGTTGATTGTTGGGAAGAATGTTTCCCGGGGTGTTTATTTGCTGTAACCTACTTTGATACAAGTTTGAATAAAATGTGTTTTAAAAAAAAGAATATGACATGATTTCCAAGGTGCAGGTGAATGGCACTTGAGAATGACCTCCACATAGTTATAATGGAGCAGACTAGAATGTGACCGGAATTAAAGCTGCTCTACCTCAATAGAAGAAAACATTCAACTTGAGATTCTCAAACATACTTTCAGAGCTTTAAAAAGAATTACCACAGGAAATGTTTTCCAGGTTTTGGCAAATCCTTGCATTTTGACGTTTTCCACTGAAATCGTCACTGCTGCCAAGTTTTCTTCCCTGGTGTTTGTTGTGTGGCTTTGTATTACATTGTGGGACAGGTGTCAGTGTTTTTCTTCTGCTTTACATTATTTTTAAAAACAGAATTGTAGACCAGGGCTTTCCTTGAAAAATACCGTGTGACAGGAAGAATATTTTGATGACATTAATGCACATTTTAAAAACTTGAAATATATTTAATTGCTGCAGCATTTCAAAACATGAGTTACCTGTTTACAGTTAATAATTATTCCAGCAATGTAATGGATGTGTAAAAAAAAATCAAATGACAGCTACTCGATGATCTTACGTTATTGGGCCATTTTTGCCCCTTTCCTCTCCTGGTGTTGCTTGAGTTCAGCCTGCAGCTACTGGCTTTCTTTAGTTTATTCATGTATCATAACTGAAAACAATTTGGTCCTCGTGCAACACCCACTTTCCAGCAGCAGTTATCAACCAAAGGTGGAATTTTGTCAGATTTTTCTCTCTCTATAAAGGACCAAGGTTCTTTTCAATGCCTCTGAGGGCAATCAGCTCAGTAGAGAGATTGGTAGTTTGGGGTTTATTAGGTGCCATTCTATCTTGAGCAATTGTTATAAGATTTTAACTAGTTGTGAAAGATTGCCAGTTCCATTGTTTCTTTCTTTTATGTTATATGTATACATTCTGTAATATTACATCTTGAAATATAGCTACATGTTATATTGATGATTATTACCAAGTGAGTACATGGGGATAATAAAACCACTTAATGGGAAAAGCTTAGTGGTGAGCAGACTATTCACTGCGTCAATTATTCCTATAAGCAGACAAATTAAAGTGCCTTCGGCAAAATTAGCCATTTTAATCAAATTTTTATTGGTAGGATTCCATTAATTGGCATGTACTATATAGCCTGTCTATGATTAAATTTTATGGCAGTCACAATTAAATATTGACTGGGCAGAAGAGGGAAAGCACAGAATATACTTCTTTGAACAACTTAAGGTGATTAAGCATGTTATAATTAATTATTGCGGCAAAATTCAATTAACAGAAGCTTTATTAGATTTTTTGCTGTGTGCATTATTCCCTCTTCTGTTTCCTACTACTGTAAATTGGAAGGCTTTCTTTTCGCTAATAATATTTTGTATTTTGAAAGTTACTTAGCAGGTTAACTTATCAGAGGTCAGTCACTCACTGTTGTGTGCAGCATTTGGGCACATGTCTGTTTCTGACTTTGAAACTGAAAGGAATCCCGGATGTAACAACTGAAATTATTAATCAGAAGAGTTGTTAATTTTTTCAGTGATGATAGAATTCCACCAATCCATCTAACAGGATATTTTGGGTATTATATGCATCAAATATTTTAAGCAGAAAAATCAAAATTCGTAAGCAAGATATTCTGAGCGAATGGTTAAGTAATCTTTAAATGTTGGATAATAATCCCAAGCATGGAATCCTTTACCTACTTTCTGGTTTTTCAATACTTTAAAAAAATAACTTGCAAGTTGTTTGGCCAGACTGTAAGCAACTGGGGGACAATAATGAGTGACAGCAATGGTGGCAACTAAAGAGGGTCATTGACATTGAATGTATTGGAAGATGCCAATTGTTTGAGATGTAAGGAAATTGTAAATACTGTTTCACATTTATGAAATCATATTGTCAATGTTGTTACAGAATAGAAGGATCAACTGTTAGCTGATAAAAGTTATTTGTGGAATTCTGTCATCCCTCCAGAAAAAATTGGGAAGAGCCCCAGCTGTTAGGATTGTTGAGTTTTACTCTGTGTGAAACACTTAAAAATGTGTGAATACAGTCGAAAGGCCAATGTGATAGAGTTACTGCCTAACACATTGGTACTTACATCAGGCGTTTAATCCTCGTTACACAGGAAAGCTAGTCCAAAAGAAATCTCCAATTTACAGTAGCTTGGGTTGGTTTCTGAAAACAAACCACATCCCAGGCATCAATTCTGAATACTAACTCTTAACGTGAATTCTTTCAACAGATACATTCATTTCAACCACATAGAGATACTAGAGCCAGAAACTTTTAGCGATCTTCCCAAACTAGAGAGATTGTAAGTGCTGCATGGACTGCTGTTTAATCTATTTTCTGTGTGTTGTTGTTATTGAACTAACTGATCAAACTAATTGCTTTTTGCACTGGGTTGGTAACTAACATACTGTAGTTCCAGCCACAAATCCCTCAAACATCTAGATTGCAATGAAGTCTCTAAACAGTTTTAACAATGCTAATCAATAGGCACTTTTATATTATTGACCTCAGGAGAGTAGCACTCAAATAAAAACCCATAAGCAATGTGCATTATTCGCCCCTGTTCAGGTAACAGTCATGTTGCCCGATAAACTGTAGGTCCATTGGCAGCCAATTTAGCAAACGAGGCAGACTCTTTGTGGAAGCCCTGACTTGTGTATTTGCAAAGTCGGCTTCACCCTGCACCGATCCTCTGCCTGGTGAGGGGGCTAGGAGCCGCGCGGCCTAAAGCATCCAGCTTTACCTGTGAGTATAGCCGCATAAGCTGGGTCCATGGCCGTGTATGTGCACGGCGGTGGTCTGCGGTGACTATGCTGTGCAACATGCTGCCGGCCGCGCAAGAACCTGACCTGCCATAAACTGCCCCCCTGTAATGACCCACGCCATCCCCGGACCACCCTCACCAGTCCCCCAACCCCCACTGAAGCCCCCCCTGCCAGCGGAACAGCTGCCCCCCGACTGTGACGGCACTGGACACAGTCCGCAGCCGCCACGCGAGGCCACGAACATTGCGAGGACACTAACTCACGCCGTAGGGGACTCGGCCCATCGGGGTTAGAGCATCAGCGGAGGGTATCAGGTGACGTCCTGAGGCCGTCCATACGGTGTGCGCTGTTCTCCCCTAGTATGCTGTTTTTGAGGGGATGGAGCATCGCAAATATGACACTGTTCCTGATTACAGCATAAACGTGGATTCTCTGGCCGATCGCCGAACGCGATTTCGGCGTCAGTGGTCGGAGAATCCCGTCCCATGACCTTCTGCTTTTTGTGACCCACAGCAATGTGGTTGACCTTTAACTACCCCTCAAGGGCAATTTAATTCCCATGAACGAATATAGAAAAACATTTATCAACCTCACACAAGTTCATTTTAGCTTTCAGTAACACGTTTCTGAAATGTTAGCATCAAAACAAGTCTTCCTGGCATGGAGACATAACTAAACACAATGAACAAAGGTATCTAACTCAAGCTAGTTATAAGTTGTACAAGCAATTTGATTCATTATCACAACTTAGGATGTATTTCAGAGGGCTATTTAACAAATGAAACATGCTACTGATGTTATATTGCAAAGACTCTTCATAATACAGTAAAGAAATCCGTGAGGCCTCATTTGTGAATGAACTCCCATAATCAACTTACATGAAAAATGAAGTGTAATTCCACTGCAGCTTGATATAGTTGTATGAACCAGCAATCTCTTTGATTTTCAGTGAATTATTTTTAAAAATAGAATGGTATGACTTCCATTTCTACGTAGAATAATGAAATGGGTTTCAGGACATTTACGCCTCAGTTGGTGGTATTGTAAATCTGGGTATCATTGCAAACTAGTAGCTACTCACTTATACAGAGGACATGGATTTGATTTTATTTGCATCTAGGTATAAATATTTTGAGAAAACACAAATAATTTTTCCTACAGTTCAAAGATTGCATGAATAACCCGATTGCAAAGTTAAGCAGTCTGTACATTTATTGACCAATTTACGCAATGCAAATAAATGCATGCAAACATTACGTTGGTAAAATGGAAGGTGCTAAAGAGGAGGTGAAAGAGGCACTTTGACCATTTCTATGACAAGATGTTCTCTCAGAACAAAATACTAGAGTCAATGACTAATATAATGGGTTCATGTTTCACTGGCTAAGATTTAAACAGGCTGTATTATTCGAAAAATAAGGACTATTTGCTCTGGATATCATTCAAGTGGGGGAACAAAAGGAATATTGTAGTGATAGGAAACAGTAGTCAGAGGGATAGATCATGGGCTGGATTCTCCGAGCCTCTCCACCGAAGTCGCGCTCATTGCGGGAGCAGAGAATGGGCGTCAGACCCGCGATCGGGTCCGACGCTGCTTCCGCGATTCTCCGGTCCCCGGAGAATCACCGCCAATTGGGCGCACGTGGTCCGGGGTCAATTTTCCAGGTGCAGCTGGCCGAGTTCCCACTGCCGTGGTTCTCTCATGGTTCCACCTGGCGGGCACCCGGCGTGGCGGCTGTGGACTCAATCCGCGGCCGCCCTGGTAGGGCGGGAGGATCATTCACTGGAGGTGGCCTCCAGGACGGCCAGGCTATTGATCAGGGGCCACCGATCCGCGGGCCTGCGCGATCGGGTGGGGGGGCTATCTTGGTGCTGGTCCGCGGTGTGGGTCGGCCGACACAGGCCGCCACCGTGCACATACACGGCCCCCCGACCGGAGGTGCAGGGCTCCGTATCGGCAACTGGAGCTGCGGGGAGTACTCCGGGGCCCTGCAAATTGCAGAATGAGCCTGGGCTTACTCCAGGTAAGTCCAGAGTGATTTGTGCGCATTTTGCCACGGGCGTGAGGACATAGCCCCATTATTGGAGAATCCTGCCCACTAATCTCTGCAGCTAAGATGGGAGCTCGAAAGTCCTTGTTGCCTGTTCGGTGCCAGGGTTAAGGACATTTCCTCATGGCTGAAGAATAAATTGAAGTGGGAGGGTCAGCAACCAGTTCTTATTGTCCACATGGGAATCAATGACCGAGTTAGAGCCAGGAATGATGTTCTACTCAGAGAGTTTGAGAAAGTACTGCCAAATCAAAATGCAGAACATCAAAGGTAATCATTTCTAGATTGTTACCTGAGCCACATGCCAACATAAATAATAATCTTTATTGTCACAAGTAGGCTTACATTAACACTGCAGTGAAGTTACTGTGAAAAGCCCCTAGTCGCCACATTCCGGTGCCTGTTCGTGGGGTGACACAGAGGGAGAATTCAGAGTGTCCAATTCACCTAACAAGCACGTCTTTCGGGACTTGTTGGAGGAAGCTGGAGCATCCGAAGGAAACCCACGCAGACACGGGGAGAACATGCAGACTGCACACAGACAATTACCCAAGCCGGGAATCGAACCTGGACCCTGGTGCTGTGATGCAACAGTGTTAACCACTGTGTTACTGTGCTGCCCAATTGGCATAGCGTCAACCAGATTAGAGAATTAGATGTGTACCTCAAAGACTGGTGTGGAAAGAAGGGGTTTTGATTAATGGGGCACTGGCATAAGCACTCAGGGAAGAGGGAACTATTCTGTTGAAATGGCCCCACTTAAACCAATGTGCTGTCCAATTGCGTAACGAGGGCTGTAGACAAGTTTTTAAACTAAAAGAGCGGGGAGAGTACCTATTATTTCAGAAAGACAGACAGAATGACAAAGGAAGAAGGGTAGCCCTATTAGTAAAATATAACATGAAGACATTAGTGAGGAAGGATCTAACCTCAGAAAATCATGACATTGAACAAATATTAGACATTTTAGGAATAGCAAGAGTCATCAAATAATGGTCAGAATAATTTATCGGCCACCTAACTATCATTGTATTGTTGGAGAGAGGATTAAAAAAAAATATTGGAGCTTGTAACAAAGGCAATGTGATAATTGATGAGGGCTTTAACCTTCATATGGACTGGGACAATCAAGTTGAAAAGGATGGCCCAGAAAATGAATTTGTAGAATGTTTTCATGACAGTTTATTGGGGCAATACATTGTCAACCCAACTAGGGATTAAAGCTGTTGTTATCTAATATTGTGCAGTGAGGAAGGATCAATTAGTAATAGTAAAAGATCCAACAGGAAATAGTGATCATAATACCATTGAATTCAATGTTAAGTTTGCAACTGACAAGCATAAATCGCAGACAATAATGTTGAAATAAGCCAATTATCTATGTATGAGGGTATAACTGGCCAAGGTTGATTGTGTCAATAGACTAAATGGTACGGCAGTAAATAACCCATGGGAAACATTCGAAGAAACAATTCAAAACATTCAACTAACATCCCTCTGGAAACAAAAGATCAGCATGAAAGACCCATCTGTGGCTCATTCAGAAGCTAAGGATATTATGAGATTAAAAGAAGAAGATAATAATATTGCAAATAACAGAAACAAGTCCCAGGATTGGAAGTGTTTTAGAAACCAGCAAAGAGCCACTAAAAAGGGTAAAAATAAAATATGAGACTCAACTTGCCAGAAATATATAAGTATATAAAAAGGAAGAGAGTAGCTAAAGAGTCGTCCGAGGCAGAGACAGGAGAAATTATCATGGAGAATGAACAAATCACAAAGGCATTGAACAGATACTTTGTGTGAATCTTCACAGCCGAAGACTCCACCTGCATATCAGAAATAATCTGGAGGGATAAAAAGATTGAGAGACCTAAAGTAATTAATATCAACAGAGAAAATAAGGGACTAAAATCCCCAAAATGCCCAGGACCAGATGGCTTACACCTTGGGGTCCTGAAAGAGATGGCCACAAAGATAGTGAATGTGTTAGCTATGATTATGCAAAAATCCTTTGATTTAAGAATTATCCCATCAGACTGGAAGTTGATAAGTGTAACACTGCTTTTCCAGAAAGTAGGGAGAGAGGCAAAAAGTAACTACAAGCTAGTTCGCCTAACATCAATTGTTGGGACAATCCTGGAATCTATTATTAAGGAAGTCTTAACAGACTACTCATAAAAACATTGCATGATTAGAACAAGTCAACATGGTTTTACAAAAGGGACATCGGTTTGACAAATTTATTAGCATTTTGAAGGTGCAAGTAGTAGTGTAGCTATGTGGAACCAGTAGATATAGTATACTTGGATCACTGGGTGCATACAATGTCTGGGCATTTAAATGAGCCAAATGGCCGGGTGACTCGCGATCGGCCTGGTGCCCGGCGCGGAGCCCGATTTGGGGCTCCCGCAGGATTCACCGTCGCACTGGGCGCATAGTCATGGCTGAATCGTGTCCTTGGTCCTCGGTGGTGGAGACCAGTAGTGATTCCCGCTGGCTTCATGTTGCGTGGGCAGGTGGGAGAATAGTGTGAGTTAGGAGAATTCGGCTTAAAGCCGATTGTGAATATGTTAATGCCACTTTTAATAGGCTATTCTGGCTCACACCCAGCGAAGGCTGCAGCGGGCTGGAAGCGTAGCGCACTATGCGGGAATTGCACCAGGCACAATGCGGCTGGAAAATTCCCCCTAAATATTACTGTTGAAAGAGACTTGTGTGTGCTCGTTCAAGAGACATAGAAGGTTAGCATGCAGGTTCAACAAGCGATTGGGAAGGCAAATTACATGTTGGCTTTTATCGTAAGATGATTGGAATACAGGAATAAAGAAGTCTTGCAACAATTGTACAGGGTTTTGTTGAGACGACGTCTGGAATACCTTGTGCAGCATTGGTCTCCATATTTAAAGAAGGATATACTTGTATTGGAGGTGGAACAGGGAAGATTCACTGAATTGGTCCCTGGGATGAGGGGGTTGTCTATAATAATAGGCTGAGGAAATTGAGCTTATGTTCTCTAGAATTTAGGAGAATGAGATGTGATCTCATGTGAATGTACTTAGAGGGCAGAAATTTCCCCAAATATGTCGGGATGTCAGGGTCAGAGTGAAAACTGGGGCGAGATTCTCCGACCCCCCGCCGGGTCGGAGAATCGCCGGGGGCTGGCATGAATCCCGTCCCCGCCGGTTGCCGAATTCTCCGGCACCGGATATTCGGCGGGGGGCGGGAATCGCGCTGCGCCGGTTGGCGGGCCCCCCCCCCCGCTCGATTCTCCGGCCCGGATGGGCCGAAGTCCCGCTGCTAAAATGCCTGTCCCGTCGGTGTAGATTAAACCACCTACCTTACCAGCGGGATAAGGCTGCGCGGGCGGGCTCCGGGGTCCTGGGGAGGGCGTGGGGCGATCTGGCCCCGGGGGGGTGCCCCTACGGTGGCCTGGCCTGCAATCGGGGCCCACCGATCCGCGGGCGGGCCTGTGCCGTGGGGGCACTCTTTTCCTTCTGCCTTCGCCACGGTCTCTACCATGGCGGAGGCGGAAGAGACTCCCTCCACTGCGCATGCGCGGGAATGCCGTCAGCGGCCGCTAACGCACCCGCGCATGCGCCGACTGGAGATGTCATTTCCGCGCCAGCTGGCGGGGCACCAAAGGCCTTTTCCGCCAGCTGGCGGGGCGGAAATTAGTCCGGCACGGGCCTAGCCCCTTAAGGTTGGGGCTCGGCCCCCCAGGATGCGGAGCATTCTGCACTTTTGGGGCGGCGCGATGCCCGACTGATTTGCGCCATTTTGGGCGCCAGTCGGCAGACATCGCGCTGATACCGGAGAATTTCGCCCCTGATGTGTACCTTCCAGATGCATAGCCGAGTTTTCACTCCAGTCACTCTGGCACTTAGTGCACAGTTAATCTGGCGGCATGGTTTTTGCTGCCATCTTGGGGCGTGATAGTGCCAGCCCACTTAGATTGTGGTGCCATCTTTAATTGACTTCCCGATCTGTACAAAAAATAAACACCCGCCCCCCAATCCCTCATGGACTACCCCCCCCCCGCCCCCCCCCCTCAAGCATTGGGGAACCACCTCCCCCGGCCACGCAACCATCAAGGCCCCCCCCTCCTCCCCCCCCTTCCCCCCGCCTCCTACCACTCAAGTATTGGGCACACCCCTCCCTCAGGCATCAGGGCGATCCCGCTCCTTTCAGCATGGGAGCATTCCACACGTGCCCCTCACAGGTATTACCCCCACCCCTTTACTGGCATTGATGCCCCTCTCCCCCCATACTCATCTCCACTCCTCCCCCCCCATCCTCCCCAGCTCACAGGCATCTCTACCACTCCCTCAGAGGCATCCCTACCCCTCACAGGAATTGCCACCCCCTCCTCACAGGCATAACCACCCCCCCTCCTCACAGGCATCACCACCCCCTCCCCTCCTCACAGGCATCACCACCAACCCTAACAGGCATCACTATCACCCCCCCTTTCACTAGCGTCGCCCCCCCCCCCTCTCACAGACATCGGCGCACACCATCTCTCATCATGCAGAAGGGGAACGCCCCCTGGTAATGCCAATCTGGCAATGCCGCCCTGGCAGTGTGAACTGATTGGCACTGCCAAGGGGAATGCCAACGCAATGCCCAGCCATGTCTCCAACCATCCTGGAACTATACGTACGGTGCACCTTCTGAATAGTCATCATAACTGGTTTTGTTTTTTGAGTTTTTACTCCAGACTCTCTGGTACTTAGAATTGGGGAACCACCTCCCCCGGCCACGCAACCATCAAGGCACCGCCGCCCCCCCCCCCCCCGCCTCCTACCACGCAAGTATCGGGCACACCCCTCTCTTGGGCATCAGGGCGATCCCGCTCCTTTCAGCATGGGAGCACTCCACACGTGCCCCTCACAGGTATTACAGAGAATCTGGAGCCATGTTTTGGCGTTGCCATCCTAGCTGGGTGGGGCATGATAGAGCTGGTCCACTAAGATTGAGGTGCCGTCTTTAAATGACTTCCCGATCTGTACAAAAAACAAACTCCCGTCCTCAATTCCCTCACTGACACAGAGGAGCCACACCCCACAAACATCGGGGTGCACCCCCCCCCCCCCCCCCGTCATGCAACCATTATGGCACTGCCCCTCCACCATGCACGTATTGGGCACACCCCTCACTCAGACAGCGGGGCAACCCTGTCCCCTCTCACAGGCATCGCCCCCACCCCCTTACTGGCATCGGTGCCCCTCCCTTCTCACAGGCATCTCCATCCCTTTATCTCACAGACATATCCACCCCTCACCCTCCTCATCTCCTCATAGGTATCTTCCCCCCCCTCAGGCATCACCACCTTCCCCCCCCCCCTTACAGGCATTGCCACCCCCCCTCACAGACATTGGTGCCCCTCCCTCCCCACAGTCATCAGCCCCACATTCAATAAATCCACCACTCTCCCCTCACAGACATCGTACCCCCCTCACAAGCATCGCCATCCCTCTCACAGTCATTTGCGCACGCAATCCCCCATAAGGAGAGGCCCCCCAATGGGGTTCATCAGAGGCTTTACCTCTGGTAGTGCCAATCTGACAGTGCTGTCCTGGTTGGCACTGAACATAGAACATAGAACATTACAGCGCAGTACAGGCCCTTCGGCCCTCGATGTTGCACCGACCTGTGAAACCACCCTAAAGCCCATGTACACTATTCCCTTATCATCCATATGTCTATCCAATGACCAATTGAATGCCCTTCATGTTGGCGAGTCCACTACTGTTGCAGGCAGGGCATTCCATGCCCTTACTACTCTCTGAGTAAAGAACCTACCCCTGACATCTGTCCTATATCTATCTCCCCTCAATTTAAAGCTATGTCCCCTCGTGGTAGACATCACCATCCGAGGAAAAAGGCTCTCACTGTCCACCCTATCTAATCCTCTGATCATCTTGTATGCCTCAATTAAGTTATCTCTTAACCTTCTCTCTAATGAAAACAGCCTCAAGTCCCTCAGCCTTCCCTCATAAGATCTTCCCTGCATACCAGGCAACATTCTGGTAAATCTCCTCTGCACCCTTTCCAATGCTTCCACATCCTTCCTATAATGCGGCGACCAGAATTGCACGCAATACTCCAAATGCGGCCGCACCAGAGTTTTGTACAGCTGCAACATGACTTCATGGCTCCGAAACTCAATCCCCCTACCAATGAAAGCTAACACACCGTACACCTTCTTAACAACCCTCTCAACCTGAGTGGCAACTTTCAGGGATCTATGTACATGGACACCGAGATCTCTCTGCTCATCCACACTACCAAGAATCTTACCATTTGCCCAGTACTCTGTCTTCCTGTTATTCCTTCAAAAATGAAAATGCCATGGGGGAATACCAAGGGACATCCCAGCCATGTCCCTAACCACCCTGGCGGTGCATCTCCTGCATAGTCATCATGACTGGTTTTCGATTTAGCTGACTTTACATCACGTTGGCTAGGTGGGACAATACGCTGAAGGCGGAAGTAGCGGCATTAAACCCTGTAATGATATTCAAAAGTATTATATAATATGCTAATCAGGATCGAGCCCTTCCTGGACGTGAACCTGATCATATCATCAGAGGGAGGCTGGGAAGATGGCATTCGGAAATCCTGTTTTTGGTCTTTGACGAGATTTAGTGGCCAGTATGAGATTTGCGGCTAGCATGGCTGCTAAATCAAGGCCAGAGATTGTATTTGCTGGTCAGGGTATCTAAAACATGGGGGAACAGTCTCAGGATAAAGGGACGATCATTTAGGTCTGAGATGAAAATAAATTTTCTTCAATCAAAGAGTTGTGAATGTTTGGAACCTTGGGTTCTCCATGATTGAATACATTTAAGACTTGGATAGGCAGGTTTTTGGTCACACAGAGAATATGTCAGGAACGGGTGAGAAAGTGGAGTTCACAGAATCATAGAATTATAATGGCACTAAGGAAGACCATTTAAACTTGATTTTTCTATTTGTAAACCTGTAACAAGCACATCTGAATAGCCAAGATGTAGCTCTCACATTCTCAAAGGATATCAAACTCAGATACAGGTGTACTTTAAAAAAAAAACCTCAACTGCTGACAATTGACCAGCTTATTTGAAACGTCTATATTTTAAATTTAGTACATACTACATTTTTGCAAAAATGGCATTGCAATAAAGGAACCAAAACAAGGTAATTTGCATTTGATGTAATTGGTTTGTTCTGCATTCTGATAATTTCTTGTTGAGCTTGGATGTGCTCATACACAGTAATTATCATTAAATCCTCCAAAAATAATATTTCAACTGTTCAAATAAACTCAGGATTTGAAGTATTTCTGCTGAAGTATTTCTGTTGATTTTTTTGCCAATATTCTCCTGGCAATCCTCTCCTGAAGGCACTGACTTATGCCAGCTAAAATCAAGAAGATTAAAATCATATTCCACCAGGCCATTGTCCTTTCCACCCTGATGTCTGGCACAGAATCCTGGGTCTGTTACAAGCGCCACATCAAAGTTCTGGAAAGCTTCCAGCAAAGACACCTGAGATTCATCACAAGAATTCAATGGCAGGACAGAATCACAAACAATAAGCGCCATAGAATCATAGAATTTACAGTGCAGAAGGAGGCCATTCGGCCCATCGAGTTTGCACCGGACCTTGGAAAGAGCGCCCTCTCTAAGCACACACCTCCACCCTATCCCCGTAACCCCATCTAACCTTTTTGGACACGAATAGCAATTTAGCATGGCCAATCCACCTAACCCGCACATCTTTCGCCTGTGGGAGGAAACCCACGCAGGCATGGGGAGAAAGTGCAAACTCCGCACAGACAGTGACCCAAACCAGGAATTGAACCTGGGATCCTGGAGCTGTGAAGCAACTGAGTTAACCACTGTGCGACCATGCCCCCCCCTGTCATCTGTCATGCTGGGCTCAACAGCATGGTACCCTTCACATAATTCAACTTAGTGGGCTGGCAAAGTCGTCCGCATGAGTGACTGCTGAATCCCCAAACAGTTCCTCTAAGGGGAACTGTCTCAAAGTGAACAGCATCAAGGTTGTCAGTACCAATGATACAAGGAAACCTTGGAAAAAGACTTACAAACCTTTGCATTGCAGACCACCTCTTCTGAGAAACAACTGGAGCCATAGGGTGGCAAGTGTTATGGGCCAGGGTTTAGAGAACCCCAAAGTGTATCATGGAGTGCACCTGATCCACAACTTTTAATGGATTGTTATATGGGGAGCACACTGCCCACTCTACAGGTGTGGTACAGCAGAAATGGAAAAGTATTTTTTAAAGCAAAACAATGTTTATTCTATGAACTCAAGTTAACCTTTTTAAACCATACAGTGAACATCTTAGCAACTATCAATTCAAATACAACCCCAAAAGAATATAACACTAAGTAATCCTTAATAACTTACCAAACAACATCCAGAAAGCAAAAGAAACACCTTTTACCAGAAGCACATCAGGTTTATATTCATTAAGGAGAACATTTATAATTCTGAATTCACCAAATGGTCAAGAGGCAGTAGTTTCATGGAAGAGAGAACAGCAGTACAACTGCTTTGTCTGGCTACAGCTCCAACACTGAAAACAAAACTAAAACTCACCCTGCAGCAAACAGGCTAAAACAAAACTAAAAAGCTGACAGACAGCCCAGCTGCACCCACACTCTGACATCACTGATAAACACACATTTCTTAAAGATGCATTTCTTAAAGGTACTCTCACATGACACCTCCCCCCAAGAAAAAAAAACCATCAACTTCAAGAGCATTTCATTTTTCACCTTTTCACCATCCTTTAAGAAATGCACACAGTAAATATATTTTATTGTTTCAAAAAACAACACACGCAAACAGGTGTAATAATATAGTTCATTTTTTTTTCATTTTTCTTCCTCCAACTGAAATCCTTCTCGATTGATAGTCTCTTTGAACAAGAAGGTCTCTGCACGATCCATCCATTTCTTTGCGCCTCGGCATTTCTCTTTAAAGTCAGATACTTTAGTTCATTCTGACTACAGAGTCCCTTGTAATTCTCCAACACATGAGCATTGGTTATCACAGGTTTCAGGCAGTCAAATGTCCGCTGTCCACTGACATTTTCGACGTTTCTTCAGCAAGTCCATCAGTGGAGCAACCACGCTATAAATATTTTTAACAAATGTTCGATCAAATTCACTCATGCCAAGAAATTGCATTATTTCTCGTCGTCTTGAGGGTATCGGAAACTCCTCAATAACCGTTGTCTTCACATCCCGTGTGACCATTCGACCCTGTCCATTTGTATGGCCAAGGAAAGTGACTTGGGCTTTTCCAAATTCATTTTTGGCTAGGTTTATCACCAAACCCGTCTCCTGAAGTCGATCAAATAACTCCATCAGATGTTTTAAATGTTCTTGCCAAGTCTGGCTGATAATTACCAGATCGTCGATGTATACCGCACAATTGGGTAATCCTGAAACGACTGTGTTAGTTAACCGTTGAAATGTGGCTGGGGCGCTTTTCATGCCAAATAGCATAATTTTGAATTGGTATATACCATCTGGAGTCACAAAAGCTGAAATCTCCTTCGCCCTTTCAGATAAAGGTACCTGCCAGTAACCTTTAAGTAAATCCAGTTTGGAAATAAAAACTGATTGTCCCACTTTCTCAATGCAATCCTCCAAATGTGGGATAGGATAAGAGTCCATTCTTGTAACTGCATTAACCTTTCTATAGTCCACACATAACCATTGGGTACCCTCTGGTCTTGGTACCATCACTATGGGTGAGCTTCATTGGCTGCAACCCACTTCAATTATGCCATTTTTAAGCATACTCTCACTCTCTTTGTTAACCTGTGCCAATTTAAAGAGTTAAGTCTATATGGATGTTGTTTGATCGGAACAGCCTTTCCCACATCTACATCATGTATAGCCATTTTAGTACTTCCCAATTTATCTCTACATACTTGCTCATGTGATATCAATAACTCTTTCAGGTCAGTTCGTTTTTCCTCTGGAAGATAACTCAACAGTTTATCCCAATTTTTAAGAACATCCTCGTTTTCCAAATTAATTTGAGGTATGTCAAATTCACAGTCATCTGGATTTGGTTCGTCACTTTGAGTTAGAATCATTAAAACCTCCTCCTTTTTCTCTCCTTCCCTTTCAAAGTACCTTTTAAGCATATTCACATGACACACTCGGTGAATCTTCCTTCTATCTGGTGTTTTTAACCACATAATTCACCTCACTTAATTTCCTTTCAATCTGATAAGGTCCACAAAACCTAGCTTTTAAAGTTCACCTACCACTGGTAACAATACTAAAACTTTATCCCCACTGGCAAAACTACGAACTTTGGAGTTCTTGCCCGCTACCCGTTTCATCCCATTTTGTGCAACTTTCAAATGTTGTCTAGCCAATTCACCTGCTCTATTTAATCGTTCCCTAAAAGTTGACACGTAATCTAATAATGTAATTTCCGAATTCTCACTCACCAATGTTTCCTTAATCAATTTAAGCAGTCCTCTTACCTCATGACCAAAACATGGTTCAAAAGGACTAAATTTGGTTGACTCAATTTGGCAACGTTCTTCCAAACTACATAACTTACCATTAAAGATTGACTAGCTCCCGAATTTCTTAAAATTGTGACTTCTTTACCTGCTCCTCCTGATACACATGAGTAAACTTTACCCGCACAATTAAATTATTTAAAGAGACCTGGCATCTTCTTATCAATCACCTCTTGTTCAGGCTGTACAATCTCTTGCACATCCTTCACATCACTTGGGCTTTCCTTTACCACTTTCACAAACCCCACTGTCTTATCCTGTTTTACCACATCAGCCTTCCCAGTGCTTTTCTTCAACCACCAACACTGTGACTTTACATGGCCGAGTTTATTACAGTGAAAACATTTGAAACTTTTCAGTCCCTTCCACCCTCCTGGATTTCTTTTTAAATCTGAGGTATACTCTCCTTATTATCTCCCATCAGATCACCTTAACTTTTACCACTTGAGTATTTCTCATGTCGCCAGTTTCTATCCCTCACAGGCTGAAACTGATGTCGGAAACCAAGCTTTGATTTATGAACTTATACATAATCATCTGCCATTTCTGCTGCTAACCTCACAGTTTTAACCCTCTGCTCTTCCACATGAATTCTCACTACATCAGGGATTGAATTTTTAAACTCCTCCAAAAGTATAATTTCTCTGAGAGCTTCATACATTTGGTCTATTTTCAAAGCCCTTATCCACCTATCAAAATTACTCTGTTTGAGTCTTTCAAACTCCAAGAATGTTTGACCAAATTATTTTCTTAAATTGCTAATCCTTTGTCTGTAAGCTTCAGGCACTAGTTCATATGCACCTAAAATGGTTTTTTTCACCTCCTCATTCGTCTCAGATGTCCCCTCCGGTAGTGATGCAAACACTTCCAGATTTGTTTGAATCAGTAATATCCACATGTCCTGTGGCCATTTCATTTGTTTAGCCACCTTCTCAAATGAACTGAAAAATGCTTCTACCTCCTTCTCGTCAAACCGTGGCAATGCTTGGACATATTTAAATAGATTCCCACCAAGACTTCGACTTTGACCCTCTTTCTCACTATCCTCATCACTATCAACCAGCCTGTACATTTCCCTTTACGTCTTTCCAATTTTTACTGACTACCATGTTTCATGGGCATTTTCTGAAGTTCAAACTCTCTCTCTTTATCTTTTTTCCCGATATGTATCTCCCTTTCTCTTTCTTTTTGTTCTGCTAGGGCTATTCTTTCTTTTCTCCTTTCTTCTCTCACCTTTTCTTTTTCCTCACTCTCTCTTCCTTTTCCTCTTTATCTCTTTCTTTTTCCGCTCTCTCTCTTTCTTTTTCTTTTGCAGCCCTCTCTCTTTCTTTTTCCTCCCATTCAGTATTCAAGCTGCTTTAATTCTTTCTCATGTTCCATTTGTTTAATTTGTAACTGAATTTTTGACATTTCCAATGAGTCAAACTGTATCTCAGGCAACTCTAAATGCTTAGCCACCACCATAATTACCTCATCTTTTCGCATTTTGTCAGGTAATGTTAACTGCAATGTTTTTGCCAAATCTAACAGTCTGCTTTTAGTCTCTATCCGTAAGGTATGCGTGTGACCGTCTCCACCCCCAAAATCTTCATTTCCTCTGAAAGAGCCATTGTCCACAACACACTCCCCACTTAAACTAGAATACCACACCTGATAAGTAACCACAATATGCTCACCCCTCACTGTATTTAAGTTCACTAAGCCAATCCAATAGATAGACTTTTATCCAGGATGAGCCCCCATTTGTAATGGTCCAGTATGTAGAGAACCCCAACGTGTACCATGGTGTGCAGCTGATCCACAGTTTTTAATAGATTGTGGTATGGGGAGCACACGGCCCACTCTACAGGTGTGGTACAGCAGAAATGGAAAAGTATTTTTAAAGCAAAACAATGTTTATTCTATGAACTCAAGGTAACCTTTTTAAAACATACAGTGAACATCTTAGCAACCATCAATTGAAATACAATCCCCAAAGAATACACCACTAAGTAATCCTTAATAACATCCTAAACAACATCCAGAAGACAAAAGAAACACCTTTTAACAGAAGCACATTAGGTTTACATTCACTGCGGAGAACATTTATAATTCTGAATTCACCAAATAATCAAGAGATCGTCTTTTCATGGCAGAGAGATCAGCAGTACAGCTGCTTTGTCTGGCTTCATCTCCAACACTGAAAACAAAACTAAAACATACCCTGCAGCAAACAGCCTAAAACGAAAGTAAAAAGCTGACAGACAGCCCAGCTCCACCCACACGCTGACATCACTGATGAACACCCATTTCTTAAAGGTACATTTCTTAAACACCCATTTCTTAAAGGTACTCTCACATGACACAAGCATTGACATTTAATTCATTATGCTTCAAAGACCATCTATGCCAACTTTTGAAATGCTTCATGCCCAGAGGAAGGCCGTAGGTGGCACAGCTCTAAAAGTTCCCTGAATCGCCAACAACAACATAATCTGCCAGTTCTGTGGACGTTCATGCCCCTCTCACATCAGACTCTTCAATCATGAGAAGTTCGATAGAAGATCATTAAGTCACTTATAGCTCGGACATACTCAAATAGCCAGCGATCTACCACTAAATATTCCCGTACCAGCCTCCCCGAACAGGCACGGAATGTGGAGCCTAGGGGCTTTTCACAGTAACTTCATTTGAAGCCTACTTGTGACAATAAGCGATTTTCATTTTTAATTTTCATTTAAATGTGTTTACTTTCCATGAGTCATGTGCCTTCCATTGTTTCGCAAGTGGCTATTTTTTACACGTG
Source organism: Scyliorhinus torazame (assembly GCF_047496885.1). Classification (NCBI taxonomy): domain Eukaryota; kingdom Metazoa; phylum Chordata; class Chondrichthyes; order Carcharhiniformes; family Scyliorhinidae; genus Scyliorhinus; species Scyliorhinus torazame. Next base: position 135,227,730 of record NC_092717.1, read on the forward strand.
AAACCTTGAAAATTACTGATAACCTACTATTTGACTGCAGAGGACATCTCAGCCAACCTTTTTTCTTTCCTACCTGAAATATACCATGCCATTCCCGCAGCAAAGCACTGGATCAATCTTAGGAGAAGCCAGGATGACCAACCCTTTAAAAACCTGTAAGTGCTGTTGTCAATTATAAGATGCTTACTATCATCCCAGCTGGCATCAGCCACACAGTATTGACAAGGGACCTGAGTTCCAAACTTGCCGATCAAACATTCACTAGATCAACATACAGGGAGTCCTTGGACTTAGGACACAACTCATTCCTGAAAACCTCCGTGGGTGAGATCTTCCTGCTGTTCACGCTGGGGGAATCTTCTGGGCTCGCCGACGATGCATCCCTGCCATGGGTTGCTCGGCGGCATGGTTGAATTCAATGGGAAATCCCATTGGCAGCGGCAGTACCAAAATATCCTGCTGTTGGCCAACAGTGGCCGATTCCTGCCGCCAAAGAATACGACATGGGGAGGCAAGAGAATCTTGCCTTGTATTTTCTCCAAAATAACCAAGAATTCTGCACCCAATCACCATGGGCTGGATTCTCCGTCGGCGGGATCCTCCGTTTCGCTGGATGCGCACTCACGCCCTCGGAGTTCCCGATGGCGTGGGGTTGCTTCACAATGGGAAACCCCATTTGCCAGCTGGTGGGTGGACGAGCCAGCTGCCGGCGGGGGCGCGCCGCACCAGAAAATGGGTGTGGCAGGACAGAGAACCTGCCCCATCTCTTGCACCAAAGTTTTGCTTTTCAGCCATTATTACGGGCAAAGAAAATTAAATTTGAGGGAAGTGCTTGGAAAAAATAAAAGGCACCAAGTACTGTGAAAATGTGCCCGAACAGCAACCGAACGTCGATGAGTACAAATGAATGCCACTGATGTGGCATTGTAAAGTCAAAACCGTTGTGGGAAAGCCGAAACAAGGTGTCAATTTATAAACGTTGTAAGAGCAATTCGTCGTAACTTGGACATGATAAAGTTGAGGACTGCCTGCACTGAGAAATCCAGGGAGCAGTCGGTTGAGCAAGAATAACTTATAGTTACACTTAAACTGACTAATGGTTATATCTTCAGTTGTCACATTTTGTAGTCTTTGATTTGAACAAATTGAGCAGCAAATTCCTTCTGCTTTGAAACTGCCACAAATGCAATAATTTTGCAAAAGTTAGCATAGTAAACCTGGAGTCAACAGATTGGATCATGATTCAAAATATTTGACAGGCATGAGTTCTGACAAGCCCGTCCACTGCATCTGCATGGTTGAGATACTTCCAATGTAAATGAATAGACTTTGACAACTTTCTTGCATTTCTTTCAGACAATGTTGGAAAATAAAGGATCAATGGCTTTGCAGTGCCTATTATGTAGTAATTTGCTCATGAGTTTTGCCCTGAACCTAAATCTTTTGTTAATTTTACATTAATCCATTGTGTGTATAGATTATAGAACACATTAATGTACAGTGACTCAATAAAAGAAAAAATATAATATGAGGATTATCTACCGGGGCAGCACAGCAGTGGTTAGCACTGCGGCCTCACAGTGCCAGGCACTCGGGTTCGATTCCGACCTCGGGTTACTGTCTGTGTGGAGTTTGCACGTTCTCCCTGTGTCTGCGTGGGTTTCCTCCGGGTGCTCCAGTTTACTCCTACAGTCTAGATATGCAGGCTAGGTGGATTGGCCATGCTAAATTGCCCCTAAATGTCTAAAGGTTGGTTGGGTTACAGGGATAAAATGGGGGTTTGAGCCTAGGTAGCTGGTCTTTTGAAGGGTCGGCGCAGACCCGATGGGCCAAATGAGTTCCTTCTGCACTGTAGGGATTCTATAATTCCGTGAATTCTACTCTATTCTAATTTTTAAATAAAGCCATCACAATTCTTTTACTGTATTTTTAAATAGATCAGGACAGATAAAGCTGAGATTTGATATTTGTTTATTCATTGACACATCGCAGGGATAAGATGTAGAGTTAGGGACCAAGGACGTACACCAAAGACTTTAATTCCTCTGCTCCCTCAACAGAATTTCTTAACTTGTTGAGAGTGTCCATTCAGCAATTTGTGTTTTTATTCATTCAAATGTAGGTGCAAAGATTATGGGTGAGAAAGTGAGTGATTTCAGGCACCTTGGTTAGTGGTGGCAGAAGATGCATATGTGGATATTGAAATTGTTCAACGGATTAAGTCTGGCCAGAATAATTTAAAGAGGTGCAGTGGACCTGTGCAGTGCACTGAAACTGAAAGGAAGAATCTACAAGATAGTAGTGAGACCAGCCTTGTTATATCGTGCAGAAGATTGGGAAACATCTAGGAGGGATACACAATGACTGGATACTAATAACACTGAGATGGCTGTATGGAGTGATGAGAAAGGACAAAATCAGGAACCAGCACATCAGCACAGGGCAGCACGGTGGCACAGCATTGCTGCCTCATAGTGCCAGGGACCCTGCTTTGATTCCGACCTTGGGTGATGACTATCTGTGTGGAGTTTTCACATTCTCCCCATGTCTGTATGGGTTTCTCCAGCTGCTCCGGTTTCTTCCCACAGTCCAAAGATGTGCAGGCTAAGTGAATTGCCCTTTAGTGTTCAAAGATGTGCAGGTTAGGTGGGGTTATGGGGATCGGGCGGGAGAGTGGGCCTAGGTAGGGTGCTTTTTTGGAGGGTCGGTGCAGACTTGATGGGCCAAATGGCCTCCTTCTGCACTGTAGGAATTCTGTGGTTCCATGGTTCAATCATGGGGTCAGTGAAGATTGTGGGAGCATCGAAGAAAGTAACTAAGAAGAAACTGCAATTTTATCATTATCTGTTGCGGAGAAAGAGAGAAAATATATGATGAGGTGAGTGATGGACATGGGACTGCTAGGAAAGAGGAGAAGAGTAAGGCTCAAGACCAGATGGAAAGATGAGGTGAAGAGAATTTTTAACACAGCAGGATTGGAAGAGGAATAAGTGACTGACAGGAGGAGATGAAAAGGGTGATAAACCAGCATTGTAAATGGTAGAATCTAAAAGAAGATTCATTAGAAATTAAGATTTAATTTTGGAATTTTCTTTTCTTTAGCATCAAGTGTTCAAAGCTTTAGTTAGTCTTAAGGTTGAAGTCTGACTCTAATGGCACTACCTAGATTACAGTTTTGTTATAATATGGAAAAGTTTCCAAACTATACTGCAAGACACAATAAATGGCCTGAACCTTCTGCGAAGCGGCAATCATTGTTGGATTGTTGTTCCACTCCTACTTTTCTGCACCATGATGCTATTCTGAGTGTCTGGCTGGGTGTTCCAAAGCTGGGTTCCTCAGAAATATGGAGCCTTCAGTCACGCAAAGAGCATCATCATAGCACTTGAGCTTGGGGAGGAGGTTAAGGCCATGCCCCCTTTTTATGTTTCTTGCTGCCTTAAGATAAGTTTAAAATGTCCAGTATGAATGTTAGCGAATATGCGAATGGATGAATATTAAGGAATGAATGAATTGGTGAATGGGAAATGTTGTAGGGTGGGTAGGCGGGGGAGCTAAGTGAGTAAGTGAGATGGGGGGTGAGGTCAGTGTTATGTATGTATGATTGGGCACATCAGTGGGCAAGGGATAGGGTGGAAGATAGATGGAATGGTAGGCGGCTAGGATAGCTGGGTGGAAGATGGTTAGGTTTGTTGATGGGTTGTATGGCAAATGGATAGGGTGGCATGTGGATAAGGTGGAAGGTGGGTAGGGTGGTAAGGTGGCTGGAGGTAGGGTGGCAGGTGGGTAAGTTGGCAGGTGGGTTCGGGTGACAGATGTCGAGGGTGGCAGGTAGGTTCAGTGGCAGATGCGTTGAGTAGCAAGTGGGTAGGGTGGCAGGTCGGTATGTAGGAGAGTAATTGGTTTGGGTCAGGAGAGATTCTGATCAGGAACTATTCAAGTTTGGTCGTGAGGGTAGTTGTATCAGGTCAGGAATGGGTAGATGTGGTGAGTCAGAGATTAGTCGGGGTTAGGGGTTTTTGGGAGGTTCGAGGAGGGATTTAGGAGTATTGGCATGAGTGATTGGGGGTTTCGGGAGGGGGTGGGGGTGGGGGTGGGGAATCAGTTGCATAGTTTCCCAGGAATTAGACTAAGATTTTTCTTTCTAACATTTTCTGGGTAACTGTTCAGGTAAGTATATCGCAATTGTCCGAAATCTCTGACTTTCCAAACCTATATCAGAAACATTCGCGGAGAGTCCCAGTGAGCAGGAGCTTTGTCCTTCAGAAGTACAAACCTACTGGACAATTACTACTGAGGCCAGGGTGTCAGGATATCCGTGGGGTCCTGATGCACAGTTTAGGTTTTACGTCTGGGGCTGGATTCTCCGCTGTCAGGATTCTCTGTTGTGCCAACAGCACAGAGATTTCCCGACGACGTGGGGCTGCCCAAATTGGGGAACCTCATTGTCCGGCTGTCGAGACAGAGAATCCCGGAGGTGTGCTGCACCAGAAATCTGGTCCGGTGGGACGGAGAATCCCGTCCCTGGTCTTCGATAATCAGAAGATCTGGGCCAATATATACCGTTAACTTAGCTCTATCCCCGAATTATTTTTAATCAGAGTCGACTGCGTTTTCATCAATAACTGTTTGTAGTATTCCATACAGTCATTAATGGAATTATTTTAATCTGGTTTCTGACCATTAAAACAATATAGAAAGGGGGCAAGATTCTCCGACCCCCCCCGCCGAGTCGGAGAATCACCGGGGACTGGCGTGAATCCCGCACCCGCTGGTTGCCGAATTCTCCAGCACCGGATATTCGGCGGGGGCGGGAAACGCGCCGTGCCGGTTGGCGGGCCCCCCCGCGCGATTCTCCGGCCCGGATGGGCCAAAGTCCCACTGCTAAAATGCCAGTCCTGCCGGCGTAGATTAAACCACCTACCTTACTGGTGGGACAAGGCGGCACAGGCGGGCTCCGGGGTCCTGGGGGGGGGGGGGGGCGACCTGGCCCCAGGGGGTGCCCCCACGGTGGCCTGGCCCGCGATCGGGGCCCACCGATCCGCGGGTGGGCCTGTGCCGTGGGGGCACTCTTTTCCTTCCGCCTTCGCCACGGTCTCCACCATGGTGGAGGCGGAAGAGACTCCCTCCACTGCGCATGCGCGGGAATGCCGTCAGCGGCCGCTAACGCTCCCGCGCATGCGCCGCCCGGAGATGTCATTTCCGCGCCAGCTGGCGGGGCACCAAAGGCCTTTTCTGCCAGCTGGCGGGGCGGAAATCAGTCCGGCGCGGGCCTAGCCCCTTAAGGTTGGGGCTCGGCCCCCCAAGATGCGGAGCATTCCGCACCTTTGGGGCGGCGCGATGCCCGACTGATTTTCGCCGTTTTGGGCGCCAGTCGGCAGACATCGCGCCGTTTCCGGAGAATTTCGCCCAGGATATTTTTAGTTTGCACATCGATAGTGACTACCGTTCAAAAGCGATGAATTGGCTGGCAAGTGCTTTAAAGTGGCCTGAGCTGCTATATGGAGAGGTTGCTATTTATGTGAATGTATTAAATAGTACAGAAAGAGAATACTGGTCAGATACAAATTTTTTGTTTTGCTCCGCTAAACCTGAGATCATTCAAACAAATGGAGGCATAGTTTTACCACAAGACATTTAGCAATGTTGAGTTGCCTTTAATAGTACTGGGTTAAAAAGACATACATTGACTGTTAGAACGAGATGTCGATCATTAGAAGCCAGAAAATGGAATCTCTTTATGAAGCTAACAATGATTGTGGTATCTATATTGGATTGACAAAAATTAGATCACAACAACTTCCATTAATCTATCACCCAAGCCAATGATACGGGAGTGGTCAGTGGGATCATTGGTACAGAATTTGATCTGAATTTGAAGATGTCCCCCAATTCATCTTTCAAATCAGACATGTAGGAAATTGTCAGGTCAGATACACATCATACCGACAAAGAACTTTTTTTGTTTAGCACCTCATTATGCGCCTCAGAAATATTCCAAAATGTAGTACAAATAATGATTTTGAAGTGCAGTCACTTCTATTAAATAGACAAATAGGACACCTACATATAACAATTTATTCCATTTTTGTTTGTGTTGGCAAGGAAACCAGGGTAATATCTGTTGTTCATTGAATAGGCCGTGGGATTTTTTATATCAATCAGAACAGATAAATAGTGGATGCGATTTAGCAGCCTTGTCGAGCCCGACTTGGTTGAACCTCATGAAAGTTATCACGCGAGAATGCCTCACTTTGCAAGTTGTCACAATCTGCATATTTAAATGAGCCTTTGCGTTTGTGGGATTCTCCCAGCGCCATGGAACTAATGGCCACGCCTAGGAGACCGCTCGAGGGTGTTAGTACTGGTTTCCAAAAATGTGGACCAGTCATGATGGCACCTAGGGTGGAATCCCCCAGATCATTATAGGTGGTCAGGGACAGAGCAGGGTGGCACTATGTCAGGCTGGAAGGGGCACTAACAGAGTGCCAGGTTGACAATGCCAGGATGCCAGGTTGGTACTGCCAGGGATCAAGCCCAGGAGTGCCTTACCAGGCGGAGGGGCAGTGAGGGAGTGTTCCTGGGGGCCTCCCCAGAAGGGATCGAAAATGAGATAGGCTGAAAAGGGAGGGGTGGGTGGGTAGAGAGAGAGAGAGAGATAAGGGCATCCAGACAAAATGGCGCCCCAATCTGTGAGGAGGCTTTTCCGCTGGTCTCGCCAACAAGAAATGGCTGAAGTGCAGCCTTGGTGGAGAGAAACTCCCTGAGGCCAAAGAAAATGGCAATTATTATCTCAGTATAGTATAGTAACTTTGACAATACAACACGCTAAAATGTCAACCCAGATTATATGCTCAAGACTGCAGTGGTTCCAGAAGGCAGCTCACCACCACCTTCGCAAGGGCAATTAGGGAAGGGCATGAGTACTGGTCCAGTGAGTGAAGCCCACATCCCTTGAATTAATAAAAAAGTGATCTTGAGTGGGACTTGAACTCATGAATTTCATAGATTTCATAGAATTTACAGTGCAGAAGGAGGCCATTCGGTGAGTGTTACCAAATGAATAAAGTTGGCACTTAATCAGAGAATGGCAAACGTATATTGAACTGACATATCAGACACTGTATGTCATACTCTTTACAACTCTTGATTGACCAAGACTGGCTGATTAGATTATGTAGCTAAAGTCCACAGCAATTAATGTTTTCACTAAATTCCAGCCATTGTTAAGAATTGGGGGAAATTTAAGAAAAGAAAATGAAATTGGGATATTCGAAAATAAAACAGGGAGATGTCTGAAGAAATGTTGAGATGCGAATTTGCAGATCAGTGAGAAAAGCAAATGTTTACCTAGGTGAACAGAAGAAAACAATGGGGATATAGAAAAGGTAACTTCAAAGTGGAGAGATAAGGAATTGGCAATATGCAAAAAGCAACTTCACAGTATGGAGAACATCAGAGGGAAAAGTGGTATATATCAGCACAATGACTGAGGACAAAGGGAGATAAAGAAAATCAGAGACGCAGCTACCATCAGCCACACCCAACTGCAGAAACAATCTCCCGAAAACAAGTTTTGCTTAACAGGCAGTCATTAGTTTCAAAATTCGAACCAAGCAGATTGTACCTTCGCTGAAACTGAAGACGGTTTTCCCAAATGTGGCCACATTACCTGTGCATGGTAATTATTTGCTGGATTTAGCTCATAGAGTTATACAATATTGGATATTGTTTGGGGAAAAAGGGTGTCTCAGAGTTCAGGTAACACAGGTACTTGGAATCAAGGGGTAATTTCCTGTCATTCTATGTGTAGCCATCCGTGTACTTACATGTTGTAGTGTATTATACTCCTTTCTGTAGTGTTTTTTTTCTTTTTAAGTTAATAAATCTTCTTTATTAATTGTTTGCACAATGACTGGACTATTCCACCGTGGTTCACATATTTTTCTCACAGTATACCAAATTAAAATTATACACCACTAAGAACTGATGTTCCAAGTTACCCTCTGGGTTTTGGGATTATCTCACATTTAACATCAGCGGGGTTCTTAACAACAGGTAATTTTCATTAGACAGTGAGATTAAAGGGAACTTAGTAGAAACAGTAAACCAAACAGATATTTTAGAGAAATATAATTATTAAGTATATTGCATGAGGAAAAAATGACGTAATTAGATGCAAAAACTGATTCCTTTCGTTATTAACTTGTCTTGTTAATTTTTCAGATTCTTACACAATAATAAAATATCAAGAATACCTGCTGGAACCTTCTCTCATCTGAATTCACTGAACCGACTGTAAGTGCTGCAATCTTTAGTTATTTGTTCAACATTGACCTGACTTTTGCGTGCTAATCTCACAATTTACCCAATTGAATCATGTATTCCGTAAACGCTTTGAGATGTTTGAATTGCTGATTTGCTATACAAGTGCAGGCATTGTCATTCTGTGGGAAACCATTGGAATACTGGATTCGCCAGTAATATTTTTACATTGTACCGGGTTAGACTTTTCTATAGCAGGGCATTTAACAGTTTCTGTCACTAGTTAGTTCCTCCTGCAACTTTCAACTCAAAACTATTTGCCCACAAAGTTGTTAAAAATGTAAGCAAATAACAGCACAGAGAGGAAAACAGCAATGTGGGACCTGAGTCAACAGGTGTATCCATAAACAGATTGGGAAACAAGCAAGAGGGGAAGGACTAAAAAGGAGGGTGAATTAAAGGCCAAACTCAATTTTAGATCAGATTAAAGGGAGGAAAACAAAAGTTAGATTAAGAGAGAAAAAAGAGACAGAAAAGAAGGAAAAAGTCAACATCTAAATTTAACATTTTTAAAAATCCTCCATGAAACATTCCAAACCTGAATGAATGAGACTCCACACTTGTAATAGTTAATTTTAAATGCCAGAAAGATGTTAAAAAGATGTCTTCCCCACAAATTACTAACCCTAAGTATCTGTGGTGTGTTTAATTCATATTTATTGCACACGTACAGCAACTTAATGATATTCAATGTATGCTGCTTGTGATCCACCAGTAAAGAGAAGTTCTTGGGAAGCTAAGGGTAGAGTGACACGACTCAGACAGCAACTTTTAGATACTTGCATTTATGAACACATCTGCTCCTTGTCTGAAGTTGGTGTACCCCCTAAACATTAGTAACAGTTAGTGCCAATTACCTCACCTTTTATTCTGATCCATTACAAATCAAATTTGACAACCATAGTTTATCAGCAGCCTTTTTAAAGATATTTGGCGGGATTCTCCAGCTGAATCGGGAAACGCGATTGGGTGGTGAATTGGGTTTGACAGGTGCCAGTTACAAGCCAATTCGCAATTCTCCAGTGCCTCGACAGCGGCATCAATGCATTCCACTCCGCACGTACAGTAAACACCCTTGGCATATCATTAGTGGGCCTGACCAGTATTCTCCGAGGCCTCTGCGATTTTCCGACTCCACCAGGGTGAATTCCCGATGGCTAGGAGGTGGGCTGTGGGGCCCGGGTGGACGGGCATGGAATACCATTGCTGCGGCCTGCAAGGCACCAAGCAGCTGCGTTTGCCGCTGACTGCCTACTGTGAACTAAGGGCCACAGGTCATATGAGTGTCCCCCCAGGTCATGGGTGTGCCCCAGTGTAACCAGTGCCATCTTGTTGGTTGGGATGATGTATGTGGGGAGTGAAGTGTGTATATGCGGCCGCAGCTCGTCAGCCTCCTGTGTGTTGTTGCTAACTTTCCGGTTGGTTCAATTGCTCTGTTTTATTACCTTTGCTCTCGAGTCGCCAGGTATCTTTATGATACCGCCACGAGGTTCAAGTCCAAGTAATGATCAATAACTCAATACACCGATTAGTAAGATTCAAATCAAAGCACATTTATTATACACAGTAATCGCTACTCATGCACAGATTCTACGTCTAAGCTACTTCTACAACTAACAGGCCTATACTTAACTTCGGACTGGCCCACCAGGTCAGGGGAACAAATAGCCTTTGGTTCGGGTTCTGAGTCTGCGGGATTCGAAGTTGGTACGGATTGGTAGCTAGGAGCGCCTATCTCGTAGCGAGCGTTGAATTAAGACTTACTTCTTTCGGTGGTCACTGCACCGGTCACGGTCAAGGTTGGTTCGCATTGCTGGGTGACCCGGGCAGGACGAAGAGATGAAGAGAGCGATTTGAACTTGGGGCTTATCTCTTATAGTCCCCAGGGGCTTCCCGCCTTTCGGGGCGGACCCTGTACCTGGTTCTAGGTGATTGGACTTTGTCCCAATCGCTTGGTTCGATTTCTCCAATACTGGACCGGTTCCCTGATCGATGGGCGTTCTTGAGGTGTTCGTTAACCTCTTCTGTGTTGGCTCCTGCTGGCGCCGGGAAGTCTGGCATAGTTTTGTGTGTCCCAAATGTTGCTATTGTCACCGGGGATTGCTCATCAGTATGTAGATGGCTGCTACATTGTTATGCTGATGGTCGCTGGTATCGATGCTGTCTGAGCTTTTGCAGAGTTAAATACACAGCAAACCAGCACCTGCTGGTTTCTGTCTGTGTTGGCTGACTTTCCCATCAGCATATCAATCACAAATCTGGCAAATCCGGCACTGTTTCACATTGGAATCGATTGGGTTCCACGTGGGGCCAGTGCGAGTCCTTTAACAGTTGCTAAATCGGTCCAGGTGTGGGCACAGGTTTAGGTGCCATGGCAGCACGGTAGCATGGTGGTTAGCACAATTGCTTCACAGCTCCAGGGTCCCAGGTTCGATTCCGGCTTGGGTCACTGTCTGTGTGGAGTTTGCACGTTCTCCCCGTGTGTGCGTGGGTTTCCTCCGGGTTCTCCGGTTTCCTCCCACAGTCCAAAGATGTGCGGGTTAGGTGGATTGGCCATGCTAAATTGCCCATAGTGTCCAAAATTGCCCGTAGGGTGGGGTTACTGGGTTATGGGGATTAGGTGGGGTTACTGGGTTATGGGGATAGGGTGGAGGTTTGGACCTTCGGTAGGGTGCTCTTTCCAAGAGCCGGTGCAGACTCGATGGGCCGAATGGCCTCCTTCTGCACTGTAAATTCTATGTCTATGTCTATAACTCCATGAATTCTTCCCTGGCACAACAGTTAGCCTCAGGAACAGAGAATCCCATCGATTATTTTGAACACATAGAATTACAGAGAATTATTTTGAACACATAGAATTACACAGAATTTACAGCACATAAAGAGGCCATTGAACTTATCTGGTCTTTGCTGATGTTTAGATTGAGCACGAGCTTAAACCAAAGACTTACTATTCCGCTAGCTTCAATTGGCTCTTTCAACATATGTGGAGCCGGTGGCATTGTGGTATTGTCACTGGACGAGTAAACCAGAGACCCAGAGTAATGCTCTGGGGACCGAGGTTCAAATCCCACCACTACAGATGGTGAAATTTGAATTCAATAAATATTTGGAATTAAAAGTCTAATGATGACCATGAATCCATTGTGGATTGCCGTAAAAACCCATCTGGTCTTTTAGGGAAGGAAATCTGCCATCCTTACCTGGTCTGGCCTACATGTGACTTCCGACCCACAGCATTGCGGTTGACTCTCAACTGCTTCCTCAAGGGCAATTAGGGATGGGCAATAAATGTTGGCACAGCCAGCGATGCCCATGTCCCATGAACAAATAAAAAAACATGTACAGACCAAAGCCTGTCTTCCTCCAAAAATGCAGTTGTTTTAAGAAGTAAATATTCTCTAGGTGGTGAGTTCAACTTTTATCTGCTTTCTGTGTTTTTCTTCCTTTACTTACCCAGAGGTAAAGCTTGGAAAAAGAATCTCAACAGTACAGAAGGAGTCCATTCGGCCCATTGAGTCTGGACTGACCCTCTGAAAGAGCACCCTACATAGGCCAACTCCCCTGCAATCCTGTAACCCCTACCTAACCTTTGAACACTCAGGGGCAATTTAGCATGGCCAATCCACCTAACCTGCACACCTTTGGACTTCGTCACCCATTCTTGTTTTAGAATAGCAAATCCCATAGAACAATGTCGGGGATAAGCTGAAATTCCACACTCATAACTCTGAATTAGCAGAACTTGTCTAAACTTGTTATATGACTGTGCTCACCAATTAGAGTGGAGTTAGACCAGACAAGAGCACAAAATAATGGAGCACTGAGCATTTTTCAATGCAAATCTCTGGCCTCAAATATCATGTAAGGATAGTTTTTTCTCTATTTGTGATAAGAAAGAAGCTCTGAATTTTGCTGATCGCATAATGAGTTAACATAACGAGTAGCTATACTGTGCTGACCAGGTTTGATCCTTGCACCGTACCACATTAACTAACCTCAATGAGCAAGTGGTAGGAGACTTCAAATTAACCTGGGTTAGGGAAGGGGGAGATTGGAGCCAGAGTTGTCAATCTTAATCACTATACACTGGCTCCTGTGGGAAATGTGCATATAGAATCAGGTGAACTCAGGACTGGGCTTGGCTGCGGTGACACAATGGCAAATAACCTGAGAATCTTCACTGATAATTAATGGTCCCACTTCTGGAGAGTGGAAAGAAAAGCGCTAATATTTTTGGAAAGTGGAAAGAAGATTGAATTGATGATAATTGCAAAATGGAAAATATTTTGTTGCAAAATTCTACAAGATAGACTAATTCTGTCCTTGTTTTTACATGACTACAGCCGCTTGGACTCCAATGGCCTGGTGTGTGATTGTCAGTTAATGTGGCTGGGAGAATTACTGAATAACTATGCACAAAGCAGCAACACTCAAGCAGCTGCAACATGCGAATATCCCAGGAAATTACAGGGAAGATCAGTTGCCTCAGTAACAACAGATGAGTTTAACTGTGGTAAGTTTCATTTGCATTATAGACTATCTCTTTTACACATCAGCACTAAATTACACCTTTTATTAGTTACAAAGCTGCATGTAGAAGAGAGAAGATGAATTAATAAGAAGTAAAACCAAACTCATTAAACCATTAATGCTATTTAAATAACTTTGAATGCCAATTATGTTGGCTTACAGTTCTGAGGAAATTTTTCTCAGATCTTTTTGAAATACATTAGTAATTTGAAGTGTCAGGCAATATTTGAAATCACTCAAAACCCCTCCACTTACACTGATTAAATATTAAGTATTTCACCTTAGTTAAATACTTTCTTAGAAACAACTTTTTCCAATAATAATGGGTCCACAGTCCATGGTTAATGCCTATGTTAAAGACGTATGGCGGGATTCTCCCCTAACCGGCGCCGAAGAGTGGCGTGAACCACTCTGGCGTTGGGCTGCCCGGAAGGTGCGGAATCGTCCGCACCTTCAGGGGCTAGGCCGGCGCCAGCTGGCGCTTGGCGCCGCACCAACCGGCCTCTGCCGGCCGCAGCGAGTTGGCGCATGTGCGGGAGCGCCAGCGTGTGCTGGCGTCATCCCAGCGCATGCGCAGGGAGGTTCTTCTCCATGCCGGCCATGACAGACCGTTACACCGGCCGGCGCGGAGTGCAAGAGTGCCTCCATGACACAGGCCTGCCCGCGGATCGGTGGGCCCCGATTGCGGGCCAAGCCACCGTGGGGGCCCCCCCGGGGCCAGATCCCCCTGCGCCCTGCGAGGACTCCACAGGCCGCCTGCAGAGCCAGGTCCCGCCGGTACGGACCTAGTGTAATTTACGCCGGCGGGACAGGCCGTAAACGGGCGGCCACTCGGCCCATCGCGGCCCGGAGAATTGCTGGAGGGGCCACTGCCAACGGCCCCCGAACTGCTCGGCGCAATTCCCGCCCCCCGCCGAAATACCGGCGCTGAGGAATCCGGCAGCCGGTGTCAGGGCGGCAGGACGGGATTCACACCGCCCCACGGCGATTCTCCGACCCGGGAATCCCTGGTGTTTGAATGTCGACAAATATCCTATTCCCTGTTTCATGTTATAATGCATCTTGTATATCAGGAAGAAATTTTATGCACGTATTTTCATGAAACTTAACCTTTAGGTGCTTGGAAGGATGAAACAAGTTCGACAATTGCAATACTTTTCAGAGAAACATAAATTCAGGCATTCATTTGTTTGCTTATCTGCTTCAGTGGAACAGCTATCTTTTGAAGACACAGAGTGGGATTTTCCGGTCCCACCCGCCCATGGACTGCAGATTCCCATGAGTGTTCTACGGACCTTTTAGGTGCGATGTAACAGGAAGAAAACAATTCTGGTTTTTGGGCATATAGAGCGCATAGAGCGGGGTGTTGCCGGCACCTGCAGCACCAAGAACGAGCCTGCTATCAAACGGGACTCTGTTTATTTGCTCATCAGTGCAGGAAAAGATCGGACACCATTTTTAAATGCTGTCCCGATCTCACGACACCCCCACTACGGCCTCCTGGAGCTACTTGTTACTGTTCTCGAGAACCACTCACCCCACCTCATAAGGGCATGAGAAACCTGGCACCTTGGCACTGGAGCCCTGACACCTTTGCAGTGCCCACGCCAGGGTACACTGTCCAGGTGGCAGAGCCAGGGTACCAGGGTGGCAGTGCCAAAGTGCCAGACTGACAGTGCTAAGGTGACCAGAAGGCAGCAGGAGTGCCAGGATATAGCCCTGTCCAGAGCCCGACCACCCGGGGGCCTCTAATGGCCTGGGAAATTCCCCAGGTGCCGTTACGCCTCGTCCACGTTTGTGTGGACCAGTGCTAAACAGCACCAGGGTGAGGTTTCCTTGGCGTGGACGTTCATTCCTGAGCCTTGGGAGAATCCACTGTCGACATATTTATGTGTATCCAACAGCTCACTTAAATATGTGAATCTGGATCATGCCCAGTGAGGGGGAAATCCAGATGATGAGCCCTCTTGCGAGATTTAAGGCCGGTCGATCGCGCCCTTTGATTGTCTGTCAAATTCTCAGTCCTGCCTGTGAGAATTCCCGTGGCAGGCACAACCGGAAGATTTAGGCCACAGATTTTTTTGGTCTGAGATTTAAGGACCCATTTTTTCCTGGAGAATTAAAAGAAACTCAATTAAAACATCAGTTGATTGCGATTATTCTAGCCCAAATTTAGAGCCATTTTTATTTACCAAGTGGATTTTCTATACTGAATAATCTGGGAGATTACAGGAGAGGCACATTGGATGGCAATTGAATCAAAGCATTGTGACCCTAATTAAATTGTAAAAGGTTGGATTTTTTGAGCACTGCTCCACAGTAACAGAAATGTATTACAAATTTATATGGCAGTTTAATTAATTTTTTAAAATAAATTTAGAATATCCAATTATTATTTTTTTATTTTCCAATTAAGGGGCAATTTAGCGAGGCCAATCCATCTAACCTGCACATCTTTGGGTTGTGGGGGTGAAACCCACGCAGACATGGAGAGAATGTGTAAACTCCACACGAACAGTGACCCAGGGCCGGGATTCGAACCCGGGTCCTCAGCGCCGCAGTCCCAGTGCTATCCACTGCGCCACATGCCGCCCTATATGGCAGCTTAACGTGCAAAATACCCCAAGGCACTTCTCAGCACCTGTCAGAATGAGGACGTAAATGTTGAGATGGGGAGAGAGTTCAGGAAGGTGACTTAATACTTGTATTGGATTTTGAGAGGTTCTCAAAGGGACAGAGAAGTGAAAAGCTGGAAAGATTTGGAATTAAATTCTAGAGAGCAAGAGCTCAGTGAATGCAAGCTCAGCTGCAGATGGTAAAGAAAAAGGATGGGCGATGCACAGGCAACCAGAGGCAGAGACTGAATGATGTTTGAGGAAGCTTGGGCTGGATTCTCCGCTGTCGGGATTCTCCGTTGCTCCAGCCACGCACCCACATCCGGGGATTTCCCCATGGCGTGGGGCTGCCCACAATGGGAAATCCCATTGGCCGGCTGGTGGGAAATTGGTGTGCCGCGGCTGATAATCCCGCCCCATGTGTCAGAAAACATGGGGCGAGATTCTCCCAAACAGATTCCACGTTAATTTATGGCGTTCGTTTCAGGGAGTTTCCTGCCGGCTCGGCCGGTGGTTTCCCCACCGTAATTCAATGACACATAATCACTTTTTTGGGCCCTGGGAAGTTTCTCGCTGGTTTAGCCCACTAGAATTTTTTTTTAGCACTGGGAGGCTTAAACTCAGAGATTGAGCCACCATTCTGAAAGCGTGCCCTGATCACTAAGTGTACTTGTGGGTTCCCCCCTCTCCCCACCCCCCTCCTTGGGCGTCCCCCCCTTTCAGGTTCCCCCAAGACCCCTTACAGCACCCCCTCCCTTCTAGGACCACCACCTATCACCCACCCAACCTCCCGGACATCTTGTTGGCCTTGGTCGATGTCAAAGTTTATATCGTTTTCCGCTTGGGGAAACACGCATCCGTGACCTGTAGGATACACCTGTGGGCTATGGCCTGTGTCAGGGGCTGTTTAGCACAGGGCTAAATCGCTGGCTTTGAAAGCAGAACAAGGCAGGCCAGCAGCACGGTTCGATCCCCGTAACAGCCTCCCCGAACAGGCGCCGGAATGTGGCGACTAGGGGCTTTTCACAGTAACTTCATTTGAAGCCTACGTGTGACAATAAGCAATTTTCATTTCATTTTAATTCATGGGAGTGTGCCTTTCAGAAATGTTTTTGTCTTATCACTTGGCTTCAGGGATGTCATTGTGTGGGTGGAGCTGGGCTGTGGCTCTGTGAGTTTTTACTTTCACTTTGAGTTTTGGAGTTGGTTCATGGCTCTGAGATTTTACTTTCGTTTTCACATTTGGCTGCTGTAGACTCAGACAGAGAAGTATTTTGGCTTGTCTCTCTATTTTCAATTTTTAAAAATAACCTTCGAGTACCCAATTAATTTTTTCCAACTAATGGGCAATTTAGCGTGGCCAGTCCACCTACCCTGCACATCTTTGGGTTGTGGGGGTGAAACCCATGCAAACACGGGGAGAATGTGCAAACTCCACATGAACAATGACCCAGAGCCGGGATCGAACTTGGGACCTCGGCGCCGTGAGACAGCAGGGCTAACCCACTGCACCACCATGCTGCCTTCCATTTTCAATTTTAAAGAGTTATTCCAAGGACAAAATCCAATGATTATACTTAACCTGCTGCTTTGGTAAAATGTGGTTTTTGGTTTATGGGATCTTGTTATTGATTTGGAACTGTTAAGGGCGAATTCATTAAGGGTTATACATAGATTACTGTAGTTGTGTGGGGGCTTTATGTTTGTCGTTGATAATAATTCTTACTGAGTGTGTTTATACAGATGTTAACTAAATTCGTAGAATAAAGCTTGTTTTTTGATTAAAAGAGCCTAAGAACTCTGTTGAGTAACCCCTGAAAGGCAGGCCCTTGTGCTCATCATAACCAAAATCAATAAACAGTTATAAGCCAGGTGAACTCCATAATGTACTTTGGTGTTTTCTAAACCCTGGCCAATAACACCTCGGGATGCCACCCAGGTCCCCGGTCAAGCCCTGGATGCCGAGCCATCAAAGTTCAGGACTGCGGTGACCTTGATGACCACCAGGAGCGGGTGTCCTCCTCCACCACATGGTGCCTTGTCTGCGAGGACATGGCTGCACCGTCTCTTTATTGAAGCGCTGTCCGTCGTCATCTTTGAAATGTACTCCCTGAGTCGTCGGGACCTCCCCCTCTGGGTCCCTCCCTGGCCTGATGGATGGCTGGGTCTTCAGGGTGTACGGCGGGACCCTGTATGTGAGCCACCGCCTTGAGTATCTGCAGACGTTGCTGCTGCCACCGTCACCGGTATTTGGCCTCCTGGCCTACCAGCAGCACCATTCTGTATAGTCCAAAATACCGTCCATATTGTTCAATATCTGCAAGGAACTGGCAGAGATGTTGGACTGACAAACACCGGTGGCTCCCACCCCTGGACCCTCCATTCCTAATTGCCCCCCCCCCTCCCACGCTCACGTCACCTTGCCCATGCACTTTCAGCCACAGCAGGCCCTCCACAATGGACCCCAGGGTCTGCACGTAACTTCACCTGGACCAGACACTGGTCTGCTCCCCGTGGCACTCACCCACCCTCCGGCTGTGGACATGTCCCCAGAGCCATGTCCCATGCCCTGGGTGTTCGGATGCTGGCTGCAGCACGTGTTGTCTGCCTCCAGCAGTGTTCAGGCACAGTGTCTGATTGGACTGCTCGGCAATGACTCCCACATGCTACATGGCCCACCCTCCCCCTCTAGGGAAACAACTTGGGTAGTGTGAAGTGCTCACTGTCATGATATCTACATCAGCATATCATGGTGCAATCACACACACACTGATGGACAGGCAGTTGGACCAACCAGCACACACATAACATTGTAGCCAATCACCAGTGAGAGCACACGCACTATAAAACAGGGAACACCACAGTTCCCACTCTACCAGGAGAAAGCTCATGACATAGAGCTCACAGCGTGCCACTCAGACATAGTCCATGTGCTGAGTGCCTCACTAAGATAGTGATAGGGCTGGGTCCACAGGTCAGCTGGTGAAGCACGTACCCAAGCCAGCAGTTAGTTGTAACCGTTGTTAAGACAATAAAACAGAGTTGTACCATCTACAGCCGTGTTGGATCATTTGTGCAGCCCAGGTGGCCTGAGGTTACCATTCGGATGAACAGCTCAGAAGTAAATGGTAAATAGAAACCTAATTGCAGTGGGTTCAATTTCAATCTGTACTTCTGTTTTCAGTTCAGAACTTACTGAGAATTTGTGTCAGAGAGAACAAGCAAGGTTGTTCTCTCTGGTGGCTGTTTTTGAACAAATTCTTGTGGTTAAGCAGGTTTCAGAGTAGAGCAGAGACTTTGTTATTGTGTGTGCTATAGAGTTGGAAAAGATAACAGCTGAAGACAGGGAGGGTAAGGAATTGTGGATTGAATAAGAGCCATTGCTACAGTTTCAATGTTATCGGGGTGGGGGGGGCTGGCGGTTTGTGGTATGTTGGTCAATTGAAACTGATACGTTGGCCAGGAAATACTTCATCATAGTTAAGGCCACAAGAATGTCAACGGTGTTGTCCGTCACTTCCATGTTAGAAATATGGGGCGTGATTCTCCGAATGCCAACGCCGAAATCGCGTTCGGCGATTGGCCGGAGAATTTTATTTTTCGCCGAAATCAGGGGTGGTGCCGTTTTTCAGATGCTCCTCCCCATCAAAAATGGCATTTCGAGGAGTACGGCGCATGCCGACGTCACCTGATGCCCTCCCCCGATGGGCCGACTTCCCGACGGCGTGGGACACGTGTCCTTGCAACTTTTGTGAACCTGGCGTGCCGGCTGTGGACTGCGTCCAGCGGCACCACAGTTGGGAGGCGGGGGGGTGGGGGGGGGGAGCCATTCTGCTGTCAGGGGGGCTTTTATGGAGGCAGGGAGGACTGGTGGGGGATGGTCCGAGGGTGGCGAGGGGGATTACACGGGGGGCACTGTCTGGCAGGCCGGGTCCACAAATGGCTGCCGCCATGTTGTACAGCATGGCCGCAGCTGTGCGCTTCCACGGCCACAGACCAGCTATTCTGTGTCCGTATCTGCAAGTAAAGCTGGGGGCTTTACGTGGCGTGGCTGCTAGCCCCCCACCGGTTGGAGCATTGGTGCGGGGGCGGCACCAACCTTTTGGTCATAAGACCAGATGCTTCCTCCGGACATAACGCAAAATCGGAGAATTCAGCCGATGGACTTTTAAATTCGACACAATGCCTGCCTGAATGTTGTCCTGAGGAGGAGCATGCAATGCCTGCCTGAATGTTGTCCTGAGGAGGAGCATGCAATGCCTGCCTGAATGTTGTCTTGACAAGGTGCTCGTACTGCACCGCCTGAATGTTGCCCAGGTGAACAAGACGGATCCTATTGAAAGCATCCTGTAAATGGCAAACCATTGAAACTGAAGGTTGATACTTGGGCTTCAGTGACAGTCATGTGTGAGCAGACCTTCAATTATATCCTTACAGGAACCCAAGTCCTAGGTTTGAGCAGCACCAAGACCAAGCTATCGACTTCTAAGGGGGAGACCCTTAAAATACTCTGAACTATCGAAATGCCAGTTACTTCTAAGGGGCAAGAAGCCAGTCTGCCCTTAGTTGTCCTCGAAGGGCACAGACGCAGCCTCGTGAGAAGAGACAGGTTAAAACAAATCAAACTTAACTGCTGGAGATTTTTAACATTTCTGATGGTGTCCTACAAGATGTGCTACAAAGGTACAAGGATGTTTCCCACTGTGAGCTTGGTCCGGATCAAAGGCTTGAAGGCCAAAATCTATATAAATCCAGATTCAACACCCAGGTTTTTAGAGCCTGGCCAATCCCCTATGCCTTCCATCAGAAAGTAGAAGCTAAGTTGAAGCATCTAGAAGAACTGGGCACAATCAGACCAATCCAGTTCTCAGCATGAGCAATCTCCATAGTTCTGTCCTCAAGCTGGACAGGTCTATTACAAGTTAACCAGAAATCAAGCTGCCCAGGTGGATAGTACCGAATCCCCATCTATGCCAAGTTGGCAGGGGGCCTTCATCAGCTACGCCTACCTCCAATTAGAGTTGGATGAGGAGTCCTAGAAAAATGCCACAATAAGTATCCAGGAGGAATTCTATCAAAACACAAGACTGTAACTTGGAATAGCGTCAGCCTGCGCTATTTTCCAGTGTATTATGGAAAATATCCTCCAAGGTAATGGTATACGAATTAGACTGTTTTCCGAAAAAATGTAGAGGGTTACGGGGAGAAAACAGGAGAATGATACGGTGTGAATGGCTAATTTGGAGAGCTGCGCAGACATGATGGCCCAAATGTGCTGTAACAACCCAGTGACTCTGTGCTGAATACCTCTTCACTCCACAGAAATCTAAAGACCAGCCAGGAGTGCAATGGAGTACTCACCATTCATTTACAGCTGCAACAGCAGTATAAATAAGCTGGATACCATTTAGCATAAAGCAGTTTGCTTGAATGGTATAGCATCACTTCCATTTCACTATGGTAGCAGTATACAGTATCTACAGGATAAAGTGCAGCAACTCATCAAGCTTATGTTGACGATACTGTGAATTCTATCAAACATGAGATACAATGTCATGAGAATTCCAACACCTTTGAGTTGCCCTTTAATTTGCACAATACCCGAACTTGGACATTAATCACCTTCATTGTGCTGGATCAATATCCTTGAACACTCTCAGCGGGATTCTCTGGAATCGGCGCGATGGCCCGATGCCGGTGTCAAAAACGGCACAAACCACTCCGGTGTTGGGCCGACCGGAAGTCGCGGAATCCTCCGCACTTCCGGGAGCTAGGTGGACGCTGGATGGGTTGGCGCCGCTCCAGCTGGCGCCGAAGGGCTGCGCCAGTCTGCGGATGCGCCAAAGTGTCAGCATGATCCCGCGCATACGTGGAACTCCCGGCGTATTCTGGGGCATGCGCAGGAGGGTGTCTTCTCCGCGCCAGCTATGGCGGAGCCCTACATGGGTCGGCACGGAAGGAAGGAGTGCCACAACGGCACAGGCCCGTCCACAGATCGGTGGGCCCTGATTGCGGGCCAGGCCACTGTGCGGGCCCCCCCCCCCCCCCCCCGAGGTCGGATCCCCCCGCGCCCCCTCAAGGCCGCCCCAGCCAACTTACCTGCCAGGTCCCGCCATGTGGGACCATGTCTAATCCACGCCGGCGGGACTGGGAAAAACCAGACGGCCGCTCGGCCCATCTGGGCCTGGAGAATTGCCGGGGGGGCCGCGACCAGCAGCCCCCGACTGGCATGGCATGAACCCCGCCCCTGCCCGAAAACCGGCGCCGGAGAATACGGCAGCCGGTGGCGGGGCGGGTTCACGCCGACCCCCGGGGATTCTCCAACCTGGCGGCGGGGTCGGAGAATCCCGCCCTCTAACTTTCATCTTTGTGGAATCCTAGAATCCACAGTGCAGAAGGAGGCCATTCGGCCCATTAAGTCTTCACCAGCCCTTGGAAAGAGTACCCTACCTAAGCCCACACCTCCACCCTATCCCCGTAACCCAAGAACCCCACCCAACCTTTTTGGCCACTAAGGGCAATTTAGCATGGCCAATCCACCTGACCTGCACATCTTTGGACTATGGGAGGAAACCGGAGCTCCCGGAGGAAACCCATGCAGACATGGGGAAAACGTGCAGACTCCGCACAGACAGGGACACAAGCCGGGAATCGAACGTGGAACCCTGGAGCTGTGAGGCAACTGTGCAACCACTGGATAACCAATGCTACAAAGACTGCAGTGATTCAACAACAACTAGGATCAGGTTACCCACCACCATCTTCTCGGTGCAAGTAGGGATTGAAAATAAATGCTGGCATCATCTACATCCTACCTGCAAAAAATAAAATAAAACTGAACTTTTACAATGACATAATAATTTCAACTGGTCCTTTAACGTGAGAGAGTTGCCAACAATCCATTGCTCAGCTACTGGGTATCAATGTTATGATACTATTGAATGGAGATATTTATTCTTTTCAAATTTTACACAAAATGCCTTTTCCCAAGAACCTTTACAAGCAGTTTGAAAGAATTCGGACTGAGAAGCAATGTTACGGACTATAATTAATACCGTATGGTAATTCAGCAGCATATTCTTTCCTTTTGATGTTCTTCCTCATGTGGTTCTTTATTAGCAATACAACTGCGCTGAAAAAATATAGAAATGTCAGCTGCCAATATTCCGTCAGCACATTTCCAACCTTAAAATTAGAGATTTCAAAGCGCTTTCATACTCTAATGCATTTATTCCCAACCTTGAAAGTATGTATTTTTAAAAATATTTTTTATTCTCCTCCTTTTTCACATTTTCTCCCAAATTTACACTCACCAACAACAAACAATAATCAGTAACAAATATGTCAATCGCCATATCAATATCAACGATCCCATCCTCCCACCAAACCCCAAACATTAGCCCGCATGTTCACATAAACAAATGACAAAAAGGAATCAGGAATCACCCATAGTCACCATCAACACACACCGTCCCCCCAAACCTCCCCGCCCCCCCCCCCCCAACTAATGTTTGATGTTATCCAGTTCTTGAAAGTGCAAGATGAATAATGCCCATGAATTTTACAACCCCTCCATCCTTCCCCTCAGTTCAAACTTAACCTTCTCAAGAGTCAAGAATTCCAACAAGTCCCCCCGCCACGCCAGGGCACAGGGTGGAGAGGCTGCCCTCCAACCCATCAGGATCCGCCTTCGGGCGATCAACAAGGCGAAGGCTACAACATCTGCCTCCGCACCCGTTTCCAACCTTGGCTGGTCTGACACCCCGAATAAGGCCACCCGGGGACCCGGGACCAGTTTCACATGCACCACTTTAGAAATTACCCTAAAAGCCTCCTTCCAGTAATCCTCTAGCTTTGGACAGGACCAAAACATATGAACGTGATTAGCGGGGCCCCCCCTGCAACATTCACACACATCTTCTTCTCCTTCAAAGAATCGGCCCATCCTCGCCCTCGTGAGGTGTGCTCTGTATACCACCTTCAGCTGTATCAGCCCCAACCTCGCGCACGAGGTGGAGGCATTCACTCTCCGGAGCACCTCACACCAGAACTCCTCCTCCATATCCTCTCCCAACTCTTCCTCCCACTTTGCTTTGATCCCTTCCAGTGGTGCCTTCTCCTCTTCCAAAATAGCTCTGTAAACCGCTGACACTACCCCCTTCTCCAGTCCCCCTGTCGTCAGCACCTCCTCCAGCAATGTGGAGGCCGGCTCCACCGGGAAGCTCTGTATCTCCTTTCTGGCAAAATCTCGAACCTGCATGTATCTAAACATTTCCCCCTGCTCTAGCCCACACTTCGCTTCCAGCTCCTTCAGCCCTGCAAACCGACCCCTAAGAAACAAATCTTTTAGTGTCTTAATCCCCTTCTCCTCCCATTTCTGAAAATGTCATCCCACCTCCCTGGCTCAAATCTGTGGTTCCCCCGAATCGGCATTTCCCTTGACCCTGCCCCCAACCCGAAGTGTTGGCTAAACTGCCTCCAAATTCTCAATGAATCAATTTTTACCGGACTCCCTGAGTACTTCCCCGGGGCTATCGGGAGCGGCGCTGTTGCTAGTGCTTTCAATCCCGGCCCTCTGTACAAACTCTCCTCCATTCTGACCCACTGGGAATCAACCCCTCTGACCCAGCTCCACACCTTCTCCACATTCGCTGCCCAGTAGTAATACATCAGGTTCGGAAGACCCAAACCCCCTGCCTGCCTTCCCCTCTGTAGCAGCACCTTTCTAACTCTGGCCACCTTCCATCCCCATATGAACAACGTAATCCTTCCCTCAATCTCTTTGAAAAAAGCCTTTGGCAGGAAAATCGGCAGGAATTGAAAAATAAACAGAAATCGCGGCAACACGTTCATTTTAACCGCCTGTACCCGACCAGCCAGTGACAGAGGGAGACCATCCCACCTTGCCAGATCAGCTTTCACTCTCCCCACCAGACTAGAATTGTTGTACCTGCGGAGCCCCCCCCACTCCCGGGCAACCTGCACCCCCAGGTACCTAAAGTGAGTCCCTGTCCTACGGAATGGCAGCACCCCAACCACTGCCCCCATCCCCGACCGAGACACCACAAAATACTCACTCTTGTGTAGATTTAGTTTGTACCCCGAGAAAGACCCAAACACCCGAAGCATCTCCAATATTCCCCCTATCGACACACTCAGTTCCGACACGTATAACAGCAAATCATCGGCATATAAGGACACCCTATGCTCTATCCCCCCCCCTGCGTATTCCTTTCCATACTCCTGAACTTCTTAATGCGATGGCCAACGGCTCAATCGCGAGTGCAAACAGCAGGGGGGACATAGGACATCCCTGCCTAGTCCCACGGTAGAGAGAAAAGTATCTCGAGCTGATGTTGTTTGTGCGGACACTCACCCTCGGCTCCTTATATAGTTGCTTTACCCAGTTCACAAATCTTGGTCCAATCCCAAACCGCTCCAGAACTGCCATCAAGTGCCCCCATTGTACCTGATCAAACGCCTTCTCAGCGTCCAATGCCACAACCACTTCTGTTTCCTTCCCCTCTGCCGGTGCCATAACGACGTTCAATACCTTTCTAACATTTGAAAAGAGCTGCCTCCCTCTCACGAACCCCGTCTGATCTTCACCTATCACCTTCGGGAGGCACTCCTCCAGCCTACCTGCCAGGACCTTCGCCAATACTTTTGCGCCCACGTTCAGAGGCGATATGGGCCTATACGACCCACACTCTGTCGGATCCTTAATTTTTTTTTGCGACAGGGAAATCGATGCCTGCCCCAAGGTTTGTGGCAACACCCTCTTCCCTATCGCCTCTTCAAACATCCCCACCATCAGGGGTGCCAGCTTATCCTTGAATTTTTTATAATATTCCATCGGAAACCCATCCGGCCCTGCCACCTTCCCCGACTGCATCCTCCCAATCACATCCTTTATCTCCTGCTCCACTATCGCTCCTTCTGATGTAGTCCTGTCCCCCTGCCCTAACCTCAGGTACTCCAACCCATCTAGAAAGTCCTGCATCTCACGGTCTCCCCCAGGTGGCTCTGACCTGTACAACCTCTCATAAAATTCCTCAAAAGGTTTGTTAATCAGATCCGGAGCCACCACCAACCTCCCTGCCCTATCCCTCACCTGAACAATTTCCCTTGCCGCTGCTTCCCTCCAGAGCTGACCTGCTAACATATGCCTTATCTCTATGTTCGTAAACTGCACCCCTTTCTCGCCTCAGTTGGCGCACCGCCTTCCTGGTAGACAGCCGTTCAAAGCTCGCCTGTAGTTCCTTCCTCTTTTCCAGCTACGTTGGGTCCCCATCTTCTGCATAACTCCTATCTATCTCCAACATCTCATCTATTACCCTCTGCCACTCCAACCTCTCCTCTTTGTCCACCCTGGCCGCAAAACAAAATCACCTCACCCATCACCACTGCTTTTAGATCCTCCCAGACAACTGCCTTCGACACCTCACCCGTACAGTTGAAACCTACATATTCCTTAATTACCTTTTCAATTTTGTCATAGAACACTTGGTCCCCCAAAAGTCCCACATCTAATTTCCACCCCCGCCTTATGCGCTCCCCCCTTCTCCAGTACCATACCCACCCAATGTGGAACATGATCTGACACTGCAATTGCCGAGTATTCCGACCCTTTAATCCCAGCCAGCAAAGCCTTCCCCACCATGAAAACGTCGATCCGCGAGTATACCTTATGGACTGCTGAGAAAAATGAGTACTCCCGTGCCCTCGGGTGCAGAGACCTCCAAGGATCCACCCCTCCCATTTCCACCATTAGCCCAGCCAATGCCTTCGCCCCCCCCCTGATGGGACCAGCGAGCACGGCGGTGACCTGTCCAACCTTGGCTCCTGCACCAAGTTCCAGTCCCTCCCCACTATCAGTTCGTGTGTGTCCAAGTCGGGGATGGCCCCAAACACCTTCTTTGGAATCCCACACCGTCCCAATTGGGACCGTATACACTTAACAGCGCCTCTAACCTCTCTTCCAGTGCCCCTGTCACAATCACCCCCCTACATTTCTTCTCGAAAAAACATCTCCCAGCATAAATGCCTCCCCCCCCCCCGCTCGCCTCATAGGCCCATCGAAAACTGCTAACCAGGTTCCAATGTCCGCAGCACTCCTCTCACCTCACCTCCGTTCACTAGCCGCCAAGATATACTGCCCCTCCCACCCAGTCCCAGAGAAAGAAAAAACAAAAACAACAATCAAACCCATACAATTCACTAAACTAAGATATAACCATCACAACACAGAATGCCAATCAACCCAACCAATAACTTGAACTCTGTAACAATGTGAAGAGAAGTAAATTACAATATACGTTAGTAAAAAGAAAGTTATAGCATTTATATATTTTCCAGCCTCCCAATCACAGTCTCTTCCAGCTCCGCTCCTCACGTCTGTCCCAAGCCTTCTGCCCTCACAAACGCCTCAGCCGCCTCCGCTGTCTCAAAATAAAAGTCCTTGGCATCATACGTCGCCCTCAGCTTCGCCGGGTATACCATACCAGATCGGACCCCCATTTTGTACAGTGCCACCTTCACTCGCCCGATCGCCGCTCGTCTTTTTGCCAACTCCACTGTCAGGTCCTGGTAGATCCGAACTCCAGCACCATCTCACTGCACCTCGCGCTTCTGCTTCGCCCAGCTTAACACCTCCTTTTTGCAGTACTTATGGAAGCAAATAATTACTGCTCTTGGCGGCTCATTCACTTTGGGCTTCAACCTTAATGACCAATGAGCTCGGCCCAGTTCGTACCGGGAGAGGTTCTCACCCTCCCCCATCAGCTCCGCCAATTTCTTAGTGAAGTGCTCTGTTGGCCTTGGACCCACTGCCCCTTCGGGCAAGCGCACAATTCTCAGATTGTGCCGCCTCGAGCGGTTCTCCAAGTCCTCGAGCTTTGCTCGGAGTCCTTTGTTGACCTCCACCACTCTCCGCAGCTCGTCCCCCATTGAGGTGAACTGGTCGCTGTGCTGCGACACGGCCTCCTCCACTTCCTTCATCTTCTCGCCCTGCTCTCTCACCTCGGCAGATGACTTTGCCACAGCTACCCTCACCAGGGCGATTGCCTCCTCCACCAATGACTTCAATGCGACCGCCGTCTCCTTCCTCAAAGCCTCCATGTGCCTCGCAAACAGCTTTTCCAGGTGCACCGCCATCACCTCGGTCATGTTCTCCACCGTAAGTAGTGCGGCCCCAAAATGCGGTCTGGCATCCGCCATCTTGTCAGCACTTTTGCTCGTCCTCTCATTCAACGACGAGCCCGCGTTTCCTCCCTTCATCGATGCTGCTCTTCGCATCCTTTAACGGCTTATTATTTTTCCTTTTTTTCACCCTTCTTCTTCAATCTTTCTTTTCTTACATTTTTTTAATAGAAAAAAAAACTTTTTTCCTTCCTTCAAAAAAAAGGGAAAAAAAAAACTTTCACCAAATTTCTTTAAAACTTCTTTCTCTTCTTTTTTGTATTCCTCCAGAATTTCCCTGGGAACGGACTTCAAACTTCTCACCACATTCTAGGCGAGAGCCATCCGATGTGGGACATCTCACCTACATCGCGCCCTGGCTTCGGGCCTGCCACCACGGCCTCCGTTTAGCTCCGCTCCCGCTGCTCTGACCTCCGCGCGCACTGGGCCCGACGCCTCAGCACCAGCCGCCCGACACCTGCGCGGGGTTCCTCGCCGGTTTTCAAACCGGCCCTGTTTGCTACCCGGAACGGCCCCAAAGGCTGCCAATAATCGTAATAGTGGCCACCGGCGGGAGCTCTTCTCGATGCGGCCAACCCGCTCGCAAACGCCACTGTATCAGAGATACAACTGCAGAGTGGAGTTTATGGTAGCAGCCAGCACTGTATGGCTGGGCGGCGGGCAAGACCTTTGCACCTGACCACCTGCTTTTCATTAATTATGCATCCGCAAGGAACTCGCCAAATTCCCGTGCAGGGCAGGCAGTGATACACATAGGGTACAAAGCAAGGATTGACTTTTATGAGATAGACAGGTCAAGGACTGTAATGTTATGAAAGCGATGCTCCGGAACATCTCATGAGTACTCAATCATTGATGTTGTGTCAAAACCTACTAGACCACATCTCCCCAGATGCCGAAGCAATGCAGGGTGTAATCTTTGGAAAGGGAATGTTTGTCGCAACATTACACATTAATTTTTTAAAGATTCTCCAGCCCTCAGTTCCCCGCTCCTGGGCTCTCCGCCTCAGGGATCCCCGCTCCTGGGCTCCCCACATCAGGGATCCCCACTCCTGGGCTCCCCACGTCAGGGATCCCCGCTCCTGGGCTCCCCACCTCAGGGATTCAGGCTCCTGGGCTCCCCACCTCAGGGATTCAGGCTCCTGGGCTCCCCACCTCAGGGATCCAGGCTCCTTGGGCTCCCCACCTCAGGGATTCGCGCTCCTGGGCCCCCCACCTCAGGGATCCAGGCTCCAGGGCTCCCACCTCAGGGATCCAGGCTCCTGGGCTCCCCACCTCAGGGATACAGACTCCTGGGCTCCCCACCTCAGGGATCCAGGCTCCTGGGCTCCCACCTCAGGGATCCAGGCTCCTGGGCTCCCCACCTCAGGGTTCCCCGCTCCTGGACTCCCCACCTCAGGGTTCCCTGCTCTTGGGCTCCCCACCTCAGGGTTCCCCGCTCCTGGGCTCCCCACCTCAGGGATCCAGGCTCCTGGGCTCCCACCTCAGGGATCCCCGCTCCTACGCTCCCCACCTCAGGGATCCAGGCTCCTGGGCTCCCCGCCTCAAGGATCCAGGCTCCTGGGCTCCCACCTCAGGGTTCCCCACTCCTGGGCTCCCCACCTCAGGGATCCAGGCTCCTGGGCTCCTCACCTCAGCGTTCCCGGTTCCTGGGCTCCCTACCTCAGGGATCCAGGCTCCTGGGCTCCCCACCTCCGGGATCCCCGCTCCTGGGCCCCCCACCTCAGGGATCCAGGCTCCAGGGCTCCCACCTCAGGGATCCAGGCTCCTGGGCTCCCCACCTCAGGGATACAGACTCCTGGGCTCCCCACCTCAGGGATCCAGGCTCCTGGGCTCCCCACCTCAGGGATCCAGGCTCCTTGGCTCCCCACCTCAGGGTTCCCCGCTCCTGGGCTCCCCACCTCAGGGTTCCCTGCTCTTGGGCTCCCCACCTCAGAGTTCCCCGCTCCTGGGCTCCCCACCTCAGGGATCCAGGCTCCTGGGCTCCCACCTCAGGGATCCCCGCTCCTACGCTCCCCACCTCAGGGATCCAGGCTCCTGGGCTCCCTGCCTCAAGGATGCAGGCACCTGGGCTCCCACCTCAGGGTTCCCCGCTCCTGGGCTCCCCACCTCAGGGATCCAGGCTCCTGGGCTCCTCACCTCAGCGTTCCCGGTTCCTGGGCTCCCTACCTCAGGGATCCAGGCTCCTGGGCTCCCCACCTCAGCGTTCCCCGTTCCTGGGCTCCCTACCTCAGGGATTCAGGCTCCTGGGCTCCCCACCTCAGGGTTCCCCTCACCTGGGCTCCCCACCTCAGGGATACACGCTCCTGGGCTCCCCACCTCAGGGATCCAGGCTCCTGGGCTTCCCGCCTCAGGGATCCAGACTCCTGGGCTCGCCACCTCAGGGATACACGCTCCTGGGCTCCCTACCTCAGGGATCCAGGCTCCTGGGCTCCCCACCTCAGGGTTCCCCACACCTGGGCTCACCACCTCAGGGATACACGCTCCTGGGCTCCCCACCTCAGGGATCCAGGCTCCTCGGCTCCCCACCTCAGGGTTCCCCACACCTGGGCTCACCACCTCAGGGATACACGCTCCTGGGCTCCCCACCTCAGGGATCCAGGCTCCTGGGCTCCCCGCCTCAGGGATCCAGACTCCTGGGCTCGCCACCTCAGGGATCCGGGCTCCTCGGCTCCCCACCTCAGGGATCCAAGCTCCTGGGCTCCCCAGCTCAGGGTTCCCCGCTCCGGGGCTCCCCAGCTCAGGGAACCCCGCTCTTGGGCTCCCACCTCAGGATCTCCATTCCTGCACTCTGCACCTCGGGGATCCCTGTTCCTGGGCTTCCTGGACCTGAGATGCACTGCAGCTGGTGTTGGCTGCTCCTCCAATCACAATTTGTTTCTCTGCCACATGAGCCTGTTAGCAGCAAATGCAGAAAAGAAACAGCCTGTGATTGGAGGAGATTCTCCACACAGAATCTCCCATTCAAACTTACCTGTCTGACGAGCATTTAGAAAACTTGCTCTGGGGGTTCCTGAGAGAGGCTTTGTGGGCCTTATCCGCCTGTGGGTCAGATGTTGGACAAGCCTGCTCCATGCTATGACAGTAACCTTAAATCTTCTGCCACCAAAATTGTTGTTCAAAAACATTGCCAATACCAGCTGTATGTGTTCTTAAACATAACAAAAGCTCTGTCCATAGCCTTTACTTCTCTTTTAAAACATCATTGTCAGCTAGTGGTTCAAAACCTCCTCTCAATTCAGAATGCGGTAGCCCTTGAGATTTAAATGAGCAAATTAACTGAGCTTTCATTGAAAGGCAAATATTTTAGTTATACTGTTGTACAAATACCTATTCTTTACATTTACTAAAAGTAGCAATGAACATGACACAATAGTTAGGTCTGGATTACGATAGGATACGCGGCACCCAAAAAAGCTCTATGTTCAGTTCCGGGCACATTTAATGGGTGTTTCTCGGCGCTGCAGCGTTGCTATTCAATGGCACTTTGCCAATTTTCTGGGCCTCGGTGAGGAACTCCCCGTCGAGAACACACTTTACTAATTTCCTGCGCTGGTGAGCTGAGCCGGCCAGTGCAGGAAGACTACTCGCGGATCAGAGCGCTGTTTTTAAAGGCAGCCCCAATCTTCTGACCCCCCTCAGCGAACACAAACCGGGCTCCGGACCCCCTCACTTCATCCAACTTACCTCTTCTGGGTCCTTGAGCACCCCCCCCTCCCCCCCCTCCCCCACCTGTTATGGGCAAGGCCCTCCTGTCCCAACCCCAGCACAGGCAACCTGCACCTTGGCAGTGCCATCCTGATACACTGGCAGTCCCCCTATCAGCCTGGCCGTGCCACCCAAGGCACTCTGGCACTGCCAGGATGGCAGTGTCAAGGTGTCAGGCTGACAGTGCCCAGGTGCCAGTGAGTGCTGGGGGTGCCAACCTGCCCAATGCCTGAACACCTGGGGAGGCTCCAATGGCCGAGGACACGCCCTCAGGTACCCCCTCATACCCCCTTAGGTACAAATGTGGACCATTACTAAACCGCACCCTAGTGAGGTCTCCCAGGCATGGCTGGAGAATCTCGGGTCTCGGGTGATCTGCCGAATGCATATTTAAATGAGCCAAAAACTATATCCATAACTGGATCTCGCCCAGCGAGCGCAAGATCCAGATCGCGATGTCTCGCGAGAGTGTCGTGAATATCGCTAGAGGCCGCTCGCGAGATTCAACAGCCTCGATTGACACCAAGTCGGGCGTGAAGAGGCTGCTGAATTCCACCCATAAAGTGTGAAGCTTAACTGCTAATGTTATCAACAACAATAAAAACAGAAAATATTGGACAATCTCAGCAAGCTTGATAGCATCTTTGGAGAGAGAAGGGAGCTAACATTTTGTGTCTGGTTGACACGCTGAGATTGTCTGGTACTTTTTGTTTGTGTTTAGGATTCCAGCAGCCGCAGTAATTTGCTTTGACCATTATTATATTGTGTACTGGATGAAATTGTAACACACATTTCCCCCACCAGGAGAAAGTTCCTGCACATGTGTCCTTGGACTAAAATATTTTGAGACAGAAACATGGCGGTTGCAAGCCCACCCTGCTGCCGCTGCTGGAGAGGACAGAGAATTTGGTGCACAGCCAAATGTCCCATTCACTGCAGCAGTACCGGAGAGTCCCGCTGTCATGAACGGACAGAGAATCTAGGCCGGGATTCTCGGAAAACACAGCTAAGTGTTAACACCGGCGTAAACACCAGAGTGTTTCACGCCGGTGTCAATGGGCCCCTTGGCCCAGCGATTCTGTTGCCCACAGGGGGCCAGCACGGCGCTGGAGTGCTCTGCGCTGCTCCAGCTGCCGTACGTGGCTCTGTACTGCTCGCTTGCGCGGCAGCACCGTGCAACATGGCGGAGCCACACAGCGGGCCGGCCCGGAAGAAGGTAAGCCCCCCCCCCCTCCCGGATCACACGCGCCCGCCGATCGGTGGCCCCCGATCACTCGAACAGGAATCCAGGGGCACAATACTCCCTGAGTAGGCAGGTGAGTTCTGAAATCGGTTGTGATTTTCATTGGCGGTTAGGGGTGCTTGGGGAATTAATGACCAGGTACATTTTCTGGTACCGGGATTTCCACTGGAAGAGCTGCTCTTCCTGACGCCACTAATATTTTAATTTTCATCATACTTTCAAGGCTTTTATTGATCGTCAAGTAGGTTCTACTGAGTGGATCATCCAGTGCAGATATGTTGATCGAATAGTTATTTGGTAGTACTTCACAAGAAGAAACAAAGCAGTTCTGTGCTCCTATTGGCCTGTCTGCCTTTTCCTTTGTGAGTTAGGCAATATGTAGTCCCAGACCTGACTTTAATCTGAAGGTTACACTGACATTTCTGCTCTCTAACCCAAACTAGGAGAATTTTCCAGCTTTCTCATTAACTTGGTCTCTTCAAAGTGCGTGCAAGTCTTCCATCCATGTTCTGTATGGTGAACTATAGAGTCAGCATTTTTCTGCTTCAGGTGCAGGACTGGCTCCCTCTATTTCCCCAATCTCTCTCTCTGTCTCAGATGCTTGCAGGCTCACGTGTTTCTGTGATGCTCAGTAATATCTTAGGAAATCTTGTAACCTGATAATAAAGTGTCTTGATATGGACTCCTCCCCTCTGAAAGGCCGTTTCTATGGCATTGTGAGTCATATTGACCTTATTTCCAGGTTGAGGTGTTGGGTACTCTGAGGTACAGATGAACCAACATGGTTGCGATTGGTACAACGCAGTTTTATTCCAACTAACTATTTACACATCTGACTTGGTACTCAGCACGTTGTGACTGTGTGAGTGTCTTGCTAATGAGGTCCTGGCCCTGTGCTGTCTCCAGATGGACTGCCCAGGAGGTGTCGTGTTTCTTGTCTTATACTGTGTCTGCTCTTGTCTGTGATTGGCTGTCGTGTTATGTGTGCTAATTGGTCTGTTGGTCTGTCTATCATTATGTATGTGTTATGATGTATGTTTGAATATCATGACATCCCCCTTTTTTACAAGATTATGTGCCTACGTGGTTATAAATATAAATGTGTCCTGAGTGCAGCTAAAGGTGTGTGTGTGTGCGTAATATTTACAGCATGTACATGGGGCTTAACTATATACAAGGGGCGATGTCAGGTGTGACATGCTAACGAGGTTGTACCATAACAAAAGAAGAACAACGTTGAAATTTGGACCGATCAAACGAGGCCTGGAACGATAAAACAGTGACATGTTACAAAACAGTAGTTGCTAAAGTGTGACGTGTGAACAGTCTCATAAGTCCAGTCTAGTAGGTGGGTGACGAATTCGGGTTGACCGCCTCAAGGGTGGGTCGAGAACCACCGGCTGAGGTGCGAGCCTGGCCACGGGCGGCGACAGAAGGGGCATGGTATATGGCAGCTCCACAAAGTCACTATCAGGAACCTGTGGAGGACACGGCGTCCGTGTAGGGTCCCGTTGCGAGCGTGGAAGTAGGCGAAGGGCTCGGCGATTGCGCCTACGCACGGATCCATCCGGCATGCGTACGAAGAACGAGCGGGGAGCCACGCGTCGGAGAACTTCGGCAGGTGCTGACCAGCCACCGTCTGGTGGGTGGATACGGACGTTGTCTCCAGGGGCCAGGGAGGGAAGATCAGTTGCCCGTATGTCGTACGATCTCTTCTGGCGATCGCGCTACAGTTGCATCCTATGCAGTAGCGGAGCATGGTCTATTGTTGGTGCCAGGATGGAAGGCACAGTGGTTCTGAGGGCGCGACCCATCAGCAGCTGTGCTGGTGAGAGACCAGTGGCTAGTGGGGCCGAGCGATAGGCCAGCAGGGCGAGGTAGAAGTCCGACCCGGCAGCAGCAGCCTTGCAGAGGACCCGCTTGGCAATGTGAACGCCCTTCTCCGCCTTTCCATTGGACTGGGGATGCAGAGGGCTGGACGTCACGTGTGTGAAGCCATACGAGGCTGCAAAGGACGACCATTCATGGCTGGCAAAACAGGGCCCATTGTCCGACATGACAGTAATCGGAATGCCGTGGCGAGCAAAGGTGTCTTTGCAGGCCCTGATTACAGCAGACAACGTCAAATCGTGTAGGCGTATGACTTCTGGGTAGTTTGAGAAGTAGTCAACTATGAGGACATAGTCCATGCCGAGTGCGTGAAATAGGTCGACACCCACCTTCGCCCAGGGGGACGTCACCAGCTCATGGGGCAGAAGCGTCTCAGGAGGTTGCGCCGGCTGAAACCTTTGGCAGGTTGTACAGTTGAGCACCATGTTGGCAATATTGTCACTGATGCCCGGCCAGTATACCGCCTCTCGGGCCCTCCATCTGCACTTCTCGACCCCCAAGTGGCCTTCGTGTCCTTCCAGCTTCAGAAGGACACCATCAATGATGGCTAGATCATCTCGTACATTGTAGAACTGCGGGCACTGCCCTTTAAGCCATCCTACCGTCATGTGGCGCATCACTCGCTGCAGAAGGGGGTCGGCCGCAGTCTCTCGGCGGATACGGGCCAGACTGGAGTCGTCAGCCGGCAGATTTGCCGCTGTCAAAGCCACCTGTGCCTCGACCTGACATACGAACCCCTCCGCATCTGGCGGCGTGCTCACTGCTCTGGATAGGGCATCCGCCACGATGAGGTCCTTCCCTGGAGTGTAGACCAGTTGGCAGTCGTACCTCCTGAGTTTAAGTAGGAGGCGCTGGAGGCGAGGGGTCATCTCGTTCAGGTCCTTGTTTATTATGCTGACCAGGAGGCGGTGGTCAGTTTCGACCATGAACCGTGGAAGACCATAGACGTAATCGTGGAACTTGTCTAAACCGGTTAGCAAGCCCAGGCATTCTTTTTCGATTTGCGCGTAGCGCTGCTCTGTGGGGGTCATGGCCCGCGATGCATAGGCCACTGGGGCCCATGATGTCTTCCCTCTGCAGGAGCACTGCTCAAATGCCGGATTGGCTGGCATCAGTTGAGATTTTGGTGGCACGAGACGTGTCAAAAAACGCCAACACTGGTGCTGTAGTGAGTTTGCCTTTGAGCTCCTCCCCTTCCAGCTGGTGTGTGTGTTGCCACTGGAACTCTGTGGATTTTCTGACGAGGTGGCGCAGAGTCGTCGTGTGGGAGGCAAGGTTGGGAATGAACTTCCCCAGGAAGTTGACCATGCCAAGGAAGCGTAGGACAGCCTTCTTGTCGGCCGACTGCGGCATGGCTGTGATGGCGCTCACCTTGTCTGCATCCAGACGGACCCCTGACCGGGAGATATGGTCCCCCAGGAACTTCAACTCAGTCTGGCCAAAGGAGCACTTGGCTCGGTTGAGGCGCAGGCCGTTTTCCCGTATGCGGGCAAAAACGCGTTGGAGACGATGTATGTGCTCCTGCATCATACCAGATGATCATCACACCAGTGGACCAGATGATGATATCGTCCACATATACGCGCACACCTTCGATGCCTTCCATCATCTGCTCCATGATTTTATGGAAGACCTCGGATGCCGAGATGATGCCAAATGGCATCCGGTTGTCGCAGAATCTGCCGAAAGGGGTGTTGAAGGTACATAGCTTTCGGCTGGACGGGTCCAGTTGGATCTGCCAAAATCCTTTAGAACCATCCAGTTTCGTGAATATCTTCGCCTGGGCCATTTCACTGGTGATCTCCTCCCATTTGGGTATGGGATAATGTTCCCTCATAATATTATTATTGAGGTCCTTGGGGTCTATACAGATGCGGAGCTTGCCAGAGGGCTTCTTGACACACACCATGGAGCTGACCCATGGCGTGGGCTCCGTGACCCTGGATAGGACCCCTTGGTCCTGGAGATCCTACAGCTGTTGCTTGAGGCAGTCTTTAAGTGGCGCAGGAATCCTGCGAGGTGCTTGAACGACCGGGATGGCGTCCGGTTTGAGGCGAATTCGGTAGGTGTATGGCAGTGTTCCCATGCCTTCGAATGCCTCCTGGTTGTGGGCGAGGAGCGATTGGAGTTGTGCGTAGAACTCTGCATCCGGGAAGTCAGACGTGCGGTCTGGAGAGAGATAGAGAATTTGTTGCACAAGGTGGAGAGCCTTACATGACTGTGCACCAGGGAGTCCTTCGACGAGCCAACTATCTCGAACGAGAGTGTGGCCGTGTGTGTGTTGTGTGTCACCTGGAGCTGGCAGGATCCCATGGCCGGGATAACGTTCCCGTTGTAGTCGACCATCTTGCACCGGGATGGCTGGATTGGTGGTCTGACCTTCATGGCATAGAAGGCTGACCATGCTATGAGGTTGGTGGAGGCGCCAGTGTCCAGGCGGAAAGTGATTGGCGATCGGTTGACCGTTAGGGTGCCACTCCATTCATCGCCTGGATTGATGGTGTTGACCCGGTTCGCATCAATGTCCGCAACCCGGAAGGCGTCTTGGTCATCTGTGTCGTCGGTTTGGATGTCGTGATGTGGAGGCTGAATGGTCCGCACGTTCCTGCGAGGCTGTCGGAGATGTGGAAGATCAACAGGTTGAGCCGCTCGACAGTAGGCAGCGTAGTGGCCCATCTTGCCACAGCGTAGGCATTGTCGGGTTTTTGCAGGACATTGCCCTTTTAAATGTGCAGCTCCACAGTTGCCGCACGTCATGACGTCATGGCGTTCGTTACGCCATTGCGCATGCGCAGTTCGGTCTTGCGTCGGGCGCGCCTGCGCAGCACGTCCCTCAGTGTTGCCGTAGGTTTTGGCGCGCACAAACGCGGGAGGCCTCTAAAAGCGCGCGAAACGGCCGCCCTCGTCCGGGCCGCGGGCCGGGAGAAACTCGATTGCCTGGATGCGTTCAGCCTCGTGGGCGGCCTGGCTTGCCGATTCGATCGCGTGGGACCCCCTCCGTGCCGATTCGGTCGCCTGAAATTGGGCATAGCGGCTGGTCACATTTTCATGCAGGACACAGGCTTCAACTGCAGATGCTAAGCTCAGGCCTTTAATTTTTAGAAGCTGCTGGCGTAGGCCACTGGAGGCAACGCCAAAAACGATCTGGTCCCAGATCATGGACTCTGAAGTGGTGTCGTAACCGCAGGACTGCGCGAGTATGCGGAGGTGCGTCAGGAAGGACTGAAAGAGCTCATCCTTACCTTGCAGCCGCTGCTGAAAGACATACCTCTCAAAGCTTTCATTGACCTCAACGTTGAAGTGCTTGTCGAGCTTGAGGAGGACCGTGTCATACTTAGATTTGTTCTCGCCTTCCGCGAACACCAAGGAGTTGTTTACATCGATGGCGTGCTGACCTGCGGTAGTGAGGAGCATGGCAATCTTTGTTTCGTCTGAGGCGCCCTGTTTTTCATTGGCTTGCATGAACAGTTCGAATCGCTGCTTGAAGAGCTTCCAATTTGTGCCCAGGTTCCCAGCGACTTGCAACGGCTGCGGTTTGTTGCTGGTGTCCATGGCTCAGGATGGCAGATTTACCGGTAGGTATCGATTCACTCACTGGTACCATGAGGTGTTGGGTACTCTGAGGTACAGACGAACCAACACTGTTGCGATTGGTACAACGCAGTTTTATTCCAACTAACTATTTACACATCTGACTTGGTACTCAGCACGTTGTGACTGTGTGAGTGTCTTGCTAATGAGGTCCTGGCCCTGTGCTGTCTCCAGATGGACTGCCCAGGAGGTGTCGTGTTTCTTGTCTTATACTGTGTCTGCTCTTGTCTGTGATTGGCTGTCGTGTTATGTGTGCTAAGTCTATCATTATGTATGTGTTATGATGTATGTTTGAATATCATGACACAGGTCAAAAGGCCAATTAGCTATCCTTTAGGCCCACATCTTCATTCTTTTGAATTAAATAGACAGTTGAAAAATTTATAAAACCTGACATTCCTAACGCTTCTCTGTGAGACATGAAAACTAACAATTTACCGACAACCGATACAGATGGTCATGCAATTTTCCACAGGTGTGAACGTCTTGCACCTTCTCAGCATGTCCCTTGACTTGGGCCCCTGTTGTTCCCATAGTGACAAGTCACCTAGGCTTGTTGTCAGGCAGAATTTAGGGAAGGTCGCATGACCCTCTTCTCAACTCAAGTTTTATCTTAAATTAACGAAACTGTCCAAAAACAGCAATCACCAACATAATGATTTTTATATCGATTTAACAGATTATGATGGCTTAAGAATGAATGGCTAAACCAAGGCTAGTTTTCTTAACCCATCAGAAAAAAGTATATAATAAGGCAAGTCACAAGTAGAGCTGTTGGTATTTCATGTTCAATTGCTGACATTTTATTGCATGACAAAAAAATACCACCCTAAAGGGTCAGCATCTATGCATGAACGGGAATTCAATATTTTTCTTCTGAAGACGTATACTGTTTAAATATATGTGTAATGCAACTTTTTTTCCCCAAAGAGAGACCACGCATTACTTCAGAACCCCAGGATGTGGATGTAACCTTGGGAAATACTGTCTACTTTACCTGCAGAGCTGAGGGGAACCCCAAGCCTAAAATTGTCTGGCTGCACAATAAGTGAGTATGGGCAGGAAAACCTTTGAGTTGCCAACTGAATGCTGAGGTCTGACAGAAAATGATTATCGGTAAACATTATCTTTGTTCATTGGTACAGATTTTCCTTTAAGATTATTTCTTAAATGTCAAGATTTGATGAGAACCATTAAAATGTGCTTTGAGAAAATTGTGAACATTGAAGTAAAATTGAGTTGAATTACACTCTAACTGCCATGTGATGAATTTAAGGAGCATGACAATCATATTAAATAAACTAAACTGTATTTTAAGCAAAGCATAGAAGGGTAGACTCTTCCTACATATTCATCAACTATCTTTCCAATTCATTATTAAAAAGGGGATAAGAAAAATTACAGAATTAAAATTGCAATTTTTCCCACTGAAGCTTATAATTCAAATATCACCCTATATTTACAAGAACGTTCTCGCCAAATTTTTGGTTTTGAAAATTTATCAAAAGGCGAATATTCTATGTGCTGACAAGGTTATTTTGAATTAAGCCAAATTTCTACCTACTCTTCCATTGT
Source organism: Scyliorhinus torazame (assembly GCF_047496885.1). Taxonomy (NCBI): domain Eukaryota; kingdom Metazoa; phylum Chordata; class Chondrichthyes; order Carcharhiniformes; family Scyliorhinidae; genus Scyliorhinus; species Scyliorhinus torazame. The sequence continues at coordinate 135,267,411 of NC_092717.1, forward strand.
CCCAACATTGGGGGCCACACCTTTAGCTGCATAAGTCCTAACAACTGGAATCCCAAACTGTCTCTCACTCTTCTACTTTTTTAAGACGTGTCATACATTTCTTGTGCTTGTGCTCCACTTGAGCCTCCTCCTATCCTTCCTCTAACTCTTATCAGTACAACCCTCTATTCCTTTCTCCTGCACATGCTTATCTATCCTGCCTTTAAATGCATCTCTACTCTCAACCTTGCCCCTTGCCTGAGGTATGGTGATCCTCAGATTAAAACAACACCAGTCAGCTCTTCTCAAAGGAGAAAGCAGCCTATGGTCATCTGGGACTATGGTGACTTTACCTTTACCCTTTACCTTTACTATTTATTTAAGCGACTCTTAGACAGGCACATGGACAGCAGTAAATTGAAGGGGTGTAGGTTAGGTTGATCTTAGATTAGGATAAATGGTCGGCACGACATTGTGGGCTGAAATGCCTGTACTGTGCTGTACTGTTCTATGTTCTAGTTGCTTCAACCACACCTTATCGTACTGAGTTCCACATTCCCACCACACTCTAGATAAAGACGTTTCTTCTGAATTCCCTAATTGATTTCTTGGCAACTGACTTGTATTGATGGCCTCTAGTTATGTTTTTCCACACAAATGGAAACACATGGGGCTGGATTCTCCATTAGCCGACGACAAGATCGGGAAACGCAATGGGCGGAGAATAGCCTCTGATGCCGAAATCGGGCTAGACGCCGGTTTGACGCCAAACCCTGATTCTCTGGCCCACCAAGAACAACGTAAGTACAGTAGGTATATCATTAGCCAGCCTGACGCCCGATTCTCCAGGGCTTCGATTCAGCGTCTTGAATGGGCCGATTTCCCGACGGCGTGTTTCTAATGTGCTTTTAAAAATCGTGAACCTGGCGTCCTGGCTGCTGAGTAAGAGAGAGGAGGTAGGATGTGGCGTGGGGTGACTGCGGGCTGCTGGCTTGGACACAGGCAGTGCTGGCTGCAGCAGTGGGGGGGGTGCCTGCCAGGACTGGGGGAGGGGAGGAGAGGGACAGGCCGAACAGCCAAGATGCCCCCACAGGACAGGGGCGGTGCCCAGGCACCGAATGCCATTATGACAGCCATCTTTCTGGCCACCCACCCTGGGTGCACGCAGTGACAACGGTCGTATGGATGGGCACCCCGTCCCCCCGACCACCCTACCCAACCGGCAGCCAGCCACTGGGAGACCACCCAGGGCCACACCGATGGCAGTCCCAGTGAGGGCAGTGACAGCCAACGGTATCCCTGGCAGCAGGGACGGGCCGGGCACCAGGACCGGGGGCACCGATAGGGCCTGAGTGCAGGGGTGGGGGAATGACATGCATGGGTGGGACCCACGGTGCCAACCGGGGCCACCGTGTAGCCCCTGGTACCTGGTTGGCCACGGGTGTATGCACCATGCTAACATGCTTGCCTTTCACCCCCTGCAGAAAAGAATGGTTTTTGTTCATCAACCTGCGATGCTGGCCACCGTGGCGATGGCCGCAGCCCTGCATGACGCAGCATGAGTGGGGGCTGCTCAGAGAAGAGGCGGAGGCTGCAGCAGAGGAATGGGCTGCAGAGGGGCAGGTGGCAGCAGCTCAGGCTGGAGGGTCGCCCGCCCAACAGACCGAGGAGGAGGAGGTGCTAAGGAGGCGCCGGATGAAGCCCCGCGTGTACCGGCGCCGCATGTCATTTGAGGACCTTCCAGCCCGGGCATGCAGAAGGAGATGGCAGTTGAGCAGGGAAACTGTCAGACATATGCCAGATGATGGCACACCTGGCAGCACAGGGGTGTGAGGGAGGGCACCCGCTCCGAATGGTCGCATTGAACTTATACACGATGGAGTCCTTCCAGTCGCCGAGTGGGGCCTGTGGGGACAGGTGCATCCGCGTTGTCCCTAATGCCCTGCATGCCCAGGTGGAGCGGTACATCGAGTACCCTGTGTACCACGCCCATGAAAATGCCAGGGCAACGGGTTTCGCCGACATCGCTGGGATGCCCCGGGTCCAGGGGGTGATTGGTGGGATGCATGTCGCCCTATGGCCACTGGCGAATAACAGGCCGCTGTTCACAAAAAGGAAAGGGTACCACTCCATGAACATTCAACTGGTCTGTGACCATCAGATGCGCATTATGCACGTCTGCGCCCGATACCCGGGCAGTGTACATGACTCTTTCATTCTGGCACACTCGATGATTCCCGACATGGTCGTCATGCCCCCCCCCCTGGCTGTGGGGCTGGTTGCTGTGTGACAAGGGTTACCCATTGCGGTCGTGGCTGATGACGCCTATAAAGAGGCCACAGACCGACGCGCAGACCCGCTACAATGATGCCCATACGGCGACCAGCTGGTCGAGAGGTTTTGGGGTCCTGAAGATGCGCTTCAGGTGCCTGGACCGCTCTGGAGGGGCCCTCCAGTATGAGGCTAGGAGGGTCGCCCACATCGTGGTGGTCTTCTGCTTCCTCCACAATATAGCCCAGCAGAGGGGCAATGTGCTGGAGGATAATTAGGAGGAAGGGCAGGCCTCGTCCGATGAGGAGGACGAGGGGGATGTGGGGCCTGGCCAGGCAAGGGAGGCTGCACAACGCTATCGCCAGGGCCAGCGCGCACGGGATGCACATGTCGCATCACGCTTCACAGACTAGGGGGGGAAGGGGGTTCGCTGGCCAGGGGCAAGGAAACCACCATCCCACACCCACATCCCCTCAACTCCCACACCACCAAACCCCCTCACCTCCCACACCACCAAACCACCTGCATGCACATCCCCTCCGTTATACATACCTGCGATGCTACGAGCTTGGGGGAACAGGTTGGCAGTGACAGCAGGTCTGGTCTGTAGCATGGAGGATGATGACAACCCGCTCTGCGATGAGTTTAGCGCTCCACATAGTTTATGTCTGACTCATGCCCACTGTAGCACCTTCCACCTGGGTGATCCCTGCATGCGAGCTCCAGTCCATCACTCGGTCCTGTTGAATCGCTGGGGAGGGGGTGCTGGGGACGGTCGGGGCGGGGGATCACGGTCCACCCACTGGGCCTTCACTCATCTCCCAGCCCCCACTCCCACTGGCCAGCACTGACCGCCCCACACTCATCAGACAGACCACAGAACAGGGACGAAATTCTCCGGTATCGGCGCGATGTCCGCCAACCGGCGCCCAAAACTGCGCAAATCAGTCGGGCATCGTGCCGCCCCAAAGGTGCGGAATCCTCCACATCTTGGGGGGGCCGAGCCCCAACCTTAAGGGGCTAGGCCCGTGCCGGACTAATTTCCGCCCCGCCAGCTGGCGGAAAAGGCCTTTGGTGCCCCACCAGCTGGCGCGGAAATGACATCTCCGGGCAGCGCATGCGCTTAGTCTCAGAAACGACAAATCCAGCCCATGGGGATTCTCCCAAAGGGAAACAAAGTCCCCGAGCCAGTGCATTTAGCTGCGTGTTTCCCCGCGCTCACAATGCCGAAAAACAATTGGCTATTCAACACGCCTCACGTTGAATAAAGGGCCTAAACGGGGAACGCGTGGCAAAGGCTGCACATAGTCCCGTTTTGTACAGTGGGGAGATCTGCTTGCCAGAACTCCCCATTGTAGTGAGAGATTGGGACGCATTTTTAACTGGCGCCCGATCTCCGAGGCCCCCAAAATGATCTCCGACCTTCCTCACCTATTCCAAATGCAGTATAGGTGGGTCCCCCGGCTGCCCCACACACCCCGAACACCCATGCCTGGCAACCCCAGCCTGATCATGCATGCACAAAATATGCCAGTTTAGCACCTTGACAGTGCCAACCTGCCACCTTGTCAGTGCCCCTGCCAGTGCCACCTGGGCACCCTGATAGTGCGAGCTGGCACTGCCAAAGTTAGTATACCCAGATGGGACTGCCAAGGTGACAAATTGGCACTATCAGGGTGCCCAGGTGGCATCAGCAATGCCAGGGCATCACCCTGAGCAAAGGGCATTCAGCTAGATGCTTCTGATCTCCTTGGAGTCCCCCACAAGGGCTGTTCCATCTGGTCCCCGTTTGTGGGGACAAGTGTTTTGGCGCTCGCCCAAGGTCTCTGAGGAGAAGGGGTTGAATCCCAAAGCCATAGGTACCTCGGGAATCTGCACATTAAAGTGAGGCTTACTGCCTCGCTCAAATATGCAGATTTGCTAAAAAGTGATCCCGCCCATTGTAGGTGGGATTCGCATCACAAAGACTCGCGAGATTGTGTTTAATGTCGGGAGGCATTGCGAGCCAGACACATCCCGGGAATGGGAGGCGGAATTCTCTAATCCTGAGGCTCAGTGTTGACGCCGTCATAAACGGCGTCGCGTTTTGCGACGGTGTCAACAGGCCCCCAGGATCAGCGATTCTGCGCCTCACAGGGGGGCCAGCATGGCACTGGAGCAACACACGCAGCTCCATCTGCCGATACCGGCATCAAACGGGCGGCGTGGGTCTGTGCATGCGTGCTGCGGCCGGTGCCAATTCGTGCATGCGCACTAGTTGCCTTCTCCGCGCCGGCCCCGACGCAACATGGCGGAGAATGACAGGGGCCCGGCACGGAGTAAAATAGGCCCCCACCAGGAGAAGCCAGCCCGCCGGTTGGTAGGCCCCGATCGAAGGCCAGGCCACGGTGGAGACCCCCTCCCAGGGTCGGATCCCCCCTTCCCATCACGAGGCCGGCCCCCGCAGGATGAACGCCGAGGTCCCACCGGGTAGGACCACACGTGAACGGCGCCGGCGGGACTCGGCCTATCTTGGCGGCCACTCAGCCCAACATGCGCGGAGAATTGCCAGAATGGTGCCGATTGTCCGGTCACCGGCGTCCTCCCGCCCGGAGTCTGCCGGCTTTCAATGGCCATGCTACGCCGCAGGAAGTTGCTTTTTGGGTGCAGGGTGGCTGTTGGATTGTGTCCATGCTCTGCACTTACACTAGCAAACCTTTCATTATTTCAAATAGCTCTATTAGGTCATCCCTCAGACTTCTCTTTCCAAGAGAAGAGTAGTCTGTTTATCCTGATGGGTATAATAACCTTGTGATTCTGGTATCATCCTGTAAAACATCGGATGCAGCCTCTTCATTGCTCTATACCTTTTTTGTAATATGGAAACCAGGGCTTATACATAGTACTCCAAATGTGGCCTAACCAAGTTTGTCATAATTTCTCTGCTTTTCAATAATATTTCTCAGAAGTAAATCCAGAAATTTAGAAATTGTGTTTTTAATTTTTTTAAATTAATTTACAGGATGTAGGCAGTACTGGCTAGACCTGCAGTTATTGCCATCCCTAATTGACTTTGAGAAGGCGGTGGTGAGCTGCCTTCTTAAACAGCTCCAGCTCCTGTGGTGTAAGTACATCCACAGTGCTGTTAAGGACAGAGTTCCAGGGTTTTGAGTCAGTGACAGTGTTGGAATGGTGATATATTTCCAAGTCAGGATTTTGAGTGGGTTGGAGGGGAACTTCCAGATTGAATAACTTTTACAAATAGTGAACAGTTGTCCCAGCACTGAGTCTTTTGGGATCTCATTTTTCACCTTTAACTACTCTGAATAACTACCCTTTATCCTTTCTCACTTGCAACTAGCTAGCCTTCCAGTTTGGTCCTTTCTGCTAACTCCAAAGGTTTTGATCTGATTCATGTATCTATTATGGTACCTTCTGAAAGGTTATTGGGTATTTCAGGTTTATTGGACTGAATTTTATTGGGCCATACTGATCACCCCTCCCCCACATCCTCCTCCTGCCCCCACCCCTGTCCTTAAGAAGAAAAGTCAGTTGAAAATTGACCTTCTTTCAAGAAGGTCACCCCACAGCGATAATATGCTTGGGGGGCTGCCTTACCATGCTGAGGATCCGACTTCCACCCCTCAGTGGAAGGAAGGTCCACCTCCAAGAGGTGCCAGCCAATCTGATTGCAGTCCGAGAAGAAAATATTGGGTGCTGCTGGGACTATAAGGAGGCCCAGGAGCCAGTGACATAGACACTGAGGTTTAATGGGTGGTGTCGAGATTCTTATTTTACCTTCTAATGGGAGTTGATAGTCAGGTTAATTGGAGGTGTCAAAAATACAACTTTATTGCTAATTATTCACTTGAATACACTTAAATAAGAACTGAATCAAAACTTAGAAACAAAATATCAAACAATACATAAAAGGATCAAACACATGGCAAAAAAGCATTCAGCATAAAGAAATCACTTTAAATACAAACAAATGGATAGATGATTCAAGAATTCAGGAACAAAGACCTCGACCACAAGGTCCTACTTTTAAGGGAATCCTTATCTGTGGTCTAATCCCTCGTTTACTCTCATTGGTTTCTAATTCTCAGCTGAGACCTCCTGGTTTGTTCAAATGGATGTCTGCTACTTAGAAGATGATTTATGAATCAAACATTGGTCATCACTTAAGATTGTCTGGTGTCCATCAAAGTTAGCTCAGCGTCTATGTGCACAGTCTCATGAGAATAGGTTTCTCACGTCAATGCTGGCCATAGATATTGCTGTAATTAAACACATTCTTAATGCTGAATACATTGAAATACAATAGTCAATTCATTATATGAAACAGTCACTGAAATAATGTCTAAACTTCCACAGTCAAGACACTAGAGTTCAATAGCTAATTCATTATCTGAAGCAATGACTGTATTCTCACAGTCAAGCCACTTTTAATAATTTCACTCTTCAGCTATGCATTCATTTAGCTCTTAAAACCATGAATAAATCAATAATCTATCAGATGGGAAAGACCAGACACCCTAAGAAGGGCTCAAGGAGAGGGGAAATGGGTTTTGGAGGCCAGAAAAGGAGGCACAAAGGGGAAATGTAGGATTCTGGGGAGGGGCCTACGCCTGATGCACATAGGACATCACTGTTAATTGTATGTTAATTATATTGTTAAGATACACAGGTGAAGGACATTGTTCAATTAAATACTTGGATTACATCTAAATCGTGGATAGCTGAGATACTGGGTGTATGGGAGGAGAGCTACAAAGAAATGTTCTGGTTTTGACTTCACCAATTGATTTAGATCCTGATAACAACCATATCCCCCACCCCACCTTTTTCCTGCTCTGTCACCAAGTTTGATGCAAAAAATGGCTATCCCATTCTTGCCTATCTTCCATTTCCCTGCATATTATAACAGTGGAGACAGGTTAAGGCCCTAAATTGCCAATTAATTAGGTGGTTAAAGACCTTAATAGGCCTCAGGGTGGGCAGGCTAGTTGGTGCCTTACTCATCCCCTGTATTATGGGTCCAGAGTTGGATGGGTGGCAAGAGAGAGGGTACCCATCTATCATATCTTAGGTGTCCCTCCACTGAAAACACATGTGGCGAGGGCATCAAAAAATGCAGGCCAATATATCTAATACACTACCCTGGCCTACTCTCTCACTTTCTCTGCTACCTTTCAAAGAATTAAATGAGATTGATCCATGTTGACTACTCATGATTATATTTTTGGCCTCTGTATGTGTTTTCGATTTCCCCCTTCAGTAGGGATTACACTATAATTCCTGTTACCAATGTTAGGCTGATTATGCAATTCCCTGGACATATTCATCTCCCTTCATAAATATGGATTACACCTTTATCCAACAAAATATTAAATATATGAAAATATGCCTCTGCTAACTTTTCCCTAGATTCTTTTAAAATGCATGGATGAATCCAGATCAAGCGTTTTACCTCAAAATATGCATACATTTTTTTAAATAAACATTAATTGAGGTAATTTTGGTAGAGTGACAACAAAATAAACAATATACATGAAACCATAAACATAGTGGAAAAGCCATTTACCTCTCGTACGGGACCCCCTACTCTAATCTAAACTACTCCCCCCCCACCCTTCCCCGCCGCCCGTCTGCTGACGATTAATTTCCCGCAAAGAAGTCGACGAACGGTTGCCACCTCCGGGTGAACCCGAACAGTGACCCTCTCAAGGCAAACTTGAGAAAGCTAGCCATGTCCGAAAACCTGGTCTCTAACTTTGGGAGCTTTGAGTCCCTCCATGCTAATAGTATCCATCTCCGGGCTACCAGGGAAGCCTACCAGGGGGGGGGGGGGAGTAGTTTAGATTAGAGTAGGGGGTCCCGTACGAGAGAGAGCATTTAAACACGTGGCTACAGGGATGGTGCAGGCGGGAGGGATTCAGATTTTTGGATAACTGGGGCTCTTTCTGGGGAAGGTGGGACCTCTACAGACAGGATGGTCTACATCTGAACCTGAGGGGCACAAATATCCTGGGGGGGAGATTTGTTAGTGCTCTTTGGGGGGGTTTAAACTAATGCAGCAGGGGCATGGGAACCTGGATTGTAGTTTTAGGGTAAGTGAGAATGAGAGTATAGAGGTCAGGAGCACAGATTTGACGTCGCAGGAGGGGGCCAGTGTTCAGGTAGGTGGTTTGAAGTGTGTCTACTTCAATGCCAGGAGTATACGAAACAAGGTAGGGGAACTGGCAGCATGGGTTGGTACCTGGGACTTCGATGTTGTGGCCATTTCGGAGACATGGATAGAGCAGGGACAGGAATGGATGTTGCAGGTTCCGGGGTTTAGGTGTTTTAGTAAGCTCAGAGAAGGAGGCAAAAGAGGGGGAGGTGTGGCGCTGCTAGTCAAGAGCAGTATTACGGTGGCGGAGAGGATGCTAGATGGGGACTCTTCTTCCGAGGTAGTATGGGCTGAAGTTAGAAACAGGAAAGGAGAGGTCACCCTGTTGGGAGTTTTTTATAGGCCTCCTAATAGTTCTAGGGATGTAGAGGAAAGGATGGCGAAGATGATTCTGGATATGAGCGAAAGTAACAGGGTAGTTATTATGGGAGACTTTAACTTTCCAAATATTGACTGGAAAAGATATAGTTTGAGTACAATAGATGGGTCGTTTTTTGTACAGTGTGTGCAGGAGGGTTTCCTGAAACAATATGTTAACAGGCCAACAAGAGGCGAGGCCACGTTGGATTTGGTTTGGGGTAATGAACCAGGCCAGGTGTTGGATTTAGAGGTAGGAGAGCACTTTGGGGACAGTGACCACAATTCGGTGACGTTTACGTTAATGATGGAAAGGGATAAGCAAGAGTTATAGCTGGGGGAAGGGCAATTATGATGCCATTAGACGTGACTTGGGGGGGATAAGGTGGAGAAGTCGGCTGCAAGTGTTGGGCACACTGGATAAGTGGGGCTTGTTCAAGGATCAGCTACTGCGTGTTCTTGATAAGTATGTACCGGTCAGACAGTGAGGAAGGCGTCGAGCGAGGGAACCGTGGTTTACAAAGGAAGTGGAATCTCTTGTTAAGAGGAAGAAGGAGGCCTATGTGAAGATGAAGTGTGAAGTTTCGGTTGGGGCGATGGATAGTTACAAGGTAGCGAGGAAGGATCTAAAGAGAGAGCTAAGACGAGCAAGGAGGGGACATGAGAAGTATTTGGCAGGAAGGATCAAGGAAAACCCAAAAGCTTTCTATAGGTATGTCAGGAATAAGCGAATGACTAGGGAAAGAGTAGGACCAGTCAAGGACAGGGATGGGAAATTGTGTGCGGAGTCTGAAGAGATAGGCGAGATACTAAATGAATATTTTTCGTCAGTATTCACTCCGGAAAAAGATAATGTTGTGGAGGAGAATGCTGAGCCCCAGGCTAATAGAATAGATGGCATTGAGGTACGTAGGGAAGAGGTGTTGGCAATTCTGGACAGGCTGAAAATAGATAAGTCCCCGGGACCTGATGGGATTTATCCTAGGATTCTCTGGGAGGCCAGGGAAGAGATTGCTGGACCTTTGGCTTTGATTTTTATGTCATCATTGGCTACAGGAATAGTGCCAGAGGACTGGAGAACAGCAAATGTGGTCCCTTTGTTCAAAAAGGGGAGCAGAGACAACCCCGGCAACTATACACCGGTGAGCCTCACGTCTGTAGTGGGTAAAGTCTTGGAGGGGATTATAAGAGACAAGATTTATAATCATCTAGATAGGAATAATATGATCAGGGATAGTCAGCATGGCTTTGTGAAGGGTAGGTCATGCCTCACAAACCTTATTGAGTTCTTTGAGAAGGTGACTGAACAGGTAGACGAGGGTAGAGCAGTTGATGTGGTGTATATGGATTTCAGCAAAGCATTTGATAAGGTTCCCCACGGTAGGCTATTGCAAAAAATACGGAGGCTGGGGATTGAGGGTGATTTAGAGATGTGGATCAGAAATTGGCTAGCTGAAAGAAGACAGAGGGTGGTGGTTGATGGGAAATGTTCAGAATGGAGTACAGTCACAAGTGGAGTACCACAAGGATCTGTTCTGGGGCCGTTGCTGTTTGTCATTTTTATCAATGACCTAGAGGAGGGCGCAGAAGGGTGGGTGAGTAAATTTGCAGACGATACTAAAGTCGGTGGTGTTGTCGATAGTGTGGAAGGATGTAGCAGGTTACAGAGGGATATAGATAAGCTGCAGAGCTGGGCTGAGAGGTGGCAAATGGAGTTTAATGTAGAGAAGTGTGAGGTGATTCACTTTGGAAGGAATAACAGGAATGCGGAATATTTGGCTAATGGTAAAGTTCTTGAAAGTGTGGATGAGCAGAGGGATCTAGGTGTCCATGTACATAGATCCCTGAAAGTTGCCACCCAGGTTGATAGGGTTGTGAAGAAGGCCTATGGAGTGTTGGCCTTTATTGGTAGAGGGATTGAGTTCCGGAGTCGGGAGGTCATGTTGCAGCTGTACAGAACTCTGGTACGGCCGCATTTGGAGTATTGCGTACAGTTCTGGTCACCACATTATAGGAAGGACGTGGAGGCTTTGGAGCGGGTGCAGAGGAGATTTACCAGGATTTTGCCTGGTATGGAGGGAAAATCTTATGAGGAAAGGCTGATGGACTTGAGGTTGTTTTCGTTGGAGAGAAGAAGGTTAAGAGGAGACTTAATAGAGGCATACAAAATGATCAGGGGGTTGGATAGGGTGGACAGTGAGAGCCTTCTCCCGCGGATGGATATGGCTGGCACGAGGGGACATAACTTTAAACTGAGGGGTAAATGATATAGGACAGAGGTCAGAGGTAGGTTCTTTACGCAAAGAGTAGTGAGGCCGTGGAATGCCCTACCTGCTACAGTAGTGAACTCGCCAACATTGAGGGCATTTAAAAGTTTATTAGATAAACATATGGATGATAATGGCATAGTGTAGGTTAGATGGCTTTTGTTTCGGTGCAACATCATGGGCCGAAGGGCCTGTACTGCGCTGCATTGTTCTATGTTCTATGTTCTCTGTTCTAAAGGCCAGAACATGTGCCTCTTTCTCCTCCTGGATTCCCGGGTCCTCTGACACCATAAAATCGACACCTTTGGACTCAGCGCCACCCTTGATTTTGACACCATGGACATGACGTCCGCAAACCCCTGCCAAAGTCCCCTAAGCTTTGGACATGTCCAAAACATGTGGACATGGTTCGCCGGTCCTCCCGCACATTTTGCGCACCTGTCCCACCCCAAAGAATCTGCTCATCTGGGCCACTGTCATGTGAGCCCAGCTCTCCCAGTTGCTTCTGCCGTCCCCTCGCCTGGACCACAAACATCTCACTCTTTCCCATATTAAATTGTATCAGGCTGAGCCTGGCATCTGTTGCTGACGTGTTGACTCTACTCAATGTGTCTGCACATAGACCATCCTCCATCACACCTCCCAGCTCCTCCTCCAACTTGCGCTTCAGCTCCTTGGTCTGCGTCTCCTCTGACCCCATAAGCTCCTTCTCCTACCCACCCATGGAAACTACCCTGTCCTGAATTCCCCTTAGCAGTAGGAGCGGGAAGGTTGACACCTGTTTACTCAGGAAGTCCCGCACCTGCAAATACCTGAATTTGTTTCCCCTCGCCAACCCAAACTTTTCCTCCAACGCCCTCACACTTGGAAAGCTCCCTCTATGAACATATTCCCCCATCCTCTCAATCCCTGCTCTCCGCCATAACTGGAACCCCCCGCCCATACTCCCCGGGGCAAACCGGTGATTATCACAGATTGGGGCCCAGACCGATGCTCCCACTGCTCCCACATGCCGCCTCCACTGGCCCCAAACTCTCAGGGCTGCCACCACCACTGGACTGGTGGAGTACCATGCCGGCGGGAACAGCAGAGGTGAACCAACGCCACCAAACTGGTGCCCTTACATGAAGCCGCCTCCATACGCACCCATGCCAACCCCTCCCCCACCACCCACTTCCTGATCATGGCGATATTAGCTGGCCAGTAATAATTGCTAAAATTTGGCAGCGCCAGCCCGCCCTCTCCCCGACTACGCTCAAGCATTACCGTCCTTGCCCGCCCAGATCATTCTGTTGACCCGCTTAAAAAAGGATAAAAAATAATAATGGGGAGACACTGAAATACAAATAGGAATCTCGGGAGGACCGTCAGCTTCACCGTTTGCACTCTCCCAGCCAGAGGCAACGGAAGCGCTTCCCATCTCCGAAAATCGCCCTGCATTTGGTCCACCAGCCGGGCCAGATTCAATTTATGCAGCCGGTCCCATTCCCGCGCCACTTGGATGCCTAGGTACCCCCCCCGGACCAGTCCTCTCCAGATCCTCGAGGCCCTCAGAGCAATTGCCAACAGCTCTAGAACCAGCGCAAGCAACAGTGGGGAGAGGGGGCATCCCTGTCTCGTTCCCCGGTGCAGTCTAAAATAGTCCGATGTTGTCCTATTCGTCCGTACGCTTGCTACAGGAGCCTGATACAGTAACCTGACCCAATCAATAAAGCCCCGCCCGAATCCGAACCATCCCAGTGTCTCCCACAGATAGTCCTATTCAACACAATCAAAAGCCTTTTCTGCATCCATTGTGATCACTACCTCCACCTCCCTACCTTCCGGGGGCATCATGATCTCATTTAGCAGCCTTCTTACTAGGGGCTGGTTTAGCACACTGGGCTAAATCGCTGGCTTTTAAAGCAGACCAAGGCAGGCCAGCAGCACGGTTCAATTCCCGGACCAGCCTCCCCGAACAGGCACCGGAATGTGGCAACTAGGGGCTTTTCACAGTAACTTCATTTGAAGCCTACTTGTGACAATAAGCGATTTTCATTTAATTCATTTTCATAATTACATTGGCCACCAACTGCCTGCCCTTAACAAACCCCATCTGGTCCTCCACAATAATGTCCGGAACACAATCCTCGATCCTGGAGGACAGGATTTTGGCCAGCAACTTGGGATCTACATTCAATAGGGAGATCGGCCTGTAGGACCCACACAGCTCCGGGTTCTTGTCCCGATTAAGAATCAGCGAAATCGTTGCCTGTGACATCATCGGAGCAACACCCCTCTTTCCCTTGCCTCATTGAACACCCTCAACAACACCGGCCCCAATATCCCCGAGAACTTTTTATAAATCTCCACTGGGTACCCGTCCGGACCCGGGGCCTTACCCGCCTGCATGGCCTTCAAGCCCGCCACTATCTCTTCCAGCCCGATTGGGGCCCCCAGCCCTTCTACTAGCTCCCCGTCCACCTTTGGGAAATTCAGCCCCTCCAAGAAGTGTCTCACCCCTCCTGCGCCGTAGGGGGTTCCGACCTGTACAGCCTGCTGTAGAAATCCTTAAACGCCTTATTCACCCCTGCTGAATCTCCAACCAGGTTCCCATCTCCATCCTTTACTTTCCCTATCTCCCTAGCTGCCTCCCTCTTCCTAAGCTGCTGTGCAAGCATTCTGATGGCCTTCTTTCCATGTTCATAGATCGCCCCCCTCGCCTTTCTCAGCTGTTCCACCACCCTCCCTGTGATCAACAAACTAAACTCTGCCTGTAACCTCCGCCGTTCCCTTAAAAGCCTGCCTCTAGGGTCTCTGCATACCTCCTATCAATCTGTAATATCTCCTTTACCAGTCGGTCCGTCTCCGCCCCGTCCACCTTCTCCCTATGGGCCCGGATAAGATCAGCTCCCCCCTGACCACCGCCTTCAGTGCTTCCCAGACCATCGCTGCTGAAATTTCCCCCTTGTCATTGACCTGCAGATAGCTCTGAATACATTTCCTCAGCCGCTCGCACACCCCTTCGTCAGCCAAAAGTCCCACATCCAACCTCCAGTGCAGGCGCTGGTTACTGTCTTTACTAACCTGCAGGTCAACCCAGTGCGGAGCATGGTCTGAGATTGTAATCACCGAGTACCCCGTGTCCACCACCCCAGCCAGCAAGGCCCTACTCAAAATAAAGAAATCAATCCAGGAGTACACTTTTTATGCACGTGCGCGTAGAAGGAGAAGCACCCAAATTTCCATGGATCCACCCCCCCCCCCCCCCCCCCCCAAACAGCTCCATGAACCCTCTTAGTTCCTTTGCCATTGCTGGCACCCTGCCCGTTTTCGAGCTTGACCGGTCCAAGCCAGGGTTGATAACTGTGTTGAAGTCCCCTCCCATGACCAACCTGTGCGAGTCCACCGGTACCGCTGCTGGCAGGGACGAGTGGCTGCCAGCAAGGATGGATGCCAGGGCCAGAGGCCCCCGTGGTGCTGGGCACTGATGGGGCCAGGGGTGCAATGTGGAGGACAGAGAGCCAGAGGAACGGCCAGTGATGGGCGAGGAGGGCGGGAACACGCAGGGACAGGGGCTGCATTGCAGGCCGGGGCCACCATGTAGCCTGCTGGATCTGGTTGGCACGGCAGTACACACAATGTCTGCCTTTCATCCCCTGCAGGCAATAGTTATTTAAATCCAACCAGAAATGGTGGCCTTCACCCTGGCTACCACAGTCCTGGGGGATGTACTGAAGCTGTAGCTGTTCAAGGAGGACCCTGCAGCGGCGCAGCCTGTCACAGAGGAACAGGGGCCAACCAGTGAGGGTGGAGAGCTGGCTACCCAATGGGTCGAGAAGGAGGTAGGAGGGGGGCACTGCACCAACCAAAAGGGGTTCCACTCGATGAATGTACAGCTGGTGTGTGACCACGAGATGCACATCGTGCAATTCTGTACCCGATATCCAGGCAGTGTGCGCAACGCCTCATCCTGGTTCCTGACACATTCGAGGCACTCCCCCGGGTGAGGGGTTGGATCTTGGGTGACAGGAGTTATCCGCTGCGGTCACACAACCCTGGCTGACCACTCCCTCCCTTGACCACCCTCCCTGCCCCACCTCTCCCTGGTACCCCCTGCCCTCACAACCCCCTCTGTGATTCCTACCTGCCTGCAAAAAGGTATGGACCAGATGCTTTGGTGCCACGTCAAGAGCAGCCTTGGCATTTTGGATGATCTAAATCGGGTAATATCTCACAATCCTCTGTTTTAGCTACCAACATCAGGAACTGATTTTTAAAAAAATGTTTTCATTCAGATTTTTCAGATCCCTCCTCCCCCAACACCCCCTCCCCCCAAATGCTGACAACAACCAATTCCTTAAAGAAGGTAATGAGCGATAGCCACCGAGAGTAAAACCCCTCCTCCTATCCCCTTATGGCACACCTTATCTTTTCCAAATGCAGGAATTCCAACAAATCCCCAACGCTGCCAAAGCCAGTGCCCTCCATCCGAGCGAGTCTCGCCTCCGGGTTATTAGAGAGGTGAAGGCCAAGACATCGGCCTTCTTCCCCTCTTACAGTCCAAACAAGTCTGACACTACAAAGATTGCCACCACTGGGCATGGCTCCACTCTAACTCCACAAATCTCCGACATTGTTTCAAAGAAGGAGGCCCAGAACTTAACGAACTTAGGGCAAGACCAAAATATATGCGAATGGTTCACCGACCACCTGAAATAACGCTCACATCTGTCCTCTACCGTGGGGCAGCACGGTAGCACAGTGGCTAGCACTGTGGCTTCACAACGCCAGGGTCCCAGGTTCGATTCACCGCTGGGTCACGGTCTGAGCGGTATCTACATGTTCTCCCCGTGTCTGCGTGGGTTTCCTCCAGGTGCTACGGTTTCCTCCCACAGTCCAAAGACGTGCAGGTTAGGTGGATTGGCCATGCTAAATAGCCCTTAGTGTCCAAAAAGGTGAGGAGGGGTTATTGGGTTATGGGGATAAGGTGGAAGTAAGGGCTTAAAGTGGGTCGGTGCAGACTCGATGGGCCGAATGGCCTCCTTCTGCACCGTACGTTCTATGTTCTATGTTCCCTACACCCGGGAAGAACCCACTCATACGTGCCTTGGTAATGAGTGCCCAATGCACCACTTTAAACTGAATCAAACTCTGCCTTGCTCATGGGGAGTTATAATTGACCCTATGCAGAACCTCATTTCCCTCTCCCCTCCCTCCAAAACCAAACCCCACTCTTCCACTAATTTCTTCTTTACTTCCTCCAGCGAAGCTTTCTCCATCGCCATCATCTGTATATATCTGGGGCTGGGTTCTCCGTCGGCGGGATCCTCCCCATCACTGGCAGCACACTCATGCCCGTGGATTTCCCAACGGTGTGGGGTTGCCCCAATGGGAAACCCCATTGGCCGGCTGCCGGGAGGAGGATCCCACTGACTAAGTGTCATTAGAATGAATTTACAGTGCAGAAGGAGGCCATTCGGCCAATCGAGTCTGCACCGGCTCTTGGAAAGAGCACCCTACCCAAGGTCCTCCACACCCTATCCCCATAACCCAGTAACTCCACCCAACACTAATGGCAATTTTGGACACTAAGGGCAATTTATCATGGCCAATCCACCTAACCTGCACATCTTTGGACTGTGGGGGGAAACCGGAGCACCCGGAGGAAACCCACGCACACACGGGGAGGATGTGCAGACTCCGCACAGACAGTGACCCAAGCCGGAATCGAACCTGAGACCCTGGAGCTGTGAAGCAATTGTGCTATCCACAATGCTACCGTACATTGAATGGCACATCAGGTTCACTCCTAGCACCAGCAGAAATCAGTCAGGCTTTCCTGTTGGTGGGAGCACAGAGTCTCCAATCGGGAGAATCGTACTTTATATCTCTATGATGGATCAGTCAGCTTAGCATGCTTTCTTTGGCATTCCTCTCTATTTTCTGCTACTGTTAGGTTGCAGGAATAGGACGCTCTTTTAGAGGTTGGTGCAGACCCGATGGACCGAATGGCTTCTCCTGCACTGTAGTTTTCGATGTACATGTATGTATTACCACATTAAAAATGAAGGTTCTGGGCAAGCATCTCAACTAGCATTTATGCTTTCTCCCATAGTTTTCTCCAGCAGTGTAAGCGTATTCACTGTCAATTTTATTTCTCTGGAGTTTCCACTAATCTTCCAGCAAAATTACAGGTCATTATGTGAGAGCCCATATAGAAATTAAAAGTATAAGCGTCTGATCCGACTGACACCACTGCCATTCACACTTATGTCAGAAGAAAGAGTTTGGAATGGAATACCAGGTAGAATTCTTCTTTATCTGGCTATCAAATATAGTTCAGTTCTCGTGACAACATGAAGAGGAGCACCATCTTCTATTCGTCTGATGTGTAAAGTTACAGGGCAGAATTCTCCCATGCCCCTGCTGACAGTTTCAGAGGTAGGTGGAGGTAGAATTCGACGGGAGTTCACAAATCGGTTTTACGTCAATGTGAATTTCCTGCAGGACCTTCCGCTGGTGCCTGCTTTTCGCTAGTTAAGATCTGAGACCCGGGTGGGACAGAAGGCCGCAACAACATTCCTCCATCAGGCCCTGTCTTGTGCTGTGGCTTGTGCCTCACACTATTTGCTGTGCAGGATGCTGTGGTCAATCTGGTTGATGGTGTGACATCTGGTGATGTCAGCTTATGGATACTTTGTGAGGGAAAACTGTCTGGTGAATGGAACTACTGTTAATTCACCAGTGCACTGTGATATCATGTTACTGCTGAATCGTGTTACGTTATGTGTTTAACCCTGTGGGCTCCACCTATGGGCCATTGTACGGCTTCACCCACGGGAATATGTCAGGGCATGTACGGGCTCGCCCATGGCTCCACCCCTTACCGGAAGTATAAAGGCAGCTGACCTGCGGGGCCGCATTCATTGTTGTACCGGTCACAGGCAGGCTCAGTTCTAAAGCTGATTAAAACCACGGTTTACTTCTCAACGTGTCTCTCAGTGAATTGATGGTTGCATCAAACTGTGCTCCCGATGATGCATATACTGTTTAGACAAAAGTCGACTCGTGTTTCTCCATTGTCATTGATGTTGTTACAGCCATGTCGCCCCATACCTCTTTCACAGTCGGTGTTATCTGCTACAACCTTTACAAAGTCACATAATAGAAGTTTAATATAAATAATAGTTAACAAAACTGGGAAATACCACTTGAACTTCAGTATCTCCCTTTATATATTTATTTCAAGTTATGTGGTCATTCAGCAGAACATATTTTCCTTTTAAAAGTGCAACACTTCATCTATTACACACCATAAAACCAGATTTTGGGACTGTATGCGATCAAAAAGTTAAGTTTTTGAAATGTATTGTCAACAAAACAAAAAGAAATAATATTTTCATTTAATATCACTGTCATATGTATGTACAGGGAGAAGGACTATATAGAAGATTGTAAAATGGTGTAAGTAACTAAGATGAAGATAGGGGTGTGGATTCTCTGCACCCTTGCGCCGAAATCACGGCTGGCGTGGGAGCGGAGAATCAATGTTCCCTCAAGAAATCGGGACCAGCGCCGGTTCACCGATTCTGTGGGCTCCGAAAATCGGTGTACTCAGGGAGAATGGCGTGCCGCCTGGAACCATTGCCAGAGGCCCGCTCAGCCGTCCTCCACCCCCAACCGGCCGAAATCTCGATGGCGAGGAACTAATGTGCTCCAGCCGTTCGGGATACTCGCGTGGCGGCTGCAGACTCAGTCCTAACCGCCCTGGTCGGGGGCAGGTGGATCGGAGGCCAAGGTGGGCCTTATAGATTGCCGGGGAATGTTTGTGCGGAGGTTGAGCATTGGGCGTGTAGCCGATCGGTGGGTCTAGCTTTGAGGTCCGAGCCCGCCATGGAGCACGCCGCCGCCATGCACATGCGTGGCCTCTGACCCGGAAGTGCGGGGGCCCGTATCTGCAGCAAAAGCTGGGAGATTTACTTCGGGTCCCTGCTAGCCCACTGCAGGGCTTGGAATTAGTGGTCCTTTCACGCCAGTTTTTCTGGCGTGAAACTCCACCGTTTTGGCGCCGGTGTGGAGCCATAGTCCCAATAATGGAGAATCCAGCCCAGGGTATGTTTACTTCTTTTGAAGTATAAGAGCTAAAATAAAGAAATACATTTAATCAATTCTAAAAAGAAAGCATCATCTATAGGTATGGTTGCTAAACAGAAAAGGGGAAGGTTAGCTCTGAGGGTCATAAAGTTAAGATAGTTTTATTGTTTTAAAGTACTCTTTACTATATGAAGCCACCATTCTTGCATTTATGTGTAATTTTTTCTTCTCTTTATTTCTTAATAAACATTCACTTCACTATAAAATCATCACAAGCAGTTGGGGACATCACTTGCTGATTTCAGAACATCCCAATTGTAAACATTGTCTTGGCAGCTGTTTCAACTTTCCCTCTGAGATTTTGGCTGCTCAGCATTTAGCATCAGCTGTGCCTTAACAGTATTTACTTGGATTTGAAGACAGGAGGAGCAGGAGTTTTCCTCCCGTCTCCACATATATTCCACTGTGTTCCTCCTGATCTTTTATACCAGACTTGGTCCAGACTTACTTTCTCACCTTTCCTACCTATTTCCACTGCAGCTACATGGGGAATGTGCTAACACATCTTTGGTTCAAGTATACTTACACACAGCAACAAGGGAAATTCCTCCTTTTGTTATGGGCCATGGTTTAGAGAACCCCAAACTGTATCATAGACTTCACCTGACCCACAACTTTTAATAGATTGTGGTATGGGGAGCACACGGCCCACTCTACAGGTGTGGTACAGCAGAAATGGAAAAGTATTGTTTTAAAGCAAAACAATGATAATTCTAGGAACTCATGTTAACCTTTTTAAAACATACAATAAACATCTTAGCAACCATTAATTCAAATACAACCCCCAAAGAATACAACACTAAGTAATCCTTTAAGCTTTCCTTTTAACATCCAGAAGACTTAAAAAAAACCTTTAAGACAGAAGCACATCAGGTTAAAGTCATTACTGAGAGCAGTTATTAGCTTTAAATCACCAAAGGGTCGATTTACATTCTTTAGATGACAGAGAGCGAGACTCTTAGACCCTCTGGCTGTGACTGCAGCTATCCAGCTCTGAAAACAAAACTAAAACACATCCTGCAGCAAACAGCCTAAAATGAAAGTAGAAAGCTGACAGACAGCTCAGCTCCACCCACTCTCTGACATCACTGCAGTAGTAAACACCCATTTCTTAAAGGTACTCTCACTACAGATATTTATGTACATACCCATTTATAAACACCCATTTTTAAAAGGTACTCTCACATGACATTTTGCTATTTGTATTTTATCCAAAGTTAGGAAGATGAGCCAGCAAAGCAGTTATCTGTTGACTTATTTACATCTCTCTTTTGTTCTAGCAATGAATTACACATGAAAAATGACATTCGTCGGAATTTACTGGATGATGGTACCTTGATGATCCAGAATGCACAGGAATCTGACCAGGGAACATACCAATGCATGGCTAAAAATGTAGTGGGGGAGGCAACAACTCAAGGCGTTTTACTCCGATATTTTGGTACTCCAAGTAAGAAATCATCCATGTTATTTCTTTCCTGCTTTATTTGGTCAATGTTTTTTGTCCTCAGCAATATTCTCACAGCAGCATTAACTTGAATTCTGAAAAAATATTTGGAACTAGATTGCATCATTTTACAGGATCATTGAAATTATTGAAATTTATAAGGTCCTGATGGGGCATGATGGAGTGAATGCTGGAAGGATAAAATGACCAGGCACAGTTTAAAAATAAGGACCGAGATCTTCCAGCTGTTCACGCCGGTGGGATCCTCTGGTCCCGTTGATGGCGCACCTCCGCCTTGAGTTTCCCGTCGGTGTGGATTTAATGGGAAATCTCATTGACAGCGGTGGAGCCAGAAGATGCTGCCACCTCCCACCTCTGAGAGGGCAGCCAGAGAATCTCGCACAAGGAGTCACCCATTTAAGACACAGATGAAGCAGCATTTCTTCTCTCAAATGTTCAGGTGTCTGGAACTGTCTTCTCCAGAGAGCGGTGGAGGGAGGGTCATTGAGTATTTTTTAAGACAGCATTTGAGACTTATCCACTAATGTCACCCACCGAGGTGTGTGTCTCTGCACTGATGGAAGGTGAGGGTGACAACTGTGACTCCTCGATGGTGGCCTCTTCGGATCGCTCCTCTGATGTGGTCTCTTGGGTGGCGGTGGTGGACATGGGAACGACTCCGGATAGCCCGGATCCATCAGTCGGAGATCCTGTGAAAAAATGAACGTGTGGTTAGTAAGAGGGAAGGATCATTTTGTCTGGCATTAACAGCTCACTTGAGATATGTCATTTGGGTGAAGGGGCAGTGGATCCTCACCTTTGTGGTGCAGGCCAACCTTGCTGGAGGTTACTGCTCTTCCTCGGTCAACCATGTGATTTCCAGGGCCCGTTCCTCATGGTGTGTGTGTGTGTGTGTGGGGGGGGGGGGGGGGGGGACTCAGAACTCTGGTACTCAGCGCCCCCATCCTGGCCTTTCCCCACTGATTATGGGCTACCTTCTCCTGCAGGGACAAAGAGAGGGCATTGTGAGCCACTCGCTTGATGGACCAGAGGGGTCTATAGCAGGTGGCATGTGTGGGCACCCAACTGGACATGAAGGGGTTGTGCTGGTGGGCGCCAGATGATCCTGCCGGTGGCAGCATCTTCTGGCCCCACCACTGTCAATGAGATTTCCCATTAAATCCACACCTACGGCAAACTCAAGGCGGAGGTGCGCCATCGACGGACCAGAGGATCCCACCGGAGTGAACAGCTGGAAGATCTCGGTCCTTATTTTTATTCTGTGCCTGGTCTTTTCATCCTTCCATGTAGCAAATCTACAAAACCCTTTTCAGAATTCAATTTAATGCTGCTGGGAGAATATTGAGAATGCTGAGGAACAAGCATGAAGTTCACATGTGGGGAGCATGTGAGGTGCCAGCCAGTGGTTTGTGGTGGTGGGTGGTAGTGGGTTGGGTGAGGAGGGTCAGCAATTTGAGGAGTGGCAGCTGGAACCGATGCCAGGAGAAAGGTTGTAACTTACCATTGCAGCTCGGTGTAGGTCGTTGGTCTTCTTCCGACATGGACGTTGGTCCACCTTATCCTGCTGGTGAGAAGCTTGTGGGGGCTCATTTCTGTCCGTTGAGAAACCCCACCAATGGCGCCCGAAATGACACTTGGAAATTTTCCAGTTAAACCGTGCCCGCTATTTCTCTGTGGGTCCCATGGATCTTCCATTGAAAGTACGATGGGCAACCAAGAGACAATTCCATAAAATTTAATCGCAAAGATATTATAGCAAATGAAATTTTCATTTTCATTTCATTTTCAGTTGGATCACAAATTGCTCCTGTTGTTACACTGTATAATTAGATTCTTCGCTGTCTGGATATATTCGTGATTCCAGGCACATCCAGAGACTTTGGGCAGGATTCACTATTTCCCGACGCTGGGTTCGTAATTGGCGATCGGACGAGAATTCCTATTGATGCCGAAATTGGGGGCGGGGCCTGATTGACGCAGGTTTTGTGTTCTCTGCTGCCTCTGAAATGGCATCATTGCATCGCGCGCCTCACGCCATTGGGACATCATTAGCACGTCACCTGAAGGCCTTCCCCCGATGCTCTGCCCTTGATGGGCCAAGTTCCCGACCACGCGGTTGACGTGAGGTCTCAGCGGTCGGGTATCCGGTGTGGTGGCTGCGAACTGTGTCCAGCGCCGCCACAGTCTGGCGGGAGCCATGCTGCTGGCTGGGGGAGCTACTGCGAGGGCTGGGGGTCTGGTGAGGGGTGGCCATGGGGGCTTGTCGGGTCCACGCACGGCCGGCGCCATGTTTTACGGCGCGACTGCTGCAGGTCGTCGCCGTGTGCATACTCAGCCATGGCCCCGGCCATTCTCCAGCCTTTTAATCGTGGGAGCCGGGAGTTTTACTTGCGTGAGGCCAGCCGCCTCATCGGTCGCAGGATCGTTGAGGGATCGGTGATGATTTTTTTGACGTAAAACGCCACAGATCCTCTGCACTTCGTCTCAAAAACAGTGAATCCATCCCCAGAAACTTGTAACATGCTAAATATCTATCACTCAATCCATCGTTTACCATATCATAACTGATTAAGTCATTTCTGAATATCAGAGATTGTGATGTCAAAATAATACAATTTGCATAACTATCCAAACAAATGGATCAACCTTGTGAAACTTTAGGAGAGGCAATTCAAAGGTATTCAAATTTGATGGCATGTATCTTCTTGGATCTTCAGCAGACCCATATTAAAAGGAGCAATGAATAGAAAGCCATTGCTGATTCTCTTTAGACCATCACTTGTTTCAAGAAACATTCATCAAGATTTGGAAAATACTGAGCAGTTCTCTACCATTTTGACCATTATAATTTTGTCACCTCTCAATCTGATTTATGTTGTTGTGTTTTTAAATAAATGGGAGAGGATTGGTTTTATAAAGGTAGTACTATTTTAAAAGCTGTCTCTGCAAATTTTTACTTTGATACCGATAATTATCCCAAAAGCACAGAGATTTCTTTTAATATTTTAAAACCTTTTATTTGCCGCATTTTCATCAAACAACAAAAGAAAAACAAACTAAGTAACAATCCCAAAAAACAGCCCCATCAATACACAATCTGTTACATCAACCCGTACATTCCAAAAAATAAGTTAACAATAAAACAAAGAAAAATACCTTTCCAACTTTGGGCAGGACAAAACATATGTAGATGGTTTGCGAGGCCCCCCTCACACCGCTTACATCCTCCACCCCCTCAAAGAGCCAGCTCATCCTCGCTTTCATGTGCACCACCCTATACACAACCTTCAATTGTATCAGTCCCAATCTTGCACATAATGTTGAGACGTTCACCCTTCATAGTACCTCACACCACAGACCTTCTTCCATTACCACCCCCAACTCTTCTTCCCACTTGGACTTAATCCATTCCATGGGCACCCTGTCCTCCTCCAGAATCTTCCCATAAATCGCCGACATCATTCGCTTCTCCAATCCCCCTGCCGACAGTACCTCCTTCAACAACAAGGGAGCCGGCGCTATCGGGAAGCTCGGACACTCCTTCCTTACAAAGTCTTGGAGCTGCAGGTACCTAAACCTTTCCCCTTGCGCCAGTCTGTACTTCTTTCCCAACTCCTCCAACCTCAAAAAACGTCACCCTAGGGAACAGGTCTTTTATTACCTTGATCGCCCTCTCCTCCCATCTCCGAAACTTCCCATCCAAACTCCCTGGCTCAAACCTATGGTTGCTCCTAATCTGCATCTCCCTTGACCCAGCCCCCAACTTAAAGTGCTGCCTCAACTGCCTCCAAATCTTCAGCGCTGCCGCCACCGCTGGACTCCCAGAGTACCTCAACCCCAATCCCCTACACCACCCTTCCTCCATTCGTTTTTAAAAATGAATTTAGAATATCCAATTCATTTTTTCCAATTAAGGGGCAATTTAGTGTGGCCAATCTACCTACCCTGCGTATCTTTGAGTTGTGGGGGCGAAACCCATGCAAACACAGGGAGAATGTGCAAACTCCACACGGACAGTGACCCGGAGCTGGACTCGAACGTGGGACCTCGGCGCCGTGAGGGAGCAGCACTAACCGCTGTGTTGCCCCTCTTCGCCATCCTAACCCATTGGGACTCCTCCATATGACCCAACCCCTCATCTTCTCCGCATTCGCTGCCCAATAGTAGTATAATAAATTTGGGAGGCCCTGCCCCCGTCTGCCGCCCTCTCTGCAGGATCACCTTCTGACCTTGGCTACCTTTCCCCCCCAGATGAACGAGGTGACCACTTTGTTAAAAAATGACTTGGGTAAAAAGACTGGCAGGCACTGAAACAAAACCAAAAATTGCGGCAGCACATTCATTTTAATTGCCTGCACCTGGCCCACCAGTGACAGAGGGAGATTGTCTCACCTTGCCAAGTCGGCCTTCACCCTCCCCACCGAGCTAGTGAAATTGTACCTATGGAGCCCCCCCCAGTCCCGTGCCACCTGCACCCCCAGATACCTGAAGTGGGTTGGCACCCTGTGAAATGGCAGCCCCCCCCACCATAAAATACTCAGCCCATAAAATACTCACTCTCCTCTAAATTTGATTTATACACTGAAAATGACCCAAATCTTTGGAGAAGTCCCATTATGTTCCGCACCGAAATACTCGGCTCTGAAATATGCAACAATAAATTGTCTGGGTACAAGGATACGCGATGTTCCTTACCCACCCCCCTTGTAGTATCCCCTGCCACAGTATGAACTCCTTAAAGCGATGGTCAATGGCTCTGTCGCTAATGCAAATAACAGGGGGGACAAGGACACCCCTCCATGGCATCCTGGTGAAGAGCAAGGTACTCCAAGCTCATATTATTTGTGCAGACTCTCGCCACCAGTTACCTATACAATAGCCATACCCACTCCGTAAATCTCATCGTCCCAGTTGGGGCCATACACATTCGTCAGTGCCACCAAACTCCCCTCCAATGCCCCTGTTACAATCATATATCTACCTCCCTGCTCCGCTACCACGTTCTCCATCTGGGACCTCAACCTCTTGCCCACCAACACTGCTACCCCCCGAGGCCTACTATCAAACCCCGAGTGGAACACCTGACTCACCCAGCCTATCCTGAACCTCACCTGGGTCTCCTGCAACACCACTACATCGGTCTTTAAGCTTTTTAGGTGCGCCAACACCCTCAATCTCTTCACCGCTCCCACCAGACGCCTCATGTTCCACGTTACTACTCTGACTATGATCTCTCGCCACACCCGCCCCTCCTATCAGCCATCATCATAACTCCGGGCCCTTCCCACTGGGCCTGCCCACCCCGGCCCTTTGTTGCCATCAAACCCCTCCCCCACACCCTCCCAGAATCCCCCTATCCACCTTCTCTCAAAACACCTCTCCCAGTATCGAGCCTAACCCCCACCTTTCACACCTCCCAGGCCCACAAAACCTGTTTGAACAGAGTCCAATGTCTGCAGCCCCTCCCTCCATCACATTCCTGTTCACTAGCCAACTTGAGCTTGCTAGTGTGGAGGCCCCTGCCTCGGCCCCCCTCCTCCCAATCCCCTCCCACATACCCAGTCCCTGAAAAAATACCATCAGATAAACAGGTAAACAAACCCAGTGAAAACACACAAACCCCAGAGAACCGCCATCGAGGAAAATCCCAACTCCTATCCTTCCCAAACAGGCAACTCCACACCCTTAGCAGTTCCTGCCCATTGCAGCTCCCACTTCTGCCCAACTCAGGACCTTCTACTTCACGTGGTTCCTGTGAAAACAAATTATTATTGCCCTTGGCGATTCATCCATCTTCGGTTTAGGCCTCAACGACTGATGAGCCCTATCCAGTTCATACTGAGAGGGATCTTCCCCCTCCCCAGCAACTCCGCCAACAGCTTGGCAAAGTACTCAGTCGGCCTCGTGCCCTCCGCACCTTCGGGCAGACCCACAATTCTTAAGTTCTGCCGTCTACACCTATTTTCCAGGTCCTCCCCCTTTGCTCTCAGTACTATATTGGCCCCACCACCCTCCGCAGCTCATCACTCATCGAGGTAAACTGGTTGCTATGCTGCAAAAGCCTTCTCCACCCCCTTCAGCATTTTTCCCTGTTCCCGCTCCTCGGCCGATGTCTTTGACACTGCCACCTTCACCGGGACAATCGGCCCTTCCACCAATATCTGCATTGCTGCCATCATTTCCTTCCTCATTACCTCCATGTGTTTGGCAAACTGCTTCTCAAACTCCCCGGCCATCATCTCGGTCATCTCCTCAACAGTGAAGGGCACGCCCCCACCCAGCGATCCAACCTCCGCCATCTTTCCTGCTGCTGGGCTGACCCATTCGCTCGGCAGAAAACCTTTGCTTGCCTCCTTCTTTCCAACGGCTTTCTTCTGGTTTTTAGACGTTCCCCTCCTTCCTTATGTCTTCCTGCACCTGCTCATATAAAAATTGCCCCCGGGACCGGGCATTACATTCTGAAATACTGAGCCTCGAGCAGGAGCTACCGAACGTGCGACATCCACGTACATGCTGCCATCGGACGTCTCAGAAAAACATTAACTGATCTCGTACTCTGAAGAGTTGAATTTTCCCCTTCTGCTCCATCCAAAATTGGCAGGATGGAAATGAGAAAGAATCAGAGAAAACCCACTTTCTACTTGGAACTGCAGTTAGAATCTTCTGCCCTCGCAGGAGAAGGGTAAGGAGGCGGGTGGGATTGAGAATTTGAGTGGCTGGCATTGGGACCGATTCCCAATGCCTTCCCAGCTCCACTGGAAGTTCTGAGTGCGAAGATCCATGCTTGACCTTTTCACCTAGCCTCCATTTGAGTCCCTTAAGTGGCCAATTAAATGTACTGAAAGGCTTCATCGTGCCTCCGATGCAATCTTCCTAGCTCCAGGAGGGCCTGCCAACCTGTAGCCCGAACAAGTGGTAAAACTGTGAGGACTGTCAGTTGGATGGTGGGACAGGTGGCACTAATCTGAGCATGATTAAGGGCATGGACAAGGGCAGAGAGAGGCCGCTGGCAGTCAACTCCTGCCCTTGCTGCTGACACCCAGGAGCCATCTTTCCATGTGACTTTCACCCTGGGGTTATCCCCTCGCACTCTGGTCTGCTCCACGATCCTGGGATACAGGAGGTTGTTGTTCTGCCAGCTGCCACAGCCTCCTCCGTGGTGCTGCTCAGTGCAAGAGCTCACAGCCTCCGGCAAGTGGGAGGTTATCTTCCAGGGTCCTCAGTCTGGAGAAAGGCCCACTGCTGTCCATTTACCTACCTGTTGGGCAGTAGATAGAAATGGCTTCCCTCCTTAGAATCAGCACAGGTGTTTTGCCACTCTTTCAAACAGTGAGCGAGACACTCGCTGAGAGCATAAGATTCTATGTTTCTTCCCCTTACTCTCCTGCAGTACCTGTTCCCACTTGTTACTTATAAATGTTCGTGGCTATTTTGGGTTCCTCTCCGGTTTCACTCCTTACTGCTTACATCTCCAAAAACTGTGACAGCCAGAAGAAAGTTGGAGATAGACCCTGAGGTAATAGGGATAAGTCCCCAAATTCAATTCAAGATGGGATTTAGTAGCAGCTTTGCTGTGACCTAAAGAAAGTGTTGAACTCTTTAGAGCTCATCTGGAAGTTCCATCTAACTGAAAATCCATCTCTTCTGGTGCTGCAGCAATGCCCCCACCAAATATTTTGCAGAATTTTCAATTACATATGACCCCAACATAAGAAAATTGGTTTTGCATTGAGGCCATATGTATATGTATTAGTAAGGCACCATGAGAAGGTGAAAGTCCAACTCTATAATAATAACCGAATCTCCGGCGGGGGCGGAATTCACGACGCCCCCCCCCGGCGACTCTCCAACCCGTCGGAGAATCCCGCCCATGAATCCTATATACTGTCTTGTATATGTATTAATGTTAAAGGTTAATCAGACTATAAAATATTTCAAAAGACTATTTTAACGTGCCACAATTTTCTGCTCTAGCCAAGCCCAGTTTTGTGATTCAGCCGCAGAATACTGAAGTTCGAGTCGGATCCAGTATCACGCTGGAATGCAGTGCCATTGGCCACCCCCAGCCTCGGGTTACATGGACTAAAGGAAATGGAGAACTGCTCCCCGCCCACTCCAGGTACACCGCCACTCCCTCAGGCGGCCTCTTTATTCGGAATGTTACTCTCCAGGATCATGGCCAGTTCATTTGTCACGCCAGTAATAATCAGGATTCCATCCAATCGTCAGCATCTATCATTGTACAAGGTGAGTCTGATTTTGCGATTGTTGAATGATGATTCCGGGCTGAAAAATGAGGATTATAATTTGAGTGCTGATTGATCTTGAGAGTAAAAAAAGTCTACTTCCTTAGCTGCGTTTTCCAAAATTGGGCAACGGAGAACAGGGAAGTCTAGACCTAACATTCCTTTCCAGCTCAATCTGCTCTATAATCTGCTGAGACAGTGGGTGAGGCACTTATCTATTCACCATTCCATGCAAATTATGGCAGTGGGCTTAAAGACTCAGCTCATGTCCCTGGCAGTCATGTCTGGGGCAGGGATAAATGGCCCTCACTGCCTCTTTTGGAGATTCTGTCAGGAACCCACCCTGTGTGTGGAATGAACTTGAATCAGGAATAATCGTCGGTTCCATGTTCATCAAGTTCGAAACAATGGGTGGAATTTCCTCTCTAATTCTCTTCTGGTCTAAGAAGTGCTACCTCGCCCACTGTGGCAATAAAGGTTTTTTGGGGATTTCAGACTTGCTGCTTCATGTTTCATTACAAACAGTGGTTAGCTAATGCTATTTCAAAGGTAATAATAAATGTTCAAAACAGAATGAATCCTGCATTCTCTATCAACTGGTGAATTTATATGCTTGCAGATTAGCTCACATGATAATTGATACTTAATTGATGTCTGACAATAGAAACATATTAATTGTTGTCTCAACTTAAGAATGCCTGGCATTGTGTGCAGACAGTTTAGACCCTTCCATGGGATTGATTTGATGATATGATTTAAGATTGTGCTATTCTTCCTTTGGTGATAATTGGTTATTAGTTCTCCAATGTATTAAAGATAGACAAACTATCACCTTTCAGGGTTTGGACATTCTGTGGCTCTGTCAATGTTTGGAAGCGTTGGATTATTTTAGCAGCTGGTTTGCATATTATAACAAGTCGCTGTGTCATACCAAGGGTTTTGCATGTGGGGGGAGCGAGCAAGGCCTAGGGCTTCCTGTCCACCCTTTTCCTAATTATGGCCACTTTAGGTGGATGGTGGATGAACACTGGATGGTGTCGAGCTTCTTCAGTGTTGTTGGAATTGCACCCAGCGACATGTCCAGATGTCCACTGTACATCTTACAGTGCCATGTTGCTATGTCTGCTCATCTCTGCCTTAAATGTATTAAATATTCCATAGAATCCCTACAGTGCAGAAGGAGGCTACTCAGCCCATCAAGTCTACACTGACCCTCCAAAACAGCATCCTACCTCACCCCACTCCCCCACACTATCCCTGTAACCGTGCACATTGATCAAGGCCTATTCGCGTAACTTGCACATCTTACACATTCAGCACCCAAGGCCATAATTGAACACAGGTCCCTGATGCTGTGAGGCAGCCGGGTTAGCCACTGTGTCATCATGTGGCCCTATATTCTGCTTTTCTATTCTTACAACCAAAGTCAACTTCCCTACATTATACTCCATCTACCATCTTGTTGACCATTCACTTAAACTGTCTAAATCTCTTTGCACCTTATGTGTGTCCTTCTCACAGCTTACATTCCCACCTAACTTCATATGGTCAGTAAACTTAGATGTATTACTCTTGATCTCTTTGTCTAAATTGTTAATATATATTGTAAATAGCTAGGCTCCAGCAATGATCCTTGCAGCACTCCACGAGTCACAACCCGCCAACTTGAAAATGTCCCATTTATCCTAGCTTGCTGCTTCCTGCCAGTTAACCCAATCCTCTATCCATGCGAATATATTACCCTGAACGCTATAGGTCTTTATCTTGTTAGCCTTTTGAGTGGCACCATATCGAATGGCTATTGGAAATTCAAGTATGCTATATCTATTGGTTCCTCTTTATCTGCCCTACTACGTTCTGTAAAATAGTCTAATGTATTTGCAAAACAAAATTTCCCTCTCATAAAACCTTGTTGACCTTGATCATACTATAATTTTCCATTTGCATTGTTAAGACTTCCTTGTTAATAGATTCCAGCACTTTCCAGAGGACTGGTGCAAGGCTAACTGGCCTGTAGTTCCCTGTGTTTTCTCTTCCTCTTTTCTTGAATAACAATGCTACATTTGCTGACATCCAATCCACTAAGCTGTTCTAGAATCCAAGGAATGCCCTATCTCTGCAGCTAACTTTTAGAACTGTAAGATGTAGGCCTGCGGGTCCGAGGGTTGAGCCGGATTTTAATTCCTTAGGTTTATCCAATACCTTTTTACTGCTGATATTAATTACCTAAGTTCCTGACTTTATACTTTCTTGATTACCCTCTACTTCGAGTGTATAACTTAAGTCTTTTGTCTCTGCCTCAAAGAGATGAGAATTTACTTCAGTTACTCCAATTTTATATACTTGTAAACATTCTTGCAATCTGTTTTTATATTCCTGGCTAGTTTACTCATATTCGATTTTTTACCAGTGTCCTGCTGACCTATTGGTGCTTTCCAAAACACTCTTATTTCTCATTCTTGTTACAATGCAGCACGGTAGCATTGTGGATAGCACAATTGCTTCACAGCTCCAGGGTCCCAGGTTCGATTCCGGCTTGGGTCACTGTCTGTGCGGAGTCTGCACGTCCTCCCCGTGTGTGCGTGGGTTTCCTCCGGGTGCTCCGGTTTCCTCCCACAGTCCAAAGATGTGCAGGTTAGGTGGATTGGCCATTCTAAATTGTCCATAGTGTCCAAATTGCTCTTAGTGTTGGGTGGGGTTACTGGGTTATGGGGATAGGGTGGAGGTGTTGACCTTGGGTAGGGTGCTCTTTCCAAGAGCCGGTGCAGACTCGATGGGCCGAATGGCCTCCTTCTGCACTGTAAATTCTATGATAATCTATGATAATCTTCTTTTGCCACATTACTGTACAAGCCTTTTCTTTCACTCCAATACTCCCTTAACTTCTTTCATAAGCCTTGAAGGATCTTTCTTGCCGAGTTTGTTTTTCGATGGACTGTACTTTAGTGAACACATTAGTGAAATGTCTTGAACACTTTCTCTAAATGTTTCCCACTGTTTATTTATTGCTATCACTTAAATCTCTTTACTTTTGCCCAAAGGTGTCCTAATAAATGAAAAATGTATGTAAGAAGGCTTGAGATTTTGTCATGGAATTTAATTTTACTGAATTTCACTCATTTCAATGTTACTCAATCCATATTTAAAATGCTTGTCTGGAGATTATCTACATCACGTTGAGGGAGAAAGCTGTAAAGCAAATTATTAATTAACTCCTCTGATACATTTACAAAATAATTGAGACTGACGAGGGCCAATCTGCCATCATCTGTTACTCCAGATAGGAACACATATTATTCATCCTGTCAGTTCAATTGGATAAGAGTGAGGATTAAAGTGGTAAACAAACATTTCAAGCAGAACAGGTAGCACCTTTGGTGAGAGAAAAGTATGGTTAACATTTCTGGTCCCTCCACAGGGATTTGTATTGCAAAATGATGGTGACTTTAAAATAAACCCTTACCACTGTAAATCAGCCTGCAAATCAAATTCTAATGGCCTCCAGTCCTCATGAGTGTGTTCCTCTCTCCATTTTACAGCCAGGGGAAACGAGCATTGCAGTAATAGAAGCACACATGGTGCATTAGTTTAGCCATTGGACTTAGGAGGAATGGAATGACACGGGGGAGTGGGGGGCGGGGGGAGAAGTCTGTCCGCCATAGATATCAGACCAGAAACATGGGAAACATAAACAAAGGTCCAAAGTACTGATATCCGTGTAAAGAGAAAACACATGGCAGTTATGAGTATGCAATCGGTAATAACAGGTACAGACAAACTAAACGAGCAATATAACCTGGAAACCATCAAAAAGTACTGCATAGAATTAAATAAATGTTCACAGTTCGCTGTAACTTCCCTTTCAGCTCTACGGCGTGCCCACTGTTCTGAGTGATTAAATACAAAACAGAAGGGTTAGGGGAGGGAGGGGGAGGCTGAGATGTTTGCAATTGACATTGCAAGTGATCACACTTATTAGTTTATTATTGCATTTCTTGTCTTTATGAGTCCCAGATGTGCAAAAATTGTTTTAGTTACATAACTAAACAAACAAAGAGCAAAACACGGTAATGCAGCACAAATCTGTCAGCTCACATGGAGCACAGAGAATTACAAGGGACGTCAATTCATAAAGGACTTGGTATTGTATTCCGCAAAATAACTGAGCAAAGTTGGCAAACTATACACTGAAGTCATTTCTTTCTGTGGTTTACAGTTGAGTGCCAAAACTAGCTTATAATACTTGGCCTTAAACTGAGTAACAAAGCAGCCAATAACCCAAGTGACAATGCTTGGTGCCAAATGAACATTCCATCACCCTACATGGGACACACAAAACCCAAAGCGAATAATCTTTGTTTTACATTGATCCCAGCTGATCTCCAGGACATTGTGCAGTCGGGAAATGTTATTCTGGCATCTGGAGTAAATTTATAAGTTTAGCACCTAACATTACCTGTTACTTTACTTACCAGTGCTCAGGTACTTCCTTTAGGGAGTGTGAGCCAAGTGTAACAACAATAACATGCATTATTATAACAGCTTTGCAGTAGCGGGAACTAAGGTGTTGAGAGAGGTGATGAAGAGTTAGAACCTTGTGTCATCAATGATTAGGTTCACCCTGTATCCATGGATGATATCTCCAAGGGCCAATATATAGATGAGTAAATGGAAAGAACCAAGGTGACGCTATCAGGGATAAAAAGAAGGCAATCTTGAAGTGAAATGTCTATAACTGGATGTTGAAGTTTGGAACCAAGTGTCTAAACCAAATGACATCTGAGACATTGGAGCCTTAATTGACCTTGTTGACAGTTACAGAGAACTGAGGGGCACAAAAATGGTGAATAATAATCTTTATTGTCACAAGTAGGCTTACATTAATACTGCAATGAAGTTCTGGGAAAAGCCCCTAGTCGCCACATTCCGGCATCTGTTTGGGTACACAGAGGGACAATTCAGAATGTCCAAATTACCTAATAGCACATCTTTCGGGACTCGTGGGAGGAAAGCGGAGCACCCAGAGACTCTGCACAGACAGTGACCCAGGCCGGGAATCAAACCTGGGACCCTGGCACTGTGAAGTCATAGTACTAACCACTATGCTACCGTGCTGTTTGAATCCCTTCAATCAGGTTTTTGCTTTTCTCGTAACACAGAAACATTCCTGAAGCAATGTTAAACATTCACTGTTATTATAATCGTGCCCGAGGGTCTGCCATGTCACCCCCTGAATCATGTACACCCATAATGGGGGCAACTCCAGCTGCTGGGGGGCAACTCCAGCTGCTGGCTGTCCATCCCACTGAACACCCCCGTGACAGAGCACTGTCTGTGATGATATGGTGACGGTCACTTTAACCCTGCTGATTGTGGAGGCTGCTGGCCGCTCAGCTGAAGGCTATTGCTGATGGAAAATTGGCAATTCTAGTAATGTGAGCACCTCACAGCTCCCAAGTGGATCCCCGTAGTGCACGTGCCATGCCACAGGTGTTTGTTACTGTCTAGCATCCCAATCTGGCTGTGCATTCTATGACAAGCGATTCCCACGTGTTGATAGGGATGTTGCATCTATTTAGGAAGGCTTTCAGAGTGCCCTTGTAACATTTCCTCTGCCCTCGTAGTGATTGTTTACAATTGTGCAGCTCAGAGTAGAGCACTTGATTTGGGAGTCTTGAGTCAGATATGTGGGCAATGTTGCTCGGCCATAGAGCAGCATGGTGGCGCAGTGAGTTAGCACTGCGATCTCACGGCGCCGAGATCCCAGGTTCGATCCCGGCTCTGGGTCACTGTCCGTGTGGAGTTTGCACATTCTCCCCGTGTTTGCGTGGGTTTCGCCCCCACAACCCAGAAGATGTGCAAGCTAGATGGATTGGGCACGCTAAATTGCCCCTTAATTGGAAAAGAAATGAGTTGGGTACTCTAAATTTATATTTTTTTAAAATGTTGCTCGGCCATCGCAGCTGGTCGAACGTGACCAGTGACTCATAACTGGGAATATTGGCCTGGGAGAAAACGCTCACATTGGTATGCCTGGCCTGCCAGTGGATTTGCAGGATTTTGAGGGGGCAGCGTTGGTGATAGCTCTCCAAGGATTTGAGGTGTCTGCTGTACATTGTCCATGTTTATGATGAATACAAGAGGGCGGAGACCGTGGCTGTTCTGTAGACCACGAGCTTGGAATTGGTTTTAAGGTCTTGGTCTTCGAAAACTCTGTTCCTCAATCATCCGAAGACTGAACTGGTGCATTGGAGTCAATGCTAGAGTTCATTGTCAATGTCTGCTCGCACCGCGAGGAGGCTCCTGAGGTATGGGAAATGATACATATAGTCCAAGGGCTCACTGTGGATCTTGATGGTTGGGGGGGAAGTCTTGTGTGGCAGGAGCGGGCTGGTAGAGAACCTTTGTTTTTGGATGTTTTGTCTGAGGCTCATTTTCTCAGAGGCCACGGTGAATGCCTCAACGGTGGTTTGTAGCTCGGCCTCTGAATGCGCACACACAGGCTTCATCTGTATTCTGCAGCTCGATGACAGAGGTTGAGGTGGTCTTTGTTCTGGCCTGGAGGCATAGACCAGTTTCCCACTTGTCCTGTAGGTTATCTCCAATCCAGCCAGGAGCTTCAGGCTGACAGATTGGAGTGTTGCTGTGAGGAAGATGGAGAAGAGCGTGGGTGTGATGACTCAGCCCTGTTTGACCCCAGTTTGAAGTATTGGGTCTGTGGTGGTTCCGTTGGTGAGGATTACGGCTTGCACGTCATTGTGGAGCAGGCGGAGAATGGTGACGAATTTCTGTGGGTGGCCGAATTAGAGGAGGATGCTCCGCAATCCCTCACAGTTGACAGAGTTGAAGGCCTTTGTGGGATTGAAGAAGGCCATGTACAGAGGTTGATGCTGCTCCCTGCACTTTTCCTGGATTTGTTGCGCACAGATCATGTCCATTGTGCTTCTTGATGTGCGGAAGCCGTACTGAGACTTAGGGAAGGGCTCTTCAGCAACTAGGAGGAGGTGGTTGAGGAGTATTGTCGCAATGGCATTTTCCAATGGTGGAGGGAAGGGAAAGCCCTCTGTTAATTTCCGTGGTTGGACCTGTCTCCTTTCTTGAAGATGGTCAATATTAAGGCATTTCTGAGATCATCCAGCATGCTCTCTTCCTTCCAGACAAGGGTGATAAGGTTGTGGATTCTTGTCAAGAGTGCATCTCCGTCACATTTAGTACTTCTGGGGGATTCCATCTGTGCAGAGGCCTTGTTGTTTTTCAGCTGTCGGATGGCTTTTTCAACCTCACGGTGAGCTGAGGTTGCACTGAGATTATGGCAGGTAACGTGCTGTGGGATGGTGTCCAAGAAGCATGTGTCGAAGGCTGTGGCTTGGTTGAGGAGGTCCTCATAGTGCCCCCTCCAGCAGGCATTGACTTTCCTTCTGTCTTTGAGCACCACTCCGTTTTTGGCTCTCAGTGGGGTGGATCCCTGGGTACTCGGACTGTCGATGGTTTTAATTGCGCTGAAGAAATCGCGCATATCATGGTTGTCGGCGAGTTGCTGAGTCTCCTCCGCTCTTTCCACCCACCATCTGTTCTCTAGGTCATGGGTTCTTTGTTGCACCTCGGCCTTCGGTTGCCTGAAGGCTTGTTTCCTCTCACTCACGTTTTGGTGGAGCTGTCAGCTCAGGAACACCTTGCGCTTATGGTCAAGAGCTTCAAGCTGACGGGGTGGAGTGTTGCTGCGAGGAAGATGTAGAAGGGCAGTGGCGTGATGACGCAGCCCTGTTTGACCCCAGTTTTCACACGTGGTGGGTCTTTGGTGGTTCCGTTGGTGTGGATCATGGCTTGCATGTCATTGTGGAGCAGGTGGGGAATGGTGATGAATTTCTGCGGGCAGCCAAATTTGGGGAAGATGTTTCACAATCCTTCATGGTTGACAGAGTTGAAGGCTTTTGCGAGATCGAAGAAGGCCATGTACAGAGTATACTCCCTGCACTTTTCCTGGATTTGTTCCTATCTCCCGGTGGTGCCACCCTCCCTTACCCAGTACTCCCTCAGTGATCCTCTATCTGCTTAGCCCGCCATGCTCTACCACTACATCTAGGTGTGTACCTAGGATGCACGTCAAGAGGTTGGGGCAGCCTGTTGCTTACTGCGTCCCGTGGCTTTTGATGCACCTGACAGACGTCTTCTGGTGGGCCTGGTGCTCGAGGGCCCAGTCCGACTTGGCGGTGGTACATGCCTTGCAGTGCCACCCCTGTTCCACACCCTGACACTGAGCCGTGCCATTGTTGGGGGGGGGGGTGGATTCGGGAGAGCTGGTGACCACTGTCGTCACCCTATAGGGATGCTCCGGGTTGGCCTCCAGCTGTCCATCCTCCCAATTTGTGCCTATAAGGACCTGGGCGTCACCTTGGGATGGAGGAGCAGCTGGGTGAACTCCGGATACCCCTGTGTCACCTGGCACTGCCAGCCCTGGAGGTTCCCCAATGTCTGCACCATGGTGTTGATGCCCTCAGCTTTGAACCTCTGTGAGCGGGCCATGCTCTGCAGTGCCTCACCAATGTCCATCTGCATCTGGGACATGGTCCTCAGCGACCAGGACATGCTCTGAAGTGTCTTGGCAATGCCCAGTTGAGACTGGGCCATTCTCCCCTGCGTCTCGGAAAAGTCCACCGGCGTCAGGGACACGTCCCCTGGTGACTCTGGTATGCTGTCGAGCCGCTCAGCCATGGTCGTCACTGACTGAGCAACGCCTTGGATACCACCACTCATGTTGCTGACATTGTGCTCCAGGCACTCCTTCACTGCGATCGCCACCCTAGCAGTGTTGGCCTCGGTGCCACGGATTGATGCAATCTCCTGCAGCCAATAGCCTTTGGGACTCCTCCACTCGCCTGTGGACTCGCTGAAGTGTCGCTGATATCTCCCTCTGAATCCCACGACCGCACCGTATTGACTGCATCAGCTCTGGGATGGCCTGGTCCAGAGGCTCAGCATCTGACTGAGACTCAGCTAGGCCCTGGGATACAGCAAACCTACAACTCCTGGACATTCCTGCCTTCACCTGATGTGCATCTGCAACTGTGTGGTGCTCACCAGACTGTGCCCCAGAAGCCTGTCCACTACGTTCGTCAACCGAGGTGTGTGCCTCTGGTACGGGTGGGGATGACAGCCCTGACGCAT
This sequence comes from Scyliorhinus torazame, assembly GCF_047496885.1. Lineage (NCBI taxonomy): Eukaryota > Metazoa > Chordata > Chondrichthyes > Carcharhiniformes > Scyliorhinidae > Scyliorhinus > Scyliorhinus torazame. The sequence continues at coordinate 135,305,454 of NC_092717.1, forward strand.
CAACGGTGGCATCCTTGGAGCTCTCCTCCGAGGTGTTCTCTTGGACATCAGGGCGAGGGGGGTGGGGAGTGCAGCACCCTGGATGGGCCAGCACCATTGAATGATGATCATCAAGGAGAATGCACATGTGGTCAGTGGAGGATATGGGATCATCATCCTGTCATGAACAACTTATGTGTGACATGTCATCTGGGTGGGGCTGATGGATACTCACTTCTGCGGCCAAACTCGACATTGGTGACCACTCTGTCCTCGGCCACTGCCGTCAACCTCCGGGTTTCTTTCCTCGTAGGGGGTTAGGACCCTGAGGTCCTGCACCTCACCGCCCATCTGGCCGGTTCGGGTTCTTTGAATCGTGGAGCAGATCTGTGCGGAGGCATGGCTGCATGCTTTCTGGAGTTTGCTCTGCGGGATTGGTTTAATTGCTTCTCCACCTCGTTAGCAGGGTGCATGTTGCTCTGTTTCTCTGGTTATGAATATGGCGGTCAATATGGTCGCCTTCCTTAATCCTAATGATGTTTGCTTTAGAGTCTCCAGGTATCTCTTGATACCGCCACAAGGTTCAAACCCGAATACTGATCGAAGAGCCAATACACCAGTTAGTTAGTTCAAAGTCAATACTATTTATTTACACACACAGTAATATCTACTCATGCACAACAGTACTACAAACTAAACTATCGCTAATGCTAGCGCCTATACTTAGCTTCGGGTGCCCACTCAGTCAGAGGAACAATGGCCGTTGTTCGGATCTGAGGCTGTTGGGTTCGAAGAGAAACAGGAGAACAGCTAAGGTCGTCCATCTGGTAGCGAGGGTTGACCTTGAACTTACTTGCTTCTGGTGCAGCTGGTGGACGGGTGTCTCCGCTTTGAGAGCCAAATCCAAGAGAGCGATTCTCTCGTGGGGGTTCCCTCTTATACCCGGAGGGGCTTCGCGTGCTTTTGGATGGGCCTTAAATCCGGCCCCAATTAATTGGGCCGCTTCTTGATCACTGGTATTGATCTTGACCAATAAAGGGGTGGGTGCCCTGATGGCTGGGCGGGTCCTATGTGGCCGTTGGCCTGGCTTTGTTTGTGCTTTCGGTTGGGGAACTGGCGTTGGGATATCATGAGCAGTATCGGTTGCTTGAGTGTCTTTCCTTTGTTCCCGGAGATGGGCCATCAATATGCTAATTGACCTCTAGTTTCAATTCCGTCTGGGAGCTCTCTTTCCAATATGCATACAGGCTCTGTGTCTGCTTGTTTTCCTAATATTCCACAGTTCCTTACATTATTTGCGAGCATCCATTTTGTATTCTGGGAGTGGCCATCCCAGATGGCTACATGCTGCCGGGCACGGTCCCAGCAAATCAGTTGGTGGGACAGTTATTGGTGGCGTAAAGCCCATGAGGCATCATTAAGTTCCCTAGTTAACGTTAGATACCGGTGTCGGCCTCGCCGGGTAGGCTGTCCGGAAACACCCGGCATTTCCTGCATGCTACCACAATTAGACACTTTTCCGTTCGATCGCACCCAAAAGCTTTATTTAAAAGCTGTATTTTACAAGGTGTGGAATTGCCAAGTACTTGCAAGATATTTTTCTGATTGAGATAAATTATTTTTCAAAATCAGCAAAGTGAAAAATACTTTAAGATCTATTCCAACATTGAAAGTAGTTTGAGTCGCTTTGGCATCGAGCTGGATATAATGGCCGCCTGGTGCTATATTTGAAATTCAGGGACCTCCTAAAACAAAGTGGGTGGCCGTTCCGCTACCTTTCCATCCACTCATGCCCTGTCTCCCGTATTACATAGACGGGAAAAGTATCTGGCTGCTGAGAGCCTTAAGTGGTCAATTAATGGTCTCATTCCACAATGGCAGCGATTTTACTTGGAGCAGGGGCAAACCAAGGGCAAATCAGGTAGCATGGAAGCTTTCGCTGCATGGGTTCGGGCAGGAAGGAGGAGTAACCGCTTTGGGTCCCCTGTACTCATCGGAGGTGACAAGCTGACCAACAATTTTACCTGTCATGCAGACTGCATGTTGACAGACCCAGTCTGCCATTGAGTGGTGGAATGAGGCTCTAAAGTGGTAATTAATGGACCACTTAAGGACCTTAAAAGATGGTGGCGTGGCATGTTTGACCATGAGCCTTCCTGCCCAGAACTTAATTCCAGTGGAGGTATGAAAGCAGCAAGGTTCCAGTCTGCGACCATCCCGCTTAATTACACGCTCTTCCCGCCTCCAAGCTCGCCACCAGCAAGAACACAAGATTCCGTTCTTACATTAATTATGACAGAAGGAGGCCAGTCGGCAGATCAAGTCCTGCTGCTCTCAGTGCAGCAATTCACTCAGTCCCATTTTCCGATCTATTCCCATTCCCTGCAAGTTTATTTTGGTCAAGTGCCCATCCTTTTGAAATAATTGGTCGTCTAGCTCTTCCAACGCCCTCGGAGTCAACAGATTCCAGGTCCTTACTCAATACCATAGTGAACCACTGTCAAAGCCGACAGGACCATCACCCTGTTACACAGATCCTTGGAGGGGGAACAGGATAGTCGGGCCAGGGACGGTGTGATGGGGCCAGAATGGGTTGGGGTGGTGGGAGGAATGGGGGCAGGGAAATGGGATGGTTTTGGGGGGGAAGAGGGGGGAGAAATAGGATGCGGTGTGCTAAGCTGACAGACACAGCCTCGTTACAGGAGAATCTGGAGACGATGAGGGCCTTCCTGGTCCCCCTGGCATGTCGGACCCTCGCTGCAGCATGTCCTCCATCCTCTGTCTCCACCTCGGGGTCATCATCCAGCCCCTCCTGGTCCGCCTTCCCCTCCTCCTCAGACGAGATCGCATGACCCTCTGCCACCTCCTCCTTCTCCAGCATGTCACCCTGCTGCTGCTCCAGATTGTGGGGGGCATAGCAGACCACCACAAAGTTGGAGACCCTCTGGGGGATTTACTGCAGGGAACTGCCTGAGTAGTCACGGCATTGGAACTGTATCTTGAGCAGCCCGGTGCACCGCTCAAGGACAGCACATGTGGCAATGTAGGCCTCATTGTATTAGGTCTCCATCTCAGTCTCAGGCCTTCGCAAAGGCGTCAACAACCATGACCTCAGCAGGTATCACTTGTCCCCCATGAGCTAACCTGCCATCCTGGGGTGGTCCTTGAAGATACCTGGGACCTCCGAATGCACCAATATGTAGCTGCCATGCATGCTCTCAGGATAACGGCCACACACGTGCATGATTCTGAGGCAGTGGTTGCACACGATCTGAACATTCTGGGAATGGATATACGGCACTCCCTGATGCGTCAGTGCTTGCAGGGTGACATGCATACCATTGATTGCCCCCTGGACCTGGCGCATCTCGGCGATGGTGGAAAACTCTGCATCCCGGGCAGGGCATCTTTGTGGGGCTGGTCCAGGTCTAAGGTAATATAGTCTGATACCCAGGCATGCAGAGCATCCAACATCTCCTGGATGCACCTGTTGGTGAAATCCTGCAATATGCTACAGAGGTCCCCCTCGAGCCCTGGAATAACCTGGAGGCACAAAGGTTTAGGGCATCAGTGACCTTCACAGCAACTGGGTGCAGGCGTCCTCCTCCTCCAGGGGGTTAAATGTCTGCAAGGTCGTGGCTCAGGTGGCACACTATCTCTCTCTTCAGACGGAATCTTCTGCGCATATGCTGTCCGCCAGCTCATGGAAGGACCAATGATGCCTGTACACCTTGGGTCATTGCTGACCTCCCCTTCTGGCCCCATACACAGCCTGATGGATGGCCGGGTCTTCAGGGTATGCAGTGGCCCCCTGCACATGGAATGCCGCCTCCAGCCTGTGCTGCCGTCACTGCCTTCTACGGCATCTGCCCGCAAGCACAATGAGGGCGGCCTCCACATGACCCCACCAGCAAACATATGTTCGTCTGGAAGAAATTGGAGAAGGAGAGAGACTGACAATCAGTTAGAGCTTCCATCCCAGGACAATCAGATCCCCCAAGCTTCCCCACCTTCTTCGGTCAAGAGTGCCATCCAGTGAGCCAGTTGTGCTTGCTAACCTCCCTCTGCACATTCCTCTGGCCACATGAGGAACCCCTAGACCTCATACCTCTGCTGGGAGCATTAGGGAGACCATGCTCAGCTGCCCTCCGCACATCCACACACTTACACACTTTGCCACAAGAGGATCCTCAGTGGTGAAGCCCTGCTTTTTATTGTTTGATTTTTGTCAGCTTCCTTTATGGTGTTGGTGCTCCTGGAGTTCAGGCACAAATCTCAAAGGTTAAAGGGCACCTGTGTCTTCGAGGAGGCACTTGAGAGTTGAAGGGCTCTAACAACTAACAAGGCTAATTCCAAATAGAGAAAATGCTTGCTGAGAATTTCCAGCATTTTCTCTTTTGGCCCTGAAGGACCCCCTACTCCTCCCACCCACTCCACGAGCACTGTGGCAGCAGGTCCGGTGCCCTTGCGCTGCATGCTGGGAAATGGAAAGGGATCTCACCTCCTCACTTCCCCTCAGTAGCTATTGTGCCATCTTCACGTTTTTGAAAAGGTGTATTTTTTTTATTTTATTTTATTTTATTTTTCAATTTGGAGTGCCCAATTCATTTTTTCCAATTAAGGGGCAATTTAGCATGGCCAATCCACCTACGCTGCACATCTTTTTTTGGGGGGATGTGGGGACGAAACCCACGCAAACACGGGGAGAATGTGCAAACTCCACATTGGATAGTGACCCAGAGCCCAGATCGAGCCTGGGACCTCGGCGCCGTGAGGCAACAGGGCTAACCCACTGCGCCACCGTACTGCCCAAAAAGGAGTATTAAACGATGCCCAGTTGACTTCCTGCTGGCGAGTAGAGTAATTCCCAGGAGGTCGCTGCATTCATTGTCGATCTTGTTAATGAGATTGAAATTAATGCAAATTAGGGTTAATGACATTGTCGCCATCTTTGGGTGAGATCCAAAACTCACCATCGAGAGGGGACCGTGTGAATTGCAAAATGGTTCACGCCCAACGCGAATCTCGATTTTGCCCCCTCCCGCTATTCATTTGGTGTGCCCGGATCCAAACCGGGCGCAACGTGGTCGCTGAATCTACCAAGACCTATACCAGCATCTTTCTCCTTGTGCCCCTTTGAACTAGGTCACTAAGATATCTCAATCTGTCTGCCTTTCGCCCATACATTCTTCCTCTCTGTTTATTTCTGCTTAAAGATGGCTCTCTTCCTCTCCTTTCCACTACCCCGTCTCCCGTATTTGTCCCCAACTTCAGGCTACTAAGCTTCTGAAATGTGAAATATTGCGAGCTTGTCTAACAGGGATAAATTCATACTTATGAGCATATTGTTGGTTATGTTAAAAAAGAACCGTATCCCTTTGGAGAGCCGCATGATAGCTTCTGGACATTACCATTGTCAATTTATGTCTAAATAGTAAATGACATTTCTTTGTTTGCTATTTTTGCATTGCCAATTCATTTTAAATGTAATAATATCTTTGTTAAAGCAGTGGACCAAGGACAGTCATATAAAGGAACTGAGATTTTACATTAATATACCAATCAGGAACTGCTATTCTATAGTCTTTCTTACATCAAAGATTGACAAAATTACTGTATTCTTCATTGGAACTAATGGTTACCGATACATGTTTTACATATTTATGTTTTATTTTAATTGGCTGTAGAAGATGAAAATGAAATGAAAATCGCTTATTGTCACAAGTAGGCTTCAAATGAAGTTACTGTGAAATGCCCCTAGTCGCCACATTCTGGCACGTGTTCGGGGAGGCTGTTACGGGAATCGAACTGTGCTGCTGGCCTGCCTTGGTCTGCTTTCAAAGCCAGCGATTTGGCAGTGCTATGATAATGATAAAACAACTGCCTTAAATGTGGTGGGTTAGATTTGAAGAAACAGGGACAATATTTATTATACTTGTATTTAATAGAATCTTTTGTTACCAGAGTAAAAATAAGTTATGTTATGATGCATTTAAATGTTGATTGAACCTAGCTTTGTATTGAAACCTATTTTTAAGTTTTCTTAGCTGCAGATGTCATATCTAATTATAGTGAGTGCTCTTGCACCACACTGCACATTCAATTCCGATCCCCACTGTAAAGCTTTCAGTTGATTAGATTTAATGTTTTTAAAACTGATGATATGTGCAGTGAAACTGGAACAGACACTGGTCTCTTTGCGGCATCACCCAGTATGACTCTATAACAGTGTTAAATGGTCTTTACATCTCGAAACAGCTGTATTCTTCCCTTTGGAGTTCTTTGGCCTCAGCATTTGTGATCTGCACTGCTTGCTGTTACGTTAAGTCAACCACACTTAGGTTAAGCTGCCCATGGTACGTCACCCACTGAGGTTGACAAAATTGTTTAAACTATGGGGTAATGTCACTATTAAATTTACCTCAATCGTACACCAAACTCAGGTTAATAAGAACCATAAATCATATAAAAATATGGGGAGTACCAAGAGAAGGTAATGGAGACATTTAAATCAAAAGTGGGACATGGAAAAATTTAGACAAATGCAAAAACCTAGCAGAATCATAGAATCGTTATGGTGCAAACAGAGACCATTTAACCCATCAAATCCACACCAGGGGCGCGATTCTCTGACCCCCCCCCGCCGGGTAGGAGAATCGCCGGGTCTGGCGTGAATCCCGCCCCCGCTGGTTGCCGAAGTCTCCGGCACCGGATATTCGGCGGGGGCGGGAATCGCGTTGCGCTGGCTGGCGGGCCCCCCCGCTCGATTCTCCGGCCCGAATGGGCCGAAGCCCCGCCGCTAAAATGCCTGTCCCGCCGGCGTAAATGAAATCACCTACCTTACCGGCGGTGCGGGCGGGCTCCGGGGTCCTGGGGGGGTCACGGGGCGATCTGGCCCTGGGGGGTGCCCCCACGGTGGCCTGGCCCGCGATCGGGGCCCACCAATCCGCGGGTGGGCCTGTGCCGTGGGGGCACTCTTTCCCTTCCGCCTTCGCCACGGTCTCCACCATGGCGGAGGCAGAAGAGACTCCCTCCACTGCGCATGCGCGGGAATGCTGTCAGCGGCCGCTGATGCTCCTGCGCATGCGCCGTCCGGAGATGTCATTTCCGCGCTAGCTGGCGGGGCACAAAGGCCTTTTCCACCAGCTGGCGGGGCGGAAATTCGTCCGGCGCCGACCTAGCCCCTCAATGTTGGGGCTCGGCCCCCAAAGATGCGGAGCGCCAGTCGGCGGACATCGCGCCGTTTCCGGAGAATTTCGTCCCAGTTCTCTGCAATAATAAAATAAATAGGCTGGGATTCTCCAAGCCCACGCCGGGTCGGAGAATCGGCGCTGACGCCCAAAATTCCCGCCACACCGCTCCGGTGCCGGGATGCGATTCTCCGGTGACTGGAAAGTCGACGGCAGTCGTGTGCACGCGGTTGACGTGGCGCCGGTCGGGGGCCATTGAAAAGGCCCCCGCAGCAATTCACTGCGGTCGACTGGCCGAGTTCCTGCCGAGTTCCGCCGGCGTGTGTCACATATGGTACCACCCAGCGGGAGCTCGGACCCATGGGCGCGGTGGCCATCCTGGTGGGGGGGCGGGGTGTTCAGACTCCGGGGGGGGGGGGGCCTCCACGATGGTCAGGCCCGTGATCGGGGGCTACCGATTGGTGGGTGTGCGCGATCTGGGGGGGGGAACTGTAGTGATCTTTACATCTGTGCATACATCTGCACATACACCAGGGACTGCAGCACAGATGTAACCGCCACAGCATCACTAGAGGGCAGCATCAGAGACGGGTATAAAGGGTCGAGCCCAAGGCAGGATCCGCCTCTTTCAGAAGCACAGGGCTAGGGGGCATCAGCACACAAAGACAGCTCAGCATAGGCAGCTTACCTTAGCTTCACTGGTCATACCTCTTGACTGTTTTATATCTAGTTAAGCTCTGGAAACAAACCCATTGAATAAAGTATTTGTGTTAACTGGAAGTGTACAATCTTTATTCAGACTTTGAGAATAACATATGGTACTCGGAGTGATTTCAGAAAGCTAGCTAGACACCAGCAAGAGAAGAAAAACTTAGACCGGATATTCAACTGTGGAAGACTTCGCAGCAAATGGATCCTCGATGACTAACTGATTCGATGGAACTTGTTGGAACTCCATAGCAGCTGGAAACAACCGGTAATTTAAGTTATAAGTGGAAAATGTTTGAACAGTTCTTCCAAATATTTATCACAGCTAATGATTTAAGTACTGCCTCTGACGCAACAAAAATAGCCCTACTACTCTCAACAGGAGGGCATGAAGCTAGAGAAATGTATCATTGCTTAAATTACCTAGAAGGTGAAGACAACAGCACAGTAGACGGTATACTCAAAAAATTTGCTAAACGCTGTAACAGTCAGGCTGGTGCGATGCTGGAAAGATTTAACTCTCGTCAGAGAAACGGAGGGTCCATCTCTGATTTTATTACAAATCTCAAGTTAATACCACAAAGCTGTGATTATGCTGATTTCAGAGACACTGTGATAATGCATCAATTAATTTCTGGACTACCTGATAAAAATTTGATGGAAGAACTATCACAAAATAGGCATCTAACTCTAGAAACTGCTATACAAAAATGCCTTGCTAATGAACAAAAACAAAATCAATACTGTCAGTCTTTACAAACACAGAATCAGTGTATAGAAAAGAAAAAACGGTGCCAAATCTTACCACAAGGCAGAGGCAAGATTGAAGGAAATTCAGAGCGGCAGCCATCTTGAGAAAGGAGCCGCACATGCGCAATTGTGAAAAGAGCGCACAGTACAGGAAACTCGGAGTGTGCATGGGCAATCGAGTCCTACGACGAGCGTCATGCCATCAGAGGACCAGGACCACGCCCACTTAAAAGGGAAATGCACGAAAATGAACAAAAAGAAATTTAAAGCTGCAAAACACAATTTTCTTGCCTCAAAAGACAGAACAATGCCCGAACTTACACCAGCAATTGAAAATAACTGTCACAACACCCTGGAACAAGCAGTTAGCACTGCCAACGAAGATGATATGGTCCTTGTAGACTACGACTCAGACGAAGATTTCATCTTGGGAGGTGGCTACCCCAGTACCAAATCCAAACCGCAACTAGAGGTGTTGTACCATGAAGACCCCGACGATGAGTTCTTAGGAATGGTGAATCTTCAGCCCAGCATATATGACATCCCGACTCGTGAGTGCAGGATTATCCTGCGGCCTGCGCCAAGAAACAGAGAATGATCCACGCACCACAAAGGGTCCCAGCCTCCACACAAGATGATTTGTTCATTGAACATGAAGAGAACGATCACAACTCCGAAACAAAAAGCGATGATTTGTCCAATGAACAATACACACAATACTGCTCAGACATGGCTGAGTTATTCGGAGATCCTGATCACAGCATCAGCAACATGGTTGAAAAGCTCAACATGACTCTTCTCATGGTAGATGAATCCAATACGATGGTGCCATGGCAGATTGTCGGTACATTGGATGCCAGCAATACCCAAGACGAAGACGACGCCACACAGAGAACACATGACTCCATTGAGAGAGCACAGATCGACTCTACAGTGAGAACACTGCATGACTCCACAAAGAGAGCAATGACAGACTCCACAGAGAGTGTGATGACAGACTCCACAGAGAGAGCGATGACAAACTCCACAGAGAGAGCGATGAAGGACTCCACAGAGTGAGCGATGATGGACTCCACAAAGAGAGCGACGCAAGCCTCCACAAAGAGAGTGATGCAAGCCTCCACAGACAGCTCGGTGACAGACTCAAAAATGGAAGAAAGCAAACACTCCATAGCGAACGCCATGCATGTACAAGACCATGAAGATCTATCAAGCTTATTTGAGCCACCAGAAGAAGACACTGAATGTCTACCCACTGTATGTGAGACAATTGACGAAGAAATCACAATTCCCATACAGGATGTGCAGGATCACAGCGAGACTGACATATCTCAGCTCGTCTGCACAGAAGCACTCAATAATCAGAGGACGACCACCCAAGAGTCCAGAGAGACCACGTCAATAGAAATCTTGAAGATTTTGACTCCAGAAAAGGAGCACAAAGAGATCACAGATGATTCAAATGAACCTGAAATGACTCCAAAAGAGGAGCACCAAGAAATCAATGATAATTCAAGTGAACCTGAAATGACTCTAGAAGAGGAGTACCAAGTAAGCAAAGAAGAGGAATCAAATCCACCACAAATGACTGATGTCACCAACATCAGTGCAACATCAGATCATTCTCACAATTCTCAAGAAGATACACTCAATGTAGCAGATACCACAAAGGACACTGACACCAATAACTGTGGCAATGACTCAAATCATTCACATGGCACACTCATTGAGTGCAACAAGAACAACAAAAACCTCAAGAAGCACAGCAGAAACAAGAACAACAACAGCAACAGGGGTTTAAACTAATGCAGCAGGGTCATGGGAACCTGGATTGTAGTTTTAGGGTAAGGGAAAATGAGAGTATAGAGGTCAGGAGCACAGATTTGACGTCGCAGGAGGGGGCCAGTGTTCAGGTAGGTGGTTTGAAGTGTGTCTACGTCAATGCCAGGAGTATATGAAATAAGGTAGGGGAACTGGCAGCATGGGTTAGTACCTGGGACTTCGATGTTGTGGCCATTTCGGAGACATGGATAGAGCAGGGACAGGAATGGATGTTGCAGGTTCCAGGGTTTAGGTGTTTTAGTAAGCTCAGAGAAGGAGGCAAAAGAGGGGGAGGTGTGGTGCTGCTAGTCAAGAGCAGTATTACGGTGGCGGAGAGGATGCTAGATGGGGACTCATCTTCCGAGGTAGTATGGGCTGAGGTTAGAAACAGGAAAGGAGAGGTCACCCTGTTGGGAGTTTTCTATAGGCCTCCAAATAGTTCTAGGGATGTAGAGGAAAGGATGGCGAGGATGATCCTGGATAAGAGCGAAAGTAACAGGGTAGTTATTATGGGAGACTTTAACTTTCCAAATATTGACTGGAAAAGATATAGTTCGAGTACATTAGATGGGTCGTTTTTTGTACAGTGTGTGCAGGAGGGTTTCCTGACACAATATGTTGACAGGCCAACAAGAGGCGAGGCTACGTTGGATTTGGTTTTGTGTAATGAACCAGGCCAGGTGTTGGATTTGGAGGTAGGAGAGCACTTTGGGGACAGTGACCACAATTCGGTGACGTTTACATTAATGATGGAAAGGGATAAGTATACACCGCAGGGCAAGAGTTATAGCTGGGGGAAGGGCAATTATGATGCCATTAGACGTGACTTGGGGGGGATAGGGTGGAGAAGTAGGCTGCAAGTGTTGGGCACACTGGATAAGTGGAGCTTGTTCAAGGATCAGCTACTGCGTGTTCTTGATAAGTATGTACCGGTCAGGCAGGGAGGAAGGTGTAGAGCGAGGGAACCGTGGTTTACCAAAGAAGTGGAATATCTTGTTAAGAGGAAGAAGGAGGCCTATGTGAAGATGAGGTGTGAAGTTTCAGTTGGGGCGATGGATAGTTACAAGGTAGCGAGGAAGGATCTAAAGAGAGAGCTAAGACGAGCAAGGAGGGGACATGAGAAGTATTTGGCAGGTAGGATCAAGGAAAACCCAAAAGCTTTCTATAGGTATGTCAGGAATAAGCGAATGACTAGGGAAAGAGTATGACCAGTCAAGGACAGGGATGGGAAGTTGTGTGTGGAGTCTGAAGAGATAGGCGAGATACTAAATGAATATTTTTCGTCAGTATTCACTCAGGAAAAAGATAATGTTGTGGAGGAGAATGCTGAGACCCAGGCTATTAGGATAGATGGCATTGAGGTACGTAGGGAAGAGGTGTTAGCAATTCTGGACAGGCTGAAAATAGATAAGTCCCCAGGGCCTGATGGGATTTATCCTCGGATTCTCTGGGAGGCCAGGGAAGAGATTGCTGGACCTTTGGCTTTGATTTTTATGTCATCATTGGCTACAGAAATAGTGCCAGAGGACTGTAGGATAGCAAATGTGGTCCTTTTGTTCAAAAAGGGGAGCATAGACAACCCCGGCAACTATAGACCAGTGAGCCTCACGTCTGTAGTGGGTAAAGTCTTGGAGGAGATTTTAAGAGACAAGATTTATAATCATCTAGATAGGAATAATATGATCAGGGATAGTCAGCATGGCTTTGTGAAGGGTAGGTCATGCCTCACAAACCTTATCGAGTTCTTCGAGAAGGTGACTGAACAGGTAGACGAGGGTAGAGCAGTTGATGTGGTGTATATGGATTTCAGTAAAGCGTTTGATAAGGGTCCACACAGTAGGCTACTGCAGAAAATATGGAGGCTGGGGATTGAGGGTGATTTAGAGATGTGGATCAGAAATTGGCTAGCTGAAAGAAGACAGAGGGTGGTGGTTGATGGGAAATGTTAAGAATGGAGTTCAGCTACAAGTGGCGTACCACAAGGATCTGTTCTGGGGCCGTTGCTGTTTGTCATTTTTATCAATGACCTAGAGGAAGGCGCAGAAGTGTGGGTGAGTAAATTTGCAGACAACACTAAAGTCGGTGGTGTTGTCGACAGTGTGGAAGGATGTAGCAGGTTACAGAGGGATATAGATAAACTGCAGAGCTGGGCTGAGAGGTGGCAAATGGAGTTTAATGTAGAGAAGTGTGAGGTGATTCACTTTGGAAGGAATAATAGGAATGCGGAATATCTGGCTAATGGTAAAGTTCTTGGAAGTGTGGATGAGCAGAGGGATCTAGGCGTCCATGTACATAGATCCCTGAAAGTTGCCATCCAGGTTGATAGGGTTGTGAAGAAGGCCTATGGAGTGTTGGCCTTTATTGGTAGAGGGATTGAGTTCCGGAGTCAGGAGGTCATGCTGCAGCTGTACAAAACTCTGGTTCAGCCGCATTTGGAGTATTGCGTACAGTTCTGGTCACCGCATTATAGGAAGGACGTGGAGGCTTTGGAGCGGGTGCAGAGGAGATTTACCAGGATGTTGCCTGGTATGGAGGGAAAATCTTATGAGGAAAGGCTGATGGACTTGAGGTTGTTTTCGTTGGAGAGAAGAAGGTTAAGAGGAGACTTAATAGAGGCATACAAAATGATCAGGGGGTTAGATAGGGTGGACAGTGAGAGCCTTCTCCCGCGGATGGAAATGGCTGGCACAAGGCGACATAGCTTTAAACTGAGGGGTAATAGATATAGGACAGAGGTCAGAGGTAGGTTCTTTATGCAAAGCTTAGTGAGGCCGTGGAATGCCCTACCTGCAACAGTAGTGAATTCGCAACATTGAGGGCATTTAAAAGTTTATTGGATAAACATATGGATGATAATGGCATAGTGTAGGTTAGATGGCTTTTGTTTCGGTGCAACATCGTGGGCCGAATGGCCTGTACAGCGCTGTATCGTTCTATGTTCTATGTTCTAACATGCAGCACAACAAGAACGACAAAAGTAACAAGAAGCATCCCAGAAACAACAAGCACCATAAGAAAAAGAACATGAATAAAAGCGAAAACAACAAAAACAGAATCAACAAGCACGATAAAAAGGAGAATGACAACAACAAGAATGCCAACGAAAACAACAAAGACAGAGGAAACGACAGAAACAACAACAATGAAACAACGACCTGTACAACAGGGTGCAACTCAGCACATGAAGGACAATGCCACAGCACACTGCAAAACAATGACAAGACTACAAACATGCCATGGCATGATAAAGAATCTCACAAATTCACATCTGCTCCAGAACAAACGAGCAAAACAGCTTTCACGAACGATGACATACAGAATCAATACCACAAGCACAAGAAAACGTTGAGGTCAGACAACGGTGCGACACAGAATCGCGACCCACAATCAAATGGAACAGGGGAAAAAGGTGTCCACATCATTAAATGACTCATCTACAAAGCAGCCGAGTCACGTTCCGACATCAACCTAGCTCTGTTATCGTACCGATCAACCCCATTGAGCTCAGGACTGTCGCCAGCGCAAATGCTCTTCGGCAGAGACATCTGGACAACCCTACCGGCAAAGCAATTCCGAGACCCCGCCAACGCACCGGTTCTCAACGACATGCAGGCAATATGCTCCAAACAAAAACTATACTCCGATCAACATGCGATCCCACTCAAGCCACTGACAATAGGTCACGCCTTCAGAATCAGGGACCCAGAAGGCGGATGGTCTGAGTCAGCTACGGTGATCAGGCAGGAGGCACTGCGGTCCTACATTGTCAAATCGTCTGTGGGAGTACTTTTTCGCCGTAACCGCCGGGATCTTTTAGAGATTCGACCTTCAACGCCAGTATTTCCCACACTGGACTTGACCGAGTCCATTTGTCCACAGACCGCCAGACAGTACTCTTGATGACATGAAACCATCATCCCTACTACCACCGTTAAGACGCTCCAGCAGAAGCAAGATTTGTGATGACACTTCAACACACCCACAAGACGAATATGAAAATTTTTCACGATGGACTCATAACACTGTTAATTGTTTCTGTATTACTTTATCATTTTCGCAGTGCGCAGATTTGCATATTCTCACCACTTGTTATGGACAGTTTTCTTGTAGCCAATCTAGAAAACGTATCAAATCAAAAGGGGGGGGATGTAGTGATCTGTACATCTCTACATACATCTGCACATACATCTGTGCTGCAGTCCCTGGTGTAACAGCCACAGCATCACTAGAGGGCAGCATCAGAGACGGGTATAAAGGGTCCAGCCCAAGGCAGGATCCGCCTCTTTCAGAAGCACAGGGCTAGGGAGCAGCAGTACACAGAGACAGCTCAGCATAGGCAGCTTACCTTTGCTTCACTGGTCATACATCTTGACTGTATTATATCTAGTTAAGCTCTAGAAACAGAACAAACCCATTGAATAAAGTATCTGTGTTAACTGGAAGTCTACAATCTTTATTCAGACTTAGAGAATAACATAGGAACTACCTCCTACCGTGCTGTGCGGGCCCCGCTGTATTGCTACGCCATGTTGCACGGCGCAGGCGCGGAATCGGCCTCCACGCGCATGCGGGACCCGCGCCGGCAGTGCAGCGCTGCGTAGTTGGCGCTGGAGCAGCGCAGAGCACCCCGGCGACGTGCTGGCCCACTGTGGGTCACTGAATCGCTGGGCCAAGAGGCTTGAAGCACTCCGGTGTTTACGCCGGCGTCAACATTTTGGAGAATCCCGGCCATAATCTTTATTGTCACAAGTAGGCTTACATTAACACTGCAATGAAATTACTGTGAAAAGCAATTTAGCTAGTTCCATTCCTCTGTCCTCTCCTTGTAAACGTGCTAATGTTTTATCTTCAGGTCCTTATTGACAGCCACAACTGAACCTGTCATCCCCACCTGCTCAGGCAGCGCATTCCAGATCTTAATCACTCACTGCACCACAACTTTTTTTCTCATGTGATCTTTGATTCTTTTGGGAATCACCTTTTGTCCATTCCCTCTGCTTCCTGACTCCTTATTCTGTCTAGACACCTCATTATTTTAAACATCTCCATCAAAAGTCTCTTCAGCCTCCCCACTCCCCTACCCACCCCTGATTATCCAAACTATCCTCGTAAATAAAGTCCTTTATCCTTGAGACCATTCTTGTTAATCTTTCATACCCTCTCTAAAGCCTTCACATTTTTTCTAAATGTTAGGTGTTCAGAATTTTATTTATTTACTTTAATGGGATGTGAGTGATGTTGGCTAGGCCATTATTTGTTGCTCATATCGGATTACCCTTGAACAAGTGGTGGTGATCTGTCTTCTTGAACTGTTGTCATTTTGTCATATGTAGGATTACATTAACACTGCAATGAAGTGACTGTGAACTTCCCTGGTCGCCACACTCCGGCGCCTGTTCGGGTACATTGAGGGAGAATTCAGAATGTCCAATTCACCTAACAAGCACGTCTTCCGGGATTTTGACCCTGTGAAAGTCATAAATGATGGTATAGTTCCAAATCAAGCTCTTGTATGGCTTAGAGATGAATCTGCAGGTGTTAGTGTTCCCATGCACCTGCTACCCTTGCCCTTCTCAGATGTAGGAGTTGTGAGTACAGTTGACAGAGCCTTGGTGAGTGTCATGGGCGTGTCCCTTTAAGAATTGTTTTTGTCTTATCACATGGCTACAGTGATATCATTGTGTGGGTGGAGCTGGGCTGTGGCTCTGAGTTTTACTTTTGTTTTGGTGCTGTTTTGGTGGCTCTGAGGTTTTTGAAGTATCTTGGAGTGTCTCGTGTTTTCTGAAAGGAATTCAAACCTGCTGTTTTGAAAAGGAAACCAGAGTGTCAATATCAGTGACTGTGCTGTGTGCCGGGCCACACCTTTGAAAAGAGTTTTCTGGTTTATGCGATCTTGTTATTAAATTGGAACAGCTTAACGGGGAAATTTATTAAGTGTTATACATAGAGTACTCTAGTTGTGTGGGATATTTATGTTGGTAGTTGATAAAAATGCTTACTGTGTGTGTTTTTAAACATGTTAACTAAATTTGTAGAATAAACTTTGTTTCTGATTAAAAGCCCTTAAGGCCTCTGTTGAATAACACCTGAAAGGCAGACCATTGTGCTCATTGTAACCAAAATTAATAAATAGTTGTAGGTCAGGTGAACTCCGTGATATACTTTGGAGTTTTCTAAACCCTGGCCCAGAACAGAGTTACTGCATTGCAGGGTGTAGATGGTACACACTGCTGCCAGAATACCCAGATATTCTGACCTGCTTTTGTAGTCATGAAGCCAGAACTTCCCAGCCAGTCACACGGTGGCATCTTCTGGTCCTGCTGACAACACAACCCCGCCGTGGGGAAACCCGCAGCAAGGGGAGCATTCAATGGGAAAGCCTATTGAAAATGAT
Source organism: Scyliorhinus torazame (assembly GCF_047496885.1). Classification (NCBI taxonomy): domain Eukaryota; kingdom Metazoa; phylum Chordata; class Chondrichthyes; order Carcharhiniformes; family Scyliorhinidae; genus Scyliorhinus; species Scyliorhinus torazame. The sequence continues at coordinate 135,322,296 of NC_092717.1, forward strand.
GAGACCAGAAGATCCCGTCTCCGCTGCTTCGAAACACACAGTAAGTTGCATGAAGAATCCTGCCCACAGAATTTATATGGCTGGTCCTGTTCAGTTACCGGTCAATGATAAACTCTAAGGGATTCAGTAATGGTATGTCAAGGCAAAATGGTTAGATTCTTTCTTGTTAGAGATGGTAATTACTTGGCATTTATGTGGCAGTAGGGCAGCACAGTAGCACAGTAGGGCAGCATGGTAGCACAGTGGTTAGCACAGTTGCTTCTCAGCTCCAGGGTCCATGGTTCGATTTCCAGCTTGGGTCACTGTCTGTGTGGAATCTGCACGTTCTCCCGTGTGTGCGTGGGTTTCCTCTGGGTTCTCCGTTTTCCTCCCACAGTCCACAAAGATATGCAGGTTGGTGGATTGGCTATGCTAAATTGCCCTTACTGTCCAAAAATGGTTAGGTGGGGTTACGGGGATAGGGTGGGGGTGTGGGAATAGGGTGGAGGTATGGGCTTAGGTAGGGTGCTCTTTGCAAGGGCAGGTGCAGACATGATGGGCTGAATGTCCTCCTTCTGCACTGCAAATTCTATGATTGTTACATTCCACTTATTCAGTCCAAGGTTGAATGTTGTCCAGGTCTTCCAGCATATGGACATCTTCAGTATCTGATGAGTTGTGATTGTGCTGAACATTGTGCAATCATCAGTGAACATCCCCACGTTTGAACCTATGAGGGGAGAACGGTCATTGATGAAGAAACTGAAGATGGTTGGGGTTAGGTCACTACCCTGAGGAACTCCTGCAGTGATGTCATGGAACTGAGATCATTGGCCTCCAACAATCATAACCACCTTCATTTCCGCCAGGTATGACTTCAGCCAGTGGAGCATTTTCCCCATTATTCGCATTTAAGTTAATTTTGCCAGGGTCCTTGATGCTTGTTAAAATTTACTTAAATGGGAATAATGGGGAAAATGCTCTACACATACACAAATCAGACAAACACAGAAGGGAGGAGAGGGATGAAAATAATAAGTAAAAGAAAAAAAGAGTCTTTATTTCAGATGGTTGTCTTGAAACAGACCTTCATCAAAGTAAGCTTTCAGATCCAGTCTCTGTTTACAGCCTGTAATGGTTTCACTGTAGATTCATTCATGCAGGTTCTCTGTAGGTTCAAAAATACGTACACTCACAGCCTTTCTGGAAAGTGTCAAGCGAGAGTACCTTTAAGAAATGGATGTTTAAGCAATGTACCTTTAAGATAACAATGATGTCAGAGAGTGAGTGGATCTGAGCTCAGTTCAGCCATTTTTGTTTTTTCAGTTTTGAGAAAAAGAGCTTGGGTGTGTCTGTGTTTGCAGTGAGCTGGATCTGCTGTGATCTCTGTCATGAAAGACTATCCCTAGATCGTTTGGATGATTTAAACTCATAATAGTAAAGCCTTTAACCTGATGTGTTTCTGTTTAAAGGTGTTAAGTCTCTCTTGGATGTTGAAAGGAATAACTGAAGGATTATTTAGTGTTGTAATATTTTCGGCGTTATCTTTGAAGTAAGCGGGTGTTAAGAGATACAATGTTTATTTTAATGTGTTAAGTTGAGTTCATGGAATAAACATTGTTTTGTGTTTAAAAACCCACGTGTCCATAATTATAGAATTTATTATAGAATTTACAGTGCAGAAGGAGGCCATTCGGCCCATCGGGTCTGCACCGGCTCTTGGAAAGAGCACCCTACCCAAGGTCCTCCACACCCTATCCCCATAACCCAGTAACTCCACCCAACACTAAGGGCAATTTTGGACACTAAGGGCAATTTATCATGGCCAATCCACCTAACCTGCACATCTTTGGACTGTGGGAGGAAACCGGAGCACCCGGAGGAAACCCACGCAAACACTGGGAGGATGTGCAGACTCCGCACAGACAGTGACCCTAGCCGGAATCGAACCTGGGACCCTGGAGCTGTGAAGCAATTGTGCTATCCACAATGCTACTACTGTGCTGCCCCGCACGGTAGCTGAATCCTAATATCACACATGGCGAACAAGCCGTGTGCTCGGAAAAGCAACAAATACATTAAAGGGGGGTGGTCGGTTGAACTCCATGTTACATTTTGGGGTTCTGAAAACACCTCTCCCATAACAAGAGAGAGAGAGAGAGAGAGCAGGTCCTTGTCCCTGTGTGTCTCAACTCTGCTTTCCTTGGGTCTCTGGAAATCATCCGACTCAAGCAGAATCCAATCACCACCTGTTAATGGGAAGAATACGGCCTTTAGGCCAAAATTATTGGTCACCAAGCAGCCAATTGAACTGAATCCCATCCCATCTCTCTGGTTCCACAAAGTCTGGGTCTTGCTGTCCAAAGATAGCAGCACCATATTCTATGTCGCAACTTCTTGAATTCCTCATTCTCTCCGCTGATTGGCTTATTGTCCATTAAGCATCCATGGTTCAAAAAGGATAACAGCAAAATAAAGGGGAAATAAGGGAATCAACAGGAAAAACCCTTATAGACACACTCAGTCGAATCATAGAATTTCTGGCGCATTGAGTCTGCACTGGCCCTTGGAAAGAGCACCCTATCCAACCCCACACCTCCACCTTATCCCCGTAACTCCAACTAACCTTTTTTTTTGGACACTAAGGGCAATTTAGCACAGCCAATGCACCTAACCTGCACACCTTTGGACTATGGGAGGAAAGCAGAGCACCCGGAGGAAATCCCCGCAGACACGGGGGGAATGCGCAGACTCCGCACAGACAGTGCCCCAAGCCAAATGCTGCCTTGATGTCAAGGGCAGCCACTCTTCCTCCCTCTCGAGTTCAGATTTTCTTCCATGCTTGGACCAAGGCTCTAATGAGTTCAGGAGTCAAGTGGCTCGGGTGGAACACAAAGTGAGCATCAGTGAGCAGGTTAATGCTGAGTTAGTGTTTCTTGTTAGCACTGTTGGCAATGCCTTCCATCATTTTGCTGATCGAGAGTTGACTGATAGAGCGGTAATTGGCCAGGTTAGATTTGTCCTGCTTTTGTGGGCAGGACAATTTCCCACATTGCCAGGTAGGTGCCCATGTTGTATTTGTACTGGAACTGCTTGTTGAGGGATGCAGATATTTCTGAAGCACAAGTCCTCAGTATTACTGGCAGAATATTGTTAGGACCTGTAACTTTTGCAGTTTCCAGTACCTTGACATTTTTCTGTATCACATGGCGTGATTTGCATTTGCTGAAAACTGGCATTTGTGATGCTGGCGACCTGAGGACGAAGCTGAGATAGATCATCAACTTGGCACTTCTGGTTTGTCATGGGACTGTCCCTTTAAGAAATGTTTTTGTCTTATCACATGGCTTCAGCGATGTCATTGTGTGGGTGGAGCTGGGCTGTGGCTCTGTGTTTTACTTTTGCTTTGACTTTGAACTGGTTTGTACTGCACAGGTTGAAAAGAAGGGTTTCTCTAGCTTCATTTTAAAAGCTGTTTCCAGACTGCTTGATAACTTAAAAGGATTTAATTGTTTTTCAGAAGGAATTCATACCTGCTGTCTTGCAAAGGGAAAAAGAGCATTAATAACAAGTCTTAAAGACAATAAGAGTGCCGTGTGCTCGGCCACACCCTTGAAAGGGTTTTTTTAGTTTATGGGATCCTGTTATTGAATTGGAACAATATTGAGGGTTTTACATAGATTACTGTAGCTGTGTGGGGATTTTATGTTAGTAGTTGATAAAAATGCTTACTGTGTGTGTTTGTAAAAATGTTAACTAAATTTGTAGAATAAAGTTTGTATTTATATTCAAAGTGCTTAAGAACTCTGATGAATAACATCTGAAAGGCAGACTCTTTTGCTCATCGTAACCAAAATCAATAAACAGTTGTAGGTTAGGTGAATCTAAGATATGCTTTGGAGTTTTCTGAACCCTGGCCCATAACAGGTTGAAGATGGTTACAAATGATTCAGCTTTGTCTTTTGGACGAATGCACTAGACTCTCCCATCATTGAGGTCGGGGATATTTGTGGATCCTTCTCCTCTGGTGAGTTGTTTAATTTTCCACCACTATTTTCTGCTGGATGTAGCAGGACCGCAGAGCTTAGATCTGATGCTTTGGATGTAGAATTGCTTAGCTCTGTCTATCACGTGCTGCTTCCGCTGTTTAGCACACATGTAGCCCTGTTTTGTAGCTTCAACAGGGTGACACCTCATTTTTAGTTTTACTGATTGGTGAAAGGAGTTGGCTGGTGCAGTGTAGGTGGGAAATCCAGTCGCTCTCCTGCATGGACAGGTTAGTAGCAGGTTGAAGAATTTGCATGCTATTCCTGTTATGATAAATATAAGTTTATAAAAAACAGAAGCTAATATGGTTCGGTTGAGGACCACTAGTTTGGCAGTTCTTCATTGAGTATCAAAGGACAGAGTATGCACAGGGCTTTTCCTATTGCTATAAGAAAATTGTTTTGGTGTTCACTGCACATCATAGGACATCAATATGTATTTTATAAGTAGGTTTGCTTCTGAAACCAGTGGATAGTCACACTCGCAATATGAAGGCTCCAATAAAAATAAAATTTACAGTGCAGAAGGAGGCCATTCGGCCCATCGAGTTCATAGCGGCCCTTGGAAAGAGCATCCCACTCAAGCCCATACCTCCACCCTATCCCGTAACCCAGTAACCCCACCAAACCTTTTTTGAACACTAAGGGCAATTTAGATTGGCCAATCCACCTAACCTGCACATCTTTGGACTGTGGGACAAAACCGGAGCATCCGGAGGAAACCCACGCAGACACAGGGAGAACATGCAGACTCTGCACAGATAGTGACCCAAGCCAGGAATCTAACCCAGGTCCCTGGCGCTGTGAAGCAACAGTGCTAACCACTGTGCTACCGTGTTATTATCTCAAACCTATAATACAAAGGTTTAACAGAAAGGATATGCCGATTGCCATGATGATGTGACTCGTGCATGAGTGATACCATCTTTTTCATCGGGTGAAAACGTATATTGAACTGTTTAAAAAGGACGTTTTAAAAGCAAGAAAATTAAGATGGCTGCCACAAGTCACCTGACGTCTGGTTTTGCAAGTGCCATTGGAAAGTTCCCATCTGAATTACAATTCAGTCATTTTGTGACATCCATCTATGGAATTTTACACCTGCTGATGTCAAGTACTACTTTAAAAAGGTTTACTGGAAACTATACTGGACCTCACATTTGCATTTCTATCAGCCAATTCTCAAGAAGAGACAAAAGGTCCACAAGGTCAATAGCTACATGGAACAGTGTTTTTCCTATCTTATTAAGATTCAGAAGCTAATGGTCGTTGCATTATGCATCATGAGACAATATCCACAGTTGGTTCAAACTGCCCTCCCACCCTTTCAGAAACATGTGATGTTCAGTGAGGGCGATGCCAAGTATGGTTTTCAATTGTGTTGATTCTCACCACCTGCTGCAGGACAAATCTCACAACTACCTACTTCAGGACTCAATATGTTCACTCAGTAGTGATGCTGTACCACTTTGTTGATAGGCATTGAAATCCCCTACCCAGTGTACATTCTATGTGTTTGGTCCCAGGTGTTCAACATGGGGAACTGATTCATCAGCTGAGCGAGGGAAGTAGGTGGTAACCAGCAGGAACTTCTCTTGCCCATGTTTGACATGATGCCATGAAACTTCATGGACTCCAGAGTCAATGTTTAGCGTCACTCCGTCCCAAATATATCCTACTGGACTGCCACTTCGGTTGGGCCTGTCCAGCAGCAAGGAGCTACCATTGATCAAAAATGTAATTTGACCAACCACATAAATACTGTAACTGCAAGTACACAGTGTACGCTGAGTATTCTATTACGAGAACTCCCCTCTTGACTACGCAAAGCCTTTCTACAATTTACAGAGCACAAATCATGGGTGTGACGCAATACCCTCCGCTTGCCTGCTTGAGTGCAGCTCTGACAATTCTCAAGGAACTCTATACCATCCAGGAGAAAACAAGCAGCTTTCTTCGCAACCCATTCATCAGTTTAAACATTTACTCCCTCTTCCACCAGTTTAACAGCAGTGGTGTGTTCCTTCCACACCATGAACAGCAGAAAATCTACAAAACTCCTTTGACAGTGCTTTTGAAACGTATGCAGCGGAATTCTCCATACTTGCAACTAAGTGTTGACGCCAAGGCAGGATTCGTGGATTTCTACGACAGCAAAACTGGCATCGCAACTGGACCAATTCAGTGATCAATCAGGGGCTAGCACCAGCTCACCATGGAACGCCATCGATTCCAGTGAGAAACGGTGTGAATTCACCGGTTTTGCGAATGACACTCAAGAGGCTGACAAGCTGCAGCCGTACACACTTCACTCAACACACAATCCATCCCAGCCAATAGGATGGCAGCAAGGAGAGCGGCACCCTGTTTTACATATGCCGAGCTTGAGACTCTGTTAGATGCCATGGAGGAGAGGCAGGCGACCCTGTGCCCCTGCCTAGGCACAGGTAGCAGAGTCAGTAAGCGCCGTGGGCAACAGTGTCTGGACTAGCCTTCAGTGCCGTAAGAAACGATCTCAGAGCAGCCAGGGTGAGTAGGCAGCACTGTGCCCCAGGGACCAACCCCCAATCCTCACACCCGTAACCCTAACCCGTCCCTCTCCCAAACCGGCCACCCTCACCCCCACCTAGAGGACGGCCGCACATCCACCCTGCACCACATGTCAGCACCCAAACCGGCCATCATGGTCGGGTGCTGTGGCCACTGAAGCCATCAGCTACCCACCCACTGGGCTGCATGCGTTGGACTGTCTAACACTGTGCGGTTTCTGTTTCACTCCCCGTACCCCAAGAGAACGCCGCCCATAACTGCCAGGAGCGGGAAAAGACTGGAGGGGGACCGCCGGACCTGCGGCCCATCACCGTGGCAGAGCAGAGGGCCCTGGACGTGGTCGGCAGGTCCAAGGAAAGGGCAGTCACCGGGATGCAGGTTGGAGTTGGGTGAGGAAGTGAGACCCCGCTGACTTGCAGTTCCCCGTGACACGTGTGTCAACACCCCTCAACATCACTCCCACACCCACAACACCCCAACAACCCCGCTCCACCACCAGCTCTTCTCCCCCACCTCCCAAACACCCCTCTCCCAAGAAACCCGAACCAACCCCACACCCCCTGACCCGCAGTCTAATCATGTGTCTTGGCCTGCAGGACCTGCTGGTGATGGGGCGAGCCCTCTCTCCCCAAGCCACAGCCACAGCCAGAACACCGGGTGCCGACCAGCAATGACGACACCGACATGCACCCAGACATGGACCTGAGACCCAGGCCACCCCAGAGCTCAAGTCCGAGGATGACAAAGACTTCCCGTCACAGCTGTCTCCAGAACCCTCCACCATCCCGGAGCCACTCACCTCGGTTGGGCACCTTTGTGACGAGGCTCCTGGGACACTATCTGGTGTGTACCACACAGCTGCTCTGGTGCAGCAGGTGAAGGTTGGAAACCCCGAGGGGGCGGACGGTTGGTGAGCAGGCCGACCCCATGGATTAGCTGCCATCCAGACATGTTTTGGGCTTCTGGAATGGAGAAACAATCATGGAGATGCAGTCGCAGAGTCAGGGACTACATGAGGGGATGTCGGCGAGCATCCAGCACCAGCAGACGCAGGTGGAGGAGTCCAACTGCGTGCAGGAGCAGGAGGTGGTGCCAACAATGCGTGCCACCCAGGCCAGCAGCGCACAGGTGGCATCTGTGGTGGAGGGCTTCGGGACAAGGGCTTCGGATATGGATCAGCATGTCCAAGGCCTGGGGCATTCTGTGCAGGCGGCAGCCAAGGCCCAAGACAGGGCTGCCCTCTCACAGGCAGCCATGTGCCAGAGGCACCTGGACATTGGAGCAGCGCTCCTCAGAATGCCCTAGTCACAGCGAGCCATGACTGGCAGCTTTGGCGCCATTGCCCATGCTCTGACCGACATGGCACAGGCCCAGAGGGAATTGGCCCAGTCCCAGAGGGAGATGGTGCAGCCACTGGCTGATGTGGCACAAATCCAGAAGATGGTGGTATAGTCGCAGCGTGATGTGGCACAGTCCCAGATGGAGGTGGTCCACTCCCTGTGCTCCTTGGCTGCGAGCATGCAGACCCTGGTCAAGACAGCAGCGGGCCTCCAGGACTGGCAGCGCCAGGTGGCGGCGGAGCCTCAGGGTTGAGCTCCGCTCGCACCCCGTCCCATGGAGTAGCCCAGGGGCCATTGGGTACCCCGAAGGAAGAGGAGGTGATGGGGTCCGTGCCATTGACTCCTGCAGCAGAGGTGCCAGAACACCACAGCATCTCAAACTCCACCCCCCCCCCCCCCCCAACCCCTGTCCATGGTGCGGTGTCCGTGCCCCTACCAAGCGGTGAGCCTGGAGACGATTAGAGCATCCCATTCTCGTTGGCGCACACATTGTTCGGCTTCCATTGTCTGCCTGGAACCCATGTCGTGGTCATGCCATGCCGCCCCTCCCATCCTCCTTGTTGGACAAGGCCTGGCATTCATTCTCCTCCTCCAGCAATGCCGGTACACACGAGACCTCATGCAGTGCCTGCTTTGCACCTCCTCCTCCTACTCAGCCTGTTGGGCGGCTGGCTCTTCATCCTCAGCAGCTGACTCCTGTTCCTCCGGGGCAGGCTCCGCTGCTGCAGCTTCCTCCTCCTCGAGCAGCTCCAGCTCCTACAGCTGCTGTGCATCCCCCAGGGCTGTGGTGACTAGTAGGAAGGCCACCATTGCCGGTTGAATTGCAATATCCTTGTCTGCAGGGAGGGAAACGCCGACATGTTAGCACCGTGCGTGTTCCAGTACCCAACCAGTTACACAGTGGTCCCGGTTGGCACTGTGGACTCTGACCCTGTATGCCCCACCCCATCCACGCATCCCTGTCATCAGTGCCCGGACCTTGGGGGCCTCTATCCCTGGTGGCCATCCCTGCTGCCAGGGGTACTGTCGGTTGGCACTTCCCATGCCAGCGGTACGCTCTGTGGCCCCAGTCTTGTGCTCCCCTCAAGGGGCTACTGTGGACGTTGTCCTTGTGCGGGACGCGTGATACCCTGCCGGAGGGTGGGGCCAGTTGGGTATGGGGTGTTATGGCGGAGGATGGGGTACAGGGGTGGTGAGGTGGGGGCACCCATATGGCCGTTGTTACTCTGCAGAACCAAGGCCAGGATGGGTGGTCAGTGGGGTGTGCAGCAAGGAGCCTGCAGTAACGGCGGTCCATGCCTGGACACCACCCTGATCCCGTGGGGGGTCACCCCGGCCACATGCTCTGTTTCCCCCATCACCCTCCGACTCTAGCAGGATCCCCCCAGCCAGTCCGGCCAGTGTCCAGCCCAACAGCCCATGGTCGCCCCTCTCCGTGTTCCAACTCCCCTCTCTCCCTCATCAGCCACGGGCCCTGTTTCTCAATTTCTAAAAGCACAAGTGAACCTCGCCTTTGGGAATTCTCCCCAATGGAGACGGAGAATCGCGAAGGCCCCAGAGAATACCAGGTCAGACCCAGTAATGATATGCCAATAGCGTTTACTGTACATGCGAAGTGGAACGCATTGACAGCACTGTCGGGGCACCGGAGAATTGCGATTTGGTGTGAAACCGGCGCCCGCCACGATATCGGCATCAAAAACGATTCTCTGCCCAATCACGTTTCCCGATTCCAGCAACGGCCGATGGAGAAGCCTGCCCGCGATCGCTACAGGGGCGACAGACAGATGTGAACACCACCACTTGCAACTTTGTCTTCAAGTCACACTCTACTCTGAGTTAGAAATATATGCCTGTTCCTTCACTGTTATTGGGTCAAATTCTTGAAACTGCCTCACGTATAGTACTGCAGCGGTTCATGAAAGCATCTCAACACTGTCACCTTCTCAAGGACAATGAGGGTTGTCAATAAATGCTGACCTTCCCAGCAACACCCATATCCGAGAATGGAAAAAGGGATGGTGATGAAGAAATCTGGGGTATTGGCTAAAATATTATGATAGTTTGAATATGACTACATCAGTCTTTTGCTTGATTAGTTTGTTGGACAACTCTCCCAATTTTGGCACAAGTCCCAGACATAAAATCATAAAATCATAGAATGGTCACAGCACAGATCAGACGTGTCTGTGCTGGCTCTCTACAAGAATAATTTGTCGAGTGCCACTGCCCTGCCTTTTTCCCACAGCCTTGCAAATATTTCACTTCAGATAATCATCTAATTCTCTTCTGAAAGCCACAATTGTATCTGCTTCCACGATTCTCTCAGGCTGTGCATTCCAGATCCAAATCATTCACTGCTTAAAACAAATCTTCCTCATGTCGCCACCAGTCACTTTGAATCGGTGTCCTCTGGTTTTCAATCCTTCTACCAATAGGAACGATTTCTCCCGATTTACTCTGTCTGGACCCCTCATTATTTTGGACATCTCTATCAAATCTCCTATCAACCTTTTCTTCTCCAAAAAACTCCCCCCAACCTTGCCAACCTATCCACGTAACTAAAGTTGCACATTCCTGGAACCAGTCCCATGAATCATTGCTGCACCCTCGACTAATGTCTTCACCTCGTTCCTAACGTCAGGTGCCCAGAACTGGACTCAATATTCCTCAGTGTCTGGTACAAGTTTATCATAACCCAATCCAAAAGCATAGGATTGCAAATGCTGGAAATACTGAAACAAAAACCGGAAACGTTGGAAGTACTCAGCAGTTTTTGGCAGTATCTGTAGAGAGAAACAGAGTTAATGTTTCAGGTTATTGAGCATCTCAACTACCTCCTCCATCACGATGACTTGGTCAGCATGACCATAGATGCAAAGTATTCATTTAGTAGCTCATCAATGCCTCCTGCTTCCATGTGTGAATCCCCTTTTAGGTCCTTAATCTGCCCTGTCTTTCTTTTATGACCTCTTTAATATTTACATGTCTGTAGAAGAGTTTTGAATTCCTTTTATGTTAATTATCAGCCTCTTATACTCTCTTTGCTTCTCCTATTTGTTGTTCATTTCCCCTCTCAACTTCCTATATCCAGCTGTTTCTAAATTGTATTAACCACCTGACGTCTGTCATATGCACCTTTTTACATGCTTCATCTTCCTCTCTCTTTCGTCATCCGCAGAGTTCTGAGTTTGTTTGACCTGCCCCCATTGCTGTTGGAAAGTATCTTGATTATACTCAAACTATCTTTACTTTAAAGGCAACCCATCACTGTTACAGTTTTGCATGCCAGTCTTTGATTCCACTTTACCTGGGCCAGATCCATTCTGACCTCTTTGAAATTGACCTGCTGCAATCACTTTTTCTTAATTTGGATTGATCCTCGTCCTTTTCCATAGCCAATCTAAACCTCAGGCTATTTTGATCACTGTCCTCTAAATGTTTCTTCACTGACACTTGATCCACTTAACGCAGAACCAGACCATTACTCGTTGGTCTAGAACTCTACTGGTATAAATAATTCTGCTGAATACACTCTAGAGGGCAGCAGAGTAGCATAGTGGTTAGCACTATGGCTTCATAGCACCAGGGTCCCAGGTTCGATTCCTGACTTGGATCACTGTCTGTGTGGAATTTGCATGTTCTCCCCGTGTCTGTGTGAGTTTCCTGTGGGTGTTCCGGTTTCCTCGCACAAGTCCCGAAAGATGTGCTGTTAGATAATTTGGACATTCTGAATTCTCCCTCTGTGTACCCGAACAGGCGGCTTTTCACAGTAACTTCATTGCAGTGTTAATGTATGCCTACTTGTGACAATAAAGATTATCATTATTATTATATAGAAACTATTGCCCCTCTCTTCCATTTACAGTGTTACTATCCCAATCTATACCAGGACAATTAAACTCCCCATTAGATAACTCAATAACTTTTGAACCTCTTTGTAATTTTCTTGTAAATGTGCTTCTTTATGCCTTTCCCTCTTGTTGGCGGCCTATGGAACAAGTATAAGTACTGGATCTTCTAATATTTCTTAGCTCCAACTCTAATATTAGTGACTTTATTGGGTTAAGTGCGCTAGGTGTGCCTTTGTTCATGCCCAGTTTTATTCTGGGATTTCTTGTAGAAGTTTGATACAACTGACTAACTTGCTAGATCATTTGAGGGCAGTTATAAGGCAACCATGTTGCTGCTGATGTGGAGTCACATAGGGTGGAATTTTCTCAAAATGACAGGACTAGTACTGAGATGAGAACCTGAATGGAGAAGGAGCTGGTTTATCAGCTTAAAGGTCACACCTTCTTCTGGTTTCCCTGATCAATCAAAGTGAGGCGAGGTCACGTGCCAGGGCCACCAAAAGAACGATTTCTAATTAAAGGTATCCCAGCAGGCCTTAGAAAGGTTCACCAACACACGGGAATTTTGCTGCAGCAAACATTTCACTTCCATTTTCCTGCCGGAGCCATTTTTCCAAATGAATTCAACAGTAATTTCACTGCAACCACCATGAAGGCTGCTGACAGGCCTTTAAAAGTTGTGAGCTCATTCGTGTTCCTGAATTGTCTTCTCGCCATCCTTCCCTAATTCAGCAGTGGTCCCAGTGACAGGTTCCAAATTAGGTGGCATTGGAAGATTGAAGTGGAAGGCCCCCAACTCCTGCATCCACGTTCCTGACCCAGAAATAACCCCAGCCACGCAAAAACTACGATGGCATGATTCTTCGTTATGTTTTGTTGTTTTGAAATGAATAAACCATTGGTTAAAAACATTGCATAACACATATCAGATGCCTTTAAGACCAAGGCATACATGCAATGGAGTTCAATTGCAAATGTGGAGACTGGCAGCTATATATTTCTTTACAATGATACCATTCACAGAAAACTGGCAGATTAGTAAGGTGGAAACCAATTCCAAAGGGAGGAGTTTGGAGAAAATTGTTTTAAATGTAACCTCTATAAAAATATTTTAATTACATTTAATAGTTTTCTCATGTGAGGCCATACAATTTACTAGATGTTTGCAAACAAATAGTCAAATTTAAAGGTAAATGTTGTAGGTAATTGCCAGTCGTATTGAAGACTTTCACACAAGACAAATACATTAAGGCCTCAAAAGAATTGAGCTGCTTGTCGATAAATACAGTTTAAGTGACTGAACAGAGCTGCAACAACACAATAGTTAAGGAACAGCCCGAGTGGAAGTAAAAATAGAAAATGTTGGAAATACTCAGCAGGTCAGACAGCACCTGTGGAGAATAAGAGAGTTAAAATTTCAGGTAATAATCTTTTGTCTAGCCCCTCCAACGCGTCAAGGTGGTGATCCATGTAGAAGTATTGCTAATGTGGGTCAGTAAAGACAGTAGTGATGGGTGAAGGATTTGCTGTGAGTTAGATTAAGGGCAGCAGAATTTGGTGAATTGAAATTTATTGTGATGGAAAATGAAAAGCCAGCCAGGAGAGCGTTGAATAAGTCCAGCCTGAAGCATGGATTAGAGTTTCAGCAGCAAATGAGTTGAAGTGGATTTGGGAAGTGTTACGGAGGTGGAAGTAGACAGACGTTTTTTAAATAAATTTAGATTACCCAATTATTTTTTCCAATTAAGGGGCAATTTAGCGCGGCCAATCCACCTACTCTGCACATCTTTGGGTTGTGGGGGCGAAACCCACGCTGACACGGGGAAAATATGCAAACTCCACATGGACAGTGACCCAGGGCAGGGATCGAACCTGGGACCTCAGTGCCATGAGGCAGCTGTGCTAACCAGTAGGCCACCGTGCTGCCCTGGGAGTAGACAGTCTTAGTGATGGAGTGACTGTGTAGTTGGAAGTCCAACTCAGGAAAAATATTACATCAAGGTTGCAAGTAGATAGTTGGTAGAGAGGAGGATGGATGTTGTGGCCAGGGAGTGACGTTTGTGGTGGAGACCAAAGATAATGGCTGGCACCTTCATGGTATTTAGTTGGAGGAAATTTCTGACCATCCATGATTAAAAAGGCCTCCGAGTTGCAAGCAAAGCAACAGAGGAATGAAACTAGAGTTTCCAAGCCTCTTAAAGGTATGTTTTCATTGCATGGTACATAAGGGGCGAAATTCTCCCCCAACGACGCGATGTCCGCCGACTGGCGCCAAAAACGGAGCCAATCAGACGGGCATCGCGCAGGCCCAAAGGTGCGGAATGCTCCGCATCTTTGGGGGCCGAGCCCCAACATTGAGGGGCTAGTCCGGCGCCGGAGGGATTTCCGCCCCGCCAGCTGGCAGAAATGGCGTTTGTTGCCCCGCCAGCTGGCGCGGAAATGCGGCGCATGCGCGGGAGGGTCAGCTGTTGCTGCAAGTTTCCCGCGCATGCGCAGTGGGGAGAGTCACTTCCGCCTCTGCCATGGTGGAGGCCGTGGCACAGGCGGAAGGGAAAGAGTGCCCCCATGGCACAGGCCCGCCCGCGGATCGGTGGGCCCCGATCGCGGGCCAGGCCACCGTGGGGGCGCGCCCCGGGGTCAGATCACCCCGCCAACGCCGCCTGGTCCCGCCGGTAAATACCAGGTTTAATTTAAGCCAGCGGGACAGGCAATTTCTGGGCGGGACTTCGGCCCACTCGGGCCAGAGAATTGAGCGGGGGGTCCCGCCAACCGGCGCGGCCCGATTCCTGCCCCGCCCAATCTCCAGTACCGGAGACTTCGGCGGGGGCGGGATTCACGGCGGCCAACGGCCATTCTCCGACCCGGCGGGGGGTCGGAGAATGACGCCCCAGGAGTGAGTCTGCAATATTCTCCCAATCATGTATTGCCTATAATGCAGACTTTGGGCCCTTATATACACTCCAAAAAGGCCTTGACAGTGAGATTCCTAAATGGTGGCCCCAGAAACATGATACAACTCTATGATGTTGTTTGCCCTTATTCCATGTTAAATGAATTCCCTAGCAGTCCTCAAGATGATACAGATATGTGATGAACGCTGCTTAGGTGACCATTTGGCTGATATCACGCAGCCCCAGATAGAGCTGTCAGTCACATGGTCTTGGTTATAGATTTTCATCCAGAAGCCAATAGAGCTCCGAGAGTCTCTTTAGTGAAGTGAACTATTCTCACAGAGAGATCTTTACTGAGATGTTCATAAGATTTGCATTCCCAATGAGTTCTTCAGAAAGTGAGGCACTGTCTTGTTGGGCGCTTCCTCCTTAAATCTGATATTACTATCCTGTTCTCCATCTTGTGTTACTTCTCCTAATGGAGAAGTGAATAACACTTTCAGATATCTTCTGATACTGGAGGGATCACTCCAAAGCTTGTCCCGGCTGCAGGTTTCAAAGTAAAGTACATAGAACATAGAACATAGAACAATACAGCGCAGTACAGGCCCTTCGGCCCACGATGTTGCACCAAAACAAAAGCCATCTAACCTACACTATGCCATTATCATCCATATGTTTATCCAATAAACTTTTAAATGCCCTCAATGTTGGCGAGTTCACTACTGTAGCAGGTAGGGCATTCCACGGCCTCACTACTCTTTGCGTAAAGAACCTACCTCTGACCTCTGTCCTATATCTATTACCCCTCAGTTTAAAGTTATGTCCCCTCGTGCCAGCCATTTCCATCCGCAGGAGAAGGCTCTCACTGTCCACCCTATCCAACCCCCTGATCATTTTGTATGCCTCTATTAAGTCTCCTCTTAACCTTCTTCTCTCCAACGAAAACAACCTCGAGTCCATCAGCCTTTCCTCATAAGATTTTCCTTCCATACCAGGCAACATCCTGGTAAGTCTCCTCTGCACCCGCTCCAAAGCCTCCACATCCTTCCTGTAATGCGGTGACCAGAACTGTACGCAATACTCCAAATGCGGCCGTACCAGAGTTCTGTACAGCGGCAACATGACCTCCCGACTCCGGAACTCAATCCCTCTACCAATAAAGGCCAACACTCCAAAGGCCTTCTTCACAACCCTATCAACCTGGGTGGCAACTTTCAGGGATCTATGTACATGGACACCTAGATCCCTCTGCTCATCCACACTTTCAAGAACTTTACCATTAGCCAAATATTCCGCATTCCTGTTATTCCTTCCAAAGTGAATCACCTCACACTTCTCTACATTAAACTCCATTTGCCACCTCTCAGCCCAGCTCTGCAGCTTACCTATATCCCTCTGTAACCTGCTACATCCTTCCACACTATCGACAACACCACCGACTTTAGTATCGTCTGCAAATTTACTCACCCACCCTTCTGCGCCTTCCTCTAGGTCATTGATAAAAATGAAAAACAGCAACGGCCTCAGAACAGATCCTTGTGGTACTCCACTTGTGACTGTACTCCATTCTGAACATTTCCCATCAACCACCACCCTCTGTCTTCTTTCAGCTAGCCAATTTCTGATCCACATCTCTAAATCACCCTCAATCCCCAGCCTCCGTATTTTCTGCAATAGCCTACCGTGGGGAACCTTATCAAACGCTTTGCTGAAATCCATATACACCACATCAACTGCTCTACCCTCATCTACCTGTTCAGTCACCTTCTCAAAGAACTCAATAAGGTTTGTGAGGCATGACCTACCCTTCACAAAGCCATGCTGACTATCCCTGATCATATTATTCCTATCTAGATGATTATAAATCTTGTCTCTTATAATCCCCTCCAAGACTTTACCCACTACAGACGTGAGGCTCACCGGTCTATAGTTGCCGGGGTTGTCTCTGCTCCCCTTTTTGAACAAAGGGACCACATTTGCTGTCCTCCAGTCCTCTGGCACTATTCCTGTAGCCAATGATGACATAAAAATCAAAGCCAAAGGTCCAGCAATCTCTTCCCTGGCCTCCCAGAGAATCCGAGGATAAATCCCATCAGGTCCCGGGGACTTATCTATTTTCAGCCTGTCCAGAATTGCCAACACCTCTTCCCTACGTACCTCAATGCCATCTATTCTATTAGCCTGGGGCTCAGCATTCTCCTCCACAACATTATCTTTTTCCTGAGTGAATACTGCCGAAAAATATTCATTTAGTATCTCGCCTATCTCTTCAGACTCCACACACAATTTCCCATCCCTGTCCTTGACTGGTCCTACTCTTTCCCTAGTCATTCGCTTATTCCTGACATACCTATAGAAAGCTTTTGGGTTTTCCTTGATCCTTCCTGCCAAATACTTCTCATGTCCCCTCCTTGCTCGTCTTAGCTCTCTCTTTAGATCCTGCCTCGCTACCTTGTAACTCTCCAACGCCCCAACCGAAACATCACACCTCATCTTCACATAGGCCTCCTTCTTCCTCTTAACAAGAGATTCCACTTCCTTGGTAAACCACGGTTCCTTCGCTCTATGCCTTCCTCCCTGCCTGACCGGTACATACTTATCAAGAACACGCAGTAGCTGATCCTTGAACAAGCCCCACTTGTCCAGTGTGCCCAACACTTGCAGCCTACTTCTCCACCTTATCCCCCCAAGTCACGTCTAATGGCATCATAATTGCCCTTCCCCCAGCTATAACTCTTGCCCTGCGGTGTATACTTATCCCTTTCCATCATTAACGTAAACGTCACCGAATTGTGGTCACTGTCCCCAAAGTGCTCTCCTACCTCCAAATCCAACACCTGGCCTGGTTCATTACCCAAAACCAAATCCAACGTGGCCTCGCCTCTTGTTGGCCTGTCAACATATTGTTTCAGGAAACCCTCCTGCACACACTGTACAAAAAACGACCCATCTATTGTACTCGAAATATATCTTTTCCAGTCAATATTTGGAAAGTTAAAGTCTCCCATAATAACTACCCTGTTACTTTCGCTCTTATCCAGAATCATCTTCGCCATCCTTTCCTCTACATCCCTAGAACTATTAGGAGACCTATAAAAAACTCCCAACAGGGTGACCTCTCCTTTCCTGTTTCTAACTTCAGCCCATACTACCTTGGAAGAAGAGTCCCCATCTAGCATCCTCTCCGCCACCGTAATACTGCTCTTGACTAGCAGCGCCACACCTCCCCCTCTTTTGCCTCCTTCTCTGAGCTTACTAAAACACCTAAACCCCGGAACCTGCAACATCCATTCCTGTCCCTGCTCTATCCATGTCTCCGAAATGGCCACAACATCGAAGTCCCAGGTACCAACCCATGCTGCCAGTTCCCCTACCTTGTTTCGTATACTCCTGGCATTGAAGTAGACACACTTCAAACCACCTACCTGAACACTGGCCCCCTCCTGCGACGTCAAATCTGTGCTCCTGACCTCTCTACTCTCATTCTCCCTTACCCTAAAACTACAATCCAGGTTCCCATGCCCCTGCTGCATTAGTTTAAACCCCCCCAAAGAGCACTAACAAATCTCCCCCCCCCAGGATATTTGTGCCCCTCAGGTTCAGATGTAGACTATCCTGTCTGTAGAGGTCCCACCTTCCCCAGAAAGAGCCCCAGTTATCCAGAAATCTGAATCCCTCCCGCCTGCACCATCCCTGTAGCCACGTGTTTAAATGCTCTCTCTCCCTATTCCTCATCTCACTATCACGTGGCACGGGCAACAACCCAGAGATAACAACTCTGTTTGTTCTAGTTCTGAGCTTCCATCCTAGCTCCCTGAAAGCCTGCCTGACATCCTTGTCCCCTTTCCTACCTATGTCGTTAGTGCCAATGTGGACCACGACTTGGGGCTGCTCCCCCTCCTCCCTAAGGACCCGGAAAACACGATCCGAGACATCACGTACCCTTGCACCTGGGAGGCAACATACCAAACGTGAGTCTCTCACGCTCCCACAAAATCTCCTATCTGTGCCCCTGACTATAGAGTCCCCAATTACTAATGCTCTGCTCCTCTCCCCCCTTCCCTTCTGAGCAACAGGGACAGACTCCGTGCCAGAGGCCCGTACCCCATGGCTTACCCCTGGTAAGTCCCCCCCCCCACAAGTATCCAAAGCGGTATACTTGTTTCTCAGGGGAACGACCGCAGGGGATCCCTGCACTGACTGCTTTTTCCCAGTCCCTCTTACAGTTACCCACCTATCTCCAATCTTTGGTGTAACTAATTCCCTGAAGCTGCTATCTATGACCCCTTCTGCCTCCCGAATGATCCAAAGTTCTTCCAACTCCAGCTCCAGTTCCCTAACTCGGTCTTGGAGGAGCTGGAGATGGCAGCACTTCCTGCAGGTAAAATCAGCAGGGACATTAACTGCATCCCTCACCTCAAACATCCTGCAGGAGGAACATTGCACTCCCTTCCCTGCCATTCCTCTAACTTTCTACCAAGATCTGGCTAACAACTAAATTAAATTTTTTATAAAAAATAATAATAATATAATAAAATATGGTACTTACCTCAGACCAATGGGTTTTATTATTAGGTTAGAGGAGGAGGGCGGGTGGGAGACACTACACGTGTAGTGTCTCGGGTTTCCTCTCCACCAGAATTTATTGGTGAGGGTCTTCCCAGACGTCCGCGGGTCGACTTCCTGTTCCCGCCTAAACCACTAATTTAAAAAAAAGAAAAATTCTCAGCTCCTGCTGAAATTGACTAACAAGCCAGCTCCACTCACGCCGAATTCGACTGGCCTGCCCCTGCAAAGACAATTGCTTTTAAAGGACAGACGTACCTCCCAGCAGCCACTTCCGCACTGCTCCCGCTGAAACTGACTCACCAGCTGTTCTCCCGCCGAAATCGACTGGCCTGCCCCTGCAAAGACAAGTGCTTTTAAAGGACAGACTTACCTCCCAGCAGCCACTTCCGCACTGCTCCCGCTGAAACTGACTCACCAGCTGTTCTCACGCCGAAATCGACTGGCCTGCCCCCTGCAAAGACAAGTGCTTTTAAAGGACAGACTTACCTCCCAGCAGCCACTTCCGCACTGCTCCCGCTGAAACTGACTCACCAGCTGTTCTCACGCCGAAATCGACTGGCCTGCCCCTGCAAAGACAAGTGCTTTTAAAGGACAGACTTACCTCCCAGCAGCCACTTCCGCACTGCTCCCGCTGAAACTGACTCACCAGCTGTTCTCACGCCGAAATCGACTGGCCTGCCCCTGCAAAGACAAGTGCTTTTAAAGGACAGACTTACCTCCCAGCAGCCACTTCTGCACTGCTCCCGCTGAAACTGACTCACCAGCTGTTCTCACGCCGAAATCGACTGGCCTGCCCCTGCAAAGACAAGTGCTTTTAAAGGACAGACTTACCTCCCAGCAGCCACTTCCGCACTGCTCCCGCTGAAACTGACTCACCAGCTGTTCTCCCGCCGAAATCGACTGGCCTGCCCCTGCAAAGACAAGTGCTTTTAAAGGACAGACTTACCTCCCAGCAGCCACTTCCGCACTCCTCCCGCTGAAACTGACTCACCAGCTGTTCTCACGCCGAAATCAACTGGCCTGCCCCTGCAAAGACAAGTGCTTTTAAAGGACAGACTTACCTCCCAGCAGCCACTTCCGCACTGCTCCCGCTGAAACTGACTCACCAGCTGTTCTCCCGCCGAAATCGACTGGCCTGCCCCTGCAAAGACAAGTGCTTTTAAAGGACAGACTTACCTCCCAGCAGCCACTTCCGCACTGCTCCCGCTGAAACTGACTCACCAGCTGTTCTCCCGCCGAAATCGACTGGCCTGCCCCTGCAAAGACAAGTGCTTTTAAAGGACAGACTTACCTCCCAGCAGCCACTTCCGCACTGCTCCCGCTGAAACTGACTCACCAGCTGTTCTCCCGCCGAAATCGACTGAAAAGTATTTGTGCTTGTATCAGGCAAGTCTTAAGTTACTCATTGTACATGGGGGTTCAAGTTACAGATTTTGTCATTCATATATGTCGGTACATGCATATGTACACAAAGACAAATCTATATACACATGCATCTTTACACACATACGCTGGCCTGAAGAGAAATTCAAGCATTTTTAAATAAACACTAATCCAAAATGTAACACAACATCTGCCAGTATGTTGTATTTATATCCCAACTTCATTGAAAAGGGCAAGTAAAATTAAAAGCTCTAACTTCAGACCCTTCATCCTATTTCAAGTGTATTATTTAATTATCAGGGCTACATTTTACGTGCCCCTGCCGGGCAGGTTTTCAACAGGCAGGTGCCCACTGATGGGGACTTGGCGCTGCGGGATTGATGGAGTTGCAGGCAGATTGGCCGGCAGATCCTGAGGGAAGGATTTCCTCCCTGGTGCAGGGTGGAAGTCCCACACTGTCCCTACTTATCCCGCCCACAGCACGTTATGGCTGCAGGGCAGACTGGTGTGGAACAAGACGGTTGCATGCCGAGTCTGCATCTGGAGGTCCAAGCCACCCACCCGCCATCTGTTGTAATATTCCAACCTTAGGTTCTTCTCTTATTTGAGTCTTAATATTGAACAAACAACTCTAAAATGCTGAAAACAGAACATCTAATAGGACTGCTCCATTTTCCACTTCCCCATGATGTTTAAATTAAAGTTTTTAATACACAGCATCAGTATGCAGTTTAAATAATTGCCAGTAAATGCTTCCTTATGTGAGACTTGCAGCAACTTAGATGAACTAAAACTGACAAATAAAACCAAAGAGAAAAGTAATGATAGCAAATGTGCCATAGAGTTATAAAACTTAACTGGTCCTCAGTGCATAGTTATGATTCCCGCTGCAGAGACCTAGAGGGGTGGCCGGGGGGAGGGGGGAAAGGGGAATTGGGGGGGGGGAATAGGGGAAGGGGAAAAGCGGGGCGGGGGGGGGCGGTTCTGCAACGCAGCAGGGGGTAGAGGGACGGTAGAGGGGGTGGAGGCGCAAGCCTCCGGTAAGGTTGGTAACGTGGAACGTCCGGGGACTGAATGAGCCGGTTAAAAGGTCGCGGGAGTTCGCGCACCTCAGGAGCTTGAAAGCAGGGGTTGTCTTTTTGCAGGAGACACACCTCCGTGTGAAGGACCAGGTTAGGTTAAGGAAGGGGTGGGTCGGGCAGGTTTTTCACTCGGGGTTTGATTTGAAATCGAGGGGTGTGGCGATTTTAATGAGCAAAAAAATGGGATTTGTGAGTGCAAAGAAGGTGAGGAATCCAGATGGGAGATATGTGATTGTGAGTGGGGTATTGGAAGGGGCACCGGTGGTGTTGATAAATGTGTTTGCCCCAAATTGGGATGATGTGGGTTTTATGAGGGGGTTGCTGGCAGCGATCCCGGATTTGGCCACACACCAGTTCATCATGGGAGGAGATTTTTTTTTTTTTTTTAAATAATATTTTATTGAAAATTTTTGGTCAACCAACACAGTACATTGTGCATCCTTTACACAACATTGTAACAATACAGATAATAATGACCTTTTTTAAATTTAAACAAAAACAACAACAAATAAATAAATATTAAATAACAAAAAATAAAAACTAGCCCTAATTGGCAACTGCCTTGTCTCAGGCCACCCCACCCCCCCCCCCATCCCTCCCCCCCCCCCCCCCCCCCCCCCCAAGTCCTGGGCCGCTGCTGCTGCCTTCTTTGTTCTCCCCTATCTATCTTTCCGCAAGATATTCGACGAACGGTTGCCACCGCCTAGTAAACCCTTGAGCCGACCCCCTTAGGACGAACTTAATCCGCTCTAACTTTATGAACCCCGCCATATCATTTATCCAGGTCTCCACCCCCGGGGGCTTGGCTTCTTTCCACATTAGCAATATTCTGCGCCGGGCTACTAGGGACGCAAAGGCCAAAACATCGGCCTCTTTCGCCTCCTGCACTCCCAGCTCTTGTGCAACCCCAAATATAGCCAACCCCCAGCTTGGTTCGACCCGGACTCCTACTACTTTCAAAAGCACCTTTGTCACCCCCATCCAAAACCCCTGTAGTGCCGGGCATGACCAAAACATATGGGTATGATTCGCTGGGCTTCTCGAGCACCTCGCACACCTATCCTCCACCCCAAAAATTTTACTGAGCCGTGTTCCAGTCATATGTGCCCTGTGTAATACCTTAAACTGAATCAGGCTTAGCCTGGCGCACGAGGACGACGAGTTTACCCTGTTTAGGGCATCTGCCCACATCCCCTCCTCAATCTCCTCCCCTAGCTCTTCTTCCCATTTCCCTTTTAGTTCGTCCATCATAGTCTCCCCTTCGTCTCTCATTTCCCTATATATATCCGACACCTTACCGTCCCCCACCCATTTCTTTGAGATGACTCTGTCCTGCACCTCTTGTGTCGGGAGCTGCGGGAATTCCCTCACCTGCTGCCTCGCAAAAGCCCTCAATTGCATGTACCTGAATGCATTCCCTTGGGGCAACCCATATTTCTCGGTCAGCGCTCCCAGACTCGCAAACTTCCCATCCACAAATAGATCTTTCAATTGCGTTATACCTGCTCTTTGCCACATTCCATATCCCCCATCCATTCCCCCCGGGGCAAACCTATGGTTGTTTCTTATCGGGGACCCCCCCAGTGCTCCGGTCTTTCCCCTATGTCGTCTCCACTGTCCCCAAATCTTCAGTGTAGCTACCACCACCGGACTCGTGGTATAGTTCCTTGGTGAGAACGGCAATGGGGCTGTCACCATAGCCTGCAGGCTGGTCCCCCAACAGGACGCCCTCTCTAATCTCTTCCACGCCGCTCCTTCCTCCTCTCCCATCCACTTACTCACCATTGAAATATTAGCGGCCCAATAATACTCACTTAGGCTCGGTAGTGCCAGCCCCCCCCTATCCCTACTACGCTGTAAGAATCCCTTCCTCACTCTCGGAGTCTTCCCGGCCCAAACAAAACCCATAATACTCTTTTCTATCCTTTTGAAAAAAGCCTTCGTGATCACCACCGGGAGACACTGAAACACAAAAAGGAATCTCGGGAGGACCACCATCTTAACTGCCTGCACCCTCCCTGCCATTGACAATGCTACCATGTCCCATCTCTTGAAATCTTCCTCCATCTGTTCCACCAACCGCGTCAAATTTAGCCTGTGCAATGTGCCCCAATTCTTAGCTATCTGGATCCCCAGGTAACGAAAGTCTCTTGTTACCTTCCTCAACGGTAGGTCTTCTATTTCTCTACTCTGCTCCCCTGGATGCACCACAAACAGCTCACTCTTTCCCATATTCAATTTATACCCTGAAAAATCCCCAAACTCCCCAAGTATCCGCATTATTTCTGGCATCCCCTCCGCTGGATCCGCCACATATAGTAGCAGATCATCCGCATATAAAGATACCCGGTGTTCTTCTCCTCCCCTAAGTATTCCCCTCCATCCCTTGGAACCTCTCAGCGCTATCGCCAGGGGCTCAATCGCCAGTGCAAACAGTAATGGGGACAGAGGACATCCCTGCCTTGTCCCTCTATGGAGCCGAAAATATGCCGATCCCCGTCCATTCGTGACCACACTCGCCACTGGGGCCCTATACAACAGCTGCACCCATCTAACATACCCCTCTCCGAACCCAAATCTCCTCAACACCTCCCACAGATAATCCCACTCCACTCTATCAAATGCTTTCTCGGCATCCATCGCCACTACTATCTCCGTTTCACCCTCTGGTGGGGCCATCATCATTACCCCTAACAACCTCCGTATGTTCGTGCTCAGCTGTCTCCCCTTCACAAACCCAGTTTGGTCCTCATGAACCACCCCCGGGACACATTCCTCTATTCTCATTGCCATTACCTTGGCCAAGACCTTGGCATCTACATTGAGGAGGGAAATTGGTCTGTAGGACCCGCATTGTAGCGGATCCTTTTCCTTCTTTAAAAGAAGTGATATCGTTGCTTCTGACATAGTCGGGGGCAGTTGTCCCCTTTCCTTTGCCTCGTTGAAGGTCCTTGTCAGTAGCGGGGCGAGCAAGTCCAAATATTTTCTGTAAAATTCAACTGGGAATCCGTCCGGTCCCGGGGCCTTTCCCGTCTGCATGTTCCTAATTCCTTTCACCACTTCTTCTACCGTGATCTGTGCTCCCAATCCCATCCTTTCCTGCTCTTCCACCTTGGGAATTTCCAGCCGATCCAAAAACTCCATCATTCTCTCCCTCCCATCCGGGGGTTGAGCTTCATACAATTTTTTATAAAATGTCTTAAACACTTCATTCACTCTCTCCGCTCCCCGCTCCGTCTCTCCATCTTCGTCTCTCACCCCCCCTATTTCCCTCGCTGCTCCCCTTTTCCTCAATTGGTGTGCCAGCAATCTGCTCGCCTTCTCTCCATATTCATACTGTACACCCTGCGCCTTCCTCCATTGTGCCTCTGCAGTGCCTGTGGTCAGCAAGTCAAATTCCACATGCAGCCTTTGCCTTTCCCTATACAGTCCCTCCTCCGGTGCTTCCGCATACTGTCTGTCCACCCTCAAAAGTTCTTGCAACAACCGCTCCCGTTCCTTACTCTCCTGCTTCCCTTTATGTGTCCTTATTGATATCAGCTCCCCCCTAACCACCGCCTACAACGCCTCCCAGACCACTCCCACCTGAACCTCCCCATTGTCATTGAGTTCCAAGTACTTTTCAATGCATCCCCTCACCCTTAAGCACACCCCCTCATCCGCCATTAGTCCCATATCCATTCTCCAGGGTGGACGCCCTCTTGTTTCCTCCCCTATCTCCAAGTCTACCCAGTGTGGGGCATGATCCGAAATGGCTATAGCCGTATATTCCGTTCCCCTCACCCTCGGGATCAATGCCCTACCCAACACAAAAAAGTCTATGCGTGAATAGACTTTATGGACATAGGAGAAAAACGAGAACTCCTTACTCCTAGGTCTACTGAATCTCCACGGGTCCACCCCTCCCATCTGCTCCATAAAATCCTTAAGCACCTTGGCTGCTGCCGGCCTCCTACCAGTCCTGGACTTCGACCTATCCAGCCTTGGTTCCAACACCGTGTTAAAGTCTCCCCCCATTATCAGCTTTCCGGTCTCTAGGTCTGGGATGCGTCCTAGCATTCGCCTCATAAAATTGGCATCGTCCCAATTCGGGGCATACACGTTTACCAACACCACCATCTCTCCCTGTAATTTGCCACTCACCATCACGTATCTGCCCCCGTTATCCGCCACTATAGTCTTTGCCTCGAACATTACCCGCTTCCCCACTAGTATAGCCACCCCCCTGTTTTTCGCATCCAGCCCTGAATGGAACACCTGCCCTACCCATCCTTTGCGCAACCTAACCTGATCTATCAGTTTCAGGTGCGTTTCCTGTAACATGACCACATCTGCTTTAAGTTTCTTAAGGTGTGCGAGTACTCGTGCCCTCTTTATCGGCCCGTTAAGCCCCCTCACGTTCCACGTGATCAGCCGAGTTGGGGGGCTTCCCACCCCCCCCCCCCCTTGCCGGTTAGCCATCATCTTTTTCCAGCTTCTCGCCCAGTTCCCACGCGGCTGTATTTCTCCCAGACGGTGCCCCCCCGCCCATCCTTTCCCGCACCCACTCCCCCCTTTCCCCAGCAGCAGCAACCCAGTAATTCCCCCCTCCCCCCCCCCCCCCCGCTAGACCCCCCGCTAGCGTAATTACTCCCCCCATGTTGCTCCCAGAAGTCAGCAAACTCTGGCTGACCTCGGCTTCCCCCCGTGATCACGGCTCGCCCCGTGCGGCGCCCCCTCCTTCCTGCTTCTCTATTCCCGCCATAATTATCATAGCGCGGGAACCAAGCCCGCGCCTCTCCCTCGGCCCCGCCTCCCATGGCCAACGCCCCATCTCCTCTCCCTCCCACCTCCCCCATCACCACCTGTGGGAGAAAGAAAAGTTACCATACCGCAGGATTAATCATACAATCCCTCTTCGCCCCCCCCCCACTCGTCCCACCACTTTGTCCAAACGTTCATTTTCGTAGTCCAATCATTCCAATTTTTCTTCTACAATAAAAGTCCACGCTTCATCCGCCGTCTCAAAGTAGTGGTGCCTCCCTTGATATGTGACCCACAGTCTTGCCGGTTGCAGCATTCCAAACTTTATCTTTTTTTTGTGAAGTACCGCTTTGGCCCGATTAAAGCTCGCCCTCCTTCTCGCCACCTCCGCACTCCAATCTTGATAGACGCGGATCACCGCGTTCTCCCATTTACTACACCGAGTTTTCTTCGCCCATCTAAGGACCATTTCTCTATCCTTAAAACGGAGAAATCTCACCACTAAGGCTCTGGGAGCTTCTCCTGCTCTCGGTCCTCGCACCATAACTCGGTATGCTCCCTCCACCTCCAACGGACCCGTCGGGGCCTCCACTCCCATTAACGAGTGCAGCATCGTGCTCACATATGCCCCGACGTCCGCCCCTCCACACCTTCAGGAAGGCCAAGAATCCTCAAGTTGTTCCTCCTTGCGTTATTTTCCAGTGCCTCCAACCTCTCCACAGATCGTTTCTGGTGTGCCTCCTGTATCTCCGACTTCACCACCAGGCCCTGTATGTCGTTTTCATTCTCTGCTGCTTTCGCCTTCACGACCCGAAGCTCCTGCTCCTGGGTCTTTTGTTCCTCTTTCAGCCCTTCAATCGCCTGTAGTATCGGGGCCAACAACTCTTTCTTCATTTCCTTTTTTATCTCCTCCACGCAGCGTTTCAAAAACTCTTGTTGTTCAGGGCCCCATATGAAACTGCCACCTTCCGACGCCATCTTGGTTTCTGCTTGCCTTCCTTGCCGTTGTTCCAAAGGATCCGCTGCAATCCGGCCACTTTCCTCTCCTTTTTCCATCCGTGTCCAGGGGGAACACCCTTCTGGTTTACCGCACGGTGTTTTCAGCCGTTAAAATTGCCATTGGGGCTCCTATCAAGAGCCCAAAAGTCCGTTTCACAGGGAGCTGCCGAAACGTGCGACTCAGCTGGTCATCGCCGCACCCGGAAGTCCACATGGGAGGAGATTTTAACTGTCCTGGAGCCGAGGGTGGATAGATCGAGCCCCAGGTCGATCGTAGGGTACGAATGGCAAGGGAGCTGGGGGGGGTTTATGGAGAGGATGGGTATGATGGATCCATGGCGCTTTCAGAATCCAGGGGGAAGGGAGTATTCCTTCTTTTCTCATGTCTATAAGGTGTATTCGAGAATTGTAGTGAGTCGGGAGATTTTGGTTGGAGTGGAGGGGGCAGTGTATGCGGGGATAGTTATCTCGGACCATGCACCCCACTGGCTGGATATTCGGTTCAGTACGGGACTAGAGCAGAGGTCGGGGTGGAGGTTTGACTCGGGGTTGTTGGCGGATGGAGGTTTTTGTTATAAGGTGCGGTTGGCGATTAGGGATTATGTGGAGTTCAATCAGAATGGGGCGGTGTCGGCGGGCATTTTTTGAGAAGCACTGAAGGCAGTGGTCTGGGGAGAAATTATCTCATTTACGGTTCGTGAGAATAAGGAAAGGAGGGCGGAACATGACCGTCTAGTGAGCAAGATAGTGGAGGCCGACAGGGAATATTCAAGGGTGCCCACCGTGGAGGGATAGGCGAGGAGGAAAAAGTTGCAGGGGCAAGGTGACAGGCTGACAACGGGGAGGGCGGTAGGGCAACTGCGTAGGGCAAGAGGGGTGCAATACGAGTATGGGGAGAAAGCGAGCTGCATGCTGGCGCACCAGCTGTGGAGGCAGGCTGAGTCCAGGGAAATATTGAAGATCCAGACTGGGACTGGGGATGTGGTGTCAGAGTCAGGGAAGATAAATGAGGCATTTAGAGAGTATTCCCAGGGACTTTATGAGGCAGACTCAGGAGGAGAGGAAGGGGACATGGGGTGTTTTCTGGACGAGCTGGAATTTCCCCAGGTGGAGGAAGCAAAGAGGCAGGCGTTGGAGGAGCCCCTGGGGCTGAGGGACGTGCTGAACAGTATCAGGTGTATGAAGCCGGGGAAGGCCCCTGGGCCAGATGGGTACCCGGCAGAATTTTATAAGGAATTTGCGGCGGACCTGGCACCATATCTGTTGGGGCGTTCAATGAAGCACTGGAGAAGGGGGAGTTGCCGGAGACGATGAAGCAGGCAGTAATCACACTAATCCCCAAAAAAGGGAAGGATCCGGTGGAATGTGGGTCGTATAGACCCATATCACTATTGAACACGGATGTGAAAGTATTGGCTAAGTTGTTGGCGGGGAGGATGGAGGATTGTGTCCCTGGGGCGGTTGCAGAAGATCAAACAGGCTTCGTGAAGGGCAGGCAGCTCGCGAGTAATATAAGACGGCTGTTGAATGTGATGATTAATCCGTTGAGAGCTCTGGTACCGGAGGTGGTGGTGTCCATGGACGCGGAGAAAGCATTTGATCAGGTGGAATGGTGATATTTGTTCAAAGTTTTGGGAAGGTTTAGGTTTGGGCCGAGATTTGTGGCATGGGTGCGGTTGCTGTGTGTGGTGCCAAGAGCGAGGGTGATGACGAATGATATGAGCTCACAAAGCTTTGACTTACACAGGGTTATGAGGCAGGGGTGCCCGCTGCTGTTTGCACTGGCCATAGAGCCATTGGCGATGGCTCTCAGGGAGTCGGCAGAGTGGCAGGGGATAATGAGGGGACGGAGGGAGCATCGGGTGTCGCTCTAATCCGATGACCTCTTGCTGTATGTTACGGATCCGTTGGAGAGTATGGGAAGGATTCTGGGCCTGTTGGGGAGGTTTGGAGGCTCCTCGGGATACAAGCTGAATGTAGGGAAAAAACAAGGTATTCCCGGTGAATGAGCTGGCACAGCGGGCTAATTTAGGGGGAATGCCATTTACTGTAGCGAGGGATAGGTTTAGGTACTTGGGGATTCAGGTAGTGAGGGAATAGACGGGCTCCATTAGTGGAACTTAACGAAGCTGGTGGAGGAGGCCAGGGAGGATCTTAAGAGGTGGGATAAACTGCACTTAACGTTGGTGGGGAGGATCCAAGTGGTGAAAATGAATATTCTGCCGAGGTTCTTGTTTATCTTTCAGGCTCTCCCGATCTTTATACCAAAGGCCTTTTTTCGGAAAGTGGACACAATCATCTCTGACTTTGTATGGGCAGGGAAGGTGCCGAGGGTGGGGAGGACCCTGCTACAGAGGCAGAGGCAGCAGGGGGGTGTTGGCGTTTCCAAACTTGCTTCATTATTATTGGGCGGCGAATGTGGACAAGGTGCGGCGGTGGTGGGAAGGAGAAGGGGTAGTGTGGGTTATGATGGAGGAGGAATCTTGTAAGGGATCTAATTTGAAGGCTATGGTGATGGCAGCATTGCCAATGGCTCCGAGTAGATATTCAGGGAGCCCAGTGGTCTGTCCACGGTGAAGATATGGAGTCAGCTGAGGAGGCATTTTAGGGTGGAAGGGATGTCGGTGCTAACGCCGCTGTGCGAGAATCATGGGTTTGAGCCGGGGGGGATGGATAGTGTATACAGGAGGTGGAGGGAAGTGGAGCTGGTCAAGGTGAGGGATTTGTTTTTGGAGGAAGGGTTGTCCAGTCTGGAGGAGCTAAGGGCGAGGGTAGAGCTGATGAGGGGAAGTGAGTTCAGGTATTTACAGGTTAGGGACTTTGCACAAAATGTCTGGAAGGAGTTCCCTAGATTGCCGGGATACACCCTGCTGGAGCGACTGCTGCTTCCGGATGTGGAAGGGGAGGTGTCATGTGAGTACCTTTAAGAAATGGGTGTTCATAAATGGGTGTGTATATAAATATCTGTACTGAGAGTACCTTTAACAAATGGGTGTTTACCACTGCAGTGATGTCAGAGAGTGGATGGAGCTGGGCTGTCTGTCAGCTTTTTACTTTAGTTTTTGAGCAGACTGCAGGGTGTGTTTTTAGTTTCGTTTTTAGAGCTGGGTAGCTGCAGTCACAGCCAGAAGGTGTATGAATCTCTCTCTGTAATCTGAAGACTGTAAATCGATCCTGGTGATTTAAAACTAATAACAGTAGTGACTTTAACCTGATGTACTTCTGGTAAAAGGTGTTATAAGTCGTATGGATGTTAAAAGGAAAGCTTAAAGGATTACTTAGTGTTGTATTCTTTGGGGGTTGTATTTGAATTAATGGTTGCTAAGATGTTCACTGTATGTTTTAAAAAGGTTAACTTGAGTTCACAGAATGAACATTGTTTTGCTTTAAAAAATACTTTTCCATTTCTGCTGTACCACACCTGTAGAGTGGGCAATGTACTCCCCATACCACAATCTATTAAACATTGTATGTCAGGTGAACTCCATGATACACTTTGGGGTTCTCTAAGCGCTGGCCCATAACAGAGGGACGAATTGGGGATATATATAAGTGGCTGGGGGAGCAGGGAGGCGAGCGGGTGGTGAAGATCAAGGAGAAATAGGAAGCAATGTTGGGAATGGAGATCAATTGGGGAGTATGGAGTGAGGCACTGCGAAGGGTAAACGGGACCTCCTCTTGTGCAAGGATGAGCCTGATACTTTAAGGTGGTGCACAGGATGCATATGACTCGGGCGAGAATTTTTCAGGGGGTAGCAGATTAGTGTGAGAGGTGTGGGCGGGGGCCAGTGAATCATTTGCACATGTTTTGGGGTTGTGAAAAATTGAGAAGCTTCTGGGCGGGAGTGTTAGCCAGGATAGTGGATGAGGGAGTGGACCCGGACCCTTTGGTGGCGATATTTGGGGTTTCAGAGAAGCTGGAGCTCATGGAGAGGAGGAAGGCCGATGTCTTGGCCTTCGACTCTCAGATTGCACGGCGACAAATTTTGCTGGAGTGGCGGTCGGCATCACTACCAGTAGGGTAGCAGCATGGTTGGGTGACCTGCATGACTTCCTGCGGTTGGAGAAGATAAAGTATGAGTTAAGTGGCTCAGCAGGGGAGTTTGAGAAAAGGTGGGGGATGTTTGTGACCGTGTTTGAGGAGCTGTTCGTCGTTGGGGGGGGGGGGGGGGGGGAGGTTGGGGGTGAAAAAGGAGAAACATCTGTACAAACTGCATAGTTGATTGTTGGGAAGAATGTTTTGACTGTAGTTGTGGCTGAGAAATGTTATGTTCTGTATTAGAACAGAAAGAAGAATTAAATGCTTTGGCCAGTTGTACCATTGGCTAATTGAATGGCTCACCTAGCTGCCCTTACAAGGACTGTAGAAGGCCACTTAAAAAACTGCCATGGAAGCTTTCAATCATTCCTTATTGGGTGCAGGAAGTAATCCCTCCTGGACTCCCAAACAAACTGTTGTTCATTTATGCCGCTCCACTTGGAATCACCCCCATCCTCACTGGTCTGATATTGAAATCAGCAGTGGGAAACATCAGGTTTCCTTTATTCCAGATCCAGTAAACTGCTGTGGGGTGCTTTACATTTGATGCTACGGGTAGATGGCAGCAAGCTAATAAGTTCCATGTCTCAAAATTGTTACTGCATCAATGACACACTTGAATTCATTTATTAAACTGAGTATGTTTCTTCAGTAATGAACTATCAGCCTGGATTGGAATCAACAAAATTGAGTTGCGATATTGACTAATAATAAGTGCAAAAATCATGGTATATAGTCTCAAACATTGTATGCTGTTGTAAGACAATCACTTCTTGTGACATTGAATGATTTTGGGTGTCATTAGGTTTCATTGGCACCGTGGAGGGTGACCTCAGCTAAGGTCAACATGTGGCAGTCCCCTACTCTCAGATCAAAGGGTCTGCATCCACCACAGGTTGTAACTTCAAAGGACAGGTCAGTAAGTGGAGCCCTGTGTCTTACAAGCTCAGTGAGGTGGACTATCTTTCTCAGACACTGAGGAGGATCGCAAAAATGAAAGAACTTGCATTCACATTCACAACACCAGGTGACCCAAAAAGCTTCACAGCCAATGAAATATGTTAAAGCACTAGACAGGATAGCGGGGTGATGAACAAGGATGTTTCCTGGATGTGGATGCTTTGGAGAGGGTGCAGAGGAATTTACCAGGATGCTGCCTGGACTGGAGGTCATGTCTTATGAAGGAAGGTTGAGGGAGCTAGGGCATTTCTCACTGGAGCGAAGAAGGAAGAGAGGTGACTTGATAGAGGTGTACAAGGTGATGAGAGGCATGGATAGAGTGGATAGCCAGAGACTTTTCCCCAGGGCAGAAATGGCTGTCACGAGGGGACATCATTTTAAGGTGATTGGAGTAAGGTATAGGGGAAATGTCAGAGGTAGGTTCTTTACACAGAGAGTGGTGGGAGCGTGGAATGCATTGCCTGCGGAGGTGGTGGAGTCAGAGTCATTGGGGACATTTAAGTGACTCTTGGACAGGCACATGGACAGCAGTAAATTGAAGGGTGTAGGTTCGGTTGATCTTAGATTAGGATAAGTGGTCGGCACAAAGTTGTGGGCCGAAGGGCCTGTGCTGTGCTGTACTGTTCTATGTAGAACAATTGTGTATTGGCCAATGTGTTAGGAGAGCTCAGCTTCTGAGATAGACCTCTGGAGCTGACTCTGCCAACTTAAAAACCAGTTGACATTTACATAAAGTGTGGTTACATAGGTAAGAATATTGTTTACATTGGATCATGTCTGTTTTAAATTTTACATTAAACAAGTCACATATGTGCACCCAGGCAGAGTGAGTGTTATCTACCCTTATCTACCCTTCATTTTTCATTGGATCCTTCCCTAGTCTCCCTACTTTATGCCAGACCCAATGGATGTGTCTGGTCCTTAGGTCAAGTTAGAAAAACATGTTTGTTAATCTTTATAATGACTGCTGTAGGTTGTGTCTTCAGAACAAGCTGTTTAAGGTCAGTGAAATCTGGTTTAACTGGAACATGTTGCTTGACCCTTATATTGACTGCTGCAGATTGCTTTAGCATACTGTCCTCCATTATATAGATTCAGAATCCCTTTGAAAAAGTGCTAATTGTCCTAATAGATTGTTGTTAATAAATCCTAATACTTTGTCTTCCCACAACATTATGCTATTGTGATTCACTGTATGCATTCAAAAGAAAACCTTGTCATGTGATTCCAGGGCCCCCTTGTTTATAAGCACTCAGGACTTGATCGAGGGACACAGCATCAGGAAAGGGGGCCCACTGAGATTCAACCCACTGCCCTTGCTGACAATCCCACTTCCCCATGATACACAGCCTGCAGTTTCCCTCCATCAATCATCTGTGGCATGATTCACTCAGCGATCTTAGGTCCCAGTAGCAGCTTCGACCTCTCCAGTGGCACTGCCAAGCAAGGAAAAAGTAGCGACTTTTGAACGGCTGGGAGCACTTGTGGTGGCAGGGGGGTGCCCACTACTCAATGTAGTGGGCCTTATCCAAAAAGGTGGTGCAGGGCTCTTGCTTACTCTGCAGTCAGTGGGTGAGACCTCCGTCGCCTCCATTAAATTCTGTCCAAGATGTACAGGCCTTGCATAATGACAGTATAGGGCATGGTTGATTGACCCGCTAGTCTTTTCCAGTCCTTTGTTTTCCAAAGAATGTATTTAAATGAAAAGTACTTCCCTAGATTTTCCTTCCTCTTGACTGAAATTGGTACAAGAAGGGCAAATTTTGCAGATCTGAATAATATTCTTAATTTAAAGTGGCATGTTAACTGCTAACCAATACCAATACAGCACAAGACTCTTGTTACAGTAACCTTAGTAATTACTAAAGTGTTAACAAAAATCTAAAAACAAAATTGTGTGGGCTTGCAGCTTTTTCCATTTAAAAAGTTAATTGTATTTTGTCAATCAAGCATTGATCATTTTCTTTCTGACAAACCACTTTAATTGTATTATGCTTATATGCAGAAAATCAGGAACCATTTGAGAGGGATAATTTTAGCATTTATTTGGATGTTTTGAATACTTCCCCTCTGTAGAATACTGTTATTAAAACAAGGGGTGGAATTTTCTTGTATTTTCTCAGAGTGTCAGGCTCTGACTGAAAACCTGCATGTAGCTCCCTAGCTGCAAAGCCGGGTTTTTAGTCCGGATTTTCAGTCATTCTGAGAAAAGAAAAGAGTGGGCGAGCCGTGAGTCTGGCAAGGCCGCCTCCATAAAGATTGGGGCACCACCTAAATGTTAACCCGAAAGCTCAGAAAATAAACAGCTCCCAGTTCCCCTCCCACCACGGAGCATCATCACAAACACCCTTATCAACATCAGGGCAGCTACCCCCCCCCCCCCCCCACCCCCCCCCCCCCCCACCTCATCACCTCATTCTCGGGGGAAACCTACCCCCTCTCCCCAGGCAGTGTAGTCTCGGGGGCACTCTCCCCTCTCTCCCTGATCTCCCCTTTCGCCTCCACAGCGCTGCAGTCTCTGGGGCAATCTCCCCCCTTAAGGCATCAGCCCTCCCACACACACATAAGGGAAACCTCTCCCATGGGGCTGCCCAAAGGGCCCACACATGGCATTAACCCCTGGCACAGGTTGGCACTAATAACCTCACTGTGCCAACCTGTGCCAGAGGCAGTGCCAACCCCCCCCCCCCCCCCCCCCCCCCCCCCCCCCCCCCCCCCCCCCCCCCCCCCCCCCCTTTATGCCTCTGCGAAGATCCCCTTGACTGATTCTCATTTTTAAACAGTTGTTGTAAACCTCGCCGAAATGACAACAC
The DNA here is from genome assembly GCF_047496885.1 of Scyliorhinus torazame. Lineage (NCBI taxonomy): Eukaryota > Metazoa > Chordata > Chondrichthyes > Carcharhiniformes > Scyliorhinidae > Scyliorhinus > Scyliorhinus torazame. Next base: position 135,357,547 of record NC_092717.1, read on the forward strand.
GTATGAATATTCAGTGAGAGGGGATCATGTAGTGGAGGGGGGGGGGGGGGCTAATTATATGCAAATGTATAAAGATGTATTACAATGAGATGCTTGCCCTTTGTGGGAGGGAACCTTGTTACATCATCGGCGAGGGCATGGAAAATCGGGAAACCCAATTTCGCCACCAAGAATCACGTTTCCCGACTCTCTGTGCCCGCATTGACATTCGCTCTGACCTGGGGTGACTGTATGTGTGGAGTTTGCACTTTCTCCCAGTGTCCGTGTGGGTTTACTCCAGGTGTTCAAATTTCCTCCCACCTTCCAAAGATGTGCAGGTTAGGTGGATTGGCCATTATAAGCTGTCCCTTAGTGTCCAAAAGGTTAATTAGGGTTACTGGGATATGGTGGGGCAGTGCGCCTAAGGTAGGGTGCTCTTTCTGAGGGTTGATGTAGACTCGATGGGCTCAATGGCCTCCTTCTGCACTGTAGGGGTTCTGTAAAAGAAAATTAACACAGGTGCAAAATCGTCCTTAATGCCTATTGCAAAAAAATGCATTCCTTTTCACTGACTGCTATGCCCAACAATTGTCTGGTTATTGCATGGCTGTTGTCAGAAACAATGAGCCATAATTTTCTGTCAAGATAACACTGTGACAAAAGCACTCATCATTAGTTAATGGTACACCAAATTCAGACTAGGTGTAGGTATGCAGCTAAAGTCAAATATTCAAATTTTTTTATCTGCGTTGAAATAGGCAGAAGATGCTCTGGCGGTCCCCTGGAAGACCCAAGAATTTCCCAGGAAGTTCAAATGCCTGATGGGCAATTACCCTGGGCAGGGAACCATCTGATACTCCGATTTAAAACGTGACTTAGAAGCATAAATACCCAGGAAATGTTTGAGGAATTAAAACCATTTCTAACTCCTGGGTAACTATTCTAGTGAACCCCCAGACCACCCACTGGAACCCCCGACTGCATCCATCACCCCCAAACTCCACTGGAATGCCGGACTACCCTGACCACCGCCGATTTAACCACCTGCCTCCTCAATTATCACCTGGCTCCCCTTCCGACCTCCCGACTATCCTCCCTAACCTCTTGAACCCTCGGCTATCCTCCCTATTCCCCAATGTGCTCTGACAATTCCCTACCTCAACAACCACCCACACCCAACTACTCCCACTACTGACCACCCTCCCAACTCCTTAAGTACCCTGCACTCCCAGCCCTACCCTCCTGATCCCCTAGCACCACTGCCACCCCACAACTACCCCCATATCCAAATACCCTCCCATCATCCCAGCTAACCCCCAATTGTTCATCTCCTCCGGACAACCCCCCTCAACCGCTGACTGTCCCTCAGTCTTGTCCATTTAGTCTAAGTATTCATTTAATGATGTGATGTGTTAATTACTGCCAGTCAGCCTCTCTGGTAGTGAAAAATTACTATTACAAGTGTGGAGTCTCATTATTTCAGGTTTGAGTTGTTGGAATGGTTAAAAAATGTGAAATTTTAAATTCAAAATATTTTTGCTTTTCCTTTCTGTCCTTTTTATGTTTCTTAACCTAATCTTTTTGTTCTGCCATTATTTCACTTTGGCATCTTATTTGATGTTGAGTTCATTCACTTGAATTTACTCTTCTTTCTCAGCCTATTCACTGTTAATTTCACAATCCTTCAATCTCATTTGTTAAAGAGAAACACACTTACTTGGCCTGTTCGCTCATGTCCCAGATGCGCTGGGCTGGATTTAATGTTTACCCCGCCAGTGCGTTTGAAAGCGGGGGAAGTTCATAAAATGCACCACGTGGCCTTCCCACCTACTCCAACTGTCTCCTATTTTATGGTGCCACGGAAGTGTCAGGCAGCCCATCTACCTTTGGGTCTATTGAGGCCCTTACTGGCCACTTTCGTGCATTAATCTGCCTTCCTTCTATTCTTCCCACGGCAGGGAGCGGCCCACATCCGGTGGGTAGCCTGACAGATTTTACTGAGCATGATGGAATGGGAAAGAAAGGAGGAACATTCTTTGGGCATCTTCCATGCCCATTGGAGGCAAGCAACAGGTTAAAGCCACCTTAAATCCTCCCCCATGGCCTCCCCCATGACTGCTCAGATCTGGTCCCCTCACCCCGCCTTGCTGGAGCTTGCCAGCCAATACCACGGACTTATCTTGGAAGTGCAGCTCCATAACCTCCTGTTGTTTGATGACTGCCTATAGTCCGAACATTGGCCATCATGGTGCCGCTGGGCGATTAGTTGGCAGCATAAAATGGCTAAGAGGTAGCTGGCTTTTGATAGGTGGGCTTGCGAGCGGCATTTTAGGCAGGTGTAGTAGGGGTGGGGCATTCTCTCAGCAGTTTACAATAGAAAATATTTAAAAACCTAGACATGTAAGGCCAACTGTCACAAATGGTCGGTGCTGTTACATCCCCTGTGAATGCAAATTATGGCCTAATGGCCATACGTCGCTGGGGACGTTTGCCTTTGCAAGGGTATATCTGTGTCATAGGGACCCATAAACAATGCAAATGAAAGAGGAAATTATGGAGTAGATGACTTGCCCCATTAGTTATGCAACTCCATGTTTTCCTGGAAATATTGGGCAGGATTCTCTCAGCCCACGCTGGGCCTGAGAATCGCCGTGCCGGGCGCGAATCGCGCGACGCCGGCCCGGCAATTCTCCGGAGAGCGGAGATTTGGCGCCATTGGCGAGTCCCGCTGGCGCTGTCCAAGTGTGGTCTTACCCGATGGGACCTTGGTGTGCATGCATCCAGCGGCGGCCTGGTGCGGGGGGGAAGGGGGGGTCCGAACCCGGGAGGGGCGTCCGCTGTGGCCTGGCCCACAATCGGGGCCTCCCGATCGGTGGGCCGGCCTCTCGGGCTGGGGGCCTCTTTTGCTTTGCGCTGACCCCTGTAGCCCTACGCCATGTTGCTTAGGGGCCGGCGCGGAGAAGGGAGCCACTGCTCATGCGCGCATTGGCGCCGGTCGCACTGCGCATGCGCAGACCCGCGGCGCCCATCTGATGCCGGCATTGGCAGCTGGAGTGGTGTGGGTCGTTCCAGTGCCGTGCTAGCCCCCTGTAGGGGTTTGAATCGCTGCTCCTGAGGGCATGTTGACACCGTCGTGAAATTTGCCAATGGTGTTATTGCAGGGCATTATGGTTAGGTGCCCATTCCTGCCATCATCATGATTTTAAATACTAAAAATCTGAGAATGAAGGCAATTTCCAGACTTGGTTATATCCATCTTCTTTATATCAGTGTACTTTAGCAGTTGTTTTTGGAGCAACTGAAGTAAAACTGCTTGGCCGAACCATCCAACTGATGGACAGAAGTGTGACAAATAATGCAGAATGGAGGAGAAAAAGTAATTTATAAACAAAAACTAAAATAATTGTCTCATGTCCAAATTTGGGCATGAACACAGAGGCACAACAATAGTTGTGCAGAAACATCTGTGCAAAGGGACCACACAGATTTGGTCTGAATGCCTCATCAGGGTGCACCCAGGATGCTGGGTGTGTCTGTCGTGTATCAGGAGGCTGGACATCAGTCCTTAAGAGGTCGAAGGTTAATAATAATAATCTTTATTAGTGTCACAAGTACATTTAGCACTGCTGCCTCACGGGTTCGATCCCGGTCACTGTCCTGGGTCATTATCTTTGGAGCACAGTGAGTCTGGGAGATGGGGGTAATAATTGGCTAGTAGCCATCCGCAGTATAAATGTGGAGTAAGGAGTAACACTCTAGCTCTCAAACTCCCACTCTCATCTTCCTGTCACCATGTTGGCAAGTCTATGCCCCAAGGATAATTGGTAATAGTTCTGTAATGTGTGTCAGTTGCAAAGTTTTAATATGTGGGAGGAAGGATTTCATGAGGCTGAAACACTCCATTAAGTTATGCAAACCTACACTATTAAAACAAAGAAAACTATTAAATCTAACACCAATAAATATTTTACTGCCCAGCATTTGTATCCGTATTGGAATAAGAATCCACAGGGCAGATCACTGCTGCATAGGACTGGACTCCAAAACCTCATGAAATGTAACCAGGAGACAGTTCACTATAAATCTGAAATTGATAACCCATGACTAATAAAAAACACTTTTTTCATAGATAATTGCTTATTTGAAGTTGAATGCAATGTTCACCATTTGTGGTCTGAACGAATTGGTTCAATCAAGTCAGAGCAATAAGATTCGGTTCATCTGTCTATGTTTCCAATGCTTTAGAAGCTATCAGAAAGGATTGTTTTATATTTCAGACTTTGATTTTCTCTTAAAACTGCCGAAGAGAATGTAGAAATCTGAGTAACAATTCTGTTGCCCTTCAAACATAAATGCTGAAATGTATTTTTCATAGAAGAAAACATAAGATTATTTCTGTGCCTGTAATATTTTGCCACATAGAGCACTTTGAGCGGGATTCTCCATTCCCAGAATACGTTCCCCGATGGGATGGAGAATCAGGCATCAGGGAAAAATTGGGGTTGGCGCCCTGCCTTGCTCTGACCCCTCACTAGCAGAATGAACGGGTTCCATGCCACATCTTCCTATCTCCCCATCCCTGGCCACACCCTCCACCCCCCGCTTCAGGGCATCCCCTATTCTCCCGCCCCCGGGAAACCTTGGGCGTCATTCTCCGCCGGCGGGAGTCTCCGTTTTGCCGGCGCCCGGGGGTTTCCTGACGGCGTGGGGCTGCCCCACAATGGGAAACCCCATTGATCGGCCGGTGTTACGGAGACTCCCGCCGGCCGGTCGGGGCAGAAATGTGGCGGGGCGGGTAGGAGAATTTCGCCCCTTGGATTTACAGTTCCGGGACTTAATTCCAGGCAGAGCAGTGCAGTACTGCTTCTGGCCACTGCAGCGTAGTTCCAGGTCGAGTTGGAGAGCAGTTGGCCAATCTGATTAGCCGACTGAGTCACAACTGGGACTCTTTTCCAAGGGCAGACTAAAGTACCACCCATTGCCAATCAATGCCTAGGTGAGTGTGAAATGGTAGTGGGAGTTAGAGGGTCAGTGGTTGAGCGTTAGGCGCTGACTCTTGGGATTGCAAATGCTGATTGCTCGACATCCTTAAAATTCTATCTCGTATTTAATTCAACAAATAATTTCACTTTTCATATAAATTACTTCCCACTCAATGAATACAGAGACAGATGTACAGTAGGTTAATTCTTTCCTGGAATCTACAATGAAGTTTCAGTTGTTCAGTCACTTAAATTACATTTACTAATTTGATGTATCTCAAAATTCCCTTGCACCTATAAAGGAGTTAACCTTACGCACCATATGTTACTGTCATAACACCCACGAGGACCATGGGGAAACAATCATTGATCTCCCCATGGGACCTATGGAGTACGAGCTCCCCTGGTAGGGGGCGGAGGCCAACCAATCTGGTGCTCATAATGAGCAAGGTATAAAAGCAGGCCCAACTCGGGGCCTGGTGTCACAAGTCCTCTCAGCTAGGATTGCACTGTGAGTGAGATGCTGCATTATGTAGACTATTGTAAATATGTCAATAAATTCTTCTTTGTTTACGACAGCTTTTCTCTGAGTTATTATACTTTCCTTCTTACCCCTCTCTCTTGTGCTAACTGTGGTTCCGGCAATTCTCTTTTAGTTGAACTGCAGTCCACATTCTCTGTCTGTATTGTGAATGATTGTTATTTTGAAAGCTTTTACTATAGGGGGTAATATTAAGTTAACCTGCTCAGCAGGAAACTAACAGGAACAGATGGCTGCCCATTTACACCTTGCCTGATTTAATTTTCAATTGAGGTCAATGCAAAATAAAATTGGGCAGTCAATATGAACCTGTCATGAGCCCTCAAGGCTGATAGGAATAAAAGTGACAATTATGTGTTCTTTCAGATGCTATCTTCTATTTAACCTCAATTTATATTTGCCTGCAACAATTGTGAATCCCTTTCATTCAAGAGTCCTGGGCTTTATAAACAGCTCTGCCACGCAATCAACAAAACTGATTTTTGTCTTTTCTCATCCAAATTTTCATGTTTTTATGCCAAATTCTTTTATGATTTTATTCATCTATTTCAAACCTTTCACTCTTCCACTCTTCTTTCCACCCTTCTTAATTCACTTCCTTCATTCCACCTCTCTATTCACTCTGTCCTGGGGCTACTTGTTATTTGCAGGAACTTGCTTTGCTGTTACATTGTGACATACAGCCAGAATTGATGACTGTTCTGGAATGAACTTTCCAACTTTTCCACTCAAAGAAGGCCTGCAACTGTTACACGTCTTTTGAGTGGGGAGGAAAAGCCATGAAAATGTTCCAAGTGCTGGATCCAAACTTCAGCTTCAAAGAAAATATCGGAGTTTGCTTCTGATTTACTTTCAGGCCCCCTGTTTTCCTCGTTGGTTAACAAAGTTTGAGTCATGCTCAGTTCTCAAGGCCTTATTAAACCAAATTTACTGGATTGCAGGAGGTGAATTTATTCACTATTTTCAGCATATTTCATGTGCATCAATGGGCAAATAAGTTTTTTTTTTTGGCAAAAAGAAATTGAGAATAAGTTGTTCCATTATAAAATTGCTTCCATTTCCCTCATGCTTTTTGGCCTTTTCTGCAATCGTCCCAAGTGACCTCTATTGCTTCTGTTAAGTAAGTGTTACAGCTCCAAGTTTCCTGGTATTGCACCTGCAATTCACTCATCATTGATTATATGAAGAATGAGAAGGTACAGCAGCTGCCAGTATTATCTGGGACTGACAGAGTTGAGGAATTTATGAGCCTGGAAAGTTTCATTAGTGACTTCTGCTGCCTGGTGAGAATTTTCTGATGTGATCCTTTTTTTTAACCATTTAAAATTCCACTTTGCACTACTTTTGACAGCCAGATCACCAAGGGTATTCAACCACAATCACACATGCGAGCACGTTTGGCCGCATGTCTCCCGGCACTCGCAGTGCCAAGAAACACATGGCTATTCAACGCGACTCACTTTGAATAAGGGACCAGAATGGGGACCACGCGGCCAGGGCCGCACATAGCCCCATTTGTTACAATGGGGCGCTCTGCTCACAGAAATCCCCAGTCGTCCTAATTTCCGAGGCTCTGAAAAGAATCCCCAACATCCCCCCAGCCCGAATGCAACATGGAGGGTCTCCCAGTCTCCCCCCAACACCCACAACAGGCAACCCCCACACCAGGCAACCCCGGCCCAATTGTGCGCACACAATAAATTCCAGCTTGGCACCTTGGCAGTGCTCCTGCCAGCACCACTTGGGCATCTTTACAGTGCCAGGCTGGTACTAAGGTAGCACTGCCAGAGTACCAGGCTGCCACTGCCAGGTTGGCACTGTCAGGGTACCCATGTGGCACCAGCAGTGCCAGGGAACCCCCTGCCCAAAGGGCATCAGGCTGAGGGCCTCCGATCCCCTTGGAGACCCCCACAAGTGCCGTTCTGTCTGGCCGCCGTTTCTGAGGACCAGTACCAAATGGCACTCAGGAAACCCCGTTGACCAAGGCAGCACCCAGAAGATCCTGCCACCTGTCAATGGCAAGCCCCCTCCACCACTGCAGAAAATGCCCCATGGAAAAGAAAATCCCGCCCAATGACTCATTAGTGACTGTTGTAATATAAGAAATGTGGCATCCAACTGTACACAGCAAGCTCCCACAAACAGCAATGTGATGATGACTAGATATTTTGTTTTTACGATGTTGATTGAGGGATAAATTTTGGCCAGGACACTAAGGATAGTTTCCCTATTTCCCTTCAAAATACTATGATTGGATCTTCCATGTCCACCTGAGAGGACTGACGGGAACCTTGGTTGAACGACTCAGCTGAAAGACAGCAGCTCCAACAGTGCAGCACTCCTTTAGTACTGTCAGAATTAATTTTTGGGCTTCACTCTCTAGAGTGAAAATTAAGCCACAACCTTTCGGCTGAGGTGAGAATGAGCCATAGCTGACATCAACCCCATTGTCAACCTGAACCTGACAATTCACCTCCATCTCCCACTACTTCTTTAGTATGCCCAGAAGCTCCCGAGCTTCCTCCACATATCTCTTCATAGGGTGATGTTTTTCCTTCTTTCACTCATGCCTCTTTGTTTTTTTGGTTGCATTTGTGCTCCTTCACAAAGTACAATCAGATTTTGACAGGCAGCTGGCACACTTGCAGTAATAATTTCACCCACCTTATCTGGGCATTCTATTCTAATAATTCTCTCAGGTGCAGGCAATGTGGCAATCTCTTCATTTTTCACTCAAAGGCTCCAGGAAATTTGATATGAAACAATGGAATGATGGGAGTGGGATGTGTGATCATAAAGGGGGGGGGGGCGTACAGAGGGTGTCTTGATGAGGATGCATTGCGTTTATTAACAGTCTCATTTATCCTTTCTTATTTATAGTGCAAAAGTGTGGAATTGAGTCAAGCTTCCATTTATATGGATACTTCAGCATTCACTTTAACAAGTAACGAACGTATTGTTCTCCTAGCTCTTCAGGCTGCAGTATCCTAGTGGCAGAGAACAAGATTCCCACTCTAAACCCGGCCTGTATATGATGTTAGTTCCCACCCTTCGCAAAGGAAAATAGGGCGGTGGGATCATCTAAGCAGGCAAAATTCCTAACCGTCGTTATTTCTCTGATTGATCCAAAGAATCAAAGCCCTGTTCCCATTCCAAATGCATTTAAGTGTATATTTGGTGCGGACCAATGAGCACATGACATGGAAGTGTTATTATGTTAATTAGAGTAGCTTGTGAAATGACTCTGCAACCGCAACATTATTTATAGCCAATTCCATTAAAGTATATGGCTGTCAATTCTGGAATAATTAAATGATTCAGATCAATTTTTAGGTATGCATTAATTTATCCGTGTTCAGGTACTTTGCATGGTTGGATAGCATGTCACGTTTTATTTATAGCTGTAATGCTTCATTAGGTTTATATAAACTCAAAGAAGCACTGCAATATAGGGGTTTAGTTGATGTATTCTCTCCAGGTTGATCTACTGATAGTATTCAATCATTGATCATTACATTTGTTTTATCTCCAGCTCCCCCTAGATTCACAGTTAAACCAAAGAATCAGGAAGTCATTGAGGGGCAGACAGTCGATTTTGACTGTGCGGCTGAAGGTAATCCAACTCCAGTCATCGCTTGGACTAAAGCAGGTATTTTACACAAAGTGGACTTTATTGTGCACTACATTTGGGTTGTTCCATAATTGATTCATAAGAACATTTTACATTTGAATTTTAGGTTGTATCACTGCTGTCTGCAAATGTTTTGAAGAATAATATTGTTCAAACCCAATATTTGCTTCACGGATAACTGCTACCCTTTTAAAATTTTGACATTCAACATCTCAGAACTTCCTTCTCCTAAGGTTCTGATCACCATCCATTCACAGATCCTTTTAACACAAGGGTTGGAATATTCCCCTCCCACCCTAAGTTCCATGGCAGAATGAGAAAACAGGAGTAATTCACATGTGGAGCCGGGCAAGCTTTTATGTGCAATTGTGCAGTCCCTGCCTCATCAGGTGCACAATGTGCACAATTTGCATTAAGACTCAAGTCGGGGTGGGCAGGAAGTCTGACTCCCCTGTATCATGTCTGGTCGCCATATTTAAAAGTTACCCGGACAGCCCTTCACTAACTGGAAAAAGTTAAGGATGAGTTGGAGAACACAGCAAGCCATAGCCGCCCACTTCAGCAATGCATGCTTGGATAATTTCCTGGAGGCAGTTTATTTAAAGTTCTCTTTAAGCTGCACTTGGCATTTAAGACTACTCCATCTCACTCCTCACTTGTCCTATGTGTATGGTGGTTGGATTTTAGGGAGTCTTATGGTCAGTTTACAGCCACAGAATTAGCAGCCTGTGACTTGCTTTTTCATCATATGTGCTCCCAATCCAACTATCTGGCTTTATGCAGGAGAAGGTGGCCCACCACAGGAGGAGAAAGAGCAAACAGGAAGGGGGGGGGTGGATAATTGGCAAGACAGGACCATGACCATACCTGTACCAATAGCAAGGTTGGCGTCCCCCAACCATCCGGTTAGAAAGCATGTATACTCCAGACAACCTTGGAAAATCAACATGATGATGAGTGCCAAGTTTGGGCTAGCCTAGGCAGTCAATCATTCTCTCCTCCTCCCATTCTAGGTGCTAGCAGGAAGAGGGTGGGCCCCATTCTAGGTGCTAGCCTAGAAGATAGCCCCAGCCTGCAGGAGACCACAGAAGAGAATGAGAGTGACTTCTCACCTGCAGCACCAACACAGCATTTACCTGCACCCTCCATCAGCCCTCATTGAGTCATAGATCACCTCACACTTGTCCACAGCAGGAGAAGAAAGTGACAATCAAGGTCTCTGGCACTCGGACGACTGCTGGAGAACTGCTTCGAGGACTGCTAAGTCTGAGTCAGGTGATGAGCCTCTGGAGGGGTCATGGAGAAGATGCTGGAGCATCAGTGAGATGCAGGAGAATATCATACAGATGTCAGAGGCCATCAACAGAGTGACATGCAAGACATTTGTGTGCTCTCAGATGTCATGGCTCTGATATGTGAGCGCATCAAAGTCTCCATGGGGAGGATGGTGGATACCATGGAGACCCTGGAACAGCAGAATGCTCAGATTGGTTTGGATTGGTTTATTGCCACCTGTACCGAGGTGAAGTGAAAAGTATTGTTCTGCATGCAGCTCAAACAGATCATTCCGTACATGAAAAGAAAATGCATAATAGGGCAAATATAAAATACACAATGTAAATACACAGACACAGGCATTGGGTGAAGATGTGCAAAGAGGTCAGATCAGTCCATAAGAGGGTCATTTAGGAGCCTGGTAAAGGCGGGGAAGAAGCTATTTTCGAATCTGTTAGTGTGGGTTTCTGTCAGAGATGCAGTCAAACATGCACTCCATTGCTGTAGCTATGGATGAGCCTTTGCAGTGGCTACATGAGAGGGTGACAGGGCACATCAACTTCCATGAAGCTCCCCTTATCCTGAAGGAGTCAGGAAGGGGTCCTCAGACACCCAAAGGGAGGAGGCGCATCAGGCAGATATCCCGGGGGTATTGACCCAGGAATCTCAAAGGGTGTCTAGGTGTTCAGAATCTTCTCTCCCTGTGACCCCAACGACTCCAGCTGCTCAGGCCGAGGAGGATGCACCTGCCCCTGAACAGGAAACCCAAATCAGGCCAGGATCCACCAGGCCTCGGCCCTCCAGAGGATGCCCGCCAAAGTCACCATTAACTAAGGGTTAATATATGTATACAGAGAGCCACTAGAGGGAGCTAGTCTCAGAGGTATATAAGAGAGAGGGCAGAGCGTTGTGGAGCAGAAGGTTGGAGCAGGAGCAGAGCTGGGAGTATTGAAGATAGTGAGAGAGCAAGAGAGTAGTTAATGAGTTAGTGAGTTAGATGAATATAGTTTATGTGCGTTTAATTTTGTTAGTTTACAAGACCCGTTGTTCTCTGATCAACACTACACATCAAAGCCACCTGGTTAGAGCAAGGCAGAGAACAACACATGGCACCAGGAGTTTGTCCCTAAAAACTAGAATAGGTAGATTAGCGAAGACACTGTAAACTAGAAACGAGAAGATTGAACAAAGCAATCAAGCCTCGACAGCTAACAGAACATCCATGAAGCACGATGGAGAGTGCAGAAACCAGATCATCTCATAACAGATGGTAATCTATGTCCCAACTGGGCTCCCTTTAAAACTCAATTCCACGTAGTCCTGAAAACATTTGTGGGCTTCCAGCACTAGAAAGGCCAGTGAACAACTGAAAAAGCGGGAAAATGTAATGCTGGGAGATTCTGTGAAAGTGTCCTGTGTGGGTACAACAAGTAAAATAGATGCACAGAAATGCTGAATCGGGAAAGTAGCGTGAAAATTCTCGAGTCCGTTGCAGCTGTGGCGCACTGGAAGTGAAGGCCAGTTTGTGCGAATTGGACTTTGAACGTTCTGCACGTGTACGGGACCAAATTGCACATGTGCACATTGAAAGAAGATGCGATTCGGAGAATTACCATTCTGTGTGAAAAGTTGCAAATGCGCACTTGAAAAAAGAGCGCACACTGGCCGAGGATCGTTATGCGCATGCACACTGGAAGTGCGTGCGTGACGTCACTGGTGTGATGACGTCAGGCTGTTGTAGCTCCGCCCCCTTAAAGGGACAGTGCCCGGCAATGAAAAAAAACAGTTTTAAAATGCAGCAAACTGAGTGAATCTCCACCACCAGCAGAACAACACTCGTGCAGCAGTAGTAACATGACAGTATACAGCATGGAAGAAGCAGTTGGTACAGGAAATGAAAAATCTTACATTGACTGCAGGAAGACCAGCAATGTCCAAAGAAAAGATAAAGAGTTGGAAAACTCAACCAAAGACAGCGAACACGAGCAGTTCGGAGAAGAGGACCTTATGATGGAAGGGAGGTCATTGAAGAATCCAATTGTAGTGTTAAATAAATAGTTTTATTAGTTTATAAGACTCGTTCTTTGATCAACACTACACATCAAAGCCATCTGGTTAGAGCAAGGCAGAGAACAATACAGAAAATTGCAAAGTATTGGAAAATTATCCAAGAACTGGGATTTCCTTTTAGATTGCTGCTCTTTCAGGACAGTAAAATGGCTTCTGAGAGGTTATTGTCTCAAGTTCTCCTTTAAAATACTACACTTTAATGATTCTTGTGGAGAAACCAGACCCCTTTAAGACCTGCCAGCTCGACAATTCTGTTTTATATAAATTGTGTTCACAGGATTTGGCTATCTTCTTTAATTTACATATGCTGGATTATGCCCCAAACCTACTGCAGGTAATTGATGCCACAATATAAGTGGTGCTAGAAGCTGCAGGAAGGCATCTCTGAGTGGAAGTCATTTTAAGTGGTGTCACTTTGCCTGCATGTACATTCAAACTTTGGCCATTCAGTTGCTAATTTCACCCAACTCTGCTAAAAATATTGCTTTTCACTGGGGGATAATGATTTTCCAGGGAGGTACTGAGATTTAGAGGATGAAATGGAAGAGGCTAGGACTGAGGCCCTTGAAATCAGATGTAATAGAACATTTTGCTTTTTAAAAACTTCATTTACGGGATGTCGGCGTCGCCCTTCAGAAGATGGTGGTGATTTGCCTTCTTAGACTACTGCAGTCCTTGAGGTGTAGGTACGCCCATTGTACTGTTAGGGAGGCAGTTCCAGGATGTTGCCCCAATAACAGCGAAGGAACGGCAATATATTTCCAAGTCAGGGTGGTGAGTGACTTGGTGGGGTTCTCAGGTATCTGCTGCTCATGTTCTTCTCGATGGTAGTGGTCGTGGGTTTGGATGGTTCTGTCTGAGGAACCTTGGTGAGTTACTGCAGTGCATCTTGTAGATAATACACACGGCTGCCACTGCTCATCGGTGGTGGAGGATTTGAATGTTTGTGGAAGGGGAAGCAATCAAACCGACTGCTTTGTCCTGGATGGTGTTGAGATTCTTAAATGTTGTTGGAGTTGCACTCATCCAGGCAAGTGGTGAGCATTCCATTACACTCCTGACTTGCGCCTTGTAGATAGTGGGCAGGCGTTGGGAGGGTCAGGAGGTGAGTTACTCGTCATAAGACTCCTAGCCTTTGACCTGCCCTGGTAGCCACAGTATTAATATGGCTTGTCCAGTTCAGTTTCTGAACAATGCTAACCCCCAGGATGTTTTTTTTAAATACATTTAGAGTACCCAATTCATTTTTGCTCAATAAGGGGGCAATTTAGTGTGGCCAATCCACCTACTCTGCACATAGAACATAGACATAGAAAAATACAGCACAGAATAGGCCCTTTGGCCCACGATGTTGTGCTGAACCTTTGTCCTAGATTAATCATAGATTATCATTGAATTTACAGTGCAGAAGGAGGCCATTCAGCCCATTGAGTCTGCACCGGCTCTTGGAAAGAGCACCCTACCCAAAGTCAACACCTCCACCCAACACTAAGGGCAATTTTGGACACTAAGGGCAATTTATCATGGCCAATCCACCTAACCTGCACATCTTTGGACCATGGGAGGAAACCGGAGCACCCGGAGGAAACCCACGCAGACACTGGGAGGAAGTGCAGACTCCGCACAGACAGTGACCCAAGCCGGAATCAAACCTGGGACCCTGGAGCTGTGAAGCAATTGTGCTATCCACAATGCTACCATGCTGCCCTTAAGAACAAATAAATCTACACTATATCATTTTACCATAATCCATGTACCTATCCAATAGCTGCTTGAAGGTTCCTAATGTTTCCGACTCAACTACTTCCACAGGCAGTGCTTTCCATGCCCCCACTACTCTCTGGGTAATGAACCTACCTCTGACATCCCCCCTATATCTTCCACTATTCACCTTAAATTTATGTCCCCTTTGTTCCACCCGGGGAAAACGTCTCAGACTGTCTATCTATTCCCCTGATCATCTTATAAACCTCTATCAAGTCGCCCCTCATCCTTCTCCGTTCTAATGAGAAAAGGCCTAGCACCCTCAACCTTTCCTCGTAATACCTACTCTCCATTCCAGGCAACATCCTGGTAAATCTCCTTTGCACCTTTTCCAAAGCTTCCACATCCTTCCTAAAATGAGGTGACCAGAACTGCACACAGTACTCCAAATGTGGCCTTACCAAAGTTTTGTACAGCTGCATCATCACCTCACGGCTCTTAAATTCAATCCCTCTGTTAATGAATGCTAGCACACCATAGGCCTTCTTCACAGCTCTATCCACTTGAGTGGCAACTTTCAAAGATGTATGAACATAGACCCCAAGATCTCTCTGCTCCTCCACATTGCCAAGAACTCTACCGTTAACCCTGTATTCCGCATTCATATTTGTCCTTCCAAAATGGACAGCCTCACACTTTTCAAGGTTAAACTCCATCTGCCACTTCTCAGCCCAGCTCTGCATCCTATCTATGTCTCTTTGCAGCCGACAACAGCCCTCCTCACTATCCACAACTCCACCAATCTTCGTATCATCTGCAAATTTACTGACCCACCCTTCAACTCCCCCACCCAAGTCATTAATGAAAATCACAAACAGCAGAGGACCCAGAACTGATCCCTGCGGTACGCCACTGGTAACTGGAATCCAGGCTGAATATTTGCCATCCACCACCACTCTCTGACTTCTATCGGTTAGCCAGTTCGTTATCCAACAGGCCAAATTTCCCACTATCCCATGCCTCCTTACTTTCTGCAGAAGCCTACCATGGGGAACCTTATCAAATGCCTTACTAAAATCCATGTACACTACATCCACTGCTTTACCTTCATCCACATGCTTGGTCACCTCCTCAAAGAATTCAATAAGACTTGTAAGGCAAGACCTACCCCTCACAAATCCGTGCTGACTATCCCTAATCAAGCAGTGTCTTTCCAGATGCTCAGAAATCCTATCCTTCAGTACCCTTTCCATGACTTTGCCTACCACCGAAGTAAGACTAACTGGCCTGTAATTCCCAGGGTTATCCCTATTCCCTTTTTTGAACAGGGGCACGACATTCGCCACTCTCCAATCCCCTGGTACCACCCCTGTTGACAGTCCTGCTTGTACAGGTCCCACCTTCCCCAGAATGCGCTCCAATTATCCAAATACCTGAAGCCCTCCCTCCTACACCATACCTGCAGCCACGTGTTCAGTTGCACTCTCTCCCTATTCCTAGCCTCGCTATCACGTGGCACCAGCAACAAACCAGAGATGACAACTCTGTCTGTCCTGGCTTTTAACTTCCAGCCTAACTCCCTAAACTCATTTATCTTTGGGTTGTGGGGGTGAAACCCACGCAAACACGGGGAAAATGTCCAAACTCCACACTGACAGTGACCCAGAGCCGGGATCGAGTTTGGGACCTCGGCACCGTGAGGCAGCAGTGCTAACCACTGCAACGCCATGCTGCCCCCCCCCCCCCAACTCCGCCACCCCCAGGACGTTAGTTGTGGGGAATTCAGCGATGGTAATGTCATTGAATGTCAAGGGGCGATTGTTAGATCCTCTCTTGCAGGAGATGGTAAATGCCTGGCACTTGTATGGCGTGAATGTAGCTTGTTACTTGTCTGTCCAAGCCTGGACAGTGTCCCAGTGTTGCTGCATTTGGACATCAACTGCTTCATTATCTGAAGCGTCGCGAGTGGTGCTGGACATTGTGCAGTCATCTGCAAACTTCTCCACTTCAGACCTTATGATGGAAGGGAGGTCACTGATAAAACAGCTGAAGATGGTTGGGCCGAGGACACTACCCTGAGGAACTCCCGCAGTGATGTCCTGGAGCTGAGATGATTGACCTCCAACCACCACAACCATCTTCCTTTGCACCAGGTCTGACTCCAACCAGCAGAGTTTTCCCCCTGATTCCCATTGACTCCAGTTTAGTTAGGGCTCCTTGATGCCATACGCGATCAAATGTTGCTCCACACGTTACTGTAAAACTTATAAGGAAAGTATATCAGCCTGCAGCTCACTCCCACCTGGGGAACAGCACCGTCTGCATCAGTTGAAAGTCAGCAGTATCATGAGTTTTTGTTTTGGGGGGGCTGTATTCTTCCAAGCATTATCAGGTTATCTTTGCCAGTTTAATCAGATGTTATTACAGTGTATAGCTCCCTAATGCCCTGTTCTGAAATGTTTTACGAGGCCACTGACACAGCGGGCAGGGGAGTGTCTCTGGATGTTGTCTATATGGACTTTCAGATTAAATTTGATAAGGTTCCACACAAAAGATTATTATCTCTATATTTTTTAAAGGGGGGTGGGTGTCACCAGTAAGGCCTACATTTTTTGCCCATGTCTAATTTTCCTTGAACTTAATGGCTTACCAGCCCATTTCAGAGGGCAGTTAAGAGTCAACACATTACTGTGGATCTAGAGTCACATGTGGGCAGACTGGGTAAGGAGGGCAGAGTTTCTTAGTTAAAGAACATCAGTGAACCAAATGGGTTTCAACAACAATCAATGATTGTTGTCATGGTAACAATTACTGAGATTAGTCCAGATGTATTAGCTGAATTTAAAGTCCACTAGCTGCCATGGGATTTGAACAGAGCATTAGCCTGGGCCTCTAATTACTGGTTCAGTGACATTGACACCAGGCCAATACCTGCCTGGTAGTGCAAGGAATTGGAGGTAACCATATGAGATGGACTGGTAATTGGCTGGGATGCAGAATACATCCCAAAGATAAAGAGGATTTGCTCTGATAGGCAGGACATTGTAATGACTTAGGCCAGGCCTTTGAGATTGGCCAATTAGAATATGAGTTCCTTGATTAGTGGCCCCTGTCTGTATATAACAGGGAGTGTCAGATCCTCTGCACTCCCGGTGTAGACAGCAAGCTGAATGCACCTGATTGTTCGGCTGGTAGTTTTGTAAATAAAAGGAATTCTGGTGACGGGACTTCTGCCTCTGTGAACTTATTACAGTGGCGACGAGGAAAATGGAACGACCCAAAGGAACCTGCTCATTAGCAGCCTCCACATATTGAGGGGAAGCCACTGACAGGCAAAATGCCTTTAATTGGGAAGTTGGATCTTTTGACCCTGCAGTGGTAGACTGGGCCCAATATGTAGAGCGGATGAAGTACTTCTTCAGAGCAAATGATATGGTTCCGGATGAAAAGCAGCGGATCATTCTGCTGACCGCGTGTGGACCAGCAGCCTTTGCCATTATGCGCAGTCTCACTTTTCCGGAGGCACTGGACACAAAAACTTTCCAGGAATTGACGGACTTAATGAAAGAGTACTATGACCGTAAGCTGCCTCTGATCCTGCGAAGGTACCAGTTTTACTCAACATTCCGAGACACTGGCGAGTCAGCCACTAACTTTTTAACAAGATTAAGGCAATCAGCCGAGGTGTGCGAATTTGGCCTGACACTAAATGAGATGCTCCAAGACCTGTTGGTGTGCGGAATAAATAATTTAGCAATACAAAAACGTCTGCTTGCAGAAGCAGAGCTGGATTGCAAACAAGCATTGCAGCTGGCTTTGTCCTTAGAAAAAACGGCAAGTGAAGCATATGAGTTACAGGGTACTCCAATGGAGGTAGACGTCCACAACAGTGAAACTGAGTTAAGGAACTACTGCTGGAGGATAGGCAACTACATAGCAATGCTCAGGAATGACTCAGACTAAGGAACCCAGGCCCACTCGCAGAACCACTCCCAAGCAAGAGAAAATTAGGACCAGACAGATGGCAGCCCCTGCAGTTTTTCGCCCAGCAAGATATTGTAGTTGTTGCCAGAGATCGGAGCCAGAAAGGAGAAATAGAAGTGCAAAACCAACATCTTGGAGAAGGATGCATAGGCCGGGGTACAGAAGAATGCACACCCTAGAAGCCTCACCTACCTCCGATGAGGAACAACTAAATTGTGTGGCGATGGTTAAATCAAAACCCATGAAATTATCCATTACGTTGAATGGACCTCCCACATTAATGGAAGTCAACATGGGAGCAGCCGTATCAGTAATAGGGGAAACAGTATTGAATAAAACTCGCACTGATCTCCAACCCTTATCCCTAACTAGGACCTCGGCAAAACTGAGGACATACACAGGGGAACCACTGAGAGGGTTGGGCACAACACATGTGCCTGTGACTTATGGAGAGCAACTGGTTAGGCTGCCTTTAATGGTAGTGAAAGGTACGGGACCAAGCTTATTGGGATGAAACTGGCTAAAAGATCCAGCTGGATTGGGTAAACATTTCTTTTAATGGAAAATGGTTGCCGGAGTGAACTCCTGTGCAGATACCCAGAGGTTTTCCGAGAAGGGCTCGGAACAATAAAGGGAGTAAGGCGACATTACACATAGATCCAGAGGCAGTCCCAAAATTCTGCAAGGCCTGACTGGTACCCATCGTGTTAAGGCAGAAAGTTGATACGGAAATCAAAAGATTGGAGCAGGAAGGAATAATAAAACAGGACCAGTTTGCAGAATGGACGGCACCCGTGGTACCTATCCTTAGGCTGGAAGGCTCGGTCCGCCTTTGTAGCCATTTCAAACAAAAGATTAATCTGTACTCACAACTGGACAAATACCCAATTCCCCAGATTGAGGATTTGTATGCAAAGCTGGCTGGAGGACTCCTATTCTCAAAGCTGGATATGATCCACACATATCTA
This sequence comes from Scyliorhinus torazame, assembly GCF_047496885.1. Lineage (NCBI taxonomy): Eukaryota > Metazoa > Chordata > Chondrichthyes > Carcharhiniformes > Scyliorhinidae > Scyliorhinus > Scyliorhinus torazame. The sequence continues at coordinate 135,376,681 of NC_092717.1, forward strand.
CAGCTGAAGCTGGACGAAGAATCACAAAAATTCTCAACGATAAACACCCTGAAGGGCCTTTTTCAGTATACAAGATTACCCTTCGGGGTATCGTCAGCTTGTGCGATATTCCAGAGGACAATGGAGAATATATTGCAAGGGTTACCACAGGTCGCCATTTACCAAGCCGATGTCTTCATTGCGGGAAAAACAAAGGCAGAACACCTGCAAAACCTGGAGGAAGTCCTTAGGAGGTTTCAGCAGCAGGCGTTTCTCAGGGAGAAATGTGTTTTTCTAGCACCTCAAGTAACGTATCTGGGATACAAGGTTGACAAGTCAGGGCTACACCCTTTGGAGGATCGGGTGAGGGCGATTAAAGGTTCCCCGGCCCCCACCACAATCCAGGAGTTAAGGTCTTTTTTAGGACTGGTGACATATTATGGAAAGTTCATACAGAACAGAGCTTCCATCCTGGACCCCCTGTACCAATTACTAAAAAAAGGCAAGCCTGGGAGTGGTCCGCCCACCAAGACAGGGCTTTCAAGAAGGTAAAACAACAGCTCTCCTCAGAAAACATCTTGGCACACTACGACCCCAGGAAAGAGTTGGTGCTCACTTGCGACACGTCTCCATATGGCGTTGGGGCAGTTCTGGCACAAAGGGCAAAAAGGACAGGAAGGCCCTATACCGCTTGCTTCCAGGACGTTACCAGCAGCAGAGCGAAGGTATGCCCAAATTGAAAAAGGACTGGCTGTGATCTTCGCGGTGAAGAAATTTTACCAGTACTTGTATGGGCGTAAATTCACAATAATCGCAAACCACAACCCGTCCTGGGCTTGCTGAAAGAAGACAAAGCAATACCACCAATAGCAATAGCCAGATCCAACCCAGGGCCCTACTACTGGCAGCATGCCAATATCGATTGGAGCATCAGCCAGGAACCTGGGTGGCAAACGCTGATGCACTAAGCAGGCTGCCATTACCGGACACCTCGCCATTGGTACCCAGAATAGAAGAAATGGTGATGACACTACATTTCCTGGACACCCTTCCAGTGGCCGCACAAACCATTTGTTTGTGGACTCAAAGGGACCTTGTTTTAGCAAAAATAAAACACATGGTGCTAACGGGTGAGATGGAAAGACCGGTCCAGGCGGAATTCCACCTTTACTGGAGCAGAAGAGAGCAGATCACCGTGGAAGACAGGATCCTGCTATGGGGGGCTCGAGTAATCGTTCCAAGCCAAGGCCATTGAGCCGTACTGGCTGAACTATATCACGGGCACCCTGGAGTCTCAAAAATGAAGATGCTAGTCGGGAGCTATGTCTGGTGGCCGAGCCTGGACACCGACATTGCGGCATTGGTAAGCCGGTGCCAAGAATGCCAACAAGGGCAGAAGATGCCACCAGCAGCCCTGCTACACCCATGGGGTTGGCTGGGTAGACCATGGTCGTGACTTCATGTCGATTTTGCAGACCCGTTTATGGGTTCAATATTTTTTTTGATCGTAGACGCCCATTCCAAATGCGCAAACACAACAGCAACCATCAAAAAACTTTGCACCTCGTTTGCAACTCATGATGTCCCGGAGGTGTTAGTTTCAGATAATGGATTGGTTTTCACCAGCCAGGAGTTCACTAAATTTATGGAAGTCAAATGGCATTCGGCACATAAGGACGGCACCATACCACCCGACATCAAATGGGTTGGCGGAGAGAGCCGTCCAGACCCTAAAAGCCAGGTTGAAAAAACAGTCAGCAGGATCAGTAGAGACTAAACTGTCGCACTGGCTAGTCGACTACAGGATAACCCCACACACCACAATGGGAATAGCACCGGCTGAGCTGCTAATGGGCAGACGACTCCGAACCAGGCTGAGTCTATTATTCCCAAATTTAGGCAGAAGACTCGAACAACACCAAGAGGCCCAATGTAGAGGCCACAACAACACTCGCCGAGAAAGGCAGTTCAATGTGGGTGAAAAGATATGGGTCAGAAATGTTGCCAATGGCCCCATATGGTTAGCAGGAATGGTCAAGGCCATGACAGGACCTGTGTCATATGAGATGCATGTGGGAGAACACTTAGTAAAAAACCACCTGGACCAGGTGCGGGCCTCAGATTTGTTTCCTCCCCCAGATCTGACTCCGATCTCCGAGTCCTCCCCAACAAACTATTCCCGCCCCTCTGGCATCACTGGTGAGGATATCGGACTCTGATATGGACACCGTGGATGATGCTGCAGCTGTGCCCCTGCTGCCGAGGAAGGGGGCGAATCGCTCCTCAGATGCTCACATCGGAAAAGATGGGCGCCTAGACATTATACCCCCCCGACATCGGAGGCCGAAGTGGAGGATCCGGACCTAGCGCAGAAACAAAGCAGGAGACCCATGAGTCACGAGGACCATGGGAGTTCCTCAGACTTTGTGGGGGGGGGGGGGAGGGTGTAATGACTTAGGCTAGTCCTTTGAGATTGGACAATTAGAATATGAGTTCCCTGATTAGTGACCCAATCAGGGAACCCCTTTCTTTGTATATAACCGGGAGTGTCAGATCCTCTGCACTCCCGGTGTAGACAGCAAGCTGAATGCACCTGATTGTTCGGCTGTTGGTTTTGTAAATAAAAGTAATTCTGGTGAAGGGCTGGAATGGTTTGCGCCGTTCTTGGTGCTGGCGTTGCGCCATCCCGCCAATTGCAGGAGAATCCCGCCCATAGGCTTTAGAAATAGTTCATGGCAAATTTACCAGAATGATACATGGTCTCATGAACACAGAGCCATGACAATTAGGAACAAGAACTACTTGGGCCCTTGAATCTGCACCCCCCACCCCCCTCCCCGCCCCTCCACCCTGGTTTGATAAGATCAGGGCTGATCTTCCCTTTTCACCCCTCATAACCTTGGGCTCCATCGTTGATCCAACATCTATGTAACTCCCCTTTGAATATAGTCAATGATGCAGCTTTCACTGCTTTCGGGGGAAGAGAATTCCACAGAGTAATGACCCTCTGAGAGAAAAATAATCTCCTTATCGTGGTCTTAAATGGGAGGCCCCTAACTTTTAAACTGGATCCCCCTAGTGCTGGATTCACCTATAAGGGGAAACGTCTCAGCATCTACCTTGTCAGGTCCCCTCAGGACCCAAAGTTTCAATAAGATCACCTTTCATTCTCCACACTCCAATGGATACAGGCCCAACCTACTCAACTATTCTTTATAAAATAACCCCTTCATCCCAGGAATCAGGCAAGTGAACTTTCTCTGAACTGCTTCTAATGCAATTATATCCTGCCTTAAGTAAGAAGATTAAAACTGTACACAGTACTCCAGCTGCAGTCTAACTAAGGCCCTGTACAATTGCAGTACACCTCCTATGGCATATGCCTGCTCCTAATTTGTATATTCCTTTCGATACCCTTGCAATAAATGCCAACATTTCATTTGGCTTCCGAATCACTTGCTGCAGATTTGTAAGAATGTCTTGTGATTCATGTATCGGGACACAAGTTCCCACTGTACTGAAGGGTTTGCAATCTGTCTTCATTGAATCATAGAATCCCTGCAGTGCAGAAGTGGCCCATCGAATCTGCACTGATCCTCTGAAAGAGTACCATACCTAGGTGTGGTAAACTACTGTATTGTATTGTGTTATACTGTTGTATTGTTACATGCCTGGGCTCGTCCCTGCTGGCTCCGCCTGTGGCTCCTCCCTTCGGGCTCATGTATAAAGGTGGCTGATCTCCGCCTCTGATCCAGTTCGGGATCAGAGGCCAGGAGGCATGCTGTTTAGTGTATTAAAGCCTCAGTTACGTTAACCAGTCATCGTGTGTTCATTGATGGCATATTACTAGGCCCATGTCCCCACCCTATCCCCGTATCCCAGTAATCCCACCTAATCTTTTGGACACTAAGGGGCAATTTAGCGTGGCCAATCCACCTAACCTGTGTACCTTTGGACTGTGGAAGGAAACCGGGGTCACTCGAGGCCGGAATTGAACCCAGATCCCTGGCACTGTGAAGCAGCAGTGCTAACCACTGTGCCACCATGCCACCCTTCATTTAAACAATACACTGCTTTTCTATTCTTCTTGCCAAAATGAACAGGTACAAATTTTCCCACATTATACTCGAAGAGACAAAATCTTTGCCCACTCATTTAAACTATCTAAATCCATTTGTAGACACTCCACATCCCCTGGACAACTTATTTCCACCCTATCTATGTGACATCAGCAAACTTAAAGATTTTAATTATGGCAGTATAAAAAGTCACGAGGCCCGAGAAGTAAATTAAACAGCATTTAATAAGTCAACATGAAGTAAAGGCCGTAACGCAACTTACAGCTCACAGGCCCCAGTCGCGACTACCAGAAGTGCCGATCCCAATTTGGGCCTGCTTTAATAGGGCAAATTTACAAGCCCCAGCTGGGCAGGCCTCAGCCCACGAGCAGAGGAACTCACATTCCACGAGTCCCATGGCAAGATCAATTGAGGTGTACCATGGGTCTCATGAGTGTTACTATAGGCAGGCTGCAGATACTTGGCTAGTATTCCCTAGAGAATGGAAGTTTGAAGGGTCATCCAATTGGAATGTTTAAAAGATATACGGATTCAATTTGCAGATCAAGCAAAACTAATTTTCCAGCTTGGGAAATCTGGAACAAAAGGGTACAATCTTGAAAGTTGAGCAGTACTTTTTCACATAAATGATAGTAGAAATCTAAAATTCTCTCCCTCAAAAGGCAGTGGATGCGGATTCAATTTTAATTTTCGTGACTGAAGTACAAAATTTAATGAGTTGAGGATATCAAGGAGGGTGAATGGTAAATGAGTTGTGATCAGCTATGAAGCAATTTAAAAACAGAATGGATTCAAGAAGCTGAAATGCCTTCTTCTGGCCCTATGTCCCTTTGTAGAGGCTGCACAATTTACAGATGGAGATTGAGAGCTATACACAGATTGGCTGAATTTCACTATTGCCAGGAACAATTAATGGAACATGTGACACTCAAAGTCCCAGATAACAAGTGGCTCAGTTTTATCAACAGGAAAGTTTTCACTCTATTTATATCTAGCAACAGTGATACTGGTCATGTTATAGAATCCCTACAGTCCAGAAAGAGGTCATTTGGCCCATTGAGTGAGCACTGACCCTCTGAACATAAGAACATAAGAACTAGGAGCAGGAGTAGGCCATCTGGCCCCTCGAGCCTGCTCCGCCATTCAATGAGATCATGGCTGATCTTTTGTGGACTCAGCTCCACTTTTCGGCCCGAACACCATAACCCTTAATCCCTTTATTCTTCAAAAAACTATCTATCTTTATCTTAAAAACATTTAATGAAGGAGCCTCAACTGCTTCACTGGGCAAGGAATTCCATAGTTCACAACCCTTTGGGTGAAAAGGTTCCTCCTAAGATCAGTCCAAAATCTACTTTCCCTTATTTTGAGGCTATTCCCCCTAGTTCTGCTTTCACCCACCAGTGCAAACAACCTGCCCACATCTATCCTACCTATTCTCTACATAATTTTATATGTTCCTATGAGATCCCCCGCATCCTTCTAAATTCCAACGAGTACAGTCCCAGTCTACTCAACCTCTCCTCGTAATCCAACTGCCTCAACTCTGGGATTAACCTAGTGAATCTCCTCTGCACACCCTCCAGTGCCAGTAAGTCCTTTCTCAGGTAAGGAGACCAAAACTGAACACAATACTCCAGGTGTGGCCTCACTAACACCTTATACAATTGCAGCATATCCTCCCTAGTCTTAAACTCCATCCCTCTAGCAATGAAGGACAAATCTCCATTTGCCTTCTTAATCACCTGTTGCACCTGCAAACCAATTTTTTGCGACTCCTGCACTAGCACACCCAGGTCTCTCGGCACAGAAGCATGTTTTAATATTTTATCATTTAAATAACAATCCCTTTTGCTGTTATTCCTACCAAAATGAAAGAGCACTCCTCCCAAGGTCACTCCCCCACCCTAATCCAATAACCTCTTAACCTAACCTACACATCTTTTGGACACTAAAGGGCAATTTAGCATGGTCAATCCACCTAACCTGCACATCTTTGGACTGTGGGTGGAAACCGGAGCACCCGGAGGAACCCACGCAGACATGGGGAGAATGTGCAAACTCCTCAGTCAGACAGACAGTCACCTGAGGCCAGAATTGAACCTGGGTCTCTGGTGCTGTGAGTGCTAAGCACTGTGCCGTCCACAAATCATTGATATTTTTAAAAAATATACATTTTCCTCTATGTAATCATTGTTATAATACAACAACCATGATTATTATGGAGCAAAGAACCCACAGCATCAATGGAAAAGAGTTTTAGATTTACTGCTGCTTTAATGATGTATTATTTTAACAATGTTTTGTTTTGCATTGACTGAAGAAATGCTTTCCTACTTCCTATTTCAGGAGGTCAGCTACCCAATGACAGAAGACATGCAGTGTTACCCACAGGAACACTGAGGATTGTGGAAGTAGCCCTTCATGATCAGGGTCAATATGAATGCCAGGCTATCAGTATCGTACAAGTTAAACTAGTCCCAGTGCATCTAAAAGTGCGGCCCAAAGGTATATTTATTTCCACAGAATTTGTTATCTTGAATTTTGTAGTCTCTGTACAAAGCATAAATAAGAGGTTTGCATGTGCTAGGAAGTCACTTTCAAGCGGTGTAAACAAAATAAACTATTATCATTATTGTACTGTGTTAAATTTTAAAAGGAAATGTGTGACTTTTTAATACAATATGCACCATTTTAAGCATTCTTATTGAGAGTGACTGCCAATGTCAGGACATTCCTTTATTTTAGATGTTCCATTACAACTTGAAATTGCAAGACAGTCTTGTTTGATTGGAGTACAGATCAGGAAATTGCATTCAAGAGTCTGCACACCAGACTATCATACTTAAAATGTTCTATTATTTTCTATCCTTGAACCATATTTAAATGGTTGTAAAATTAGGTGTATTGCAAATCAGGTATACTAAGTTCCATAGCTCCTTATAGAGGTCTTCATAGGACTGGTGTGGATTGCACATATGTTGTAGGGTGGGATGAAGTGGGAGCTTGTGTCAGTGGGCTGTACTTGGTGCCTGTTGTCCTCTGTCATGCTGCTATATTCTCCTACGCTGGATTGTATTGCTGTCACATTCTCCTCCATTATGATGCCACGTACCAATGTGCCCATGTGGAAAGCTATCCCTTATCCAAAGCTAATGGGGTTAGCGAGAGCAGACAGCAATCCATGCATGACTGTGCGTCAGAGATCCTACAGATTTTAACTGATGAGATTCCATTGAAATGCCATTCAGCTGGTTCAGTGTGAAAATACCGCTGGCCCCAGGATATTCATTATACGTCATAGAATTCCCACAGTGCAGAAGGAGGCCATTCAGCCGATCAAGTCTGCACCAACCCTCTGAAGGAGCACCCTAATTAGGCCCACACACCCACCCTATCCTGTAACTCCAACTAACAATTTTGGACACTAAGAGGCAATTTAGCATGGCCAAGCAACCTCACCTACACATCTTTGGACTGTGGGAGGAAACCAGAGCACCAGGAGGAAACTCACATAGACACGGAGAGAATGTGCAGACTCCACTTAGACAGTTATCCAAGGTCGGAATTGAACCCAGATCCCTGGCGCTGTGAGGGAACAGTGCTAACCACTGTGCCACCATGCCACTCTAGCATTGGAAGAAGCTTCATAGCAGCACGGTAAGTGCGGGAGGGGATGTTTTCAACATTTTGTGGTAGAGTGAGACGCTAGGATTAGACACATTAGGCTGGATTCTCCGCCGGCGGGATGCTCCATTTTGCCGGCAGCCCGGAGGTTTCCCGATGGCGTGGGGCTGCCCCACAATTGGAAACCTCATTGACCAGCCGGCGATACGAAACAGCCCGCTGGCGTGCTGAATCAGAAATCTGGCGTGGCGGGGTGGAGAAACCCACCCATATACTTTCACTGTCAGTAAATAAATCTTGGAAAATATTTTTTTAAATTTATCCAACCAGAGCTCATTGGTTTTCTGATAGAAACTGGTTCACATTCCATTGGGGCCTCATGCACAAAAACTGTGGATCAGTGCACAATCGAATCCTGGCTCCACGGTTTGACTGCAAAATGTTTGATGAAACTTTGGATGTAGCAGTAATACGCAATCAAATTTTGCAATGGGCCTAACATTGTTTTCATCTGTGTCCTGGATGTCTGCGGAGAAACCTTAAACATACTTCTGGTGTGAAATGTGAGCATATGCACTGCCTAACATATTGAACTCTTAAATGTTGATTTATGCCCATAAAGTGACCCAATCTCTAGACTTTGATAAGATTCTTGGGATGGCAAGAATTTTTCAGGTTAACTCATGATCAGAGAGGCCGGTATTAATCACAAGTATCAGTGTCACCTTGTCTTTTCCTTTTATCAGGAAATAGACATAGTTTAAGTAATTTATATTTGTATTGTGTGTTAGGAATAAAGTATATGTTTAAGTAAGCTTAATTTATGTTCCTATCTTTGTGTGTTAAGAAACAGTTCATAACCTCAGTTTAGCTTCAGGCTAAACAAAGGTGCCGACAAATCTCTAGGCTTAGTTTCACTTCAGACTTTGTCTGCATTGCCATGGGGGTTTTCGGATGTAAAAGCAATTATGGGGTTTTAAAAATGACTTAGCAACAAGGCGCTCACTCTGAAAAGCAGAAGCACTTGTGTCAGTTTGAAACCAGGTAACCCAGAGACAAGAACCTTTCCAGAGAAACTGCCAGAACAGGCAGGACAATCCAGAGGGACAGAAAGCAAGTCTCAGAGGCTAAGAACAAAATGAGACAGGGAGGTTCCAGGAGGACTGAGAAGTTAAAGAACAAGGTCATGTTTGGTGAAGTTAAAGCCAAGGGCAGAAAAAGGGCCCCGAATTAAAGAGACAGTTGCATGATGCAAGTGATTTAAAGTTGCCTAGTGAGAAGCGAGAATTCGTGATGAACTTAAGTTTGGTGACATATTAATGCACCCTGTGAAGCACTGGTGTTCGTTTTGTGTGGCTCGATACTTGAGAGATTGTGTGGAAGGTTAAATGCACAGGGCTTTCCAGGGCAGATGAATACTGAAAGGAGAGGGTGAAATCCTTGATCTGGATCCTTTGTGAAGGCATCAGAGAGAAAGTGTTTCTTGAGAGAACATTCCAGTGCACGTTCTTCAAGAGCGGAGTTTGGAAATTCCCATGTGTAAGACAGAGCTCCAGTGAGGGCAGTTGGCTCACAGCGTAACACGGATCTGGGGGGGGATTTAATGAGAATTCCATACAATTTGTATTGGCTGGCACCTGTTACTTGAAGATCATAGAATTTACAGTGCAGAAGAGGCTATTCGGCCCATCGAGTCTGCACTGGCCTTTGGAAAGAGCACCCTACTTAAGCCCACGCCTCCATCCTATCCCCGTAACCCAGTAACCCCACCTAACCTTTTTGGACACTAAGGACAATTTATCATAGCCAATCCACCTAGACAGCACATCTTTGGATTGTGGGATGAAACCGGAGCACCCAGAGTAAACCCTTGCACACACGGGGAGAACGTGCAGACTCCGCACAGACAGTGACCCAAGCCGGGAATCGAACCTAGGACCTTGGAGCTGTGAAGCAACTGGGCTAACCACTATGCTACCATGCTGCCCACTCTAAAACTTGGTTTTAGAGTGTGATATATCTGACCAGTTTGCCTATCGGTTTACATGAACTGTGTACTTACTGAGATCATTAGAGTACAAGATAGATTTTGTAACTTGTATTCGGTGTGTCAAGAATATAATAAAATATGAATGGAGATAATGGTCACAAAGACTTGTTTTTTCAACCACCGTATCAGACTGCAGTTTGTACATCATAGCCTTTGCTTAACTGGGAAAAATGTAATCATTCCCTCTGTCTTAGAGCATTGAATTTTCCCAAGTATATTGAAGGGTATCAGAATTATTCTATTTCCACCTCTTTGGGATTCCAAGCCCCCTAAGGTTTTAATTCATGTCAAATTTAGCAATCTTATGAGACAACTCATTAAAAATGAAATCAGTTATATTCCGCATACAAATACTGCAACTACTGCAGATTACTTATGCAAAATGTTGGGTTACTGTCAAATCCCCAACTAGCCCTTTGGTTGAATGCTTGGATTTGATTTTCAATTGAATCATTAATTTTGTTGTCTTTTGACAAAAGGCAGATTTGAAAGAGATTCATACGGCATCATGTGTTTCATTTACAATCACTATTACAAGAAGTGCTGCAATATATTAAACGTCTGTAATGAAACTGGGACTTGTATTTCAAGGAATTGCCCTGACTAAAATAAGCATTAACAAAATAAATGTTTTTTAATCATAGAATTTACAGTGCAGAAGGAGGCCATTCGGCCCATCGCGTTTGCACCGGGTCTTGGAAAGAGCACCCTACCAAAGGTCAACACCTCCACCATATACCCATAACCCAGTAACCTCACCCAACACTAAGGGCAATTTTGGACACTGAGGGCAATTTATCAAATTGTACAGCACAGGAACAGGCCCTTCGGCCCTCCAAGCCCGTGCCGACCATGCTGCCCGACTAGACTACAATCTTCTACACTTCCTGGGTCCGTATCCCTCTATTCCCATCCTAGTCATGTATTTGTCAAGATGCCCCTTAAATGTCACTATCGTCCCTGTTTCCACCACCACCTCCGGTAGCGTGTTCCAGGCACCCACTACCCTCTGCGTAAAAAACTTGCCTCGTACATATCCTCTAAACCTTGCCCCTCTCACCTTAAACCTATGCCCCCCTAGTAATTGACCCCTCTACCCCGGGGAAAAGCCTCTGACTATCCACTCTGTCTATGCCCCTCATAATTTTGTAGACCTCTTATCAGGTCGCCCCTCAAACTCCTTCGTTCCAGTGAGAACAAACCGAGTTTATTCAACCGCTCCTCATAGCTAATGCCCTCCATACCAGGCAACATTCTGATAAATCTCTTCTGCACCCTCTCTAAAGCCTCCACACCCTTCTGGTAGTGTGGCGACCAGAATTGAACACTATACTCCAAGTGTGGCCTAACTAAGATTCTATACAGCTGCAACATGACTTGCCAATTCTTATACTCAATGCCCCGGCCAATGAAGGCAAAATGGCCAATCCACCTAACCTGCACATCTTTGGACTGAGGGAGGAAACCGGAGCACCCGGAGGAAAGCCACGCACACATGGGGAGGATGTGCAGACTCTGCACAGATAGTGACCCAAGCCGGAATCGAATCTGGGACCCTGGAGCTGTGAAGCAATTGTGCTATCCACAATGCTACCATGCTGCCCTAAAGTTTAAGTGTTGTCACTTAATGTAGGAATCACAGCGAAAGATTTGCACGTAGTGACACTCTCTCAAACAGCAATGCTGTTACAAAGAAAAGATTTATAATATTGTTATGTTTTGGAGCCATGTTTAATTTAGGGTGAAATGAAGACCAGGGGCGGGATTCTCTGTAAACGGCGCGAAGTCCACTACCCGGCGCCAAAAACGGCATGGATCAGTCCGGCGTCGGGCCGTCCCAAAGGTGCGGAATTCTCACACCCGGCGATTCTCCGGCCCGCGATGGGCCGAAGTCCCGCCGCTGTCAACCCTCGCCAGCCGGCATGGATCAGACCTCCTTTTCAACGGCGGGACAAGGCGGTGCGGGCAGGCTCCAGGGTCCTGGGGGCGGCGCAGGGTGATCTGGCCCCGGGGGTGCCCCCACGGTGGCCTGGCCCGCGATCGGGGCCCACCGATCCGCGGGCGGGCCTGTGCCGTGGGGGCACACTTTTTCTTACGCCTTCGCCATGGTCTTCACTATGGCGGAGGCGGAAGAGACCCCGTCCCCTGCGCATGCGCGGGGAAGCCGTGAGCGGCCGCTGACACTCCCGCGCATGCGTCACCCGACGAAGTCCTTTCGGCGCCGGCTGGCGTGGCGCCAAAGGCCTTTCCCGCCAGCCGGCGGAGCGGAAACCGCTCCGGCGCGGGTTTAGCCCCTCAAGGTGATGCCTTGGCCCCTAAAGGTGCGGCCCTACGCCAGACTGATCCACGCCGTTTTTGGCGCCGTGTAGCTGACATTGCGCCGTTTGCGGAGAATCCCACCCCTGTTCGTACATCTGTCGGGAGCTGTTGAAGATTAAAGGAAGGCCTGGGCTGTTTTGATGAAATAAAGTACAAGGGGCTGGATTCTCCGCCCCCCCGAAGCTGAAATGAAATTGTGTTCGGCGATAGGGCGGAGAATCCGTTTTGGCGCACAAAATCGGGAGCGGCGCCTGTTCTTCAATTCTCCGCCCCTCGAAAATCGGAGTACTCGTGGAGTACGCCGTGCCGAGTATCCACCGCCTCAGGCCATTGCCTGAGCCCCACCCCATGATTCTCCAACCCCGAACGGCCGAATTCCCGACGGCGTGGGACTCGTGTGGTCCACCGTCTGTGATTCTCGCGTGGCAGTTGCGGACTCAGTCCGGGGCCGCCACAGTCAGGGGGAGGGCCGATCGGCGGGCAGGAGGGGATTTATTCGGGGCTGGGCGCCGTCCAGAGTGTGCGAGCGGCCGATGCAGGACACTATTTTGCCAGTCCAGGTCTGCGGGCTGCATCTGCCACGATGCCTGGCGAGGCCGCCGTGCGCATGCGCGGCGCGGCCTCTGACCTGGAAGTGAGGGGGGCCGTATCAGCAGCTAGAGTTGCGAGCTCTATTGCGGCTGCCTGCTAGCCCCCAGCAAAATGGGGAATCTCTGCCCTTTTGACGCCAGTTTTCCTGGCATAAAAGCCCACAGTTTTCCCGATGGCGTGGGGATTTCGGCCCAAAAACAGAGAATCCAGCCCAAGGTGTTCACACTTACTGGCAATGGCAACAGTTTACAATGGTTAGGCCTCCAAAGTACCAAGGAGGTATTGAGAATGTTGGGCTGTATAAATATGTTTTGAACTGTCTGTTTACTTCCAAATTAAAAGAGAGTTGGGCTCTCAAGGAAGCTGATCAGCATTTCTACTTGGACACAAGGCCCATGTAATTTATAGTGCCCTGTAGAAAAACTTTGAGAGGGGAAGGTTCGTCAAGATAGCTCTGTAAATTTCAGACACATGCAGTCTGCCTGGATCCAGGAAAAGAGAAGTTAGATTCTGAAAGTCACTACGGTTCACTGCACTGGATGAATAACAGAAGTATTGATCCAGTGGTCACATGACAGAGACTGGTCACAGATAATGAATCTTATAATCCCAAGAACCAGGAAGAAGCCAGTCAGACTGAAAACCACACAGCCAGAAGCAGCAGCAACAAAGCAGGCAATTGTTAGCCTGTTCCTTAACAAGTCCAACTGTACAGAAATATGACCTTCTCATAAGATGACCATAAGTAACTAACTTCATGATCTGTTGAAAATACATCTCTTCAATAGAAGCCCGAAATAATCCTGATATGCTCTTATATTGAATCCACCTAGACGACCCTTCAGAAATGAAAACACCTTTCTCACTGCCAGTACAACATATGCGTTTTCCTAAGACGTGAATTATGAACTATTCTTTTGATAACGACTTATAACAGTGCACTATACTCTTTAAAATGTATTTTACGTGCATGCATATCATAGCTTTGGACTTCTGGTATGAATAAATAGTTAACTTTATTAAAACCCATGGAAGCTTGCGGTTGGTTATTAAAATTGAGCTCTCACTCCGGGATTAAAAACATTGATTAGGGACAGAGAGGGAAGGGAATTGGGGTTTCAGTTCTCTTGCCTCCCTGTCCATAACAGGCGGTTACCAGGATAATTTTACTGAGAGAAATCAATAGTCCATCAAATCTGATAGTTCCAATCGTGCTGGAATGAAGAAATTAGTAGTTTGTGGAAATCAACCAACCACGGTGAACTGTGATTTGTCGGCATAGCTTAATTAATGCTATATCTGTAACAAAAGCATAAAAATCAAGGCTATTTCCTTATCTTGTTTGAAATTCTAACAAGAGTTTATCAATTACATTCAGCGATACCAGTGTTTACCGATGTTCCACGGGATATCACCACAGAGGTTGGCCAAGATGTAAAGATATCCTGCAGTGCTCATGGAGAACCACATCCCAAAATCACCTGGACTAAGGTAAGGGGCAGAAAATAAAGAGGAATAAATACATTCTTATTGTGGGAATAATTGATTTTTTTCCCTTGAATTTTGAATACAAAGGATACCCCTAGTTGCATTAAAACACCCAAGCTCATCCATGGTGTCAATCAGGCGATATTAGATTAACTCTCTCTCTCAATTACGGAATCATCCCAGAAATGCATAGTGTTGGCTCAGCCGAAAAAAACAGTGTGGGGTTTGCAGGCTGCACAGCCGATATTTTTCACCATATTGAACAGCTCTGTGCAATCTCAAAAGGAAAGCGAGATTCACAGCCAACTGGAGGGACGGGGCCTAAGAGAAATGCGCCTGATCTCCAATTTATGTAAAGGGCATCCATCCCGCCCCATGAACACTGAAATTCTCCATGGATAAGGAGACCCCCCCCATCCCAAACGCAGACATCAAGACCCCCCATAGACATGGGGAAAGCTTCCCCACATACAGAAGGACAACCCCCCCCCCCCCATGGTTAAAGGGAGCTCCCCAGAGGGCCCCCTGACAGTGCCCTCCAGCACTGCCAGAGTGCCAGGGCAATGCCCAGGAATGTCCCTCATCACCCAAGGGGTATAGTTATCTGTGTGTCCTCGCAGCCTGTGATTCGCAGCCATGTGACGCCACTCCGGCTGTATGGGAAGATACAACAAGGGTGGACTTTGCATCTTGACAGCTGCTAATGAGATGATAATGGATGAAAATGAGGCTTGTGCCCTTCCTGGGCATGAACCTGATCACATCATCGGAGGGGAGTTGGGAAGATTGGAAACCAAAATCTCGCCCTCAAGGTTCAATGTTTTTGGCATCTCGCGAGATTTAGCAGGCATTATGGGAACTGCACCCACAGCTAACATGGTTGCTAAACCGTGGGCCGAGACTCTGAATAATATTTGTTAACAAATCGCGAAGAAATATGAGCAACTGGCCCAAGTTAACTTCCCCTGTAATTTTAATTTCTGCCCCCCTTGTAAGGGTGCAGCTTGGCTACAATTCAATATTTTCTTGAAGTGTCATGGATAAAACTGCAAACTTGTCACATGCTCACATTGTGAATCAGAAGTAGGAACCAACATGCCGACCATGTTAGTTTCAATCAACAAAATGTTTTTTCCTCAACTTTGCAAACATCTAAGATAAATTTTTCTGCTGAACACTTTGAAGAACTCGCGTATCCTTCGCAGTCTTTAATTCTTCAATCACATAAAAAATTCCTTACACGATCACTGTTACATTTTAAGAATTTTTATCTATCTAACTTTCAATTTTGTGACTTTTGAATTAAGTCACTTTCACTTGTAATACCTAATTCCTTCTTACATTGAGAGTATCTTTACTAACTGTAATATTGAAGTAAGCTCTCAGTCGTGCGCTATCAGAATAACAAACAGAATTTCCTGTATTTTGTGTCTGGGAATAAGTGTTCCCTGGATGCATTCCACAGGAAAATCAGCTCCATTTGATCTTAAATCAAACGCGTATCTATCATCCTCCAGATTTCACAGTTCAAAGTGTCAAAAGTATATCCTAAAGAGAAAGGCATGCTATTTTGTTCTGATTTTAACCCAGAAATTTACAAGTTCTTGGCAGTTTGTATACTTCCCCAGTAAAGATTGATTAAACAGTGATTGAGTTCAGGTCCATATATTTAGACACTTTCCCCACAGAATTACCTGAGCAACAGCCTTAAAGGGACAGGCTACTTTAGAAAGTAATAACAACCTTTTTCAGATTTAGATCACTCGTGAACATTGCGATGAGAGATCTGTTGGTACTTAAAGAGAATCTTGGGAATGGACTGGGTTTACAGTTTGGCAGTTTCCCTGCCTGGTATGGTCAGGTTGGGACATATATTTGCCAATGCGAGTTTTCCTGGATCTGTGATGAATATCTACCCACAATAGTATCTTCATCACCAAGAAGGAGCTAGCTGCTGCCATGGAGAAACATTCTGGAGCGCTGCACTGGGAGAACATTGTGATGTGGCCACAATTAAAGGGCTGGACGGTCTTTTAAGACTTAACATGATCTTATTGAAATATATGAGATCCTGAGAGGGCTTTACAGGGTTGACACCAGAAGATGTTTCCACTTGTGGGAAAGACTAAAACTAGGGGACACAGTGTAAGGACAAGATGGAGTTCCTTTTAAGATGGAGCTGAGGAGAATTTTTTTCATCAAAGGGTCGCGAGTTTGTGGAATTCCCTTTCCCTGAAAGCAGTGGAGGTTGGGTCATTGAATTTATTCAAGGCTGATAGACAAGGGTGTCAGAAGTTAAGGGGAGCATTGAGGAAGGTGAAGTTGAGACCACAACCAGTTCAGCCATTATTTTATCAAATAACAGAGCAGGTTCAAGACACCAAATAGCCTATTCCTGCTCCTAAGACATATGCCTCTACTTATTTTTTCAATTTCAGAAAGGTTTTGCTTGAGCTAAGGTCCACAACAGAAAGCTAAAGTGCTTCAAGGTAAACAGACGAGCCAGTCTAAGGCTGTTTTCTCCAATGCTCTTAAATTTAAAAAGAGGAGCCTATTCTGAGACTGTTTCCTCCAGCATTCTTACAGAAAATTTGCCATTGCTACTGCAGAGTGCACTGCCACCATTTTCTCAGTGGTAATTAGAGTTAGTGATAATAATAATGTTTATTAGTGTTACAAGTAGGCTTACATTCACACTGCAATGACGTTACTGTAAAATCCCCTAGTCGCCATACTCCGGCGCCTGTTCGGGTACACTGAGGGAGAATTCAGACTGTCCAATTCACCTAACAAGCACGTCTTGAGAGACTTGTGGGAGGAAACCGGAGCACCCGGAGGGAACCCACGCAAACATAGAGAGAACGTGCAGACTCCGCACAGACAGTGACCCAAGCCGGGAATCGAACCCGGGTCCCTGGTGCTGTGAGGAAACAGTGCTAACCTCTGTGTTACTGTGCTTACTGTGGCAGAGAGGAAAATTGTGTATGAGTCTTGCCTTGTAAAGACCTTTACATGTAATGAAGCAGTCTGAATTCAGATGGTCTACTATCCACAGGAGGGGAGGAAAGGAACGTCATGTTAGTGAATCTGTCATGTTATGTTAGGGTGGGTACAGGGCAGCATGGTAGCACAGTGGGTAGCACTGTTGCTTCACAGATCCAGGGTCCCAGGTTTGATTCCCAGCTTGGGTCAATGTCTGTGTGGAGTCTGCATGTTCTCCTAGTTTATGCGTGGGTTTTCTCCGGGTGCTCCGGTTTCCTCCCACAAGTCCCGAAAGACGTGCTGTTAGGTGAATTGGACATTCTAAATTCTCCCTCTGTGTACCCGAACAGGTGCTGGAATGTGGCGACTAGGGGCTTTTCACAGTAACATCATTGCAGTATTAATTATGGGCAGCACGGTAGCATTGTGGATAGCTCAATTGCTTCACAGCTCCAGGGTCCCAGGTTCTATTCCGGCTTGGGTCTCTGTCTGTGCGGAGTCTGCACATCCTCCCCGTGTGTGCGTGAGTTTCCTCCGGGTGCTCTGGTTTCCTCCCGCAGTCCAAAGATGTGCAGGTTAGGTGGATTGGCCATGATAAATTGCCCCTAGTGTCCAAAATTGCCCTTAGTGTTGGGTGGGGTTACTGGGTTATGGGGATAGGGTGGAGGTGTTGACCTTGGGTAGGGTGCTCTTTCCAAGAGCTGGTGCAGACTCGATGGGCCGAATGGCCTCCTTCTGCACAGTAAATTCTATGAAATCTAATGTAAGCCTACTTGCGACAATAAAGATTATTATTATTATGGAAGTAGGCCTGTCACTCTGATTTTCTTTTGCTATAGCTATTATGGAAGAATGGAGGAAAACCCTGCCTAATATTTACCATCATACAGGAACTCCGTGGGAGAGTATTTATCCATGGATTCTCTTAAAATGGGTTCCGAAGAAGGTCTATTTGTTTGTGCTTTTGAAATAAGTGGCTATACATATTCTGCTCCTTGTTTGTTTTTGCAAACTCATGAACTTGTTTACAGCAGCGATCCTTTAAGAAAGTTTTATTCTTTAGTGAAACTTAATTTTGGGGAGGAGAAATGGTGGCCGACTGCAACAAAATGTCTAATGAAAATATAAAATTTGTTTCAAAAATAGGGTTTACGAGTACATTGAAATAAATATGTTTGTTGAACAGGATGGAGTTCAAATTACAGAAAGTGGAAAGTTCCATGTTAATGCAGAAGGGACACTTGCTATCAGGGATATTGGACAAGCAGACGAAGGAAGATATGAGTGTGCTGCACGGAACATGATTGGCCAAGCAATAACAAATATGCTGCTAAGAGTGACCGGTGAGTATTTACT
This sequence comes from Scyliorhinus torazame, assembly GCF_047496885.1. Taxonomy (NCBI): domain Eukaryota; kingdom Metazoa; phylum Chordata; class Chondrichthyes; order Carcharhiniformes; family Scyliorhinidae; genus Scyliorhinus; species Scyliorhinus torazame. Next base: position 135,395,152 of record NC_092717.1, read on the forward strand.
TTTTCAATTGTGCATTTATTTAATCTAATGATATAATTTATTTTCTCTATTGTTTTACTGTTGCTGATTATAATCACGCCATCGGAATGTATTCTGAATAATCACAGCCATATGTAACTATTAACTGTGGACTTCTGGTGATTATTTATCTATGCAATAAAGTTTTCAGTTTCTGCATGGAGTAAATATCTTTTGAAAGCATATTTATTTGAGAGGCGAGTGCTGATTGTGGCAAGTGACCCTGATTGTTTGAGGCATTGACATGGAAAATGCACCAGTTGATGGTGACTGACAGCCAACTGCCAAGCATTTAAAAAAATTTAAACCAGGCTGCTTGACTTCATGTATAATATGGCATAAAGCTGTTGTTTCCCCTGACATTGGTCTTCTTGCGATTGTCCTGATGAATGCAGGATGAAAAGCTTCGGGAAAATGTCTTTTTTCAGCAGTTCTCAAGTGCTGTACTGCCAAACAACAACTTGCAAACTGTTTTTTGCTTTGTGAATTGTGGAGATAAAGGGAACTTCTATCTGGCTTACCTTCTTACTAATAGAAGCTAGAATATCAGGTAAATGTGAAGTGTAACTGAAATCCCATTTCTTTATTTGAGTCTCGAGTTGTTGCCTGACGAGCATCCAGAATAAGGGTAAACAGGAAGCATTGTGGATTTATCTTGATCACCTGTGTGCAGTTTAACATCAGGAGTATGTGCCTCTTCCACATTTAAATAATAAATTGGTGAGCTTCTTTGTATGAATATATTCTTTTCCACTTCTTCCTCGCAGTTCCAGAGAGGAGTCGAACTGGTGACAACTTTGTGGAGTCTTCCATTCGTGAAGCTATTCATAGTGTTGACAGTGCAATTAATTCCACACGCAGGAAATTATTTAACAAGTAAGCTATTTTATTTTTGCCGATTTGCTTCCCACTCTCACTCATTTTTTGAGGTGTTGATTTCTTGTTGGGTATGATTCCATGTTTGGTGGATACTTGCGTGTAATGATACTGATCAACAGGTTTTTTGCCTGTGACAGGAGAGTCTGATCTTGCCTAATTCAGTCAGTTCACTTTAGAGACTCATAGATTCTGAGTGCATCAGTTCTGTGCACTTATGTAATGGTAGCTAAACATGAGCATGAATCCAAAATGTAATATCTCTTTAGAAGAGGGAATGTTGTAAAATGCCTTTAAGGGATAGCAGCATGACACAAGTAGAAGGGAAATGTGTCGTGTGATTCAGTCTTGGTCTCACTTTTGCTTCCAGCAGAGCACGCACTCACAGCTCTGATGTCTTCAAGCTTTATATCTATGCATAATTGTGACTAGTCTTAATAAAAGAACTGACAACCTATCTGCCCACTCCCTTAGAAGCAATTAGTGCCTTGTGTTCTGCACAGTAAATTACCCCAAAGTATTAAATCATTATAATAACATGAAATTGAGCAGAATATTAAGGAGAAAAGAAAACTAGAGATGCAGAGAGCTATTAGGTGAAAATTTATGAGTTTAGGACCGTCATAGCGAAACCTTGTTAGAGTAGTTAAAATTAGGGATATGGGCCGGGACTCTCCCCTACCCGGCGGGGCGGGGGGTACCAGCGGGATGGAGTGGCGTGAACCACTCTGGCGTCGGGCTTCCCCAAAGGTGCGGATTTCTCTGCACCTTTAGGGGCCAAGCACTCACCGTGAGGGGCTAGGCCCGTGCCGGAGTGGTTTCTGCTCCACCCGCTGGCGTGGAAGTCCTTTGGCGCCACGCCAGCCGGGGCTGAAAGGGCTTGCCAGGCGGCGGAAGTCCGCGCATGCTGGGAGCGTCAGCGGCCGCTGATGTCATCCCCGTGCATGTGCAGGGGGGTTGTCTCTTATGCGTCGGCCATCGCGGAGGCTGTGGCCGAGGCGAAGGGAAAATAGTGCCCCCCTGGCACAGGCCCACCCGCGGATCGGTGGGCCCCAATCGTGGGCCAGGCTACCGTGGGGGCACCCCCCGGGGCCAGATCGCCCCGCGCCTCCCCCAGGACCCCGGAGCCCGCCAGCGCCGCCTAGTCCTGCCGGTAAGAGAGGTGGTTTGATTCTCGCCGGCGGGTCAGGCATGACAGCAGCGGGACTTCGGCCCATCGCGGGCCGGTGAATCGCCGGGGGGGGGGGGGGTGGCGCCGACCGGCGCGGCGCGATTCCCACCTCCGCCGAATATCCGGTGGGAAAATTCGGCAACCGGCGGGTGCGGGATTCACGCCAGCTCCCGCCAATTCTCCGACCCGGCGGGAGGTCGGAGAATCCCTCCCATGATGTGCAAGAGGCTAGAAATGAAGGAGCACAGATATCTTCGAGGGTTGTTGGGCTCAAAGAAGTTAGAGACAGAAGCAGCCTGACCAAGAAGGGATTTGAAAATGTGGATGAGAGTTTTAAAAATCATATAATTAAAGGTGCTACTGGTTTGCCTTTTTCCAGCAGGGTTAGCTGCAAGTTTTCTGACCAATTAGTTTGCCTCCTGTGACTGTGGTTAGTTTCACAGAGGACAAGGAATAAAGGTAAAACATGATGAGCATATTAAAATGGACTCATTGGATGTGGGCATCATTGGGAAGACCAACATTTATTGTCCATATCTAATTCCGCTTGAGTAGGTGGTGGTGAGATGCCTTCTTGAACTGCTGCTGGCCTTGGAGTGATGGGGATAAAGGGTTATTTTTAAGATTGTACAGGGATCGGTGCTGGGACTACAACTGTTTACAATATATAACAATGACCCTTGGGTCCCTTGGAGGAAGGAAGCGAATGTACTGTTGCCAAATTTGCAGATGACACAAAAATAGATGGAAAGGCAAGTTGCAAGAGGGATACAAACAGTTTGCAAAGAGATATTGATAGGTAAGTGGGGAAAAGGTTGTCAAATGGAGTATAGTGTGGAAAAATGTGAGATTGTTCATTTTGGAAGGGAGATCAAAAGAACAGTATTATTTAAATGGAGAAAAACTGCAGAAAGCTGCAACACAAAGGGACTTGGGGGGTACTTCTTGTGCATGAAACACAGAAAGCTAGCACACAGGTGCAGCAGGTAATCATGAAGGCTAATGGAATGTTGGCCCTGATTTCAAGGGAGCTGGAGTACAGGAGTAGGGAAATCTTGCTGCAGCTATGCAAGGTACTGGTGAGACTACATCTGGAGTACTGTGTGCCGTTCCGGTCCCTTTATTTAAGGAAAGCTATTGGCCGGAATTCTCCGGCTGCTTGCTGGCGATGGAATTCTCTGGTTGCGCAGGCAGCACACCCCGCCTGTGCGTTTCCCAGTGGTGTGGGGTGGCTTCAATGGAAATTCCCATTGACAGCGGCGGGAACAGAGAATCCTGCCGGTAGCGCATGGTGCACCGCCTCCTGCTGCCAAGAAACGTGCGGCTGGGGTGAATCCCACCCATTATTTCATTGGAGGCGGTTCAGAGACGGTTCATTGGGATGATCCCTGGTATGGAGGGACTGACTTATAAGGAAAGGTTAAACAAATTGGGACTCTATTCATTGGCATTCAGAAGAATGAGAGGTGACCTCGTTGAAACATAAAGAATTCTTAAGGGGCTTGGCAGGGTAAATGCTGAGAGGATGTTTCTCCTCATGGGAGAGTCTAGGACAAGAAGATATAGGGTGGGATTCTCCGACCCCCCGCCGGGTCGAAGAATCGTCGGGGGCTGGCGTGAATCCCGCCCTCGCCGGTTGCCGAATGCTCTGGCACCGGATATTCGGCGGGGGTGGGAATCGCACTGCGCCGGTTGGCGCCCCCTCCCCCCCCCCCCCGGCGATTCTCCGGCCCGCGATGGGCCGAAGTCCCGCTGCTGGAATGCCGGCGAGAATCAAACCACCTCTCTTACCGGCGGGACAAGGCGGCGCGGGCGGGCTCCGGGGTAATGGGGGGAGGGGCGCGGGGCGATCTGTCCCCGGGGGGTGCCCCCACGGTGGCCTGGCCTGTGATCGGGGCCCACCGATCCGCGGGCGGGCCTGTGCTCTTTTCCTTCCGCCTTTGCCATGGTCTCCACTATGGCGGAGGCGGAAGAGACCCCCTCCACTGCGCATGCGCGGGGTGCCGTGAGTGGCCACTGAGGCTCCCGCGCATGCGCCACACTGCAAAGTCATTTCCGCGCCAGCTGGCGGGGCACCAAAAGCCTTTCCCGCCAGCTGGCGGGGCGTAAATCAGTCCGGCGCAGGCCTCGCCCCTCAAGGTGAGAGCTCGGCCCCTCAAGATGCGGAGAATTTGCACCTTTGGGGCGGCGCGATGCTAGACTGATTTGTGCCGTTTTCGGCGCCGGATTGCGAGTCTTCGGAACTCCATGCTACAGAGAGCCGTGAGGGCAGAGTCCCTGTGTATATTTAAGGCTGAGATGGATAGATTCTTGATCAGTAAGGGAATCAAGGATTACTGGGAAAGGGCAGGAAAGTGGTCGTGAGGGATTTTGGATCAGCCATGAATGGCAGAGCGAGCTCGAGGGGCCGAATTACCTATTTCTGTTCCTATTTCTTATGGTCTTATGGAAGGTACAACCATAATGCTGTTAGGGACTTCCAAGACCTTAATTCAGCAACAGTATATTTCCTAGTCAGGGTGATGTGTGACTTGGAACAGAACTTGCAAGTGGTGTATTGCCTTATGACTGCTGCCCATGTGGTTGTGGGTTTGGAAGCATGATTACTGTTGCTCCAATTGAATTCGAACAAAGTTCCACTGATATCCATTTGTTTTTTGTTTTGGTTGTTTGCTGATGGGATTGGCAGATCATTTTCGTGTAACTTGGCATCAGCAGAATGGGCACAGCTGTGCGTGTCTTTTTGAGTCCAACTTCTGGGATGTGGCTACACAGGAATTTCCAAACCTGCATCTTGAAACAATCAGCTAGAGATCTGCTTATAATGAGGTGAGATGAATGTTACATCGTTGACTATCATCAGGCAGTCTGCCAAGGAGCCAAGCTGACAAAACTCAGAAAACTATGGTTCAGGGATTAGCCTTTCTTCAATGAAGGGGCGATTTTCAACTCTTATTAGCCGTCAGTGCGAACGTTGAAGTGGGCACAAAATACGGCGAGAATCAGGAAATGCAATTCTTGCTGGCGATATCGTGTTTTACAGGCTCTGTGCTGGTAACGCAATGAGAATCCTGCCACGGAAGGTCAAGAAACTAATTTACGTAATTAGCATCCTTTTAGCGAGCCCTCCCACTGTGACTCCCTCCCACACCAAATATTCATCGACTGGTGGCGTGAGGTCAAGCTAATGCGATTTACAACAGCTGTGTAAAGGCGTGAGCCTGGCAACCTCACCTCCGGAGGGGATATCAGAGGTGAGTGCTTATGTCACCATCATCCTCCAGGGTGCCAATTGTCAAGGGGGAACCAGAGAGGATGTGGGGGATCCAGATATGTGCAACTCGAGATGGAGGGTTCAGTCTCAATATCGCAGGTGGATTGGTCATTCGCATGCCTTAGTGGCCCTTCATGGCTGAGAATCTCGAGGTTTAAAGGGGTCTAGCGGCTGGTTTGCAGGCAACGCTTCCCGTGTCCTAGCTGGACTTGTGGTGTTATCACCGCAGAGTGGCAGCTGAAAGTGGGTGGGAGCAGGGTCTGCACAGGGGGCAATTGTGAGATCCCTGTGTGAGATCCCATGAGATGCCAGGCTGCATGGCAGATAGGGGACTCAAGTGGTGGTTCCCAGACTCATGAGGGCTGAAGACCCTCACACCGAGGGGAGGACGGGTGCAGTCAGAATGAACCCCCACACTCAGGCCTTTGAAGCCTGCAGGCATGAGCTGCATGGACGTTCAAGGCCACTGGTTCTGGAGGCCATACTGTCATCTTTGACAAAGGGTCACCTGGGCTCGAAACGTTAGCTCTTTTCTCTCCCTACAGATGCTGCCAGACCTGCTGGGACTTTCCAGCATTTTCTTTGGCTTCAGATTCCAGCATCTGCAGTAATTTGCTTTTAACCTTACTATCAGGGATTGTAGCTGGCTGTTCAAGTTGTAAGGCTCATTTAGTCCACAGCCCATGATGTCTGGGGGAATCTGTCCTCTAAGTATGAAGTTGACTGCAAATTGCAGTCTTCACATACATCAGGTGTGCCTTACCTGTCACAAGGGGAAGACAGTTCCCTGATCAGCTCAATGATAGTTGATTTACCATCTGATACTGCTTTTGTTTGGATTGCTGACTGTTTGCCGTTTCTATGTTTGGAAGCTAAGTGTTGTTTCTGCCGCTCTTACTTTTGTGGCCTGGACCGGGAGTTGGCTGGAGCAGGTGACCTGACATTGGGACTACAGGAGGAGGACTGTGGTGGCTCACCTCAACTGGACACCTTCGATGCTGTAATGACACGTCCGTGAAGGCTGTTGGCCACTTCCATGAAATAATGACTATTTTTAGTTCAATTTTTTTTTTCATAGAATTTACAGTGCAGAAGGAGGCCATTCGGCCCATCGAGTCTGCACCGGCTCTTGGAAAGAGCACCCGACCCAAGGTCAACACCTCCCCCCTATCCCCATAACCCAGTACCCCCACCCAACACTAAGGGCAATTTTGGACACTAAGGGCAATTTATCACGGCCAACCCACCCAACCTGCACATCTTTGGACTGTGGGAGGAAACCGGAGCACCCGGAGGAAACCCACGCATACACAGGGAGGATGTGCAGACTCCGCACAGACAGTGATCCAAGCCGGAATCGAACCTGGGACCCTGGAGCTGTGAAGCAATAGTGCTATCCACAATGCTACCGTGCTGCCCCTAATTTTGGAAGGCCATGTTAATGGCTGGTGCTGTTGTTGTTTAATGTTTGCTCATACGCTTATTATTGTATTTGTGCTGTTTTTTGTCTACTGTCTGACCTGGTGTCTTCGCTATATTTCTGCCTGTTTTTTGTGGTGCACGCTGCTGCTACTGCTGCTGGTGGGAGTAAGGATATCCCCCGTGCCAGCGAGATCTTTTCCGGTGAATTGGGCTGCTCGGAGCGCCCTTCCATTGATGTGGGTCTCTGTGGCTGGCTGGGGGGGGGGGGGGGGGGTGGAGGGTGGAGGAGGAGGCACTGCCTCGGCAGCTGGTGGCGTTGTTCCTTGTCTTTTGATATGTTCTGTACGGTTTGGTTTATGATGTGCCGGGGTTATTCCAGGCTGAATTATGCGCCTCTTGAGAGGGGTGGACTGTTCTTTCTCTCTCCTCCTCCGCCATGCTCCGTGTTGCAGTGGCCTATTCTGGTGGGTTGGGCTGGCGTGCCTTTCCACTGATGTAGGTCGGGGTGGGGGAGGGGGGGGGGGGTGGTGTAAGTATATTCTGGGGCGCCAAGTGTTTGGTGTCCTTGTTGTACTGTTTTACATATTTTGATAATGTTATTAAACTAAAATACTACTCACCTCTCTATAACAGAGCTAACACAAATGTGGCCCCGAATGGGTGACGCAGAAAGCAATGGGATTCCTCCAGTCAACCTTGCAGTCCGAGGAGGAGTGCTGTCATCCCTTCATAATGCTCGTGCCTCTGCACGACGGGGCCCAGGGGCACATCACCAGCCTGGGCTCCAGCATCTATCCGAGTTTTGGATCCCTGGGACATTCGTTCCTCCGCCTGTTGTGGATCATGGACTGTGAGTTACTCACCAGTGACTGACCCGGAAGCCTAATGTCTATTAGTTATTCAGACCGAGGTGCAAGTATCATGCACTGGTGGAAGGTGCGGTTGACAGCTGTGACATCTTCTCGATGCTCACCTCCGAAATGTCGCCCTTGGAGTTGCTCGGGTCTGTTTTCTCCAGAGGGCGAGAGGATGGTCCGGCTGGTCGATTGATTGATGTGCAAGGGAAGCGCGATGGCATTAGTGCATCACGGCAGCAGACTGAGAAAGATAACTCACGTGAGACTTGAATCATGGCTGGATGTGTTGAGGGTTTTCACTTTCTCTCTTGTCCCGCCTTGCTCTCTGCACGGCGTGGTCCTGCTCTTCGTCGGCCAACTCAAGGGCTCCTCAAATGGCATTAAAGTTTTCAGCTCGGGCTTGACTCTGCAGGCTGTGCCTGCTCATGCCAGCTGTGCTCAGTTTTGTCCTGGAATGAGGCAGATTTGGAGAGTGTAGATAGGAGTCATCGGTCAGATGGTTATGAAGCCTAACATACGTGGGCGGTGAGTGGGAACAGAGAAGTGAGGAGAGGATTTTGAGAGGTGGTCCATGGGGAGTTGGAGGGTGGGGTGGGGGATGGAGGGCACCATGACACGTGTTGGGACCCCGTGAAGTGGCTAGGAGAGAGATCACCGCGGAGATGTGATAGGTTTGTTAAGGGATGCAGCGGGAGACATGAGGAGGCAGACTTAACCTGGCAGCATGAAGAAGGTCATTCATCTTCTTTCAGCACTGTAGCTCTGTCCTTCATAGAACGAGCTGGCACTCACTATCGCAGCTACTGGTCGGGGTTGGTGACCTTGCTTGCTGGACATTGGCCTGATTGCATGTTGATGATGTCCTGACTTGCCTTGACTTGTTGAGGACTCCGTCCGTGAAACTGTCTTTGTGGTAGCTGACTGGACTTGGAACAAGTGCGAGGGAGAGATTTTAAAGGTGCGCCTCACTGATTGAAGGGATTAAATTTATTGGGGAGAGTGAATAAGAGTCAATCTGCCTGAAGCGTGGTGTGAAACACATGAAAAAAAATTGTTAAAGAGGCTGAATATGCAGCACGTTTCGTCGCTGTCGGTGCTGGCAGTATTCTCCCTGATTTTCTCGCCAGGATTGAAACTTTGAAAAAAATATCAAAAACTTCTGCCAGATTTGTGCACTTTTCAGGACTGCTATCGGTTACATTTGATGTCCATCAGATATAATTATAGCCAGGATCTCAAAAGGGAAATAAGGAATGGGGCACTCCTGATTATCTCCTCTTCCACCACATACATTAAAATTTATATCGTTGCTAATTGTGTCAAGAGGCAGGAGATCAACAGATTGTACTGAAAGGGGCAGACAGAGAGAAGCTCAGTGTTCAATGTTTCTGGAATGAACAGAGGAAGGAGCCTTTTGTATGTTCCCCTCCTTATATTATGCTTTTTTCCACACTTTTCATTTCATTGAGTAATGTTTGAACTGAGACACGATTTGCAAAGTGATCACACGGGTCCTGCAGTGACAGCTTATTCTGCAATCCTTTCTTTTGCTGTGAACCACAGCTGTTCAGTTCTAGAGAAACATTGATTTAAGTGCCAATTTCTGTTATCCAGTGTGGAATTCGGGAGAAAGGAAGATTCCATTCATCTAGGTACTATCATTCAGGTCTTCTAAATCTAGGCCATGATTTTTCCTCCCATAATGTTTCAGGAGTTGAATTTGGGATTCAGTTTAATATTTACCCACTGTAGCCAAAAACAATCCCGGGGTTTCTTGTCCCAATTAGAGAACTACCCACCTCACAGCGAGAATACTACTTACCGCAGGAATGCAACTCTCGAAATAAGGTTACAATCTCTTGTGGCTTATTTTGTTTGCTTCTTCTAGTGGAAGAAAAATATTCTCAGGATTGAGCAAAAGACAGGTATCAAGATTCTGAGACGGTGCTTCTAGATGAAGTGAGGGGAAGAAGGGAACTCCTGTCCTCCAACAACGTCAAGAGGATTAACAAATATTATCTCCACAGGGCACAGGACTGGATGACTGGGTCTGTAGAAATTGCTCGGGGCTGGGGTGTGGGTATCTTTTCCGTCTGGGCTATCCCAGCTTGAGGCAGTCCTGCTTCGCCTGCCTCCAGGTGTGGTTCCGCTGCCCTTATTTGGTCTAGGTGTTTCTTCAGCACCTTACCTCCTATCGAAACTTCATATGATATGGGCCCTGTTTGGGACTCTACCGTGCCTTTGACCCACGTTGGTCCATTCCCATAATTCTTGACCCAAACCGGTGCCCCCACCTGGAAATGTCTCTGCTGCCGACTATTATCATGCCCCCTGTGTTGGACCTCCTGTTGTTTCTCCACTTTCCCCGTTAAATTTGGGAAAAGGAGACTCAGCCTCGTTTGCAGCCGTCTTCCCATTAAGAGTTCAGCTGGCGGTATGCCCATTGTGGAATGCAGTGTGGTCCTGTAATCAAACAGCCAGCGGGAGAGCTTTGTGTCCATTGACGCTGCTGGCTGCTTCTTGAGTCCCGTTTTTAGTGTCTGGACCGCTCTCTCTGCCAGGCCATTGGACGCTGGATGGTAAGGGGCTGTTTTGATGTGGCGGACTCCGTTTCCCTTTCGGAATTTTCCAAATTCCCCACTTGTGAATGTCGTTCCGTTGTCCGACGCCAATACCTCCGGAAGTCCATGTGTTGCAAACGAGGCCCTGAGCTTTTCAATTGTCGATGCTGTGCTTGCTTCGTTTACCTGGTGGACGTCCAACCATTTGGAGTGGGCGTCCACTATCATCAAAAACATTGAGCCCATGAAAGGGCTGGCCTGGTCAATATGCAGGCGGGTCCACGGTCTGCCTGGCCATTCCCACGGGTGCAATGGTGCAGCTGGTGGCACTCTTTGCCCCTGTTGGCACTCCTAGCACCAACGTACCAAGGCTGCTATGTCTGTGTCCAATCCTGGCCACCAAACGTAGCTCCGAGCTAGCATCTTCATTTTAGACACCCCTGGGTGTCCGTGATGTAACTCGGTTAAGATTGCCCGACGGCCCTGAGCTGGGACTGTTACCCGGGCTCCCCATAATAGGATACCGTCTTCTACGGTTATTTGGTCCCTCCTGCTCCAGTATGGGTGCATCTGGGTCTCCACTGGTCTCTCCAGTTCCCCTGTTAGCAGTAAATGCTTCATCTTGGCTAAAACTGGGTCTTTTTGCGTCCACAACCGAATATGTTGTGCGTCCACTGGTAGGGTGTCAAAAAAATTTAGAGTCATTAGTGTCTCCTCTACTTTCGGCATTAGCGGCGGGGTGTCTGGGAGGGGAAGTCTGCTCAAACCATCTGCATTTGCTACTCGCGTTCCCGGTCTGTGCTCCAGAACGTATCTATACGCCGCCAGTAGCAATGCCCAGCGTTGGATTCTGGCTGATGCAATTGGGGGTATTGACTAGTCTTCTTTTAATAACCCTAATAACGGCTTATGGTCTGTCACTATGGTGAATTTCCGCCTGTACAGATACTGGTGAAATTTTTTTACTGCAAATATCACCGCCAGTCCTTCCTTCTCAATTTGGGTGTACTTTCTCTCAGCCATCGCCAAGGTCCTTGAAGCATAGGCTATTGGCCGTTCTTCACCATTCCTTCCTCTATGGGCTAAGACGGCTCCTACCCCGTAAGGTGATGCGTGACCACCAACTCCTTCCTTGGGTCATAATGCTCTAGGACATTTTCGGACGACAGCTGTTACTTAATGCCCCTAATTGCTCAGTTTTGGCGGGCGGACCATTTCCATTCTTGTCCCTTTTTTAGTAGCTGGTGGAGGGGTTCTAGGATGGACGCCCTATTTTCAATAAATTTGTCATAATAAGTTACCAACCCTAGAAATGATCGTAGCTCCTGGACCGTGGTGGGAGCTGGGGCTTCTTTTATTGCCCTTACTCGGTCTTCCAATGGGTGTATGCCCGACTCGTCTACTTTATATCCCAGGTACGTCACTTGTGAGGCCAGAAAAACACATTTTTCTCTTTTCAGCCGTACGCCTGCCCTTGCGAAACGTCTGAGCACTTCCTCCAGGGTCCTTAAGTGTTCCCTGTTTGTCCTACCCGTGATTAAGACATCGTCCAAATAAATCGCCACCTGCGGTAGTCCCTGCAGAATATTTTCCATCGTACGCTGGAATATAGCGCAGGCTGATGACACTCCAAAGGGTAGCCTAGTATAACGAAAAAGTCCCTTCAGAGTGTTGATCGTAGCGAACTTCTGGGAGTCCTTGTCCAGTTTTAACTGCAGGTAGGCGTGGCTCATGTCCAGTTTCGTGAACCAAAGCCCACCTGCCAATTTGGCATATAGGTCGTCTATTTTCGGGATCGGGTATTTGTCCAGCAGTGCATTTTGTTTACCGTCTGTTTGAAATCTCCACAGAGACGTATCGAGCCGTCTGGTTTCAAAATTGGTACCACCGGCGCTGCCCATTCCGAGAACTGCACTGGTCTGATAATGCCGTCGCGCCGTAACCTTTCTATTTCGACATCTACTTTCTTCCTTAATGCAAAAGGTACCGGCCTGGCCTTACAAAATTTCGGAAGGGCTTCTGGGTCCACATGCAAAGTTGCTTTGGCACCTATAATTTCCCCCAAACCTTCTTGGAAGACCTCCGGGTATTTTTGGAGTACTCCACTCAACTGCCCGCTTCCACTCTGGAAAATTTTCATCCAATCTAATTTTAGGTCTTTCAGCCAGTTCCGTCCTATTAAATTCGTTCCGGAGCCCTCTACTATCGTCAACGGTAATCTGAGCAATTGTTTGTCATATTCCACGGGTACCTGAGTCGTGCCTAGAATTTCCAGGGGTTCCCCCGTTTAGGTTTTAAGTTTTGTCGATGTTGTTGTTAGGGTTAGTGGCTGGAGTCCATCTTTAATGTTTTAAAATGCTGCCACTCCCATTACTGATACGGCCGCACCCGTGTCTATTTCCATTATTGTCGGCCGACCGTTCACCCGTGGGACAATCTTAATAGGTTCTGCTTTCTTCGTCGCAATATTATATAACTGTTACCCTTCGGAGGAGGATGGGGCGTCTAGGTTGTGTACTTCCCTGCGTCCCCACCTGCTATTCCTCTTTTGCCACCTCCTTCTAGGGTTTCTGTCGCTGTTACCCCACTCTGTCTGGTGCCAGAAACGGTCCTTCTCTGTTGGGAGAGCCTCAGCCGGTAGTTCCCTCTGTCTCCAGTTAGTCCTAGCAGACTTGGGGCAGTTCTTGGGTTTTCCTTTGGCCCTCTATTCCTCAGGCTTTTCCTGAGGGTGGCTATCTGGTAGTTGGACCCGTTGTGGTAGTCCCTCTCACAGGTATCTACCTCCATTGGCGTGCCCTGTAGTTCCTGCGCCCCACTTGCTGCCTTTTCTAGGAACAGTGCGAGCTGTAACGCCCGCCTGCAGTCTAGCTGCATTTCCACCAACAGGCGCTTCTGTATTGTGAGATCATTTATGCCACACACTAACCGGTCCCGAAGCATTTCATTTAGCGTCGGGCTGAACTCACATTTTTCCGCCAGCCTTCTCAGGCGCGTCAAGAAATTTGTGACTGACTCTCTGTCTTCCCGCTTCGTTGTGCAGAATCTGTACCTACGCAAAATGAGGGGTGGTTTTGGGTCATAGTGCTCTTCCACCAATTTTGTTAATTCTTGGAAAGGTATTGTGTCCGGTGTATCGGGATAAATTAGTCTACGTATAATGGCGAAGGCTGAGGGTCCGCACGCCGACAGCAGGATAACCCGTTTCCTTTCGTCATTCATTATCTCATTGGCCTGGAAGAAGTAACACATTCTCTCCACATACTGGGTCCAGTCCTCAATAGTCGGGTCGAATGCATCTAACTTCCCAAGCAACAACATTTTTGAAATAGCAAGGCTTACCCTCCGAGTGCGGCAGCTGGTCTCCGCAAGGTTCTTTGTTTACCTCGTCACCACTGTAATAATCCACAGGAGGCAGGGGGTACCGTCACTATACCAGTATTTATTTGCAATAACTATATCCAAGAGCAGCTCCAAACAGTGCTGCTAGCATTCCAGTCAACTTAAGACTGGTTCACAAAGCCTACACAGGTGCTTATATGGGCCCCCTCAATGAGCTATCATTGAGGGAGCTCATACTCCAATTGGCCAACCAATAATGCCAATTGGAGGTCATTACACAGAGGGTTGGGATAAATGGGTCCTCCTGTGGCTGGCAAACTGTAACTAGTGGGGTGCCGCAGGGGTCAGTCCTCGGACCTCAACTGTTCACAATCTATATAAATGATCTACAAGCAGGGACATCTCTGTGAATTAATGCCTTCAGTTAAGTTCCCTTTTCAATTCTTTATCCATTCTTTCAGTAGTTTCTGACACCAAGGGTTGGATTTTCGCTGAGTCAAGATGACTTGGGAGTTATTTAAAAATGGTAACATGTCCCAATTCTGGTATACCTGAGCTCATTTCCAGGTGTTCCAATTTATGGGAGTTCCTTTAAGGGTGTGGATTGGGTTGGATCATCAGTCTGCACCCTACACTCCTGACCTGGCCATCTCCATTCTGAAGATAGGCATGTCCTAGTCCTCTGCAATTTTCATGGAGTTAGGCTGGCTTTTCAAAGACTCATGGTTCTCGACACAACAGGAGTCCCATGAACTATATCTAAACGAGGGGTTCTATTGAAGAGTAAGTTTAAATGATCCTACTCATAACGCCATGCCAATCTATGTCCCCCACCCACCCCTTATGGCCCTAATGCCAGGCTATGACACTTACAAAGTTTTTTTTTCAAAACATCATTCATTAATAACTTTTAGCTTTCTGTAAAAAAAAAAAAAATCCATTTTACTACAAGCCAATAAAAATGTGAATGCTCATTTAACATATCAACAGCAGAAACAGCAAGCACTTGAAACTTCTTTGTCTTATGTAAATAAACATTGTACAATTAACAGCATAGATTAGAGAGTCAGAGCTGTCAATCAAGCAATGTTTTCCCTGGGGTTCAGGGATTTCAATAAGTTAATGGATTTGTGGGCTCTAAACCAAACCTCATGCATTTGTGGCTGAGAGCCCATACATCAATTAGGATACTTAAATACCTGAGCCCCAGATAACCCATTGCTTGGTTGACAGCTGGCCATTGAGCCACTTGATTCAATTCTACTATTTAATCAGATTATGGTCGATCTGTACCTGAACTTAATTTGTACACCATTACTCCATATTACCTACCTTAATTGAAGAAAAATTACATCATGGGACCCCGATTTTTTTGTATTTATTCGGCAAATGCCTATTTCAATGGGCTGACAAGTCAATTTTTGAGATTTTAATGGCGGGTTAAAATCGGGTTCCTCATTTTAGTACCAAATTAATGGCACACTATGAATTATCAAACTATAGTTTCAAAAAATACAAAGGAAATATAGAAAAGTGTGCACATCCCACCTGAGAAAAATCACAAATTTAAGAGACCAGAAACTCAGCAGAGCTGTAGTTATAGCTTTGATGTCTGAATTGTGAAGTGAATTGTGTTACCATATTGCTGCTAGATTGTAATTGATTTGGATCAAAATGCCCGATTTATAATTTGAATAAATACATTTCTAAATGAGTTGCATGATTTGAATATTATGGACAATTTAAAAATTCTATCTGCATTATTTTGGAATTCTGCTTGACTTGTACATTTTCTTTCTAGAAGCCCATTGAGTCCTAATGACCTGCTGGCTTTGTTCCGTTATCCACGCGACCCCTTTACTGTGGAGACAGCAAGAGCAGGAGAGATCTTTGAGCGGACCTTGCAGTTGATACAGAACCATGTCAAGCAAGGTTTAACTGTGGACTTCAATGACATAGGTATGCTCCCAGGTTGAAAGAGAAACTTAGGCCCAGATTTTGCGGTCCGCAGTTAAGCAATGTTGCTCACTGCTGACCTCGAGGAAAGCTGTTCATAATGGTCTTGCGATACCTGTGGCATGGAGTTCCATTTTCCTGATGGCAGTTTAAACTTGACTCTAATTCAAGGGGTAACCAGGCATTCAGCAACACTCATGTCGGACTATCACCTGATGATAGTTAAAATGACACCTAACATCAGGTGAAAAATGAGAACAAATCAGCAACAGACTGTATACCTCACAAAGTTATTTTTCACAGCAATACAAGTTAATATTACAACTATTTTATGAAGAACATCCTAAATTTGATGTTCATTAGCTTGAACCTGCATCGCCTACACTACCATCATGATTTAATTTGAAGTTGCGTTCCACATTTACTGTCCTTGCCTTGTCTTCTCGGTCCTACAATGTGTGTGTGTTCTCTGTATTCACGATTGTATTCTTTTTTCTCCTGGGATAGACTTAATCTTGAGATATGTACTTTATCCCAGGTGCATCTTTTGGTTTCTTTCTGTAATCCTAGTTAGGCGTATTCTTTTTATAACCAGTCTCTACCAGTCATTGCTGGTCTCAATTTGGAATCATTTAGCACTTACCTTCATGGCTTTTTTTTTTTGCATTGACAAGACTTGTCAGCATGGCTCAATTTGGGCGGCCCGGTAGCACAGTGGTTAGCCCTGTTGCTTCACAGTGCCAGGGTCTCCGCCAAGCTTGGGTCACTGTCTGTGCAGAGTCTGCACATTCTCCCTGTGTTTGCGTGGGTATCCTCCAGGTGCTCCGGTTTCCTCCCACAAGTCCCAAAAGACGTGGTGTTAAGTAATTTGGACATTCTGAATTCTCCCTCTGTTTACCTGAGCAGGTGACAGAATGTGCCGACTAGGGGCCTTTCACAGTAACTTCATTGCAGTGTTAATGTAAGCCTACTTGTGACAATAAAGATTATTATTATTATTAGTAGATCAGATTAAACTAAAAAAAAATCTCACTGCACTGTTCAAAGAGGAGCTTTTTTAGTCGCACGGTTAATAATCTTCTGCCATTCAAAAGGACAAAAACAGATTATTTGCTCATATATCTCATTGCTGTTTGTGGAATCTTTCTATCTACAAATTGGCTGCTGTATTTGAGATACAAAACCATTTAAAATGTAGATTGTGTAAGCTGCTTTGATCCATAATAAGGCTCTATATAATTTCAAGTCTTCATTTACTTTTTAATAGATTTATAACCTTGGGGCTGTCTGTGAGAATGGCGACACATGAGAAAAATCTCCCGAGAATCGGGAAGTGAGATTTTCGCCGGCGAGATCTCGTTTCCTGATTTTCCCCACCCCTCACCAGTGATGGAATGAGGTTCACACCCACAAAGGGCGAGAATGCATTTTAAACATTTTACATAAATTTTAAGAAAATTAGCGAGCCCCCCCCCCCCAACATCTCCCAACCTCACTGAATATTAAAACCTCACTGATGTGACAGGTTTACAACAGCTGTTTAATCAGTCGAAGGGATCCCCCCGGTGTAGCCCCTGGGGGAGAGGGGGGGAGGAGAGGGACATGTACTGGCACTGTCCCCTGGCCCTGCCACAGGTCAGCACTGCCAAGGGACAGAGCCACCACAGAGGTGTCAACCCAGCAGTGCCAACCCAGCAGTGCCAACTTGTACCGTTGAAGTGCTGGGGCGGACCCTCTAGGAAGCCCCTTTGGGTGCGGGATTTGCATTCTGTTTGTTGGGGGGGAGGAGAGCCCTGATGCTTGTGGTGGGAGAGGAGCCACCGATGCTGATGCTTTTGGTGGAGGGGAGGGAGCACCGATGCTTGTAAAAGAGCAGGAGGTGTGGCATTGTTAGTCAACGACAGTATTACGGTGGCAGAAAGGACCTTTGATGAGGACTCGTCACTGAGGTAATATGGGCTGAGGTTAGAAACAGGAAAGGAGAGGTCACCCTGTTGGGAGTTTTCTATAGGCCTCCAAAAAGTTCCAGAGATGTAGAGGAAAGGATTGCAAAGATGATTCTGGATAGGAGCGAAAGTAACAGGGTAGTTGTTATGGGGGACTTTAACTTTCCAAATATTGACTGGAAACGCTATAGTTCGAGTACCTTAGATGGGTCAATTTTTGTCCAATGTGTGCAGGAGGGTTTCGTGACATAGTATGTAGATAGGCCAAAATGCGAGGCCACATTGGATTTGGTACTGGGTAATGAACCAGGCCAGGTGTTAGATTTGGAGGTAGGTCAGCACTTTGGTGATATTGACCACAATTCGGTTATGTTTACTTTAGCGATGAAAAGGGATAGGTATATACCGCAGGGCAGGAGTAATAGCTGGGGGAAAGACAATTAAGATGCGATTAGGCAAGACTTAGGATGCATAGGATGGGGAAGGAAACTGCAGGGGATGGGCACAATTGAAATGTGGAGCTTGTTCAAGGAACAGCTACTGTGTGTCCTTGATAAGTATGTACCTGTCAGGCAGGGAGCAAGTGGTCAAGCGACGGAACCGTGGTTTACTAAAGTAGTTGAATCACTTGTCAAGAGGAAGAAGGAGGCTTATGTAAAGATGAGACGTGAAGGTTCAGTTAGGATGCTTGAGAGTTACAAGTTAGCCAGGGAGGACCTAAAGAGAGAGCGAAGAAGAGCCAGAAGGAGACATGAGAATTCCTTGGCAGGTAGGATCAAGGAAAACCCTAAAGCTTTCTATAGGTATGTCAGGAATAAAAGATGACTAGGGTAAGAGTAGGGCCAGTCAAGGACAGTAGTGGGAAGTTGTACATGGAGTCCGAGGAGATAGGAGAGGTGCTAAATGAATATTTCTCGTCGGTATTCACACAGGAAAAAGACAATGTTGTCGAGGAGAATACTGAGATACAGGCTACTAGACTAGACAGGATTGAGGTTCATAAGGAGGAGGTGTTAGCAATTCTGGAAAGTGTGAAAATAGATAAGTCCCCTGGGCCGGATGGGATTTATCCTAGGATTCTCTGGGAAGCTATGGAGGAGATTACAGAGCCTTTGGCTTTGATCTTTATGTCATCATTGTCTACAGGAATAGTGCCAGAAGACTGGAGGATAGCAAATGTTGTCCACTTGTTCACGAAGGGGAGTAGCGACAACCCCGGTAACTATAGACCAGTGAGCCTTACTTCTGTTGTGGGCAAAGTCTTGGAAAGGATTATAAGAGAGAGGATTTATAATCATGTAGAAAGGAATAATTTGATTAGGGATAGTCTACACGGTTTTGTGAAGGGTAGGTCGTGCCTCACAAACCTTATTGATTTCTTTGAGAAGGTGACCAAACAGTTGGACGAGGGTAAAGCAGTTGATGTGGTGTATATGGATTTCAGTAAAACGTTTGATAAGGTTCCCCACGGTAGGCTATTGCAGAAAATTCGGAGGCATGGGATTGAGGGTGATTTAGCGGTTTGGATCAGAAATTGGCTAGTTGTAAGAAGACAGAGGGTGGTGGTTGATGGGACATGTTCAACCTGGAGTTCAGTTACTACTGGTGTACCACAAGGATCTGTTTTGGGGCCATTGCTGTTTGTTATTTTTATAAATGACCTGGTGGAGGGCGTAGAAGGATGGGTGAGTAAATTTGCGGATGACACTAAAGTCGGTGGAGTTATGGGCAGTGCGGAAGGATGTTGCAGGTTACAGAGGGACATAGATAAGCTGCAGAGCTGGGCTGAGAAGTGGCAAATAGAGTATAATGCAGAAAAGTGTGAGGTGCTTCATTTTGGAAGGAGTAACAGGAATATAGAGTACTGGGCTAATGGTAAGATTCTTGGTAGTGTGGATGAGCAGAGAGATCTCGGTGTCCATGTACATAGATCCCTGAAAGTTGCCACCCAGGTTAAGAGGGTTGTTAAGAAGTCGTACGGTGTATTAGCTTTTATTGGTAGAGGGATTGAGTTTTGGAGCTATGAGGTCATGTTGCAGCTGTAGAAAACTCTGATGTTGCCGCATTTGGAGTATTGCGTGCAATTCTGGTCGCCGCATTATAGGAAGGATGTGGAAGCATTGGAAAGAGTGCAGAGGAGATTTACCAGGATGTTGCCTGGTATAGATAGAAAATCTTATGAGGAAAGGCTGAGGGACTTGAGGCTGTTTTCGTTAGAGAGAAGAAAGTTAAGAGGTGATTTAATAGAGGCATACAAGATGATCAGAGGATTAGATAGGGTGGACAGTGAGAGCCTTTTTCCTCGGATGGTGATGGCTAGCACGAGGGGACATAGCTTTAAATTGAGGGGAGATAGATATAGGACAGATGTCTGAGGTAGGTTCTTTACTCAGAGAGTAGTAGGGGCGTGGAATGCCCTGCCTGCAACAGTAATGGACTTGCCAAATTTAAGGGCATTTAAATGGTCATTGGATACACATATGGATGATAATGGAATCGTGTAGATGGGCTTTAGATTGGTTTCCCAGGTCGGCGCAACATCGAGGGCCGAAAGGCCTGTACTGCGCTGTAATGTTCTATTGTCTATTGGTTGTGGGCGGGGTTGTTTCTGTGCTCATCAGGCGCAGTTTTAAAGTGTGCCCCAATCTCTGTGGAACCAGCCTCATCGGCTCAATCAGGCCCTGCCCCACCACAGTGACACCATAAAATATCCTCACTGGCTTTTTTTTCAGAGAAACTCAAAATCTGGCCTAAAAACTGGCTGATACATGCAGGTTTTCAGGCACAGCCTGACACTCTGGAAAATATGTGGGAAAATGCTGTCCCTTGTATCATAATTAGGTAACTCACAGCTGTGGAGTATTAAACTTCAGCAGGATAGCATATTCCAATTCCAATATTTAATGCCACAAAATGGACGGGCACAGTTTCATCGGCCTGCAACGCTGAACCGGGTGAGTTCCCAAACTTGACTGAAGAGAATGGCAAGTGGAAAGTAGGCCCCTTCCTCAAGAAGGAAAGTGTCTGGTGAGTCAATGGTTGATTGGTTACAGTAACAAAAACAAATTTTGAAATCAGATCAGATAGGGGAATTTTTTTCAATCAATAAAATAGGAAAGTGCCACAGTTTTACAATGTGCAGCCTGTGTGATTAAACTTCAGGTTTAAAGTTATCTCACTGATATTATTTAATCACTTAACCTGAAAACAGCATTCAAATAACATTTTTGTCTATATTCTCTTTTCAAATGCCAACCGATCCAGGAAGGCAGTTGCTTGATGATATATCATTGCTGGCTCCCAGGAGAAAAACTAAGTATCGCCGGAAATGAAGAGAAAATAAATGGCTGAATTTTTCTGCTTTTTTTTTAGAAGATTTAGTTAAAAATGGAATGGGCAGAAGGGATTAGTGTAAGTCTGAAATGATTTGTAAGAATTTAACGAGAGAACTACCTGTCAAATCAGTAAGGTTAATCTAGCAGAGATCCAATAAAACACTTAAAAATCATTATACCTTTATTCTTGGGTACATTTCTTATGAGGATCTACTTAAGAAAGTTTTTTTTTACTTCCGTTATGGCTCTGGCATTTTTATTTTATACTCATCTGACCAGCTGAGCATTTGATTTGCTGCTGGATTCTCATAAGTCTTGCATCTGAGTCGTAAAGTGCAATGAAGGTGTTTATTGTGGTTTGTACTCCAAGTTCCCATAATTTATTTATCTTATGGGTACTTTTCTCTCATATCTTCTTACAACTAAGTTCAGCTTTAAAGTTATCATTCTTTTATTTTGAAACATCTTTTGGGAATAAGTGGCTGAAGGCTTTGTTGCCTGCTGTTGTCACCTTACCTTTGTCACATCCCATATTCCAAGGGCAGGACTATTTAAATATTGGGAGTGATGTCCACTCATGTAGCAGCACAATGCTAGCATTTGTCCCAAGAAGGCAGCGAGGACTCCAAGTTTCTCACTCCAGTACCAAATTAGGTTGAAGACAAAGAGCCAGGATTTATCTTTCAGCTCCACTTAGCAACTGGCGTAACAGCAATTGATCTTTATGTGATTGATTTCTGCTAATCATTTCCACTTGAAACCCAATTGTAGGCCCATAACCAAAAGTACGATTAATTTTGGAAAATGCAATATGCCTATCAAAAATATATTTGCCAGAATTCTCAGGGTAACCTGGGAATACATCTAGAAATTCCCTCAAACTGCGCCCACAATGTACAAGAGGACGGGCAGCAGAAGCACTATTGCCTCCCCTCCACAAATATAGGTGCATTTTTAGTGGAGGGTTGTTGGGGTATTAGGGGGTGGGAGTGGGGGAGGTGGCTGAAGGGGTATTGAATGACGAGGGGCTGAAATCCTGACAGATCTAGTTTAGCTAATTGTCCAATTTCTCCCATACCATAATTACGTTCAATTTATGCAATTTTTATTGCATAATTTCCAGGCTAAAATATTCAGCCATTTACTTTGCTCTTCTTTTCCAGGTGCTTAGGCCTTTAATACATTTCATGAAAGCCAGCAATGAGATGTCACAGAGCCGTGGCTTATGGCTCTGCTGACAGTTGATGCTAGCATCCTGGCATAACTCTGGTGAGTTAAAAGTTTAATTTTGATTTGCATTTTTAGGTAATGATCTAGGGAGAGAAATAGTTAATGGCAGTAACTAACTGGTACCGTAATACTCTATACTTGAACAACAATTACTGCTAGGGTTTACTTTCCTTGTAATTAACAAATATGTCAATGGCCTCATGAGTTGGCAAGAGACTTTTCATGACATGTAAACCAACACAATGATTTATTGCAATGTGCCTTTCTGTTGATCATTGTGGGTGAATAGTTCTTCAGAAATGCACCACATTGTGACTCTCGCATTCAGTGATGAAAACCTGTTAGAAACACTAATGTTGTTTTTGGATTATTCCAGATATTTATCCGAGCTTGACACAATGAGAAAATAGTTTTTTTGAAGAAAATTATAAGTTAGCTTGTTCTACATTTTCAGCAAGGTTCTTCAAATCAAATATAAAATGATTGAATAGTGCACTATATGCTCATCCATTTATTGAAGTTAGCAAATAACATACAGCAGGGAATCAGTTTTGTACTGAATGCCAATTTTGTTTCTGCTGAACACAGCAAATAGAGCAAAAGATACCAATTAGTTCTTCATAAGTTAGCAATTAGATCTTACAGTTTGGGTTTCCTCAACACTGTGTAACCATTACATTTCTGAATACTTTCCTTCTCAGAAACATCTGAGAAAACTCTGGGGATATGCATTAGCAGATGGCTAATAAATTATTAGTTATTACAAACACAATTATGCTATTGTTTTACCAGAAACAGATAAACTGAAATGATTTTGGGGAAATGATCTACATCGCTGAATTGGATAGCCTTGTCATTATTGAGTTAGTGCCAAAATCATATCTCGTGAGTTCCATCATGCACTTTGGTTAACAAATAGATTTGAAAAGAGGGGATTAACATTGTTTTGTGGTTTGGTTCAGTGCAGTTTGGCGCAGTGTGAGTATATTGTTAAGAGATGTGGATTTCTAACTTTTATTTTGAATATTCTTCTCATATGAATTTCTCAAGGAAAAATTAGTTTCAATCACTTTAAATACTTTGCATTTCCACTGACTAGTGATCCACTTCTTCAAATGAACTGTTTCAGCCAGGTTAGAATTACCAGCATCAGCTGATGGGTGTACTGAGCTGCTATGCTCACCTTCCCTTCCTGTTGTGTTCTCTGGTTCTTTTCTACATCAGATCATGTATTGGACTAAGACATGGTGACATCAGCAGCTTATTATAACCAGATTTTTTTTACAAGTTAGAAAGCGAGCTTGGACAGCATATGCTAAAGGGAAAATATTCAACGATTTGGAATGGAACTGTGTCCAAACAGCTTCCAGAATATGTTAGTAATTGCTATTGTAAGTATTGGACATTCTGAGTCTTTGCAACTGCTTTTGATAGCAGAATCAGTTGGAGTAAGATATGGATGTCATCAAACGGGGGAAAAAACGGAGTCCCGGTCGAGCGTCGGGAACTGCCAGCCTGGCAGTGCCACCTGTACTTTCTGGCAGTGCCACCTGTCACTGCCAGGTTTCCCAGGGTGCAAAGCTGGTAGTGCCATGGTGCCTGGGTAGCATCAGCAGTGCTAGGGTGCCAGCCTGCTCCAATTCCAACCAGCCAGGAGTCTCCGATCACCTGTTTGGGCCAGTGCTAAATGGCACCCAGCTGGGCTCTCCTCGGTGAGGTCAGTAGATCCCAGGGGCTGGTTAGATCTGGCAGAAGCATAATTGAATGAGCAGTTAAGCTCACTTAACTATGCAAGTCTGGATCCCACCCACAATGGGTGGGATCCAGATCATACATTAGATCTTGCTGGGTATAGCGACCATTGGGAATCCCATAGGTCTCTCGCAGGATCTACAGGCTGCGTCCCGTCCCAATTCCGGCAGGATTAAATCGCGCCCATCGTTTCTCAATTAAGCTTTCTTTCAATTCAAGATTTTTTTCTTCTTTGAAAAAATGCACTGAATTTGCACCATCTACTTTTCTTGCATGCACAGGTTTCCATTTTAAATAGTAGGAAGGCACTGGATCAAGTAAGAGGAACTGTCAAAATGATTGAGAGAAATTGATCTCTATGGTTAAACAGTTTTTGCTAACCACCTTTGTTCTTTTATTTCTTTCAGACTTCCGATACAACGATCTTGTTTCTCCACATTATCTGGACTTAATAGCCAATCTCTCTGGGTGTACTGCGCATAGGCGGTTCCCAAACTGCTCAGATATATGTTATCACCAAAAGTATCGAAGCCACGATGGTACGTGTAACAACCTCCAGCATCCAATGTGGGGGGCATCACTCACAGCATTTGAGAGAATTCTAAAACCAGTTTATGAAAATGGTTTTAGCCTCCCTAGAGGGACTGAATCCAAGCGTTTATACAGTGACCATCCTTTACCACTCCCTCGCCTTGTTTCAACAACAATGATTGGGTCAGAGACAATAACTCCAGATGACAGATTTACGCATATTCTGATGCAGTGGGGCCAATTTCTGGACCATGATTTGGACCTAACTGTGCCAGCTCTCAGTATGTCACGGTTTTCTGATGGACAGTCTTGCAGCACCGCATGTAATAATGACCCCCCTTGCTTTCCAATTATGATTCCAGAAAATGATCCTCGCGTAAGAAATGCAAGATGCATGTTTTTTGTTCGCTCCAGTCCAGTTTGTGGCAGTGGTATGACTTCGTTACTGATGAAGTCAGTATATGCCAGAGAGCAGATTAATCACCTAACATCTTACATTGATGCATCTAATGTATATGGTAGTACAGACCGTGACACCAAGGAAGTCAGAGACCTTACACATCAGCGTGGTTTGTTGAAGGAAGGTGAAGTTGTGCCAAGATCTGGTAAACACATGTTGCCTTTTGCCACAGGCCAATCTATAGAATGCTTGAAGGATGAGAATGAAAGCCCAATTCCTTGCTTCCTTGCAGGAGATCACAGGGCAAATGAACATGTTGCACTGACCGCCATGCACACCTTGTGGTTCCGTGAACATAATGGTATTGCCACTGAACTACTGAGATTGAATCCACACTGGGATGGGGAAACTGTTTATCAAGAAGCACGAAAAATTGTTGGAGCACAGATGCAGCACATCACATATAACCATTGGCTGCCTAAAATCCTGGGAGATGTGGGAATGAAAATGATGGGACCATATAATAGCTACAATCCAAATATGAATGGAGCAATTTTTAATGCTTTTGCCACAGCAGCTTTTCGGTTTGGTCATACATTAATAAATCCTATTCTCCATCGACTGAACAGTTCTTTCCAACCGATTCCAGAAGGCCACCTTCCCCTTCACAAGGCTTTCTTCTCCCCCTTCAGACTTATCCAAGAAGGGGGTATTGATCCACTACTCCGTGGCCTCTTTGCTTCTGCAGGAAAAATGCGAGTCCCCTCAGAAGTTCTCAACTTGGAACTGACAGAGAGGCTCTTTTCCATGGCTCATGCTGTAGCCTTGGACTTGGCAGCAATGAATATCCAGAGGGGCCGTGACCATGGCATCCCTCCATATCCCGACTACAGAGTATTTTGTAATATGAGTACTGTTCAAGATTTTGAGGACTTACAAAATGAGATCAAGAATCCACAAGTTAGAGACAAACTAAGAAGGTGAGTGTCATCTTACTGTGAACATACAGTAACTGGGGAAGGGAAAGACCATTTCATTGAAAGAAATGTTCCAACATGTAAGAAGATGCTTTTTATTTGAAGCTGTGAAAGTAAATTGGTCACAGTATCATGGAATGTAAGAGTAAAATGTTCATTGGAAGGAAGGAATATTTTTCTCATTCCAGACTGTATCAAGATGGTGTTGGGCAAGATTTAATCTAAGAGCTATGTGCAAATCTGCAGTTCAATGGACTAACAGACATGAAAGCTGCTATCTAAATTTTTTGCTTGGCAGTTTTGTTACAATTACACCGTGAGGTAGTGAAGTGTTGTATAGTTGCAACATGACCTCATGGCTCCTAAACTCAATCCCTCTACCAATAAAAGCGAACTCTCCGTACGCCTTCTTAACAACCCTCTCAACCTAGGTGGCAACTTTCAGGGATCTATGTACATGGATACCGAGATCTCTCTGCTCATCCACACTGCCAAGAATCTTACCATTAGCCCAGTACTCTGTCTTCCTGTTATTCCTTCCAAAATGAATCACCTCACACTTTTGTGCATTAAACTCCATTTGCCACCTCTCAGCCCAGCGCTGCAGCTTATCTATGTCCCTCTGTAACTTGTAACATCCTTCCGCACTGTCCACAACTCCACCGACTTTAATGTCATCTGCAAATTTACTTACCCATCCTTCTACACCCTCCTCCAGGTCATTTATAAAAATGACAAACAGCAGTGGCCCCAAAACAGATCCTTGTGGTACACCACTAGTAACTGGACTCCAGTCTGAACATTTCCCATCAACCATCACCCTTTATCTTCTTCCAGCTAGCCAATTTCTGATCCAAACTGCTAAATCACCCTGAATCCCATGCCTCCGTATTTTCTGCAGTAGCCTACCATGGGGAACCTTATCAAACGCTTTACTGAAATCCATATACACCACATCAACTGCTTTACCCTCATCCACCTGTTTGGTCACCTTCTCAAAGAACTCTATAAGGTTTGTGAGGCACGACCTACCCTTCACAAAACCGTGTTGACTATCTCTAATCAAATTATTCCTTTCCAGATGATTATACATCCTATCTCTTATAAACCTTTCCAAGATTTTTCCCACAACGGAAGTAAGGCTCACTGGTCTATAGTTACCGGGGTTATCTCTACTCCCCTTCTTGAACAAGGGGACAACATTTGCTATCCTCCAGTCTTCTGGCACTATTCCTGTAGACAAAGATGACTTAAAGATCAAGGCCAAAGGCTCAGCAATCTCCTCCCTAGCTTCCCAGAGAATCCTAGGATAAATCCCATCTGGCCCAGGTGACTTATCTATTTTCACACTTTCCAGAATTGCTAACACCTCCTCCTTATGAACCTCAAGCCTTTCTAGTCTAGTAGCCTGAATCTCAGTATTCTCCTCGGCAACATTGTCTTTTTCCTGTGTGAATACTGACGAAAAATATTCATTTAGCACCTCTCCCATCTCCTCGGACTCCAAGCACAACTTCCCACTACTGTCCTTGACTGGCCCTACTCTTACCCTAGTCATTCTTTTATTCCTGACATATCTATAGAAAGCTTTAGGGTTATCCTTGATCCTACCTGCCAAAGACTTCTCATGTCCCCTCCTGGCTCTTCTTAGCTCTCTCTTTAGGTCCTTCCTAGCTAACTTGTAACTCTCGAGTGCCCTAACTGAACCTTCATGTCTCATCTTTACATAAGTCTCCTTCTTCCTCTTGACAAGTGTTTCGACTGCTTTAGTAAACCACGGTTCCCTCACTCGACCACTTCCTCCCTGCCTGACAGGTACATACTTATCAAGGACACGCAGTAGCTATTCCTTGAACAAGCTCCACATTTCCATTGTGCCCATCCCCTGCAGTTTTCCTCTCCATCCGATGTATCCTAAGTCTTGCCTCATCGCATCATAATTGCCTTTCCCCCAGATATAACTCTTGCCCTGCGGTATATACTTATCCCTTTCCATCACTAAAGTAAATGTAATCGAATTGTGGTCACTATCACCAAAGTGCTCACCTACCTCCAAATCTAACACCTGTCCTGGTTCATTACCCAGTACCAAATCCAATATGGCCTCGACTCTCGTTGGCCTATCTACATACTGTGTCAGGAAACCCTCCTGCACACATTGGACAAAAACGGACCCATCTAAAGTACTCGAACTATAGCATTTCCAGTCAATATTTGGAATCCCGGTACCTGCAACAACCATTCCTGTCCCTGCTCTATCCATGTCTCCGAAATGGCCACAACATCGAAGTCCCAGTTACCAACCCATGCCACAAGTTCACCCACCTTATTCCGGATGCTCCTGGCATTGAAGAAGACACACTTTAAACCACCTTTCTGCCTGCCGGTACACTCCTGCAACTTTGAAACCCGACTCATGACCTCACTACTCTGAACCTCCTGTATACTGGAGCTACAATTCAGGTTCCCAAGCCCCTGCTGAACCAGTTGAAACCCTCCCGAAGAGCATTAGCTAATTTCCCCCCCAGAATATTGGTACTCCTCTGGTCCAGGTGCAGACCATCCCGTTTGTAGAGGTCCCACCGACCCCAGAATGAGCCCCAATTATCCAGAAATCTGAAACCCTCCCTCCTGTACCATCCCTGTAGCCACGTGTTCAACTCCTCTCTCTCCCTATTCCTCGTCTCGCTATCACGGGGCACGGGTAACAACCCAGAGAGAATAACTCTGTTTGTCCTAGATCTAGGTTTCCACCCTAGCTCCCTAAATTCCTGCCTTACATCCCCATCCCTTTTCCTACCTATGTCGTTGGTACCTATGTGGCCCACGACTTGGGGCTGTTCCCCCTCCCCCTTAAGGATCCCGAAAACACGATCTGAGACATCACGCACCCTGGCACCTGCGAGGCAACACACCAACCGTGAGTCACTCTCGTTCCCACAGAATCTCCTATCTATCTCCCTAACTATGGAGTCTCCAATGACTAATGCTCTACTCCTTTCCCCCCTTCCCTTCTGAGCAACAGGGACAGACTATGTGCCAGAGACCTGTACCCCATGGCTTAACCCTGGTAAGTCCCCCCCCCTCCCAACAGTATCAAAACAGTATACTTGTTACTAAGGGGAACGGTCACAGGGGATCCCTGTACTGACTGCTTCCTCCCAGCCCCTCTCACTGTCACCCATCTATCTTTATTCTTCGGAGTAACTACATCCCTGAAGCTTCTATCTATGACCACCTCTGCCTCCCGAATGATCCGAAGTTCATCCAACTCCAGTTCCCTAACGCGGTTTCTGAGGAACTGGAGATGGGTGCACTTCCCACAGATGAAATCAGCAGGGACACTGACGGTGTCCCTCCCCTCAAACATTCTGCAGGAGGAACATTGCACTACCTTCCCTGTCATCCCCTCTAGATAAAAAAAGAAAGAAAGAGCTTACCTGTTATTCACTCCCCTTCTCAGCAAGCACTCACTCAGCAACCTCTGCGCCCCGCACAATAGCACCTGAGGGAAAATAAATAAAAACTACTTACCAGTCACCAGCCAATCCCTTACCTGCAGGCTGTGACTTCACGGTTCAACTTTCCACTTCTACCTGCCCTCAAGCCTTCCTCTTGATCCTTACAGCGGTTGCTTTTTTTTGGTTAGAGGAGGGGATAGGGAGGGAAACACTGAAGAAGTGTTTTGGGTTTAAGTGTCACTTGACAAGAGCTCCTCCACAAACCACCTCCAAGTTAGGGTGAGCACACGGACGTATGCAAATTTCCCCTGCAACGGCCAATCAGCAGCTCTGCTCTACTGCCCTCTGCTGGATCATGTTACTAGGTAAGGAGAGACGATCTTTAAACTACTGGAGATAATTGCTTGCCCACTGAAGCTGCCCACCAAAACAGCTCAATTTGATCTTCTGTTTCCATGACAACATGATAGGAAAGAGGCAATACAAGATTCTTTTGAGGTCCATGAGGAAGTCAAGCAGTGTTGTAATCAGGCACTCACTTTTTAGCATATGTTCTTTGCTGCTTTCATGTGTCTTCATGTCATCTACAGGGGGTGTCTACTTCCATACTATTATGGGCCAGGGTTTAGAGAACCCCAAAGTGTATCATGGAGTTCACCTGACCCACAACGTTTAATAGATTGTGGTTATGGGGAGCACACAACCCTACTGTGCAGGTGTGATGCAAACAGAAATCTACAGTACTTTTAAATTAAAACAATGTTTATTTATGAAACCAGTTTACACTTTATAAACCCACAGTAAACATCTTAACAACTATCAACACCAATAAATCCCCCAAAGAATACAGGTGGAATTCTCCCCCGCCACGCTGGGTGGGAGAATCGCCGGGGTGCCGCGCGAGTCCTGCTAAGCTGCCCCGGCACCCGCACGCGATTCTCCCACCCCCCCAACCGGCGCGGCGAGAATCATGGCTGGCCGCTGGGAGAATCGCCGCTCGCCGTTTGCAACGGGTGAGCGGCGATTCTCCGGCCCGAGTGGGCCAAGCGTCCTGCCCAACACGACGGGTTCCCGCCGGCACCGCCCACACCTGGTCGCTACCGGCGGGAACAGCGCCGGGACGTTGGGGAGGGGGGGTTCCTGCACCGTGGGGGGCCTCAAAAGGTGTCTGGCCCGCGATCGGTGCCCACCGATCGGCTGGCCAGCCTCTCTGAAGGAGGACCTCCTTTTCTCCGCTGCCCCGCAAGATGCATCCGACATCTTCTTGCGGGGGGACGGCGACCACGCATGTGCGGGTGACGTCATTTACGTGGCGCCGCATAAGCCCAGCGTGCATAAATTACATGACGCCGCTCCTAGCCCCCTGGGGGTGGGAGAATAGGGGACTGGGAGCGGGCTCCGACGCCGGAGTGAAATACTCCGGTTTTCATTCCGACGTCGGGACTTAGTCTTCTGATGGGAGAATTGCGCCCACAGTACTTTCTAAGTAACTCTTAATCTTTCCTTGCAACATCCATAAGACAAATAGAACCCTTTTTACAGAAAGACATTATGTTTAACTTCACTACTGAGAACAGTTACCACTTTGAAATCACCAAATGAACATTCATCAGCTTGCAGAGATTCATACACATCTTGCTGTGACTGCACCTTCTCCAAATCCTAAATGAAACTAAACACACCCTGTAGCTGCAAGCCCAAAGTGAAAGTAAAAGCAGACAGACAGCCCAGCTCCACCCACACTCTGACATCACTGATAAAAACCCATTTCTTAAAGATACATCCACTACAGCTATTTTATAAACCCCCCCCTTTCTTAAAGGTACTCTCACATGACAATACCAGAACTGATGGAAAGATGTTCATCCTTGCACGCTTGAGTTCCAACTCAAATCACGCCAAGTTCTTATGTTCCGCACCAGCATTCCATAAGAAGGAACACCTTCAGTGGAAAATGGACAGATGTGCAGGTTAGGTGGATTGACCATGATAAATTGTCCCTTAGTGTCAAAATGGTTAGGTGGGGTTGCTGGGTTATAGGGATAGGGTGGAGGTGTGGGCTTAAGTAGGATGCTCTTTCCAAGGACCAGTGCAGAATCGATTGGCCAAATGGCCTCCTTCTGCACTGTAGGGATTCTATGATGATGCTTGCACAGAGTTAGGTTTGGCTATCAGCAACACAAAGACAAATGTCATGGTCCCGGGTGTTGCCATACCATCATATATCGGCATTCGCGAAGTGACCCTGGATATTGTTGATATCTTCCATATCTAGGGCTCTACAATCACCAGCAATCTGTTACCAGCTGTTACATCCAAGCTGAGTAAGAGAGTGTGGAATAACAGGAACCTGACTGACCACACCGATCTAGCCTGTGTGCGCAGCTCTCCTCTGCAGTAGCGAGGCATGGGCAATATATGCTAGGCAGGAGAAAATGTTGAACAGTTTCCACCTTCGCTATCTCAGGTATATCCTTGGCAATGCTTCCAAGATGAGGTCACTAGCTCAGTGGTCCTGGTGCATGCTAATAATATCAGCATAAACTCCGAGCAAATCAATAATGCCTGCACTAGCTCAGCTTTGGTCATTCGATGGATGATGGTCGCATCCCCAAAGACCTTCTGTGCAGTATACTGGCCATTGCGTTGTGACCTCTTGGGTGTCCATTCTTCCATTACAAGGCCACCAGAAAAGGAAATATCAAGATAGCCAACTGACAGTGAGGAGAAGGTCACTGACAGCCATGAGATCTGGAGGCTGACCATTAGAAGAGGCAAGGAGAAACAAAAAGCCCAGCAGGCTGAGAAGAGAATCCAGAGATGGCAGACGGCTGCAAATTGTCCACCATGTCATCCCACTCTCTTGCTCTGCAGCAAATGTGGCAGAGACTGCCATGTCAGAGGGGGGCTCCTGAGCCACACAAGAGTTAGGATTTTTAGGTTGGCAGGGATTCCCATCTTGCCATCTGAAGAGTCAGCGGGAAGCACAACCCCGCTGACCATCTGCCGTGCAGTGATTTCATGCTCCAACAAGCACTAATTAGCTGCTGGTGGGACTTCTGCCTCTCATTCGGGAGGACAAGTGATTGGGCAGTAGCTCTCTCGCTGTGGCAGCGCTGGAGATTGCAGTGGACAGGGCTAGAACTGCATTAAGTCCCCAGAGCCTAAGTCATGGGATTCCAAGAAGCGGTATGTTTTGGGGGTCTTAGGGAGGTGATGGCAGGGGAGGGCTGGGGGGAGGGTGGACAGTGAGGGATTGAGGTGTCGGGGGAGAGACTGGTGGGAGAGGGACCTTACTTTGGGGTGAGGGGGGTGGGGTGGGGGGGGGGGGGGTGCCTGCCCAAAGTTAAAAGAGGGCTTCTGATGAAGGTGCCTGTGCCCCACCCCCCCTCTCCCTCCCCTCCTCCACCCCCACCCCCAGACTTCCAAGGCCTGAATCCAATTACTTTTGAACTTTCCTAATGCCTGGGAACTTCTCTTGCCTACCTGAAATTTGAAGCTGGGTGGAAAAGCCCTTCCAAGGGGTCAATATTGACCACTTAGTGGCCTCAACTGGGGCAAAGGTGGACAGCCTTACTAAGGCCTTGTCTGCCCCAGTGTAAAATTGCAGAGAGGTAGGGACAGGTGGGAGCTGGGTGAGAAGCCCATTCAAGGAACTTTACACTGCCATTGACATGCTCCATTAAAAAAAAAGATGAATGCAAAGGACTTGGATAAGCTTAGCCTCTAGTTTTATTTCTTTACTTAAACAATAATGAATTCAGGCAGGGGCCTGTAAGCCTTTGCTGAAATAATTTATGGCATATTCTAACAGGAAGAACAATCTGACAACTAGGAGACCTAAATAAATCATCATAGACTGTTCTGACAAGAGTTATAGGAAACAGCTGACAAATGTAATAAACTAAACAAAGAGAAAAATGAGCAATACAATAAAGAGACAGACTTAACACAGAAAATGTATTTTCTCTTTAAAGGGCCATCCTTGTAGTTTAGAGGAAGGTTTAGGGTAGCATCTATCCCTGGAAATATTTAATCCAAAGACTGAGAGAGTAAAATTGTGAAGTGATACTTTGTGCCAGGAAGAATGAGAAAAGGCAATATAAAATAAAAGATACAGTTCTAGAGGGGTGCAGGAACAGAGAATAAGGTTCTTCTGTTTTTAACTTCCAGTCTTCATTTGTTTGTCTTCAAATAGTTTCCTGCAAAAATTTTTCCATCTCAGCCTAGTTTTGTCTTATCATAAAACAAGTATCTCTTTTCACATCCTTGATAACTATTTCTGGATTTACGAACTTCTCTCTAGCTATGAACGTTGCCAGTGAATATACTTTCTAGGTGTTACCATTCTTGATAGCCTCCCCTACTTCTTTTTTTAGCTCTTTCAATCAGCAACTTGTTTTTTGGTTTTAAATTAGGCTTTCTTCACATCAGCGCACAATTTGAGGTTTTTCCCTGTTTTGTACACTCCTGGGGCGAGATTCTCCGACCCCCCCGCCGGGTCGGAGAATTGCCGGGGGCTGGCGTGAATCCCGCCCCCGCCGGGTGCCGAATTCTCCGGCACCGGATATTTGGCGGGGTCGGGAATCGCGGCGCGCCGGTTGGCGGGCCCCCCCCTGGATGGGCCGAAGTCCCGCCGCTAAAATGCCTGTCCCGCCGGCGTAGATTAAACCGGCGGGATAAGGCGGCGCGGGCGGGTTCCGGGGTCCTGGGGGGGGCGCGGGGCGATCTGGCCCCGGGGGGTGCCCCCACGGTGGCCTGGCCCGCGACCGGGGCCCACCGATCCGTGGGTGGGCCTATGCCGTGGGGGCACTCTTTTCCTTCCACCTTCGCCACGGTCTCCACCATGGCGGAGGCGGAAGACACTCCCTCCACTGCGCATGCGCGGGAATGCCGTCAGCGGCCGCTAACGCTCCCACGCATGCGCCGCCCGGAGATGTCATTTCCGCGCCAGCTGGCGGGGCACCAAAGGCCTTTTCCGCCAGCTGGCGGGGCGGAAATTCGTCCGGCGCGGGCCTAGCCCCTTAAGGTTGGGGCCCGGCCCCCCAAGATGCGGAGAATTCCACACCTTTGGGGCGGCGCGTTGCCTGACTGATTTGCGCCGCTTTGGGCGCCAGTCGGCGGACATCGCGCCGATACCGGAGAATTTCGCCCCTGGTCCTTGCAATATGCCTTTTCTCTACTCGGTCTAAACATTTGACTGCCATCCATAGCTGTTTTCATTTTGATATTTCAGGCACAGTTCATCTAATGCAGTCAATAGCGCTGTCGGCAATGATGGCCATCTTTTTTTTTCATTGGGTGCACCCAGTCCATACTTGACACAGCTCTATGCTGTTTACTTGCTCCCAACTTTGCATTAAAATCTCCCATAACCACTCTCTCTCTCTTTTTTGACATGCATCAGTAACCCCTTGGATCTTTTGATACTCGGCCAAAGCTATGCTATCATCAATCTCAATTGTTGGGAGATAAACCTGTCTGATGCTAATAGGTTTGTGCTTATCATTTATTGTCATCATGATTATCCTCTCACTTATTGGCTTCATTTGTGACAGCTTTATAAACTCTCAGTGACACCAAGAAGCCCACTCCATGGTAATGCTTTTCTCCTCTGCTATAGTCGATGGTCCAATGCTCTGACTTCTTCTGGCCACTGCCTGCCCTCCTGACCTCACAAAGTCCTAACAGGTCAATCTTCAGTCTTCCTTTATTTTTGAAATATTTTATTGGTAATTTCCAGTTTTTACAGAGTAACAGCTCAAGGGGCTGGTTTAGCACACTGGGCTAAATCACTGGCTTTTAAAGCAGACCAAGGCAGACCAGCAGCACAGTTCAATTCCTGTACCAGCCTCCCCGAACAGGCATCGGAATATGGCGACTGGGGGCTTTTCACAGTAACTTCATTTGAAGCCTGCTTGTGACAATAAGCGATTTTCATCATCCTCCCCGTGTGTGCGTGGATTTTCTCCGGGTGCTCCGGTTTCCTCCCACAGTCCCAAGATGTGCAGGTTAGGTGGATTGACCATGATAAATTGCCCTTAGTGTTGTGTGGGGTTACTGGGTTATGGGGATAGGGTGGAGGTGTTGACCTTAGGTAGGTGCTCTTTCCAAGAGCCGGTGCAGACTCGATGGGCCGAATGGCCTCCTTCTGCATGTAAATTCTATGAAGTATACCTTGTGTTAACAAATAAAGTTGTTTCTTATTTACGGAGATGTTTACACGTGGTTTCCTCCCCCCCCACCCCCTCTGCCTCCCCGCCCCTGACTCCCCCCCCCCCCCCCCCCCCCCCAACCCCTCCCTTTCCTCAGTTGGTAGCTTAGTTTCCCTCTTAGGGTCTTCTGCCCTAGGCGTCACATACTGCGTTCCACTCCTTTCTGTTGAGGTTTTCATTTGTTGGCGGCGCCATAGTGGGGGGGGGGGGGGGGGGGGGGGGGTGGTTTGGTCGACATGGTCCCTCCCCTCCTCCCTTTTTCCTCATGTTTCGTTCTGTGATTTCCTTGGGTTCCCTTCCCCCTCTGCTTATTTCCATTGTGTGTGTCCTCCTTTGTTTTCCCTCCCTCCCTCAATCACCCCCCTCCCATCTCTTCCTAGTTGCTATTGGCCTTGAACAGGTCTTGGAACAGGCTGAATGGCCCACACGCTTTGTGGAAACCCTAGTCCGATCCTCGAATGGTGTATTTAATCTTCTCCAGGTGGAGAAATGTCAAAAGGTCTGCCAGCCAGTCTGCAGCTGTGGGTGGTGCTGCTGATCGTCAGCCAAGTAGGATTCTCCGACATGTGATTAAGAAACCAAAAGTCAGGGTGTCATATGTTCCTCATATGTCGTTCTGGCTGGTCCGATACCTCGAAGACTGCTACTGTCGGGCACGGCTCCACCCCCACAACCTTGGACATCGCCTCAAAGCAGGCTGTCCAGAACCCGACAAGCCTGGGGCAGGCCCAGAACAAGTGGGCGTGGTGGCTGGGCGGCCCTGTCACCGTTCACATTTTTGTCCTCCACCTCCGGGAAGAACCGGCTCATTCGGGTTCTGGTTAGGTGAGCTTCGTGCACCACTTTGAACTCCATGAGGCTTAGCCTAGTGCAGGAGGTGGTGGAGTTGGCCCTACTCGGTGCTTCGCTCCAGAATCTCCAAAACCACTTCCGTCCCCAGTTTATCCTCCCATCTTCCTCTGGCTTCATCCAGAGGTAGTCTTGGCCTATCCAGCAACCTTCCGCATATGTTCCCATAGTTCAACCCCTTCCTTACTGCCCATGTTTATTAGTTCCTCTAGTAGCGTGTCTCTCGGGACCCTGGGGGATCTTGCCGTCTCCTTGCAGAGCAAGTGTTTAGTTTGGAGGTGTCTGAGTTCCTGTCCTGCCGATAGTTCCAGGATGGGATTAGTATGACATTGAGCAACTGCCTGATGTTCGCAGTTAACTGCCTACCTTTGACAAATCCCGGCTGGCTCTCTGCGACCACTCAGGTACGCAGTTCTTCAGTCTCTTGGCCAGCTCTTTCGCGAGTATCTTCGAGTTTACGTTGAGCAGCGAAATGGGTCTGTATGATCCGCATTCTGATGGGCCTTTGTCTTTTTTGGATATCAGCGATATCGTCACCTGTGTTAGCATTGGAAGCAGCATGCCCTTTGCTAACCAGTCTGCGAACATGTCCCGAGGGTGTGCGGCCAGGGCTGGTGCAAATTTTTTATAGAGGTCCGGCAGGAACCTGTTGGGTCCTGGTGCCTTCCCCACCTGCATGGAGCTGATACTCTCCATGATCTCTCCCAGTCCTATTGGTGCTTCCAGTTCCCCTGCCTATCGTCCCCCACAACTGGCATGTCTAGTCCATCAAGGAACCGTTTCATCCCCGCATCTCTGTCGGGGGATTCGGAGGTGTACATGCCTCGGTAGAAGGTCCTAAATGCTCGGTTGACCTCTTTTGGTTGGGCTGCCAGTCTGCCTCTGCTATTCTTAACCGGAACTATCTCTCTCATGGCTGCCTCAGCTTTCTCAGCTGGTGAGCCAGTAGACGGCCAGAATTTTCCCCGTGTTCATAGAAGGTCCCCCGTGTCTGGCAGAGTTGGTCCCACTGCTTTCCTGGTGGATAGCAGGTTAAAGTCCATTTGTAGCTTTTTCCTCTCTGCCAGAAGCTTTCCGGTCGGGGCCTCGGAGTACTTTGTGTCGACCTCCAGAATGGAGTTGGTCAGTTGTTGCCTGGCCTCTCTCTATTACCTGTTTCTATGTGCCTTGTATGCTATAATCTCTCCCCTAATCACTGCCATCATTTCCTCCCAGAACGTGGAAGGTGAGACTTCCCTGTTCCGGTTATTTGTAACATACTCGCCTATGGCTTGTGATATTTTCTGGCAGAAGATCTTATCGGCCAATAGGTCTGTGTCCAACCTCCACATGGGGCATTGGGAACAGCCCGTCTCCAACCTCACATCCATTTAATGTGGAGCGTGGTTGGAGGTGGTCGGGGCTGGTTCAGCACAGGGCTAAATCGCTGGCTTTGAAAGCAGACCAAGGCAGGCCAGCAGCACGGTTCAATTCCCGTGCCAGCCTCCCCGAACAGGCGCCGGAATGGTGCGACTAGGAGCTTTTCACAGTAACTTCATTTGAAGCCTACTTGTGACAATAAGCAATTTTCATTTCATTTTCATTTTCAGATGGCTATCACAGAGTATTCCGCCCTTACTATTCCTGGAATCACCGCTTTTCCCACTGCAAAGAGGTCTATCCTTGAGTATGCTTATTTGTTATGGGCCAGGGTTTAGAGAACCCCAAAGTGTATCATGGAGTTCACCTGACCCACAACTTTTAATAGATTATGGTATGGGGAGCACACGGCCCACTCTACAGGTGTGGTACAGCAGAAATGGAAAAGTATATTTTAAAGCAAAACAATGTTTATTCTATGAACTCAAGTTAACCTTTTTAAAACATACAGTGAACATCTTAGCAACCATCAATTCAAACACAACCCCCAACGAATACAATACTAAGTAATCCCTACTTTCCTTTTAACATCCATAAGACTTAAAAAAAACTTTTAACAGAAGTACATCAGGTTTAAATTCACTACTGAGAACAGTTATAATTCTGAATTCACCAAATGATCAAGAGACAGTCTTTACATGGCAGAGAGAACATTACACCTTCTGTGGCTGACTGCAGCTCCAACACTAAACAAAACCAAAAAAAACACACACCCAAGCTTTTCTCAAAGTGAAACTAAAAGCTGACAGACAGCCCAGCTCCACCCACACTCTGACATCACTGCAATAATAAACACCCATTTCTTAAAGGTATACCCACTACAATAATTCTATAAAAAACACCCATTTCTTAAAGGTACTCCCACATGACATTGTGTACTGGTGAAAAAAGCGAGCATTCCTTCTCATTAGGGTGCAGGAACTACCATGGTTCCACTGCTCCCATCTGTTCCATGAATGCTCCCAGTTCCCTAGCCATGCATGTCCTTTTCCCCAATCTGGGGCTCAATCGGTCCGTCAGCAGGTCCTGTACATAGCCCCCCCCATGATCAGTCGGTGTGTGTCAATGTCGGGAATTTCCGCCCTGGTCTTTTTTATGAAGTCTGTGTTGTCCCAGTTGGGTGCGTACACTTACCAGCACCACCGGAGCCCCTTCCAGGGCAGCGCTGACCATGTCATACCATCCCCCTTGGTCCGTAACCGTCTTTGTCGCTGTAAACTTCATCCTTTTGCTAATCAGTATGGCTACTCCCCTAGCCTTCATTCCGTAACATGAGTGATACGTCTGTCCCACCCAGCCCTTTCTTAACCACAGTCAGTCCTTCTCCCTCTGCTGTGTCTCCTGCAGGAAGACTACATCGGCTTTCAAACTTCTTAAGTGGCGAAGACCCTGGATCTTTTCAAAAGCCATTCAGTCCCCTGACACTCCAGGTGATATTCCTGGTGGGGGTGTTTTGTCCCCCCACTGCTGCAGGATCAGCCATACTTACCTGGTGGATGCGCCCCTGCACTATAGGGCTTCCCTTTGTTTAGGGACCCTCCAAAGTGGCTGCTTTGCAGAGCCATCTTGTCTCCTCAGCCTGCACCTTACCTATCAAAGCCAATGCGAAAACCAACTCTTTTGCTCCCGTCCTGGTCCTTTTGAATTCCTTTTCCCTCCCCTCGTCACCCTTTCCCTGTCTCCCTCAATGGGTTTCCCCTCCCTGTCCCTGTGTCGTCCCCCCACCCGCTCGGGCAGGTGCTTCCTCCCTGCCGGGAGGTGTGCCGCAGACCCATTTGCTGCCTGTCTTCCCGTGCTAGCTATCTGTGCTAGTGTGGTGGCTCCCCTCCAGGGGCTGGTCTAGTCCCTAAATTATGCCCACTGGCTGCCCCCTTTCTCTGCCTGTACCCTCACCTGCATTCCCCTGTCCTTGCTCTTTCCTGTGACCTGGTCTTATTGATCAGAGCGAGGCAGCATAGTTCCGCGCACACTTATTCATTGTCCAATGAGTCTCTGTTCTTTTTGCGATCCCCCTCTGATCAGCCTTCATCATTGTCTTGCCTGCCCCTTGTCCAGGCCGTTGCTTCGCACAAATTTGTTCACGTCCGCCAGGGCGTTAAACTACTGCTCTTTGTTCTGATATGTGACCCAGAACCTGGCTGGAACAGCATACCAAATCTCACCCCAGTCTTGTAGAGGGCCAACTTTGCCTGGTTAAACTCAGCCCTGCGTTTTGCCAGATATACCCCAAATTCCAGGTAAATTCGGATTTTGTGTCCTTCCCAGGTGTCTTCCCGTGCTAGATTCTTAGTCTGTCTTGCCCACCGCAGGATCCTCTCACAATCCCGATATTGGTGAAGCTTTGCGATGATCAACACCATGGCACAGGGGTTAGCACTGCTACCTCACAGCTCCAGGGGACCCAGGTTCAATTCCGGCCACGGGTGACTGTCTGCATGGAGTCTGCACTTTCTCCTCGTGTCTGCGTGGGTTTCCTCCAGGTGCTCCGGTTTCCTCCCACAGTCCAAAGATGTGCAGGTTGGGTGGATTGACTCCACTAAATTGACCCTTAATGTCCAAAGGTTAGGTGGGGTTACTGGGTTACGAGGATAGGGTGGAGGCGTGGGCTTAAGTAGGGTGCTCTTTCCAAGGGCCAGTGTAGACTCAATGGGCCGAATGGCTTCCTTCTGCATTGTGAATTCTATGATTCTCTGAACCGCCCGCAGCTGCTCCCCAGTTTTGGGTTTCAGCCTGAGTGACCTGTGCGCTCTGTGGGGGGTTGGGGAAGCTGTCTCTCTGACTAGAGTTCCCAGCATTTAGGCGACGTAGCCCATCAGGTCTCTACCCTCGATACCTTCTGGCAGGCCCATGATCTGAATATTCTGTCGTCGGGACCTATTTTCTTGGTCCTTAACTTTCCCCTTTATGTTCTCTTGGGCCTCCATCAACCTTTTAACTTCTGCTTCCAGGGCAACGGTCCTGTCGCTCTGGTCTGTCGAGGCCTTCTCATAGTCAAGGATTGTCCTCTCCTGTGCCTACACTTTCTTCCCCAGCCCGGTGATTGTCTTTTTCATGGTGACCATAACCTCCGTCACTGTCACCTTGACCGCCACCTGGATTTCTATCCTGATCGCCTCTTTCATTGCGGTCAGCTCCTTCATGAGGAAGTTCTTCCATCCGTTTCCAGGTGGTGGGGTGAGGCTGGTATTCAGGTCATTGGTCTCACTCTATCCTTGGTGGCCGGGGCTCCTTCGACTCGTGGATCCGCCGTCTCGTCTGCCTGCTGCTCATGGCCCTTTCTGCCACCCCTGCCATCCCTTCGACCCCTCGAGCTCCCGTTTGCTGCCATTGTTGTGTTGTTGCTTTCTTCTCGCCTTTGAGTTAACTTTGCCTTTGAACTTTCGGGCAAAATTCAGCTAAAAGTGCCGATTTGGTTCTGGTCTGCAGGAGAGCCACATCACCGTCACGGAAATGATCTTCAGTCTTTCTGTCTCCATGCACATTTGCTATAGCTTTTCTGTAACTCAGTGTCCTTACATTCTAGGTTGCCAAGGGTCGGGATTCTCCGAAACTCCACGCCAAAATTGCGCTCGGCACGGGGGCGGAGAATGGTCGACGCGGCGCCGGTCGGGGGCCATTGAAAGAGGCCCCTGCGGCGATTCACTGAGTGCAGCTGGCCGAGTTCCCGTAGTTCTCTCAGCGTGGCGGCTGTGGACTCAGTCTGCGGCCGCCCTGGTGGAGGGGCGGGGGGTTCATTCACGGAGGGGGCCTCCAGGACGGCCAGGCTACTGATCGGGGGCCACCGATCCGCGGGTGCACTCGATCTGGGGTGACCTGTCTTTTTGGTGCCGCTCCGCAGTGTGGGTCGGCCATGTCGCACGGGGCGGCCGTCAAAGACCGCCGCTGTGCGCAGAAATGGACTCGCGCCCGGAAGCGCAGGTGCCTCTATTGGCAGCCGGAGCTGCGAGGAGTACTCCAGGGCCCTGCAGGCTCCCTGCAAATTGGAGAATCACCCTGGACTTTCTCCAGGTAAGCCCAGAGTGATTCGTGCATTTTTCCACGGGCGTGGGGACGTAGCCTCATTATTGGAGAATCCTGCCCCCATTCTTTGTGACAGTCATAAACATGTGGTTGATCAGAGACATGATCAGGTTGATCAGACACATCTTGCTGTAATGAGTTTAGGTGTGCCTCATCATCCAGTGCCTCTCCCATATTGTCAGGTGTACGTTCATCTCCAGTCGTATCTCAGTCCAATCCTGAAGGTCTCAGCTGTCAGCTTCCTTGTCATTAATCAACATGATCTTCTCATCCAAGATAATTACCTCATTGTCTTCATCCTGCAGGAACCCTCCTCATCAGCCACGCCTGAAGGGTGGAGCTAGTATTGTCACTGTACGCCTGACTATGAATCAGGTTGTACTGTGCTGCACTCTACTAGAAGCAGGAAATTCATTTTTCCTGACCTGACTGAAGATCCACAGGAATGGAAATTCAATGCCATGGTGACTTTTAAAGCTACTGACATTGGATTGCCTGACAATCCACAAGGCCGTTTGTCATCCTGAAGGAGCTGACACAAGTGAGAAAAGGAAAGCTGTAATATTCTCAGCCATTTCCAACATTGCTTTTTTGACATTTGCAGATAGTCACTTTCGATTACATATCATTGCTCAGCATTTCACTGACCTCTGGATGCCATCATCCTGAGTAACCTCGCCCTCTGTTGGTAGCCTTTGTTGGTGTTCTGGTCATTGTTGCATCTGGTTCTCGGCTACCCTCTGATGGTTTCTCTCCAGCTGTAGCAGAGGTAGCAGAAGCACTGGGTGCCCTTGACCCTTCTTGGGCGGGATTCTCTGATCTCTAACGCCGAAATTGCATTCGGTGATCGGCCAGGGAATCACCTTTGACGCCGAAATCGAGGGCGGCGCTGCTTTTGCGATGCTCCACCCCCTCCAAAACGGCGTACACGGCCTCAGGACATCACCTGAGGCACTCCCCCAATGCTCCGCCCCCGATGGGCCGGGTTTCCGAGGGCGTGGGTCACTCATGCTATTTTTTTTCGGGAACCTGGCATGGTGGTTGCTTACTGAGTGTAGCGCCGCCACAGTCGGGGGGGGGAGCCAATCTGTGGGCAGGGGGTGCTTTGGTGGGAGCTGGGGGCACTGGTGGGGGGTGGCAAGCCTAGCCAAAGAGAGGCATTTGGCAGGCTCGGTCCGCGCGCGGTCGACGCCATGTTGCATGGCGTGGCCGCTGCAGGCCGCCGCCGTGCGCATGCGCGGCCACAATCCCGGCAATTCTCCGGCTGTATCCGCAGCTAGAGCCGGGAGCTTTGAGCTGTGTGCCTGCTAGCCCCCCCACCAGATGGAGGATCAGCGGAGGTT
The DNA here is from genome assembly GCF_047496885.1 of Scyliorhinus torazame. Taxonomy (NCBI): domain Eukaryota; kingdom Metazoa; phylum Chordata; class Chondrichthyes; order Carcharhiniformes; family Scyliorhinidae; genus Scyliorhinus; species Scyliorhinus torazame. Next base: position 135,438,104 of record NC_092717.1, read on the forward strand.
TTGCAGTATTTTTTCAAGCGTAAAACGCCACTGTTCCCATGCCGGTGTCAACACTTAATCTCAAAATCGGAGAATCCAGCCCCTAGTCTACCTGAGGTGAACGAAAAACACAAAGCTAGTTAAGATCTGGTCAGCAGAGTCTTTATGGTTCTCCCTGCTGACTTGAGAACTTTTGACCAATGGAGAGCCCTATGCTTTTGGCTGCAATCTGGTCTTCAATTGCTGCACCTTGAACAACTCCATCCTTAACCTGTACTTTAGAGGCCCCTTTGTATTGTCTGTACAGCCACCACCCTCTGACCCTCAGTCAACCATGCCTTGATTCCCACCAATAACCCCACCCCGGCCATTGAATATCCTTCCACCGTCCCACCTTCTCTTGGTCAGTCATGCCCAAGCCCCCTGCACTACCTCCCTCCTTCCCTTAACCATGTCCCATTCCCCTTTCACAGCTGCCACCTGATCTCAATGCATCATTGTCACACTTTCTTGGTTCAACAAAGCTCCCCATACAAGAAAAGCCCCACCTACTCAATCCAAAACCAGCAAGAATATGATCTCACTTGCTGCATGCCTTTGTGAATCTAAAGGAACTTCATTCTTATTTGCTGCAGAATTAATCACACAAGTATAATTTAAGCTGGTAAACTTGTGTTTTAATAATAATTTTTATAATAATCTTTATTGTCACAAGTAGGCTTAACATTGCAATGAAGTTACTGTGAAAAGCCCCATATTCCGATGCCTGTTCGGGTACTCGGAGAGAGAATTCAGAATGTCCAAATTACCTAACAGCACGTCTTTTGGGATTTGTGGGGAGAAGCCGGGGAACCCGGAGGAAACCCATGCATGCACAGGGAGAACGTTCAGACTCCACACAGACAGTGACCCAAGCCGGGAATCGAACCTGGGACCCTGGAGCAGTGAAGCAATAGTGCTAACCGCTGTGCTACCGTGCCGCCTATGAGTATGCACGACATGCTAATGTATTTGTCATAATATACACCAGTATATAACGGTGTAGACACACACTGATGGACATGCAGTGGGACCAATCAGCATACACAACACTGCAGCCAATCACCAGTGAGAGTACATGCAGTATAAAGACAGGGGACAGAAGAGTTCCCGCTCATTCTAATAGCAGCCAGCTCGGAGCACATAGCTCACAGCCTGCAACACAGACAGTCAACATGTGCTGTGTGCATCACCTGGTTAGGACTAGGCAAGGGTCAACAGTTAAAGCTGGTATTGCATTTACCCACAGTTCCAGTATGTTAATATAGTTAACCTTATAACAAAATAGAGTTGCACCACTTCTAGTGTTGGTGACCTGTTTGTGATCCAGAACACCCAACACATCAGTATTAAAAATAGTTTCCTGCCCCTTGTCGTCAGTAAGCATGATCCACCTTCAATCAGCTGCCACTTAATTAATTACTTACAGCCCAGTATTGCGAAGCTGACATTTCAACTCCCGCCTTGTTACCCCAGTCCCGATAGCAGCAAATTGGCCATTGACTTGAAGGGATGCAGCACAGATTCAGCAGAATAATACTGAAACTAAAAGAGTTAAATTCTGAAGTTAGGATGAATAAAATTGGCTTGTTTTCCCTTCATCATAGAAAATTGGTGTGGAATTCAATCAAGGTGCAAAATGTTGCCCTTTGATAAGAAATGCAGAGAAATTATTTTCTTGTGGGGAATGGAGGATGAGGGGACATCATTTAAATTCCAACTGAACAATTTTGGAGGGAAGTCTGGAAGCACTTTTTCATACAAAGACTAGTTGTCGTCTGGAATTTTGCTCACCGAAAAGGCTGTGGAAACTTGGACAATGGGAGCTTTTACAATTGAGGTTTACATGTGACAATAAATAAATTAAATCAAATTGTTGATAGCTTGGGGAATTAGGGGATTGGAACTAACGCAGGTAAATGGATTTCAGGTGTACATCAGCCATAATCTATTAAAATAGCAGAGCAAGCTTGACGGGCTGAATGGCTTATTCATCATGCTTTTATGTTCCTGTGCGTGTGGGAGGTAGGTTAAGGAATGCCAGTGGAGCAGTGGTCCAGGAAGGGGACCGGGGGAAGAGAAATCCAGTTTGCAGGTTAAGGCAATGGTAGGCTTTTATGCCCACTTGGCCCCACCTCTACCACAACCAACCAATGTCATTTCAGGGAATATTACAGCGAAAAATGTGTGTGGTTTGACCCCGAAATGCTAGTCTAGCTTCCCATCATAAACAGTCTCTTTGGGTTTAATACATCTGTGTCATATAAATTTAATATGATATGAAGTCAATAGTCTGGAATTTGACACTTTATATGGCAGCCTTTTGCCATAAATGCCTTACACTGATATTTTGGATGGCAGGGTCTTGCTTTCCACCATCGGAAGAATCAGCGAGGAACACTCTCTTGAGTACCCCACAGCCGTTGCACGCTTGAACAAGCATTAAGTGGCACCTCTCTCAGGAGGACGTCCCACCTTGGAGAGCTGATCGCCAATCTGATTGGGCAGCACGGTAGCACGGTGGTTAGCACAGTTGCTTCACAGCGTAAGGGTCTCAAGTTCGATTCCCGACTTGGGTCACTGTCTGTGCGGAGTCTGCAGAACTCCATGTGTCTGCGTGGGTTCCCTCCGGGTGCTTCGGTTTCTTCCCACAGTCCAAAGATGTGCAGGTTATGTGGATTGGCCATGATAAATTGCCCTTAGCAATTTATCAAAAAAGGTGAGGTGGGGTTACTGGGTTACAGGGATAAGGTGGAGGAATGGGCTTAAGTAGGGTGCTCTTTCCAAGAGCCGGTGCAGACTCGATGGGCCGAATGTCCTCCTTCTGCACTGTAAATTCTATGATTGGTTATCAACTGACCAGTCCCTGCAGCGACAGCGCTGCTGTGGACAGAAGTAGAAACGCAGGAGGAGAAATGAGGCTAACTCCAGGAGGCTGTGGATCAGTTATGTTTAAGGGTCCCTGGGCGAGAAGGGCGGGGAAGGCCGGAGGTGTGTGGGGGAGGGGGAGGGGAAGGCATCAAGATGGCGATTGGGGGGGGGTGGGCGGCAGAGGTAATCAGACCTTAAGTGGAGGCACCCAATTTCAGAAGGGGATTTCTGATGGGGGCACCCTCATCCCTTCGTACCCAGGAAGTAACTTTGTCGTTAATTGGTCTTCCCCCAAGGACATGAGTTCTTCCTGCCAGTCCACTAATTGAGGCATTAATTGGTCACTCAAGGATCTCAATTGGGGCAAGGCTGAGTTTCATGTGCAAGGCCTTTCCCGCCCCTGCGTAAAATCATTTGTGGTTGGGATCAGCAGACACCTGGAGGGAATCCTCCCCTTCAGTTTCATGGTACCTCTCTATGCAGCCCCCCCCCCCCCCCCCCGCCCACCCACACCCCACCCACACTCCCCAGCCTAAAAACCTGCTGGTGGGAGAGCGTAAAATTCTAGTCATGTATGGTTTTATTCATCACAGGACACCCATGTATGGTTAGAGATTGAGACAAGCTCTTCATCCCAGCAGGATGAAGACAACAGCCCAGATTTGGGGATGAGTGGCAATATGACACTTGTTCATTTCACTCTGACAGGTCAGTTTTTGCAGGCTTTGAGTGGAGACTTGCTGTCATCGGGCACCTGTCCCAGTGCAGTGCCTTATAGAGACCATCTTCGAAAATGTACTTTTCAGAGTCAGAGAGGTTGTTTGGGAGTTGCTACTTATTGTCACAAGTAGACTTACATTTACACTGTAATGAAGTTACTTTACAAAACCATTAAAAAATCACTTATTCCTGAACACGCAAGCCCTAAATGTCTGCTCTGGTTAGTGAGTTACCAGTGAGTAAACAAACACAGCACCGTCATGCAGCTCCATTGATGTACATACTGCATTTCTCAGCAAAGTACTATTGTGAGGTAATGCATTTTGGAAGGCCTAATACAGGTAGGGATTATACAGTGAATGGTAGAACCCTCAAGAGTATTGACAGTCAGAGAGATCTAGATGTACAGGTCCACAGGTCACTGAAAGGGGCAACACAGGTGGAGAAGGTAGTCAAGAAGGCACACAGCAAGCTTGCCTTCATTGGCCGGGGCATTGAGTATAAAAATTGGTAAGTCATATTGCAGCTGTATAGAACCTTAGTTAGACCACACTTGGAGTATAGTGTTCAATTCTGGTCACCACACTACCAGAAGGATGTGGAGGTGCAGAAGAGATTTACCAGGATGTTGCCGGGTATGGAGGGCATTAGCTATGAGGACAGGTTGAATAAACTTGGTTTGTTCTCACTGGAACGAAGGAGCTCGACAAAATTATGAGGGGCATAGACAGAGTAGATAGTCAGAGATCTTTTCCCAGGGTAGAGGGATCAATTACTAGGGGGCATATGTTTAAGTTGCGAGGGGCAAGGTTCAGAGGAGATGTATGAGGCAAGTTTTTTTACACAGAGGGTAGTGGGTGCCTGGAACTCACTGCTGGAGGAGGTGGTGGAATCAGGGACGATAGTGACGTTTAAGGGGCATCTTGACAAATACATGAATAGGATGGGAATAGAGGGACACAGACCCCAGAAGTGTAAAATTTTTTAGTTTAGATGGGCAGCATGGTCGGTGCAGGCTTAGAGGACCGAAGGGCCTGTTTCTGTGCTGTACTTTTATTTGTTCTTTGCTCTTGTTCTTTGTAGTGTATCTGTGGCGGAGCATGGTAACTTGAACTGCAACTTTGAATTTATGTGTTTAACTATGCACTCCTAAATGATTTTCATCATAAAAGGATAAATGCTGAGGGCCTCACTGTTACTCACAATATAAAATCCAGGCCAGTATATTAGAATCATAGAATCCTTACAATGCACACGGAGACCATTCATCCCTTTCATTCTGCACCTACCCTCCAAAAGAGGGTTACCTAGGTGTACTTATCACCACCGCACCCTATCCCCATAACCTTGTTACCTAACCTGTACATTCCTGGGCACTAAGAGGCGATTTAGCATAGCCTATCCATCTAAGCTGCACATCTTTGGACTGTGGGAGGAAACCAGAGCACCCAGAGGAATCCCAGGCAGACATGGGATAACATACAAGCTCCACACAGTCGTGGCTGAAATCAAACCCGCTGTGAGGCAGCAGTGTTAACTACTCTGCCACCATGCTGGCCAATATTAATGGACATGAATCTAAATGAGTACTAGAATTTTATTCTGACAATGTGACAAAATTGTATCAGGAAATTTGCATCCATTTTTATTTGGCTGAATGTTATATGATGTACTTATGGAAATTATAAATACCAGCAGATGTCTTATGATCACAGTAGTCTGGGCTATCCATTCTCTTCTTACTGGAGAGGAATTAGAAGAAGGGATTAAAAGAAACACAGGATTGCATGGTGCTGGATACAATCTCCTTTACTCTTCTCACTTCATGTGCATCTCTGCCCTACCTCAGTGAAACTGGGAGACCCTCTCCATCCTCCCTTGATCGACCAACTTATTTATCTGAACCCCTTTGCCTTATCTAGTTCTATATTTAGTCCTTTGAATAATGTCCCTAACCATAAATGCCTTCCCCTCCTCTGCACTCCTGGCCAATCGTGAATGTGAGGCCATTGATTTGCAAATTAACAGCCCCTAGAAAGCACCTGGTGGTCTGCCAATACATCAGTTTTGCTGAAGCTACTTGGAGTGCTACTTTATGATCACAAGTGCATTATGTCATCGAACAAAACCTATTATTGTCTGCTTAGATGGAATTGTTTAGAACTGATCAGAACATTATAACTATGACATGTCAGGGAAATCGACCAAGCACAACAAAAACACAAACCAAATCAGCCTAATAGCTAAAAGTGGTTTGCATTGCTCATTTGCTGCAGATCATGTTATATAATAAAAATTATATCATAGATTATCATAGAATTTACAGTGCAGAAGGAGGCCATTCGGCCCATTGAGGTCTGCACCGGCTCTTGGAAAGAGCACCTTACCCAAGGTCAACACCTCCACCCCATCCCCATAACCCAGTAACCCCACCCAATACTAAGGGAAATTTTGAACACTAAGGGCAATTTATCATGGCCAATCCACCTAACCTGCACATCTTTGGACTGTGGGAGGAAACCGGAGCACCCGGAGGAAACCCACGCACACACGGGGAGGATGTGCAGACTCCGCACAGACAGTGACCCAAGCCGGAATCAAACCTGGGACCCTGGAGCTGTGAAGCAATTGTGCTATCCACAATGCTACTGTGCTGCCCCGTATATACGTCGCAATATCATAGGTGGAATTTTAAATGACTTCCACGTCCCAAACCCATGCCTAAGCTGTGTCACACTCTGCTATATTCTCGAAGTGCTGCAAGAGAAAAGAGATGTAAGTGCCTCACATTTGGATTTCTTACAAACATGATGAGAGTTTAATAGGAGATGTTACTCATACTATATAAAATGGAGAACTGGAAACCTGCACAAAACACTGCTGACATCGCTGCAGATCACATGACATTTTATCCAGCAGATAGTTACATGGGTAAGATGGGTATAGAGGGTTATGGGCCAAGTGCGGGCAACTGGGACTAGCTTAATGGTAAAAACTGGGCGGCATGGACTGGTTGGGCCGAAGGGCCTGTTTCCATGCTGTAAACTTCTATGATTCTATGATTCTATAACGCACTCACAAAACAATTTTCAAATTCAAATGGCCTAAATTGTCAGGAGCTGTCCAATTAGAGGTGCCAAGTGCCTCCAGGAGGTGGGTGCTGTCTGTCTAGTCCCAGCAACAAAGGAAGGCAGCAGCCATGTTGGAGACTGCTACTGTCTTATTGATTTGTGGAAGCAGCTCCTGGGAAAGCCATGAGGTCAGAAAGACAAATTGATAATTAAAACACCTTCACATTTTGGAATATACTGAGAATTCAAAATTTTTCTTCGATGTCTCTGCATATAAGCCTTAAACATCTTTCAAAATCCTTTCACCACTGCTGCTCCCTATTATTTTCATATTCCCAACATCAGCCACCAACCGAATCACCAGCCTACACATCGCATGAAGTTCATAATCATTCCATAATCAACTAAGTACTTTGGAAATAGAGAGCCAGATTTTCATGATAGACTTGAGAATCAAGTTGGGATCATCTCCTGACGTGATTCTGCCTCCTGTGTAAACCTGCAAACGCATTAGTCAGGGTTGGGCTGGAGTCTTGTTAGCTGCCTCCCAGAGGAAGTGGGAATGGAGGTAGGTGGATCCCAAGATTCACTGGAACATCAGCTCAGTTCAGTGGATAACTATTAGGCCTTCTAGTTCTCAGCTTTCACCTCTTCAACCAGCCTCTCTGCAACCCTTTGCCCACTTTATACCACCTCCATAACCCATCCATACCAACTCGGATCTCCTTGCCGCCTGTATACACCTCATATCTTCCATGACCCTAGTAACCCTCCATACCCACACACCCAGTATCCACTATGGACAGCATTCATGTACCTGTAATAACAAATGGGAAATGTTTGAAATGCATGTGAAATAAATAAACAATTATCCTTTCAAACTCCACTTGAAGAAAATGCTCCTTTTAAAATATCATAAAATGACAATCAACACATGGGCATTCTAACTTCAATTGAAAAGTACTCACTCCTAACTACTCATACATCTGTCAAAATAAACAAATAGCCATTCAAAAACCTCCTCAAAACACTTCAATCTTAATAACTGCACACAAGACTATAAATTAAACAAAGCTCCTTAAACAGTCTCCTAGGCAGTTGTGTTATCACTTCCTGCTAAGCTAAAATTAGTGCTGTTTAGAACTCAGCCAAATATTCATAATAAGATTCCATTGCTCATCAGCTCAAACAACCCCTGCAGAGTTCAATATAATAGAGCCTTTGAAGTTGACACCTGTTCAGTCTCTTTCAAAAGATTGACACATGGAATTTCAATCAAAGAAGTCAGACATAGGTTCTGAGTTTTTCAAGGCTTAACAGATGTCTAGACTTTAAAAGCTGTATAATTCAAAGAACAGAGTCCATATGACACATTAATATATGATGCACAATAATGTTGAATACAGAAGAGCACTGCATCCTTTGGAGAAAGTTCTCAAATGCATCTGAACACTCACACAAAGCTGGTTAATTTAATGATCACTTACCTTCTCGGGATTGAGCCCAGTGATCAATAACTGCATCAAAAACATACTTAGTTTAACATACTGTTATGGGCAAGGCATTTTCAGAACCCCAAAATGTATCATGGAGTTCAACCAACCTCTCCCTTTAATGGATTGTTGCTTTTGAAGCACACGGCTTGTTCTCCAGGTGTGATATTACAATTATGGCCACGTGGTTTTTTAAAAAAAAAAATGTTTATTCCATGAACTCAAATTAACCTATTAAATAAACATTGGATCTCTTAACACCCCTTACTTCAAAGATAACCCCGAAAATAATACAACACTGAATAATCCCTCAAAATGTTCCTTCAAACATCTAAAAGGCTTCAAACCTTCAAAACAGTAATACACCAGGTCACAGAATATATATATATTTCTGTTTGATGGCAGAGATATATCAGTTTGGTTGACTTCAGCTCCAGACCCTTGCTTTTCTTCCTCCAGCTCTCTGAAAACACACAGACACACACAAGCTGCTTTTTCAAACTGAAACCAAAAGCAGAAGTGAGCTCAGCTCCCCCCAACCTCTGACATCACTTCAGTAATATCATCTCCATTCCTTAAAGGTGCATTGCTTAAACATCCATTTCCTAAAGGTACTCTCACACCTCTCCCTAAGAAAAAAAATAAACCATCAACTTCAAGATGGTATCATTTTTCACCTTTGCACCATCAATTAAGAAATGCACACAGTAAAAACACTTTACTGGTTCAAAAAAAACAACACACGCAAACAGGTATAATAATAAAGTCCATTTTTCCCGTTCTTTTTCCTCCAACCAAAAACCTTCTCGATTGACAGTCTCTTTGAACAAGAAAGTCTCTGCACAATCCATCCATTCCTCTACTCCTCGGCATTTCTCTTTAGAATCAGTTACTTTAGTTCAATCTGACCACAAAGCCCCTTGCAATTCTCCAATACAGGAGCATTGCTGATCACAGCATCAGTATGGTACCATCAGTATGATGAGCTCCATTGACTGCAACCCACTTCAATTATGCCATTTCTAAGCATACTCTCAATCTCTCTGTTAACCTGTGCCAATTTTAAAGGATTAAGTCTACATGGATGTTGTTTGATAGGAACAGCATTTCCCACATCTACATCATATATAGTCATTTTAGTACTTCCCAATTTATCTTTACAACCTTGCCCATGTGATATCAATAACTCTTTCAGGTCAGTTCGTTTTTTTCTCTGGAAGGTAACTTAACAATTCATCCCAATTTTTAAGAACATCCTAATTTTCCAATTTAATTTGAGGTATGTCAAATTCACAGTCATCTGGATTTGATTCATCACTCTGAGTTAGAATCATTAAAACCTCCTTTTTCTCTCCTTCCCGTTCAACGTACCTTTTAAGCATATTCACATGACACACTTGGTGAGTCTTCCTTCCATTTGTTGTTTTTACCACATAATTCACCTCACTTAATTTCCTTTCAATTTGATACGGTCCACAAAACCTAGCTTTTAAAGGCTCACCTACCACTGGTAACAACGCTAAAACTTTATCCCTACTGGCAAAACTACGAACTTTGGATTTCTTGTCCGCTACCCATTTCATCACATTTTGTGCAACTTTCAAATGTTGTCTAGCCAATTCACCTGCTTGATTTAATCGTTCCCTAATATTTGACACGTAATCCAATAATGTAATTTCTGATTTCTCACCCACCAATTTTTCAAAAATCAATTTAAGTGGTCCTCATACCTCATGACCAAAAATTAGTTCAAAAGGACTAAATTTGGCAGACTCATTCAGTGCACCCTAATTGCAAACAATACGAATGGAATTCCTTTATCCGAATCCTCTGGATAATCTTGACAATACGCCCTCAACATTGTCTTTAATGTCTGATGCCACCTTTCTAACGCTCCCTGCGATTCTGGATGGTACGCAGTTGATTTAAATTGTTTTATTCCTAAGCTATCCATAACTTCTTTGAATAACTTAAGTAAAATTTGATCCTTGATCCAATTGAATGTCTGTGGGTAGTCCATATCTAGTAAAGAATTTAAGTAACTTCTCCACAATCCTTTTAGCTGTAATATTATGTGCTGGAATGGCCTCTGGAAACCTAGTAGACACATCCATTATACTCAAAAGATATTGATTCCCACTTTTTGTTTTAGGAAGCGGTCCTACACAATCAATTAGGACCCTCATAAAAGGTTTCTCAAATGTTGGAATGGGAATTAAGGGCGCTGGTTTTATCACTGCTTGAGGTTTCCCTATCACTTGACATGTGTGACATGATTGACAAAATTTAACTACATCTTTATGTAGTCCAGGCCAATAAAAATGTTTCTGGATTTTAGCTTGAGTTTTCCTTATTCCCAAATGACCTCCCACTGGTACGTCATGTGCAACTTGCAATACCTCCCTTCTATACCCTACTGGAAATACTACTTGATGAACTTCTGCCCACTTTTCATCCGCCTGCATATGTACAGGTCTCCATTTTCTCATCAAGTCATCACTTTTATGGTAATAACACTCTGGTATACTCTCAGATTCCTCTTCCGTATATGCTTTCTGATATATCTGTTTTATTTCTACATCTTTCTGTTGTAACTCCGCCAATTTTCCTGAACTAAAAATATCCGCTTCATCCTCCACCTGTTCTTGTTCTTTTTCAACCATCTGATCAAAAATTGTTTCTGATAATTGCACTTCATCTTCATCTTCACTCTTTGATTTCTCCTCTTGTCTTAACCTGTGACTTTGCGACCTTGTTACTACACAATCCGGAAAAATCCCAGGATATTCGTACTTCAACCCTTCAGTTGTCTGATTTCCACTGGCTTATCAACCACAGTAGGCATCACTCACACCTGCGATCCGGCTATATAATTCCCCAAGATAAACTGTATTCCTGGACAAGATAGTTTATCTATTACTCCTACTACCGCTTCACCACTCTTCATTGGACTTTCCAACCTTACCTTATATAATGGAGCGCTACTCCTCTCACCCTGAATTCCACATATCACCACCTTTTCTGGCAACATTCTTCCCAGACTACATAATTCCTCATCTCTTACCATTAACTATTGACTAGCCCCTGTATCTCTTAAAATTGTGACTTCTTTACCTGCTCCTCCTGATACACATGAGTAAATTTTACCCACACAAGTAAATTCTTTAAAGACATCTGGCACCTTCTTAACAGTTACTTCTTGAACAGGCTGTACAATCAATTGCACCTCCTTCGCTTCCCTTGGGCTTTGCTTTACCACTCTAACAAATACCACTGTCTTATCCTGTTTTACCACATCAGCCTTTCCAGTGCTTTTCTTCAACCACCAACACTGTGACTTTACATGGCCTAGTTTATTACAGTGAAAACATTTGAAACTTTTCATTTCTTTTCCACCCTCCTGGATTTCGTTTTTAATCTGAGGTACACTCTCTTTATTGTCTCCCATCAGATCACCTTTACCTTTACCACTTGAGTATTTCTCATGTCCCCAGTTTCTATCCCTCACTGGCTGAAACTGATGTCGGAAACCAATCTTTGATTTATGAACTAATTCATAATAATCTGCCATTTCTGCTGTTAATCTCGCAGTTTTAACCCTCCGTTATTCCACATGAGTTCTCACTACATCAGGAATTGAATTTTTAAACTCCTCCAAAAGTATAATTTCTCTGAGAGCTTCATAGGTTTGGTCTATTTTCAAAGACCTTATCCACCTATCAAAATTACTTTGTTGAGCCTTTCAAACTCCATGTATGTTTGACCAAATTGTTTCCTTAAATTTCTAAACCTTTGTCTGTAAGCTTCAGGCACTAGCTCATATGCACTTAAAATGGATTTCTTCACCTCCTCATACATTCCAGATACCTCCTCCGGTAGTGATGCAAACATTTCACTAGCCCTACCTACCAGCTTTGTTTGAATCAGTAATACCCACATGTCCTGTGGCCATTGCATTTGTTTAGCTACTTTCTCAAATTAAATGAAAAAGGCGTCTACCTCCTTCTCGTCAAACCTTGGCAATGCTTGGACATATTTAAATAGATCCCCACGTCTTCTACTATGATGCTCTGTCTCATTATCCTCATCCATCTCCTCCAACTGTACGTGTCCCTTTACGTCTGCCAATTTTAAATGATTTTCATGTTTCAGAGCCATTTTCCGAAGTTCAAACTCTCTCTCTTTTTCCCTTTCCTCTCTATCTCTTTCTTTGTTACTTTCTTCTCTCTCCTTTTCTTTTTCCTCTCTATCTCTATCTCTTTCTTTTTCTTTCATTGCATCTTCAAGCCGCTTTAATTCTTTTTCATATTCAAGTTGCTTTAATTCATGTTCAAATTGCTTAATCTGCAACTGGAGCTTTGCCATATCTAATGTATCACAGGCAAACGTAAATGCGCAGATACCGCGTTAAGTACCACATCTTTTTGTATTTTGCTAGGCAGTGTTAACTGCAATGCTTTTGCCAAACCTAACAGTCTGTATTTACTCTCTGTCCATAAGGTATCACGTGTTACCGCGTCCAACCCCAAAAATGTCTGAGCCTCTGAAAGAGCCATTGTTCACAATGCTCTCCCCACTTAAACTAAAATACCACACCGGAAAAGCAATAATCCTTCACTGTCTTTAAGTTCACAAAAGCCAATCCAATAGGTAGACTTTTATCCCGGAGAAGCCCCCAATTGTTATGGGAGAGGAGCTTTCAGAACCCCAAAATGTATCATGGAGTTCAACCAACCTCTCCCTTTAATGGATTGTTGCTTTTGAAGCACACGTCTTGTTCCCCAGGTGTGATATTACAATTATGGACATGTGGTTTTTAGAACAAAACAATGTTTATTCCATGAACTCAAATTAACCTATTAAATAAACATTGGATCTCTTAACACCCCTTACTTCAAAGATAACCCCAAAATAATACAACACTAAATAATCCCTCAAAATGTTCCTTCAAACATCCAAAAGGCTTCAAACCTTCAAAACAGTAACACACCTGGTCACAGAATATATATATTTTCTGTTTGATGGCAGAGATATATCAGCTTGGTTGACTTCAACTCCAGCACCTTGCTTTTCTTCCTGCAGCTCTCTGGAAACACACAGACACACACAAGCTGCTTTTTTCAAAGTGAAACCAAAAGCAGAAGTGAGGTCAGCTCCCCCCAACCTCTGACATCACTTCAGTATTATGCTCATTTCCATTCCTTAAAGGTACATTGCTCCATTTCTTAAAGGTACTCTCACATGACAATGCAGCATTTATTTATGTAATTTGAAATTGACAAGTGTTTTTTAAATGTACTTCTCAAATGGTTCCTAACTCCATAATAGGCTTGCCCAAGGATTGACAAACTGAATTCCTTGACAGGTTTCAGAGAGACTTCAGGAACCTTCTTGCCATGTGGAAAATTTCAAATTCAGGGTAATTCAACAGATAAATCCTTATTTCAGCCAATCACTATTTTTTATGAAAGCATGCAACATTTCAATCATGTTTGCAAGGTGACTAAGTCTGGCAGCTAAATATTTTTACAATCCCAGTTGATGTTATAACTGGATGGAAAGATCCCAGAATGGAACCCTGGCTCAAAAAAACATTAGCTTTCACTTTTTTAATTTAATGCAGAGGAACAGAGTCACAGGACCACTAATAACATTGAATAGCAAGAAAAAAAATAATTTATTAAACAAAAAAAAATGGATTATGCTGCTCTACTCCTTTACTTCCCCTTACCTGAAGAATTGTGTACCCATTTTAAGATTAACATGGATTACACCTTAGTTTACAAAGTACACCTTAAACTACAATAGTCCCATTAACACACAAAGGCTCTTTGAAGCACACAAGGTGACTGTGGCAAGCCACACCCGTCTCTGAACCCAAGTGGATGTCTGTGGGTTTCTGCTCAAAATCCATAGAATAGAATGAATCCTTAGAATCTCTACAGTGCAGAAGAAGGTAATTTGGCCCATCGAGTCTGTACTGACCCTCCGAAAAAGCACTTTACCTAGGCCCACTCCCTCACCTATTCCCCATAACCCCGCACATTGATCATGGCCAATCCACCTAACCTGCAGCTCTTTAAACTGTGGGAGGAAAAGAGGGTAGCCTATGGATTCTATGAAAATCCCCCCCAGATGATCCTTGATACCATGAGCCATGTTGTCTCACAACTCTGGCTTACACACGAGTGATTTCAAATTCTGCTTTCAAAAGTCACACTTTCAAATCTTCTTTTAAATTATCCTTTCCCTCCAATGCTTCCATCAAGGTTTTACTTTCAGGTTTTAGACATCTCCTTCCAGGTTTCCTTTGTCTTAAAGGTTTTTACGTGACATTTGAGGTCCAACCACTAATTTCCACAATTATTTCCAATAATGTCTCCTAAACTGTTGTAATTTCTCCAAAACATTAACGCACTGCAAATATCTTTCTGGTTCTTCTGTTCCATCAACTCATGATTTCTTGAGAACTGCTCTTTATTACTCTAGCTTCGGTAACTTCTTTTATGTTTTTGACATCAGTTTTTTCAGCCATGAATCCATTGTATGGCTTTTCTTCTGGCAAGACTGAGAGAGATGTCCCATCTTTTGCCTTCCAAAAACAACTGCTTCTTGCAAAACTGTCAGAACTGCCTTCTCTGTCACTACCTATCTCTAACTGTGATCAAATTAGCTAATCTAAAACTGAAAAGGTTCTCTACCTTATGAAGCCCCAGTTGCTAAGCAACCACTGCTGGTTTATTTATTCTTCCTGTCATAGCCCTCTCTAAGCACAATAGAATCACAGTTTGAATTTAAACCAACCCCCACACATAAAGCCACCTTTATCCAGCATGACTCTAATAGTTTTTACCTTTCCAGGCACAGTTACATTAAATTAAACCCACTTAAAACTATACCTTGGGCTGGATTCTCCATCCCAGCACACCCAGAATGCGTTCCCAGATGGGATGGAGAATTGGGCGTCGGGGGAAGATCAGGATCAGTGGTGCTTGACCCCCCCCCCCACTCACTGGTGGCATGAATGGGGTCCACAATGCGCGCTGGAAGTGGGATGTAAATAAATGCAAATGGCCTATTTGCATCTATTAAGCATGCATGGAAGCTCATTCTCCAGCCTCCCTTGATTCTCCGGTCCCCATGGCTGGGAATCACGTGAGTGCAGATCACTTGTGGTCTCAGCAATCTTGAACCCGATGTGGTGGACCTCAGAGTGGACCAGAGGGGCAACGGCTCCCCTTGGCCCACCACGAGGTCCACCACGCCAGGGCCACACTGGTAGATACCATCTGAGCCCATCCGAGGGCCAGCCCCCAATAATACACTGCCCTACCACCCCCACCCCCCCTTGCAGACCACCCCACATACCACTCGCAGGGACCCATATAATGGGGGACCCCCCAGGGACCCCTGTGGTAGGGGGACCACCACAGGGACCAAAGGAACCCCCTACACAGACACCCCTCCATGTGTCCATTCTTTTAAGGAGAGCAGCTGTGCCTTAATCTGATTCCCACAGATCCATTATCTGCAAGGCATTCATAGTTGTGGCGTGAGTGACAGCTTGTAAAAAACATTTACAGCTTTGATCCATTCATAACCTTTCATGCTTCAGTGGTAAAACCCCAATGTTTGTAAACATTGACCACATCAAAGAGAGGTAAGTGCATTCCTAGCATAAGGGGCTGGTTTAGCACACTGGGCTACATCGCTGGCATTTAAAGCAGACCAAGGCAGGCCAGCAGCACGGTTTAATTCCCGTACCAGCCTCCCCGAACAGGCGCCGGAATGTGGCGACTAGGGGCTTTTCACAGTAACTTCATTTGAAGCCTACTTGTGACAATATGCGATTTTCATTTTTCATTTTCAAGTGCGTTCCAATCACTCAAGTGTGTGATTTCACTACACTTCCCTCTCTTTGAGGGTCTAGGGTTTATTGACTCATGCCTGAGTCCTATCACTGAAAATGAAACATTTGCACTGAGTGAGCCTAACTGTCTGTTTGACATTTGAGGGCCTGTGAGAAGAACTGTGTCCAGATGGGGAAAATCACCATGCCACTGGACGGAAGGTTCAAGAATGTAAGATGCAAGGTGGTGAAGAACATAATATTCAAATCAGTGACAAGTGCAGATGTAACATGTGATAATGACCCCCAAATACCTGTGCCTAACTTCACCTGTCCCTATGCTGTGCCCCTACAGCCCGTTAGCCTTGCAAACTCTCCCACTATGTCTTGGTTTATTCCCAGGATGTACATCAGAGTACACTGGCCTGCTGCCTTCTATGTCCTGTTGTTTGAGATGCCCTTTGTAGTTGTCCTCTAGAGGGCCGGAACTGGTGTTCTTGAGTCACCCTGTTCTGCCCACTGCACATGAGTTGCGTTGGTCTCAGGAAGCAGGGATTCAGATTGGTTTGTTTCTTCCAGGGTCTCCTGGATGGAAGGCCCCAGGATGTACCACAGCGGATCCTCCTCGCTCCTGGTGCTCATGGGTCCTTGGGATGGAGGAGCACGTGGAGTGAGCGCCAGAAGCCTGCCATTGCTGGAATTCTGCTTTTGTCTGCACCATGTAGTTGAATCCCTCAGCCATGGTCCTCTGCCATGCTTTGGAGACCTTCCGTCATGAATCTGATGATTTGACCCAGGCTTTCCACTGCAGATGCCCCACTTGCAGTGTTGGTCGGAGTGCCACACAACGCTGGCAACATCTCCTGGGACAGAAGAATTTGGGACTTCTTCATTTGTCTTGCAATCACATGAATGTTGTGGACAACCGCACAAGCAGCTGAGGAACAAACGTATTCAAGGTTGGGGCACACCTAAATCATCAGATTCATGACGGAAGGTCTCCAAAGCATGGCACACCTAAATCCTGGGATCCAGTAGATCTCCGACTGTCCGATCCAGGGGATGTTCCTGCCTCCACCTGATGTGCATCAGAAGATGTGTGGTGCTCACCAGATAGCAACCCAGAAGCCTGTCTGCTAATTTCACCCACTAAGTTTTGTGATGGTGGGTGTGCCGCCTCATCCTTGTCCGCCTCCAAGATCTCCTCTGAGGTGGTTTCAAGGTTGGGTGGTGGGACACAGCTCGTAAAGCAAGGGACAAAGCAAGGGCCATGGTTTTAGTATGTGGCCTGGTCAAGGGTATGGACTACACAGAACTCACTTGCGACTGGCCATCTGCATTGAGGTGCAGTGGCTCCTCTCTTTTCTCTTGCCGGCCTACTGCATGCCCAACTTGCTCTCAGCACAAACCCACCCCTGCGAGTTCCATGGCTCTCTCCTCGTACAGAGTCAGGATCCTCAGTGCGGGCATCCCAGCACCTGTCTTCACTCACTCACAGTGGTTGTGGGCGAGCTTTTCCTGCAGGAACACAAATGGGGAGAGTGTGAGCTGGACAGCTGGTGGGTCAGATGTCATTGATTCCTGGCATGTGCACTTAAGCAGGGAGGACCTGTGAGGAGGAATGTTTGAGGGAGGGTGTTTGAAGACTCTTGTGGGAGGTCGGGTGCTGAGGTCCTGTGGGGTGGTGGCATGTGGGATCAGGATGACATTCCGGGGGGTGATGGGAGAGTGGAGTGCAGAGAGTAGAAAGCCTGGCTGATCGTAGTAGATAATTTAATTTTCTTCTACATTGCACTCATCCTCTTGGCAAATGGCCCTGACCAGTGCTGCCACCATTTCATAGGTGGGATTTGTCACCTTGATGGAGGGCCTCCTCCCAGCCTAAGGATATATTGTAGCCCTCCCCTCCTCCAAAACATCCAACAAATGGCTGATGGCCCCCTCCGTAAATCTAGGAGTTGCCGTCCTCCTAACTTAAATGAGAGCAAGTGCTGTGGAGTACTCAAAGCAAGAGTAGGAAGGCACTGCAGGTGTTCCCTACGGTCATCTCCCTGCAAACAGGTATGCCGTTTTGGATACTGTCGGGGGAGTTGGCTCACCAGGGAAAGGCAGCAGCAGCCAGGTTCATGGCACCGTGGCTGGCTCTGCTGCGCAGGACGGCAGGAAGAAGAATGGCAGGACTATAGTGATAGGGGACTCAATCGTAAAGGGAGTAGACAGGCGGTTCTGCGGACGCAATCAAAACTCCAGGATGGTATGTTGCCTCCCTGGTGCAAGGGTCAAGGATGTCTCGGAGCGGCAGCAGGACATTCTGGGGGGGGGGGGGGGGGGGGGGGGAGGGTGAACAGTCAGCTGTTGTGGTACACATAAGCACTAACGATAGAGGTAAATAATGGGTTGAGGTCCTACAAGCTGAATTCAGGGAGTTAGGAGTTAAGCTAAAAATTAGGACCTCAAAGGTAGTAATCTCAGGATTGCTACTGGCGCCACGAGCTAGTCAGAGTTGGAATGTCAGGATAGATAGGATCAATGTGTGACATGAGAGATGATGCAAGAGGGAGGGATTCAAATTCCCGGGGCAATGGAACCGGTTCTGGGGGAGATAGGACCAGTACAAACCGCACCTGGGCAGGACTGGAACCGATATCCTAGGGGGGTGTTTGCTGGTGCTGTTGGGGAGGGTTTAAACTAATGTGGGAGGGGGATGGGAACTGATGCAGGAAGTCGGAGGAAAGTAAAACGGGGCCAGAAACAAAAAGCAGTGAGGGGGAAAGTGTAAGGCAGAGAAGCCATAGTCAAAAATCAAAAAGGGTCACAGTACAGTGTTTGTGACTGAGGAGAATGTGAAAAGGGAGGTAGTCAATGCAGGATTGAGGGTGTTGTACCTAAATGCGCGCAGTATACGGAACAAGGTAAATGAGCTTGTTGTGCACGTTGAAATTGGTCGGTACGATGTTGTGGGCATCACAGAGACATAGCTGCAAGGGGTTCAGGGCTGGGATCTAAATATCCAAGGATATACGTCCTATCGAAAGGACCGGCAGATGGGCAAAGTGGGCGGGGTTGCATTGTTAGTAAGGAATGAAGTTAAATCGATAGCAAGGAGCGATATACGATCAGAAGATCTCTGTGGGTAGAGTTGAGGAATCACAAAGGTAGAAAGACCCTGATATGAGTTACGTACAGGCCCCCTAGCAGTAGTAAGAATGTGCGGCAGAAAATAAATCAGGAGATCGAAAAGGCATGTAAAAAAGGCAATATTACAATAATCATGGGGGACTTCAATATGCAGGTGGACTGGGAAAACCAGGTTGGTAGTGGATCCCAAGAAAAGGAATTTGTGAAATGTCTAAGAGATGTTTTTTGGGAGCAGCTTATGACAGAGTCTACAAGGGATCAGGCAATTCTGGATTTGGTGATGTGTAATGAGGCAGACTTGATTCGGGAATTTAAGGTGAAGGAACCCTTAGGGAGCGGTGACCACAATATGATAAAATTTACTCTGCAGTTTGAGAGGGAGAAGCTGCAATCAGATGTAACGGTATTATAATTAAATAAGGGTAACTACAAAGACATGAGGGAGGAGCTGGCCAGAGTTGATTGGAGAAGGAGCCTAGCACGGAAGACACTGGACCAGCAATGGCAGGAGTTTTTGGGGGTTATTAGGGAGGCACAACAGAAATTCATCCCAAGGAGGAGGAAACATGCTAAGGGGAGGACAAGGCATCCATGGCTGACGAGGGATATCAAGGACAGCTTAAAAGCTAAAGAAAAAGCATACAAAGTGGCGAGGGTTAGTGGGATGTCAGAGGATTGGGAATCCTTTAAAAGCAAGCAGAGGACAACTAAAAAAGCAATAAGGGGGAGAAGATGAATTATGAGCTAGTAGCTAGTAATATAAAGGAAGATAGGAAGAGATTTTTTTCAATATATAAAAGGTAAGAAAGAGGCAAAAATTGATATTGGACCACTGGAAAATGTAGCTGGAGAAGTAATAATAGGAAAGAAAGAAATGGGAGATGAATTGAATAGTTACTTTGCATCAGTCGTCATGGTGGAAGGCATCAGTGGGATGCCAGAGCTCCAGGAGAACCAGAGGCAGAGGTGAGTGCAGTGACCATTACTAAGGAGAAGGTTCTGGGGAATCTGAAAGGTGTGAAGATGGATAAGTCACCTGGACCGGATGGACTACACCCCAGGGCTCTAAAAGAGATCGCTGAGGAAATTGTGGAGGCATTGGTGATGATCTTTCAGGAATCACTGGAGGCAGGAAGGGTCCCAGAGGACTGAAAAGTGGCTAATGTAACATCACTGTTTAAGAAGGGAGGAAGGCAGAAGATGGGAAATTATAGGCCGGTTAGCTTGATTTCGGTCATTGGTAAGATTTTAGAGTCTGTTATTAAAGATGAGATCGCGAAGTGCATGGTAAAATAGGACTGAGTCAGCACGGCTTTGTCAAAGGGAGGTCGTGTCTGGCAAATCTGTTAGAGTTCTTTGAGGAGGTAACAAGGAAGTTAGACAAAGGAGAACCAGTGGACGTGATTTATTTAGATTTTCAGAAGGCTTTTGACAAGGTGCCGCATAGGTGACTGTTAAATAAGTTGCATGCCCATGGTGTTAAGGGTAAGATCCTGGCATAGAAAGAGAATTGGCTGACTAGCAGAAGGCAGAGAGTGGGAATAAAGGGGTCTTTTTCCGGATGGCAGCGGTGACTACTGCTGTGCCTCAGGGGTCTGTGCTGGGACCACAACTTTTCACACTATACATTAATGACCTGGAAAAAGGAACTGAAGGCACTGTTGCTACGTTTGCAAATGATATAAAGATCTGTAGAGGGACATGTAGTATTGAGGAAGCAAGGGGGCTGCAGAAGGATTTGGACAAGCTGGGAGAGTGGGCAATGAAGTGGCAAATGTAATGCAATGTGGAAAAGTGTGAGGTTCTGCACTTTGGGACCTCCTAAATAGTGCCCCAGATTGGTCGCGTGCCCAACCTGGACCGCCCGCCCAAAAATAGCATGAGGCCCCCCCTGCCCTCCAATCGGCCCGCCCCTAACTGTGGTGGCCGCGGACTGAGTGCACAGCCACCACGCGAGTAACTCGACCGGCAGGACCATCTTAGATCCATGCCATCGGGACTTCGGCCGGTCGGGGGCGGAGAATGGCGGGGCGGGCCTCCAGCAATGGCGGCAGGTAGGGGATATGCGGCACATACACTCCGAGTACGCCACTTTTCAGGGGCCGGAGGATTGAGGAACCAGCACTGGTCCCGATTCCATGCTCGGAAATGGATTCTCCGCCCTGGCACCAGACCCAATTTTGCCATCGGGGTACGGAGAATCCAGCCCAGGATTTCAGGGAGTGAACATCTCTCAACTCTGCCTGAAGAAAGACTAGACAGGTCAAGAGCTACAAAGAGGCAGGCTTCCTAAACTACAAGTCCAGGTAATCAGCACGGTAGCATTGCGGATAGCACAATTGCTTCACAGCTCCAGGGTCCCAGGTTCGATTTCCGGCTTGGGTTACTGTCTGTGTGGAGTCTGCACATTCTCCCCGTGTGTGCGTGGGTTTCCTCCAGGTGCTCCGGTTTCCTCCCACAGTCCAAAGATGTGCGGGTTAGGTGGATTGGCCATGCTAAATTGCCCATAGTGTCTAGAGTTAAGTGAACAGAGATCAAGGTATTGTTTAGAAGAATTCAAGAAAGAGTAAATAAAGTGTTCTGAATTAAAGAGGCCGCTGCAGTAACCAGATTTAATGTGGAACGGCAAACTTCAAAGGTAAAATAAATGTCTGATGCCATTTTAATGCAGTCTGGGAATCAGTAGGTAAAGCTATTGTGAGCAGTTTGCACAACGGTCAATACAAATAAATCGTAAAGGGCTTGGTGTATAATCCTGGACTGGAATTGCTGTTAAAATTGGAGTGAAACCTTTGTTAAAAAGTGTAATTTGGAAGACCTGGTCTGGATTTTGGAATGCAAACCGCTAAGGAAAGTTAAAATATGAGAGAAAGTTTTAAAGCGTGTTTTTGGGAGTGGAGTTCGGAAAGTCTCCCATGACAATCATCTGGGGGGATTGTGAGGAGACATCCACAGACATTCACTGGGGTTCGGAGTGGAGAGTGTATTTGCCCAGTCATGTTGTGTGCTTAATAGGGATTTTGTGTTAATTACACCATTGTAGATTAAGATGTGTTTTGTTGACCCTAAAACCTGTGTGTAATTATTAAGCTGAGGGGGGAGTATAGGAGTATTGTATCATAATCCAATTTTTTCGTTCTTAATTTTGTGAGGGCCACGAAGAATCCAGCACGAGTTTTAAGGATACAAAGTAATAACATTTATTTACAATGACATATATATGTATATATATATAACAGCAGCAGCAACTTCCCTTGCTGCACACTTCTTCCTGCTGTTTCCAAACTGGCCAGCTTTATTTATACTAGGAGTTTACTAATGGTTTCTCCACCCCCTCATTGGGGAATCTCATACTCCCACAGGATTGTGAGATTGTCATTAGTCCCCAGCCAATGGTAGGTAGGCAGGTTATAACACTTAATAAATCTTTTTCCTTGTTAGAACTACTTAGCGGGTCATATGACTCTGTTCCTCCATGTTTCATTTTTAAAAAGTTACGGGCTGGATTCTCCATCCCACCGCGCCACATTTCTGTTTCAGCACGCCGTTACACCGGCTGGTCAATGGGGTTTCCCATTGTAGGGCAGCCCCACGGCGTCGGGAAACCCCCAATTGAGGCAAATTGAGCATCCCGCCGGCAGAGAATCCAGCCCACGGTCTTTTTAGCCAGGATTCCATTCTGGATATTCCCATCCAGCTATAACATCAACTGGGACCTTAATATTTACTGAATGATGGTGCATGCTCAAAGGGGGGGGAGGGGGGGGGCAATAGCCTATTCTGTTCCCAAATGTTGTTTTCTTGAATTATACTGTTCAATGTCAAACATGTTTTTATTATTATTTCAAGGCTGTTTGGCACACCACAGAATATTGACCTGTGGCCAGCCCTGATGGTTGAAGATATAATTCCTGGGACAAGAGTGGGACCTACCCTGATGTGTCTGTTTGTCACTCAATTTAAAAGGCTGAGGGATGGTGACAGGTAAGATACTTTTAAGATGATGAATAGAGGATATGGAATGTGGCATTGATAGATCAAAAACATAGTAAGTTCTTTGTCTTGCAGGTATTTTGGAAGTTAACCATAGAGTTGAAGTATTAACCATGTTAGTTTGTTTTCACGTTTTGCTTACAACTATATCTTTTGATCAGATATTAAAATGAGCAGTATTAGTGAATGAATAATTAAGATATTCTGATGGAATTTACTAGTGCATCTGTGTGAAATAATTTTCATGTTTACTATGATGGTAGTATTATCACACACATCGGTTTCAACCCATTGAAATATTTTTACATTTTGGTGACTTTTATCAAGATCATTAAAACAGTCAGCCCAGATTTTAAATTTTGGCAATAGCTTGAACACAAATTGTTAAAAGACTCAAACGGAACTGAATTCCTCATGTTTACAGCTTTGGCAACAGATTTGTGTTTGTGTGGGGAATAAACTAATCATAGAAGCAAAAAAGGGTCTCTAAATAAAGACTAAATGTGGGGAACAATTACAGCTTCATTTTCCTTGGGCAGCTGGAAACATAGCAAGCTGGAGCTACTGTCCACCTAGGCATTGTTTCTGACACCCACTTTATATTCTTGGGCAGGTTTAAGTTGGGAATATAACTGCTATGAGAGTCTGACTTAGGTTTGAAGCTGTGCCCTGGACGAAAAGGAAGGAGTGGCTCAATACTCAGTAATATATGAAGCAAAATCTTTATTTAACAACTATTAAACAATTATTAATTATTAATGATTAAAAAGAAAATTAAGCAATGATAACTTCATTAAAATGAAAGTAAGAAAGACAACTCAACCAAATTACAAATATACTATATTACAAATGGTAACTGCAAATTGATCTGTTCAAGACAGCTCCTCAAATGTTCCCTGTGGTTCATACTTCACAAAGTCTCCAGATAACCTTGCACGG
This sequence comes from Scyliorhinus torazame, assembly GCF_047496885.1. Taxonomy (NCBI): domain Eukaryota; kingdom Metazoa; phylum Chordata; class Chondrichthyes; order Carcharhiniformes; family Scyliorhinidae; genus Scyliorhinus; species Scyliorhinus torazame. The sequence goes on from NC_092717.1 coordinate 135,462,196, forward strand.
GGGTGGACACTCCAGTCAATCACTCCATCGACGGCTCTTCCTCCCTTCGATTTGAGTGATTGACTAATCCACTCCGACTGCAGCCCAAGTGCGGAGGCTCTGCCCCTGTACGCCCAGTATCTGGTTCCATGCCAGCCTTTCAAAGATTCTCCTCACGCTTTCTCAAAACAAGATCTGGTAAACATGAGTCCTTATCAATTTTCCTCACGGGCACAACAGTACTTTTAGATTTCACAATGTTCAAGTTGTTCATGAATCTTTTGATTGTGTCTCCCATCTGCCATCAAAACGGTTATGTTGTCCGTCCATCAAGTTCCATTTGTTGGGACGGCACAGTAGTGCAGTGGTCAACACTGCTGCCTCACGACGCAGAGGATCCGGGTTCGAACCCGGCCCCAGGTGACTGTCCGTGTGGAGTTTGCACATTCTCCTCATGTCTGTGTGGGTCTCACCCCCACAACTCAAAGATGTGCAGCGTAGGTGGATTGGCCATGCTAAATTGCCCTTTAATTGGAAATACTGTTTTTTAAAATTCCATCTCCTGATTCCACACCATAGCTGACCAACCCATATGCACGGTTATCCATCATCTTGGTATGTAGTTCAGGGGTACTCCAATGCCAAAAGAAACTGCCATCTGTTACACAATAACAACTTTTATCTCATTCAAGTCAAGCCCAAATGGAAAATAGTCGTTTAAAGACAAAAAGGCAGCGTGAAAAACAAATAAGTCTTGGAAAAACAGGTCCACAGTAAATAATAGCACTGGTTAATTGGTTACTATTGATTAATTATTTGACTTAAAGAATAATCACACTTAGTTTTAAAATCATGGTCCACAAAGTAACATTTAAATATTCAATACAACCCTCATACAGGTTCTCTTAAAATCAAGGGCAAAGCAGAAATGAAAAACAAAAATATAAAAGTGTAAACATTAGTAGTTGCAGGTCTCAGGCCTACAATGCTGAATATTCTCCTCTGTTGAGATGGTGGGAAATGTAGTTCAGTTGCAACTATTGAAAAGCTGCTGCTTAAAGGCCAGAAGACGTATAAAATTGTTAAGGAAACGGACAGAATGAGATGGCAGAATATCTCCCAGCGTCAGCGACATCTGTTGTGGTCAGGGCGCAGGGGAAATTATGGTGCAGTGGTAGTGACACTGGACTAGTAACGCTGAGGCCCTGGCTAATGTTCTGGAGGCACAGGTTCAAATCCCACTATGGCAACTGGTGGAATTTAAATTTAATTGATAATTATGGAACTAAAAGCTAGTTTCAGTAATGGTGACCATGACAACTATCTTTGATTATCATTAAAAACCCATCTGGTCCACTACTGTCCTTTAGGGAAGGAAATCTGCCAACCTTACCTGGCCTGGCCTACATGTGATTCCAAATCCACAGCAATGTGGTTGATCCTCAACTGCCCCCTGAAATGAACGAAAAAGTCTGTCAGTTCAAAGGCAATTGGGAATGGGCCTTGTCGGTGACATCCACACCCCATGAAAGAATAAACTTGAATATCTGCAGAATTACTTGGAAGACCAGGCAGAAAGCCGCAAAAATGTTTTTGAGGAACTATGGAAGAAGGTGACCATGCACGCCACAGGCGTTACATCAACTAATCAACAAATGGCAATACAATGCCATAAACATTCTAATGACCACAGCAACTAGACCAAGGGAAGTGAACAAGGCACATCCTGAAGAACGTCAGGAAGCATCCTTATTTCTCCATTATCCATGTTCACATGGTGTATCTGAGAAGATAATGTGATGGTTCATAGGTACTAGGTGGTTAAACAATCTTGACATTTATTTCTCACTGTTGACTTCGAAGACATCATAAGAATACACCAGACTCAATATACAGACGAGTTTGAAAGCGTTAATAGTGAGTTCATTGAGATATAAGGTTCTATGTTCAGCTGAATCAAATGTATCTTTTTTTTACGGGATGTGGGTTTTGCTGGCTAGGTCAGCATTTGTTGCCCATCCCTAATTTCCCAGTTGTGGTGAACTGCCTTCTGCAGACCATGTGATATAGCAATGTGCTATTCCGGAGGGAGTTCCAGTAACAGTGAAGGAAAGGCGATATACTTCCAAGTCAGGATGGTGAGTGGCTTGGAGGGGAACCTCCAGGCGGTAATGTTCCCATGTGTCTCCTGCTCTTGTCTTCTAGGATGATAGTGGTCTTGGGTTTGGAAGATGCTGTCTAAGGAGCTTTGGTGAGTTCCTGCAGTGCATCTTACACAAGCGAATTACTGCGGATGCTGGAAACTGAAACAAAAGTAAAAAATGCTGGACAATCTCAGCAAGTCTGACAGTATTTGTGGAGAGAGCTTTGACAAAGAGTTGTCTAGACTCAAAACGCTAGCTCTGCTCTCTCTCCACGGATGCTATCAAACCTGATGAGATTGTCCAGCATTTTCTGTTTCTGTTGTTGATGGTGCACACTGCTGCGTGTCAGTGGTGGAGTGAGTGAATATTTGTGGAAGGGATGCTAATCAAGCAAGCTAATGGTGGGCAGCACGGTGGCACAGTGGTTAGCATTGCTGCCTCACGACGCCGAGGTCCCAGGTTCGATCCTGACTCTGGGTCACTGTCCATGTGGAGTTTGCACATTCTCCCCGTGTTTACGTGGGTTTCGCCCCCACAACCCAAAAGATGTATGGGGGGTAGGTGGACTGGTCACGCTAAATTGCCACTTAATTGGACAAAATGAATTGGGTATTTCATTAAAAAATCAGGCTGATGGTGTTGAGCTTCTTGAGTGCTGTTGGAGCTGTAGGTAAGTGGGGGGATTCCATCACACTCCTGATTTGTGCCTTGTAGATGGTGGATAGGCTTTAGGGAGTCGGGAAGTGAGCTACTCACCACAGGATTTCTAGCATCTTTAGCCACAGTATTTATATGGATAGTCCAGTTCAGTTTCTGGTCAATGGTAACCCCAGGACGTTCATTTTTTAAAATATTTGTTCATGGGACGTGGGTGTCGCAGTCTGTGCCAGCATTTATTGCCCATCCCTAATTGCCCTTGAAGGGGCAGTTAAGAGTCAACCACATTGCTGTGGGTCTGAAGTCACATGTAGGCCAGACGTGGTAAGGATGGCAGATTTCCCAGTGAACCAGATGGGTTTTTGGTTTCATGCTCATCATTCGACTATTAATTTCAGTTTTTTAATTGAATTCAAATTTCACCATGCAGTGATGAGATTTGAACCTGGGACCACAAAACCTTAATCTGGGTCTCTGGTTTACTAGTCTACTGACAATACCACTATGCCACCGCCTCCCCATAGTGGGGGATTCAGTGTCGGTAATGCCATTCTCTTATTGGAGATGGTCATTACTTGGCACTTGTGAGGTGCAAGTGTTACTTGCTACTTGTCAGCCCATGCCTGGATATTGCCCAGGTCTTGCTGCATTTGCACGTGGACTGCTTCAGTATCTTTGGAGTCGCGAATGGTGCTAAACATTGTGCAATCATCAGCAAACATCCCCATATCTTATCTTAAATTGGAAGGAAGGTCATTGATGAAGCAGCTGAAGATCGGTGGGCCTAAGACACTATCCTGAAGAACTCCTGCAGTGATATCTCAGCACTCAGATGATTGACCTCCAACAAACTCAGCCATCGTCATTTGTGCTAGGCATGATTCCAACCAGTTGACAGTTTTTCCACTGATTCCCATTGACTCCAATCTTGCTGGGGCTCCTTGATGCCATACTCAGTCGCATGCTGCCTTGCAATATATAGTTCCTTCAGATTCTTGAGGGCAATCAAATTAACTGAAGACTGGCATATGTGATGCTGGGGACCTCTGGAGGAGACCGAGATGGATCATCCACTTGGTGCTGGTTTAAGATTATTGCAAATATTTCAGCCTTATCTTTTGCACTGGTATGCTGGGCTCTTCCATCATTGAGGATGGGGATATTTATGGAGCCTCCTCCTCCAGTGAGTTGTTTAATTACCCACCACTGTTCACGACTGGATGTAGCAGGACTGAAGAACTTAAATCTGATCCATTGATTGCTGGAATGCTTAGCTCTTCTATCACTTGCTGCTTATGTTGTTTGGCATGCGAGTAGTCCTGTGTTATAGCTTCACCAGATTGACACCTCATATTTCGGTATGTCTGATTTTACTCCTGGCATGTCCTCTTGTATTCTTCGTTGAACCAGGGTTAATCTCCTCATTTGTTGGTAATGGTAGAGGGGGGGGGGGGATATGCTGGGCCATGAGGTTACAGGTTGTGTCTGAGTACTATTATGCTGCTGCTAATGGCCCACAACACCTCATGGATTCCCAATCTTGAGTTGCAACTCTCTGATTTGGATTTACATCAAAAGGAAGAAGATTGCATATATTAAAACAAAACAATTAGTTATATGACATTTTTAAAAATTATTAAGCAGATTTCATTTTTCTATTTCTTGTGGTAATGGTGGGATATTTCTGACTGCTGAGTGATGAGAATGGAAATATACCTGCTTTCTGACGGTGTTTATGTACAGAAGCTCAGCTTTGTTAATAAACTCTCTCAAAATGAACTAAATAAATAAATACGGGGGTAAATTTCCAACTTGTCTCCCAGGTATAAAACAATGTTTATGGTTCAGCCTCCAGCTATACAAACTGACCAAGTGTCATTTCTATTGATTTGTGACAGCCCGGCTTTAAACACGGGACTACAATTGCAGGTCTGGGCCTGAAAGCTAAAATCATATAAAGATCACAGGGTTTTGCAGGTAGAAATTCACTTGCGGAAAAAAGTACAAAAATAATTTACTCAGTCGTTAAAAGGTGCAGTGCATGTAGTTTGTTGATTTTTTTGAGTAGTGAAGTGAGTTTCAGCGAAATACCTGGATTTGGATATTATTCTGTATGTCAGCTTGCTTTCTGTGAGATAAAGCAATAATGATTCATTATCTACTCATCTTATCAACTCTCAATTCTCTTGCAAAAAGATTGGAGAAGGGAACCTAAGGGTCTATGTGAGAAACACAAGGCAGGTTTCTCTGTCCCACCATGCCAGATGGGGCGCAATTCTTCGACCCCCCCGCCGGGTCGGAGAATCGCCGGGGGCTGGCGTGAATCTCGCCCCCGCCGGTTGCCGAATTCTCTGGCACCGGATATTCGGCGGGGGCGGCGCGATGCCCGACTGATTTGCGCCGTTTTGGGCGCCAGTCGGCGGACATCGCGCCGATACCAGAGAATTTCACCCCAGGTTCAGTACGCCATCGGGAGTTTCCGTTTCGCCGGCTGGTCAATGGGGTTTCCCATTGTGGGGCAGCCCCACACCGTCGAGAACCCCCCGGGCTGCTGGAAGAATGGAGCATCCCAACGGCGGAGAATCCAACCCACTGTTTCCAGTCAGATTGCAAAGATGTCCTGCCATTATACCCCTGGGACATGCTAAGTAATAAATACATTTTGGACAGTATGGGCATTTTTCAGAGGGAGAAAATAATATCAAAGGTAGATCTGAAACTTTTAACAGTGAGTACACACAAAGCATTTCAAATAATAATGATTACTTTGACCAACTGCAGAGATTGATTTAATCCAATTTCTATTAACTGCTAGTTTCACGAAACCTGACGGCTGAAAGCTCGACACTGCAAAGCACATGATTTGCCTCATCGGCCATCATGGGATCTGGCTCAATCAACTGAAAAAATAATTGCTTCTGCAAGGTCAAATCATCCAATTACTCTCGGCTAATCCAAGAGGGAAAGAAAATACAACACTCCTTCCTTCCCTACAAGTTGCTTCTTTCCTGCTCCCTCCCCTGCTCCCTCTGGATATCAGATGCCAGGAGATGGTATCATTTTATTGTCGAGAAAATTGATGCTATCTACTTGGCTGCATCAGCCTCGTTCCATCTTTCTATCATGCCTCACCACGTACACGTCATCCTCCATGCCAGTGCTGATCTCCTTATCTGCAGCCTTTACCAGATTCAACTCCACAATCAGGTCCAACTTGTGCTCCCTTGATTTCACCCTGACTCAGCTCCAATTTACAGAACTGATCCCCCTCAGACTAATAATTCCCAAAATTATCAACTTTTCCCTTTCTTCAACTACTGCACTCCACCCACCCACAATTTGGAAAATTGCTATAATCATGCCCTTTCAACACGGCCCCTGGTGCCCGCCGAGTCCCATCAGCGCCGTTAGCTTGTGGCCCTACCCAGCGGGACTTCGGCGTTCATGCTGCGAGGGCCGTCCTGGTATGGGGGAGGGGGGATCCTACTCCGGGGGGAGGCCTCCACGGTGGCCTGGCCCGTGATCGGGGCCTACCGATCAGCGGGCGGGCTTATCCCGGGAGGGGGGGGTCTATGTTCCTCTGCGCCGGGCCCCTGTAGGGCTCTACCATGTTGCCCGGTGGCCGCGCAGAGAAGGCAACCCACACGCATGCGCAAACTCACGCCGGCCGTGGCTTGCTTGCGCGCGAACTCCTGATGGCTGTGCTGGCGCCCGTATCGGCAGCTGGTGCTGCGTGAAGCGCTCCAGTGCCGTGCTGGCCCCCTGTGCGGCGCAGGATCACTGTCCTAGGGGCCAGATGACACCGTCGTAAAACGCTCCGAAGTTTACGATGGCGTCAACACTTAGCCCCAGGATCGGAGAATCCCGCCCATGATTTATGAGTAAAATATTTTTTTAAACTGTTTATTTATATCAAAGAAAAGGATGAACATATATGGTATTAATGGAACAATGGTCTGCTAATTGAACTATTCCCAAAACCCCATCCCACTCTCCATCCTGTCGCACACAGGGCAGACACATGGGGGGGTCAAAATTAACAGGGATTAAGAGGTATGAGATTGTTCTTTGCTGCAGAGGTAGTGGTCTTTGTAGCCAACGATCTTCTGATGGTGTCTTCAACCAGAACCGGCAGGCTGTAGAATGATCTCTGGTAAGTCACTTTCACTTTTAACAATCTGGGTCTTCACACTGAGAATTCCCCCTCTGAATTCAGCTTAGTTCTGACAGGCCTACACCAGATTGACCTCCAGTCTCATTGAGACAATTTTAGCATTCTCCACCTGAGAACTTACAGCAGATTCTACATCCACTCTGCCTTTCAGCTGCTTGTCTGGTCTCTGTGCAGATTCTGGCTGCATCGTGAAGAGAGTTCTCAGACTTGGCTTTTCCCAGCCATTCAGACAGAGGATTAAACATTGCAGACCTGGTGGGAGAAACTGCTCGCAGCTTTTTAAACCAATAGTTCCTTTCATAGATCTGGCTACTGCCTGCAATTTTTTAAACAGGGATGACTTCTACAGGTCCAGCTTGAAGCCTCTTAAATCGCCAGGCTGAGAGAGAGAGTGTTTTACTGCTGCTTCATGTCTGGATCTTCCACAGAACTGAGGACAAAATGGAGCTCGTCTCCTGATCTGCCTTTCTTCCAGAAGGTTCTGAATGGCTCCACCAATTGCAAGCGAGAACAGGCAATGGCCTGGAATTTCAGACACACTGATTGGCTCCTTGTCAAGTCCATCAAACTGACATCATGGATGTGCCACAGAGCATAAAGGGGAGATCTGGGCCAGTACATTAGACCAGGGGGTGTTTTCGGTTTGGCCAAATTGACCAAGGTCTGCAGTTTAAAACAAAATTGCAATGTTGCAGGGACAAGTATTGAAAAGAGAAACACAAAACAGATAAGGATTTAACAAATTCAATGCAATTACAATAATGAAATGTACTTCATTCAAAGTAAAGCAGTTTGGCATGTTCCAAGGTCTTTTTTTATATACAGCTTTATCTATCTTGGTCCTATGACTGTTGCTTAGCTGCCTGAAAGATCAGATTGTGTATGTGCAAAAACATTGACAAACTGAACCAATCTTGTTTAGTTCATCAGAAATTCATACTCTAGTGTATGATTCCACCCTCCTTCTTGGATGCTTGCTTCAATGCTGATGTTGTACAAGATTGATCTTCTGCTCAATCCCATATTAAACCCACCATCAACATGCCACACTAGTCCATCAGCTACAAATACTCATGAATTGTCTCTCTCATGTCTGTAACTTATTATCCCTCACTAGAATGATCAAGAAAACTGTGACTACGAGACAGAGACATCTCCATTATCAATCACACAAAGTAATACCCACTGGAAATTCGGCTATGTAGGGTCCACAGTGACAGACAATCTGACTATTGAACCTGAACTCAATACTCAGATAGGAAAAGCAGCTTCCACCTTTGGCTGACTCACAAAATGTGCAGAGAAAAACAACAAGCCGACTCCAGGAAAGATGCTGCTTTGTGAGGCTTGTGTTTTCAATGCTTTGTTGTACTGCTTAAAACAAGGATGACTTACGGCTATCAAGAAAGGAATCACATCAATTTTCATCTTTGATGTCAATGGTGCATTCCAGGAATTTCACGGAAGGGCAAAAATGATGACTGCAACAGTCCTGTCATAGATAAATCTCTCAAGTATGTTGGCAATTTTTAAGCAGAGGTGACTTCACTGACCCAGGCACATTTGCAGGATGGAGGACAGATATATTCCCAGGGATATTTTATGTACAAGGCAGTTGGGCCCAGTAGACGGGTAGGAAGCCCAAAAGTCCGCTTCAAGGATGCCTTCAAGCATGACATGAAGACTCATGAAACACACATAACTAGCAGCAGAAAGGAAATCCAACATTACCTGTGGGCTGGTGTGCACCCCAATGATGATCAGGATTTGATTTGATTTGATTTATTATTGTCACATGTATTAGTATACAGTCAAAGTATTGCTTCTTGCATGCTATACATGCAATGCATACCGTACATAGGGAAAGAAGGAGAGACTACAGAATGTAATGTTACAGTCATAATTAGGATGTAGAGAAAAGATCAACTTAATATGAGATCGGTCCATTCAAAAGTCTGATGCAGCAGGGAAGAAGCTATTCTTAAGTTGGTTGGTACGTGACCTCAAACTTTTGTATCTTTTTCCTGATGGAAGAAGATGGAAGAGAGTATGTCCAGGGTGCGTAGGGCCCTTAATTATGCTGGTTACCTTTCCGAGGCAGCAGGGATTATAGACAGTCGATGGATGGGAGGCTGGTTTGTGTGATGAACTGGGCTACATTCACAAGTTTTTGTAGTTTCCTGCGATCTTGGGCAGAGCAGGCTCCATACCAAGCTGTGGTACAACCAGAAAGAATGCTTTCAATGGTGCATCTGTAAAAGTTGGTGAGAGTCGTAGCTGGCATGCCAAATTTACTTAGTCTTCTGAGAAAGTAGAGTCGTTGGTGGGCTTTCTTAACTATAGTGTCGGCATGGGGGGACCAGGACAGGTTGGTGGTAATCTGGATACCTAAAAACTTGAAGCTCTCGACCCTTTCTACTTCGTTCTGATTGACGTAGATAGGGGCATGTTCTCCTCTTCGCTTCCTGAAGTCGATGACAATCTCCTTCATTTTGTTGACATTTAGGGGGAAATTAATGTCGTCGCATTAGTTCACCAGATTCTCTATCTCATTCCTGTACTCTGTCTTGTCATTGTTTGAAATCCGACCCGTTACGGTGGTGTCACCAGCAAATTTGAAAATCGAGTTGGAGGGGAATTTAGCCACAGTTATAGGTGTATAAGGAGTATAGTAGGGGGCTGAGGACACAGCCTTGTAGGGCACCGGTGTTGAGGATAATCGTGGAGGAAGTGTTGTTGCCTATCCTTACTGATTGTGTTCTGTGGGTTAGGAAGTTCAGGATCGAGTCGCAGAGGGAGGAGTTCCAGGCCACGGAGTTTGGACATGAGTTTTGTAGGAATAATAGTGTTGAAGGCTGAGCTGTAGTCAATAAATAGGAGTTTAACATAGGTGTCTTTGTTATCTAGGTGTTCCAGTGTTGAGTGCAGGGCCATGGAGATGGCGTCTGCTATGGACCTGTTGCAGCGATAGGCGAACTGTAGTAGATCAAGGCAATCCGGGAGGCTGGAGTTGATTCGTGCCATGACTAACCTTTCGAAGCACTTCATAATGATTGATGTCAGAGCCACTGGACGATAGTCATTAAGGCACGCTGCTTGGCTTTTCTTTGGTACAGGGATGATGGTCGTCTTTTGAAACAGATAGGGACCTCAGACTGTTGTAAAGAGAAGTTGAAATTGTCTGCAAATACCCCCGCCAGCTGATCCGCGCAAGATCTGAGTGCTCATCCGGATACCCCATCAGGGTAATTGGCTTTCCGGGGGTTGACCTTCTAGAAGGCGGCTCTGACATCTGCAATGGTGACCTCAGATACAAGTTCATCCGAGGCTTCCAGAGTGGAGGGCTCGCTCTCGCTGACCTCTTGCTCAAAGCGGGCATAGAATGCATTGAGCTCATCAGGGAGGGGTGCGTTGAAGCCGGCGATTTTACACGCCTTCAGCTTGTAGCCGATTTTGCCTTGTAGACCTTGCCATAGTCGGTGGGGGCTCGTGTGGCTAGCCTCAGACTCAAGCTTGGTCCGGTGCTGTCTTTTGGCATCTTTGATGGATTTCCTTCATTCGTATCTGGCTTTCTTGTATAGGTCAGGGTCGCCTGACTTGAACGCCTCAGATCTAGACTTCAGCAAGCAGTGGATATCCCTGTTCATCCAGGGTTTCCGGTTGGGAAACACGCGGATTTGCTTCTTTGGCACACAGTCTTCTACACACTTACTAATGAAGTCAGTTACTGTAATGGCGTACTCGTTCAGGCTAGTCGCAGTTTTTAAATACTGACCAGTCCACTGACTCTAAGCAGTCCCGTAGGAGATCATCCGCTTCCTCAGACCAACAATGCACGACTTTCTTTGACGGATTCTCCCGCTTCAGTTTTTGCTTATAAGCCGGGAGCAGGAGCACAGCCTTGTGGTCAGATTTGCCAAAGTGTGGGCGGGCGATAGAGCGGTACACATGTTTGATATTTGTGTAGCAGTTGTTCGGGATGTTTGGGCCTCAAGTGGAACAGGTGATGTGTTAGTGGTAACTTGGTAGTACGTTCTTGAGCTTGGCCTGATTGAAGTCCCCGGCCACATGAACAAGGCCTCGGGATGTTTCATTTCAAGGCTATTTATGGTGGTTTATATTTCGTCCAGCGCGATTTTCACATCCGCATGGGGTGGGATTAAACTGCCGTCAGGATAACGGAGCTGAACTCCCGCGGAAGGTAGTCGAGGCGGCATTTTAGCGTCAGGTATTCTAGGTCCAGGGAGCAGAAACTTGCTAGTGTTTCATAGAATTTACAGTGCAGAAGGAGGCCATTCGGCCCATCGAGTCTGCACCAGCTCTTGGAAAGAGCACCCTACCCAAGGTCAACACCGCCACCCTATCCCCATAACCCAGTAACCCCACCCAACACTGAGGGCAATTTTGGACACTAAGGGCAATATATCATGGCCAATCTCGGCACCAGGAGGTGTTGATTGGCAATTTAATCTGTTGCTTAGGAGCTGCAATAACTTGACAACAGATGCAAACACCACACACAAGCATCCCACAATGACACTTCATAATCTTCATGTATGCAATATCTGTGGCAGAGCCTGCCTCTCATGGATTGGTCTCTTCAGCCATCAGCAAAATGCATCATATGAAACTATTCCACCTTCAGTCAATTTGCTGCACATCCATCATCTCATGTAGATTTATTTATTCATTTATGGGATGTGGACATCACTGGCTCGGCCAGCATTTATTGTCCATCCCAAATTGCTCTTGAGAAGGTGGTGGTGGGCTGCCTACTTGAACCGCTGCAGTCTGTGTGCTGCAGGCACATTCACAGTGATGTTAAGGAAGGATTTCCAGGATTTTAATCCAGTGACAGTGAAGGATCGTTGATATATTTTCAAGTCAGGGTAGGTGAGTGGCATGGAGAGGAACTTCAATGTGGTGTTCCCATGTATCTGCTGCCCTTGTCCTTCTCAATAGTCACGGGTATGGGTTTGGATTGTGCTGTCAAAGGAACCTTGGTGAGTTCCTACAGTGCATCCTGTAGATGGTACATGCTGCTACCACTGTGTGTCAAAGAGTGAATGTTTATGCATGCGGTACCAAACAGGTGGCTTCCTTTTTCCTGCGTGATCTCTAGCTCCTTGAGTGTTGATGGGAGCTGTACTTATCCAGGCAAGTGGAGAGTATTCCATCACACTCCTGACTTGTGCCATGTACACAAACTTTGGGGATTCAGGAGGTGAGTTACTCGGAGCAGGAATCCCAGCCTCTGACCTGCTCTTGTAGCCACAGTATATATGGCTAGTCCAATTCTGTTTCTGGTCAATGATAACCCCCAGGATGTTGATAGTATGCCACTGAATGTCAAGGGGTAATGGTTGTATTCTCTCTTATTGGAGATGGTCATTGACTGGCACTTGTGTGGTGGAAATGTTATTTGCTGCTTGTCAGCCCAAGCCTGGATATGGTTCAGGTCTTGTTGCAGTTGCACATGGGCTGCTTCTGAGGAGTCACGAATGTTGTGCAATCATCAGTGGACATCCCCACTTCTGACCCTATGATGGAAGGAAGGTTATTGATAAAGCAGATGAAGATGGTTGGGCAGGGACACTACCCTGAGGAAGTCCTGCAGTGATGTCCTGGAACTTAGATGAATAGCCTCCAACAACCACAATCATCTTTCCTTGTGCTAGGGATAACTCCAACCAGTGGAGCGTATTCCCCCTAATTCTCATTGAATCCAGTTTTGCTCGGGCTCTTTAATGCCACTCAGTAAAATATTGGCTTGATTTCAAGGACATTCTCACCTCACAAACAAACCATTGTCAATTGTTATAAAAACCCATCTAGTTCACTCAGGACCTTCATAGAATCATACAATTTACAGTGCAGAAGGAGGCCATCCAGCCCATCGAGTCTGCACCGGCCCTTGGAAATAGCACCCCACTTCAGCCCACACCCGTAACCCAGTAACCTCACCTTAACCTTTTTGGACACTACGGGCAATTTAGCATGGCCAATCCACCTAACCTGCACATCTTTGGACTGTGGGAGGAAACCAGAGCACCCGGAGGAAACCCACGCACACATGGGGAGGATGCGCAGATTCCGCAGAGTGACCCAAGCCAGGAATCGAAGCTGGGACCCCATGCCTCCATCCCATCCCCGTAACCTTTTGGACACTAAGGGACAATTTTAACATGGCCAATCCACCTAACCTGCATTTCTTTTGACTGTGAATGAAAACTGGAGAACCTGGAGGAAACCCAAGCAGACACGGGGAAAGTGCAAACTCCACACAGACAGTCACCCGAAGCCGGAATTGAACCCAGGTCCCTGGAGCTGTGAGGTAGCCGTGCTAACTACTGTGCCACCATGCCACACAAGTCCAGTCACCCGAATACCTGTGATTGCAAATCTTTATCAGCTCCCCGTCCCTTAGCATAACAAAGTCAAAATCAAAACCAGTGTTTTTGCCCACTGTGTTTTGTCCACAGCCTCAATGTTTCCTTGCTCCACAATTTCCTTCAGTACCTAAGAGAAAATGCTGGAAGATCTCAAAGATTTGACAAAGGGTCATCTGGACCCGAAACGTCAGCTCTTTTCTCTCCCTACAGATGCTGCCAGACCTACTGAGATTTTCCAGCATTTTCTCTTTGATTTCAGATTCCAGTGTCCACAGTAATTTGTTTTTATCCTTCAGTACCTAACCTTGTTCACACCCTCTTGTATTCTAGCTTCAGTCTACTGAGTATTTACCACATCCCTGATCTGGATAGCATTTTGTTTATTTTGTTATTTCTTAATATAGAATAGTGAACTCTCATGAAATGTATTTTTGTTTTGGCTTAGCTGAGTCTGTTAAATTCAAATCAGGTTTGTATTTTGGCTTTAATCCATGCTAATTATCGAATACATTTGTGAATAAATATTCAAAACAAATCTTTTCAAAATATTTATTGTAGCCTGAGCCTTTTTGCTTGGAAACAAATTTATTTACTTAAAGGGACCCTTTATATCCAGTATGAAACAAAATCACACACAGTAGGCATCTCAAATTTGCTCTTTCCTGGTGCAAATATATAGGTAAATCTTTTTTCCAAGTTGAACACATTTCCTACACCCGTAGAAAATATCCCAGACCATGGGCGTCATTCTCCGACCCCCCGCCGGGGCGGAGAATGGCCGTTGGCCGCCGTGAATCCCGCCCCCGCCGAAGTCTCCGGTACCGGAGATTGGACGGGGGCGGGAATCGGGCCGCGCGGTTGGCGGGACCCCCCGTTCAATTCTCCGAAGTCCTGCCCAGAAATTGCCTGTCCCGCCGACGTAAATCAAACCTGGTATTTACCGGCGGGACCAGGCGGCGTGGGCGGGCTCCGGGGTCCTGGGGGAGGGCACGGGGTGATCTGACCCCGGGGAGTGCCCCCACGGTGGCCTGGCCCGCGATCGGGGCCCACCGATCCGCGGGCGGGCCTGTGACGTGGGGGCACTCTTTCCCTTCCGCCTCCGCTACGGCCTCCACCATGGCGGAGGCGGAAGAGACTCTCCCCACTGCGCATGCGCGGGAAACTGACAGCGGCCGCTGATGCTCCCGCGCATGCGCCGGGAAACTGACAGCTGACGCTCCCGCGCATGCGCCGCATTTCCGCGCCAGCTGGCGGGGCAACAAACGCCATTTCCGCCAGCTGGCGGGGCGGAAATCTCTCCGGCGTCGGCCTAGCCCCTCAATGTTGGGGCTAGGCCGCCAAAGATGCGGAGCATTCCGCACCTTTGGGCCGGCGCGATGCCTGCCTGATTGGCGCCGTCTTTGGCACCAGTCGGCGGACATCCCGCCGTTGGGGGAGAATTTCGCCCCATGTAAGTTAATTGTTTGAGATATTGGGTGGGATTCTCCGATCGCCAAAATCACGTTCGGCAACTGGTCGGAGAATCCCCGTTTACGCCAGATTCGGGGACGGTGGTGTTTTTGTGATGCTCCACCCCCTAAAAAACAGTGTATGTGGAGTATGCCGCACGCCATATAGACGGCTTCAGGACGTCACCTGAGGCCCTCCCCCGATGCTCCGCCCCCGATGGTCCGAGTCCACGACAGCATTGCTCGCGTATGCTCACACCGTTTGGGGATCTCAATTATCTTGTTAGACATCTATTCTATTGACTTCAGGCCCAGGGTAAAAGTACAGAGTTTTACCCACTTCTGCCCCAGCTTTAACAGTCAGGGAGGTAGCCATTCCGCTGGTGGGGGCTGGGGGCAGGGGTGGGGGGATTGGTCCGGGGGTAACGAGGCTGGTTAGTGGGAGGCAGTGTTTGGCAGGCCGGGTCCCACGCGCGGCCAGTGCCATGTTGCACGGCGTGGCCGCCGCAGGCCGCCGCCGTGCGCATGCGCGGCCATGGACCTGGCCATTCTTCGGCCATAACCGCAGGTACAGCCGGGGGCTATATGCCATGCGGCTGCTCGACTCCCACCAGGCGGAGGATCGGTATGAGAGCAGCTCCAACTTTCTGGTCGTAAGACCAGACCGATCCTGCGAACATAGCTGCAGGATCGGAGAATCCAGCCAGAGTTTTTGAGCAAAGATTGAAACAAAAGGTTATCTTGTTAGAAATCTATTCCATTGACTTCAGTCCCAGGCTAAAGGTACAGAGTTTTACCCACTTCTGCCCCAGCTTTGACAAAGGGTCATCTGGACTCGAAACATTAGCTCTTTTCTCGCCCTACAGATGCTGCAGCATTTACTCTTTTGGTTTCAGATTCCAGCATCGCCGTAATTTGCTTTTATCTGCCCCAGTGTATACTTCTCTTGGATTCTACTCACTTAACTCTCTGTGTGAATGGAATATTGAACCATATATACAGGAATAACCTAATCAGCACCCGTTCCGGCCTCCCCGAACAGGCGCCGGAATGTGGCGACTAGTGGCTTTTCACAGTGACTTCATTGAAGCCTACTTGTGACAATAAGCGATTTTCATTTTTCATTCATAATGAGTTTTGTCATTCAGCCAATCAGGAAATCTGTACCTCATCTGACTGCTCTGAATCCTTTTTTTATTCTTTCATGGGACACCGATCTTGGTATGGGTATGTATCCCTTGACACCCATACCTTACAAATAAATTCTCAATTTCAGCATTGTGGAGGCGCTGGCATAGTGGCATTGCCACTGGACTAGTAACCTAGAAACCCAGGGTAACGCTCTGGGGACCTGGGTTCGAATCCCACCATAACAGATGATGAAATTTGAATTCAATAAAAATCTGGAATTAAAAGTCTAAATAATGACCATGAAACCATTCTTGATTGTTGTAAACACCCATGTGGTTCACTAATGTCCCTTAGGGAAGGAAATCTGCCATCCTCTCACCTGGTCTGGCCTATATGTGACACCAGACCCCACGGCAATGTGGTTGAATCTTCAAAAAATGCCACTCAATTCAAGGTCAATTAAGCATGGGCAACAAATGCTGGTCTTGCCTGCGATGCCCAGATCCCATGAAAGAATAAAGAAGAAAAAACTTCAATTGACCACAACCTTTTAGGGGAGAGAATAGCCAAACTTATATCGCCTTTGTGACAGAGCGCTTCCTGATTTTTCTTCTAATTGATCTTGCTCTAATCTTAAGATTTTATCCCTTTGTTCCACATTCCCCGACCAAACGTGATACTAAAATCTAGACCCTATACTCCTCCTCCTAGCCCATAAAGATAACCTTAAACCTTACCTGGCAGGGTTTTTACTTCCGACACTGTAAGTGCAGTGCCCATGGCAAATGCTCCACTCAGCATGGATCTTAAAAATGCTTCAGCAGGGTAACCATCGGTTTATCCCAGGGAAGATGGACGGGGGGTTCCAGAGCTGGCATCGGGCGGGGATCAGAAGAATGGGGGACCTGTTCATTGACGGAACGTTTGCGAGCCTAGGGGAACTGGAGGAGAAGTTTGAGTTACCCCCGGGAAATGCCTTTAGATATATGCAGGTGAGGGCTTTTGTAAGGTGACAGGTGAGGGAATTCCCGTTGCTCCCGGCACAAGAAATTCAAGACAGGGTGATCTTGGGTGCATGGGTTGGTGAGGGTAAGTTGTCGGAAATACACCAGGAGATGAAAGAAGAAGGGGAAGTGCTGGTAAAAGAGTTGAGGGGTAAATGGGAGGAGGGGCTGGGGGAGGAGATCGAGGAAGGTCTGTGGGCGGATGCCCTAGGTAGGGTTAATTCCTCCTCTTCGTGTGCCAGGCTCAGCCTGATACAATTTAAGGTGGTTCACAGAGCTCACCTGATGGGAGCGAGGTTGAGCAGGTTCTTTGGGGTAGAGGACAGATGTGGAAGGTGCTCAGGGAGCCCGGCGAACCATGTCCATATGTTTTGGTCATGCCCGGCACTGGAGGGGTTCTGGAGAGGAGTGACGGGAGCAATATCTCAGGTGGTGAAAGTCCGGGTCAAGCCAAGCTGGGGGCTAGCAATATTCGGAGTAGTGGGTGAACCGGGAGTGCAGGAGGTGAAAGAGGCCGGCATTCTGGCCTTTGCGTCCCTAGTAGCCTGGCGAAGGATCTTGCTAATGTGGAAGGAGGCGAAGCCCCCCAGCGTGGAGGCCTGGATAAACGATATGGCTGGGTTCATAAAGTTGGAGAGGATTAAGTTCGCCTTGAGAGGGTCTGCGCAGGGGTTCTACAGGCGGTGGCAACCGTTCCTAGACTATCTCGCGGAGCGTTAGAGGAAGGTCGGTCAGCAGCAGCAGCAACCTGGGGGCGGGGGGAAAGGGAAGTCCGGGGAGGGGGGAGGGGGAGCTGCCTGGGGGGGGTGGATGAGCAAGAGATAACATGAAGAGTCGGGGGAAACTGGCACGTACGGGAGAGAGCCAGTGTACAAAGCTATGTAAATATACGATTTTGCCATGTATATATCTTGCTCCGCGCGATTTCTCGTTTATTTTTTTTGTTACGGGCGGGGGTTATTGTTTGTAAGGGAGAAAAATTGTGTTAAAAACTTTAATAAATATATATATATTTTTTAAATGCTTCAGCATCCAATCTAAGTGATGTGATTACAATTTACATAAAGTTATGACTTTCCCGCCTGATACAGGTAGATACTGGCCTCTACCATTCTTTTAAAAAGTGTGTTAAATGGCCAAGGGGCAGAAATCATACACTTAGTACGCCCCTTCCATTTTAAGAGTGTTGGGGCATTTTACTGTGTTAATGGTACCAATGAAATACCAGTAGTTTTTGTTGTTGTACCTCCATTTCTACTTGATGTACACCAGTTGGAGGAATTACAATTTACCTCCCTCCTCAAGCTATTAGAGTAAATTAGAAGCAGTCATGCTCTCAACAGGAGCCCTGGAGAAATCCACTCAATACTCATCCCCTATCCATACATTAATCTGCTAGCTGGTGGTACCTGCTGCTTTCTACCCTGTAGCCTATTTCTTATCCATTCCAAATTCCATTTCCCTGAATGCACAAAGCAGTCAGCCTAGCTATAATCTTTTCTATCAAACTTTTTAAAATGCCTTTTAGAAGCCTAGAGTTCTGGCACAGTTTCCTTAGCTCTTCCACCAAAGACAAGGCAGCCAAAGGGGAGAACCCTCTTCGTACACAACAGGATTACGACCATCGTCTTTGGTGTGCATTTACACAAAGAAATCAGCAAAGTTAGTCAGAAAAATCTTTCTCCTCTAAAACTGTGATGACTGCTGTTTTATCAGTGGATCTACTGTGTACTAGGCTGTTGTTATTACTTTATTCACTTCATTTCATTTTCATTTTTTCATTTCATTTCATTCATTTCATTTCATTTTTTCAGAGGTGATCCATTTGTCTTCTGCTGAAATATTCTGCCGCTATGCACTTATTTTAATTGTCAACTTGTTTTTTTCAGTTTAGCCCTTTGAAGTTTTAAAATGAAGTCCTTTACTTTGGTATGATTAAATTCCAGATCATATTAAACTTAATCGCTTTGAGGTCACAATCCCCTAGAAGTGCTCTAGATTTAATTTCTTCGGCAAATGCCAGATAAAAATGACCCAGCTATGATTGAATGGTGGAGTGGACTCGATGGGCCGAATGGCCTTACTTCCGCTCCTATGTCTTCTGGTCTTATGGACCCCATCTCTCATATTTTCCCTCATGCATTGAGTTATGCAGAAGCCATGAAACATATTTACCAATTCTAACTTTAAATTACTATGGTTTTCTCAATTATTACTTGACCAGTTGAAATTTTCCACTGAAACAACTTGCCTGTTCTCTCAAACCCTCCTTAATTTTGGACAGCAAAAGGGTGGGATCAATAAATCCGGTGAACCCTGGATATCGCGGGATACACAGCATTGGATAAAGAGAAAAAGGGAGGCTTACGGCAGATATTGAAGGTTCAAAACTGCAAAAGCCCTGAAGGCTTATGGAATGTGTAAGAGGGGACTTATAAAGCAAATTAGGAGAGCAAAAAGGGGCCAAGAAAGGATACTGGCCGGTAAAATTGAGGAAAATCCAAAGTTGTTTAAAAAGTATGTTAAGGGTAAAACGATAACTAGGGAAAGAATAGGTCCCGCTAAGGACCACAGTGGGAATTTGTGTGTGGAACCGGAAGATGTAGGCTGAGTTCTGAATTAATACTTTTTGTGAGATGGGACGATGTGGGTATAGAAATCAGGGAGAAGGACTGGTAAAATTAAATAAATTAGCATAGTGAGAGAGGAGGTTCTGAATAGTTTGGCAAGCTTAAAAGTATATACATCTCCAGGGCCAGATGAAACCTATCCCAGACTGCTGAGTAAGGCAAGGGAGGATATTGCAGGGATGCTGGAAATAACTTTCAATTCCACTCTGATCACAGGAGTGGTGCTGGAGGACTGGAGGATAGCCAACGTGGTGCCATTATTCAAGAAGGGAGGAAAGGATGAACCAGGAAACTATAGGGCAGTCAGTCTAACCTCAGTGGTGGGGACACTATTGGAAGCAATTCTGAGAGACAGAATTAATCTGCATTTGGAGAGGCAGGGATTAACCAAGAACAGTCAGCATGGTTTTGTTGAGGGTTTTGTCATGTCTGACCAACTTAATTGAATTTCCCGAAGAGGTGACCAGGTGTGTAGATGAGGGAAATATATGGGAAATATGAGGGAAATATATTTAACATGGTCTAATTGGACTTCAGCAAGGCTTTTGAAAAGGTCCCAAATGGGAAACTGATAGAAAGGTAAGAGTCCACGGGATCCAAGGAAATTTGGCCAATTGGATCCAGAATTGGCTGCATGGCAGGAAGCAGAGGGTGATGGTCAAGGGGAGTTTTTCTGACTGTAGGCTGTGTCCAGTGGGGTCCTGCAGGGATCAGTGTTGGGACCTTGCCATTTGTGGTTTATATAAATGACTTAGACACGAGTGTAGGAGGGTGATTAGTAAGTTTGCGGATGATACGAAAATTGGTGGGGTGGTAAATAGTGAGGAGGATAGCCTTAGATTATAAGGGGAAAAAGACAGGCTGGTCAGATGGGCTGATCAGTGGCAAATAGAATTCATCAGGATAATAATAATAGTCTTTATTATTGTCACCAGTAGGCTTACATTAACACTGCAATGAAGTTACTGTGAAAATCCCCTATCGCCACACAGCAACACCTGTTCGGGTACACAGAGGGAGAATTCAGAATGTCCAATTCACCTAACAAGCATGTCTTTCGGGATTTCTGGGAGGAAACCGGAGCACTCGGACGAAACCCACACAGACACAGTAAGAACGTGCAGACTCCGCACAGACAGTGACCCAAGCCGGGAATCGAACCTGGGACCCTGGTGCTGTGAAGCAACAGTGCTAACCACTGTGTTACCGTGCTGCCCTAAGTGTGAGGTGATGTACTTGGGTAGGACAAACAAGGCAATGGAGTACATGATCAAGCAGGACCCTGGGAAGCACCAAGGATCAGAGGGACCTAGGTGTGCATGTACACCAGTCCCCAAGGTAGAAGGGCAAGTGGCTAAAGTGGTGAAGAAGGCATATGGTATACTTGCCTTTATTAGCTGAGGCACAGATTTTGAGCAGTGAGGTTATGCTGGAACTCTAAAACGTTGGTTAGGCCGCAGCTGCAATATTGTGTGCAGTTCTGGAATCCACATTATAGGAGGGATGTGTTAGCACTAGAAAGGGTGCAGAGGAGAATTACCTAAATGTTGCCTGGCTGGAGAGCTTTAGTTATGAATAGAGATTGGGTAGACTAGGATTGTTTTCCTTGGAGCAGAGGAGACTGAGGGGGGACATGATTAAAATGTATAAAATTATGAGGGGCATAGATAGTGGAGAGATCAATAACCAGGGATCATAGATTTAAGGTAAGGGGCTGGAGGTTGAGAGGGGATGTGGGGAAAAGCCTTTTCACCCAGAGGGTGGTGGAAGTTTGGAACCCACTGTGTGAAAGGGTGGTGAAGGCAGAGACCTTCATAACATTTCAGAGCTATTTTGATGTGCACTTGCGATGCAAAGGCATATAAGGCTATGGGCCAAGTGCTGGAAAATGGAATTGGAATACTTAGCTGATTGTTTTTGACTGCCGCAAACGTGATGGGCTGTATGGCTTTTTTCTGTGCTGTAAATCTCTATGACTCCTGCTTTTTGTGTTAACCTAAGGGCCTATCACACACTTGTACGGCCAGATTTTTTACCAAAGTGTGTAAACTGTGTCAGGAAATTTCACTCGATTTTCAGTCTGGGGAAGTGGGACACGTTGACCCTGGATGCAGATTGTAGGTGGCCATGGGGGAAGGCTAGTGTTAAGATGGACTGGGTAGAAAGCCTGCCTTCCTTCTCCAAGACTTCATCCCAATTGTTTCAGAAATTGTGAGTGCTTCTATCCTCCACCCCTCACACCCCATCAACATCCCCAACCCGCTCCATGCCCCCTCTTAACCTCATGACCCGTCCATGCTATTGCATTCCTCCATCCACCCCCCCATGCCCCCTCACACCCCACCATGCCATCACCCTGGCAACCCGTCTCGCCTGCATGACACTTCCATGCCACCTCATACTCGGATGCCACCTGCTAGCCTCATGTCACCTCTATAACTACTCAGCTGGCATTCACTATGGGCAGAACTCAGAAACCATTTGGAGATTTAAGAAATTAAGCTTCTAACAATCCAGAACAACTTTCACTCATATACACTCGATGCTGAAATACATCTATTCATGAAACCCATTCAAAGAAACCCCTCAAATATTTAACCGATTTGAAAAACAAAATTCTATTCAGTAACCATGGGTGGGATTCTCCAGCCTCCCAGCTACGTACTTCTTGGCAGCAGTAGGCAGCACATCGTTCACTGGCAATGGGATTCTCTGCTCCCACTGCTGTCAATGGAATTCCCATTGAAGTCTATGACTATGACTATGAAGCCACCCTGTGCCACCAGGAAACCCGTGGGGGGGGGCATTGCCATCACGACCAGAGCCCGTCCAAAGACATGCAGGTTAGGTGGATTGGCCATGATAAATTGCCCTTCGTGACCAAGAAAAGGAGGGGTTATTGGGTTATGGGGATAGGGTGGAAGTGAGGGCTTAAGTGGGTCGGTGCAGACTCGATGGGCCGAGTGGCCTCCTTCTGCACTGCATGTTCTATGTTAATCCCATGGCCAGCAAATGGCTGGAGAATTCTGGCCCATATTAAAGATAAGTATTGTCTTTATAAACTGTCGGTCAAAATGTGAACTCAACACCCCTATGCTGAGATAAATGCTTATGTTGCATTTGAAACTCAGCCAAGAATGCATAATGACCTCAGCTGGACAACACCCCTTGATAAATGGCAACAAAGAATTCTATTGAAACTGCAGAAGGAGGTGGCCTGTCAATCAAAACAGTCCAGCAGAGGATTTTTTTTTTTTACGCTGACTGCTTTGGCCCATTTTATTTCATGTTTGAAAGACTGGGAATTTAAAAAAATCTTCAGATCCTGACACTTAAACACAGTCTATCCACTTTTCAAAAGCATTTACATCTGCTCCATAAATTTATTTCTCCCAAACTGGGTTAAGTCCCTTGGGACAACAGAAATGGGATATGTTTGAACTCAACACTAATTCTGAAAGGCCCTGCTGTGTTTGGGTCTTATGCCTTTGTTATTCATGCCCTGCCCCCTTTTTCCCTGCTGGATCATTGGACATGGGGCAGGTCCTCCACATCAGGGCCCTACCCACCATTTTTCAAAGTCTCCAGAGTTGACTTGACTCTAAATCTAGCCCTTAGTGTCCGAGTGGATTTTTCATATTGTAGATTTTTATCTATTATAGCTCTTTATATAGGTTGTGTCCGAGTGGATTTTTCATCTTGTAGATTTTTATCCATTATAGCTCTTTATGTAGGTTATCTTCTCCCAGAAGATTCACTTTATTTGTTACCTGTTGTCCCTGATGTATGTAGTTTCACCACCTCCCTTTCAACCCTCTCTGTTCATTTCAAGCACTAAAACGAGAAGATGACCGTTGCAGCATCTTGTAGGTGTATGGAGGACCGGGACATGCTGAGGGGTTCCTGCATAGGGCCAGCTGCCTCCTGTGGACCACGGCGATTAGAGGTGGTTAAGTTACTGGCAAAGGGGATGGGGGGGGTGTGCCTGAAATTTACAGAGCGCCGCAAGAGGAGACGTCAGATGTGGCAGGCCACAGCTTCTCCCTTGGTGCACAATGACACCAGCCTCTGTGCCATGAGATGGTGCTGTATCTTGAGTGGGTACCCCGTGTCACTGAGGATCCACCCAAGACGGAGTTGCAGGGCTGGAACAATTGTGGTACTTGGGAGTTCTGAAGTATCTGTGTTATGAGCGCTCCCCAGGAAGCGAACACACACCTGCAATATGTACCTCTGGTATTCGCATGGCAGTCGGATGTTTATTAATTAGAAGCTCTTTCTTTTTATTGCCACATGTATACATTCATAGAATTTACAGTGCAGTGTTATGTCCTGTGGAAAGGCAGCTAACACTCCTCTGTGCCTGGCGATCAAGATCAGTACGTTAGCCCACAATCTCTCCAGCCACCTTATACAGGGAATTAGTAACCTCTCCAATGCAGCAGTGTGCGGCTGCCTGGGATATCCGGCACATGCTCCCAATGGATCTTTGGAAGGAGCCAAATTTCTAGAAATGCATCACTGCTGGGATTTTCAATACCACTGGCAACCAAAGTCCACCCACTCGAATCAGCCGCAGGTTGGAATAATTTGGCCGAGTTCCAGCATTGGGCCTCCTGCTTGATTCTACAGCCACCACACCCTTGCTCCCACACCACCTGGCTGAATTAAATATTACCCATGGCTTCAAGTGGATAATTTTTAAATGTACTTACAATGCACCATGTAATATTGGATAAAATATATGGAAGTCATTATAAGATCACAAAATAAGAAATTAAATTGAGCAAAGTATATGGTGGTCAGGCTTAAGCAAGCCACGTTAAAAATAAATCACTAAGAGTTGTCCACATTACATGGAGGAGACAAAATACAGCCAAACTTTAGATTCTTATTGTTCTGTCAGAGCAGAATTGGAATTGGCTGAATTGAAGAGAATATCCTTCTCCTGACTGGAGACTATGTTTGATAAATAGAAATTACATTAACTGAAAGCTACATTTTGAGCAATAACAGTACATCTGGCTGTCATGAGATAACTGAAACTCAAATGGGAATAGCTAGAAATGATTCACAGGTTCATCAGCATCTAAAATGAGAAGGGTGGGTAACTGGTTTCAGATGCAGATTTTTTTCAGAATTGTAAACTAAATACCTAAACAAACCAAGGAGGGAAGGAAGAGAAAGTATCAGTCTTCCTCAGTTGGTAATGCTCCTTCTTTGATTCAATTGATTGTGAGTTGAGACCGAACTCCAAGACTTGAGTGCTTGAATTTGATAGACATGGGGCGAGATTCTCCGACCCCCCGCCGGGTCGGAGAATCGCCGGGGGCCGGCGTGAATCCTGCCCCCGCCGGTTGCTGAATTCTCTGGCACCGGATATTCGGTGGGGGCGGGAATCGCGGCGGGCCCCCCCTGCGATTCTCCGACCCGGATGAGCCGAAGTTCCGCTTCTAAAATGCCTGTCCCGCCGGCGTAGATTAAACCACCTACCTTATTGGCGGGACAAGGCGGCGCGGGCGTGCTCCGGGGTCCTGGGGGGGGCGCGGGGCGATCTAGCCCCGGGGGATGCCCCCACGGTGGCCTGGCCCGCGATCGGGGCCCACCGATCCGCGGGCGGGCCTGTGCCGTGGGGGTACTCTTTTCCTTCTGCCTTCGCTACGGTCTCCGCCATGGCGTAGGCGGAAGAGACTCCCTCCACTGCGCATGCGCGGGAATGCCGTCAGCGGCCGCTAACGCTCCCGCGCATGCGCTGCCCGGAGATGTCATTTCCGCACCAGCTGGCGGGGCACCAAAGGCCTTTCCCGCCAGCTGGCGGGGCGGAAATTCGTCCAGCGCGGGCCTAGCCCCTTAAGGTTGGGGCTCGGCCCCCCCAAGATGCGGAACATTCCGCACCTTTGGGGCGGCGCGATGCCCAACTGATTTGCGCTGTTTTGGGCGCCAGTCGGCGGACATCGCGCCGATACCGGAGAATTTCGCCCAGTGTAACTGCACTGTCAGTGATGTTGCCTTTCTGGTGAGATGGGGGTAATATGAAACACAAAGCAGGGGGCTCACCACATCACAATAGGAGGATGGAAAACTGACCAGTTTCTTTATTAAAGTTCAGCTCCTGTGAGTAGATGGGGCCCACTATTAGGATCCCAGACCAGACCCCAACAGTGGATACTGGACAGAAACCCCAATATGTTATTTTAATTTTGTAAGACTGTGAGGAAAGGATACTTCACTCCAGGAGTCATTGCATGATGAAATAGCGATGGTATTTTAAAACAAAACATTGTTACTAACACAGTATTAAAAACTTTAACATCACACCCAAAAATAGCCTACACTTACCCCTTAAACAATACTATGTGACACAGTGAATACAATAACCTTATTTGCTATCTTTATTCCCACCTGATTAACACAAAAATAGACTATCTCAGCTCTCAATCCACCCTAAATACCAATGGCATGGAATAATACTTGCTTTGCAGAGTAATTATTTGAGAAAGAGATCTCTTGATACTGCTTTACAGAACAGATCTGACTCTGGTCCAAACCCCTGCAGAAACTCTGGTTGGATGTCTTCAAAAGCTGTTTTAGCTGGGTTGTTTCAGCTCCCCCTCGTCGTCAGACAAGTCTGTACAGCTTTAAATACAGTTACTCTCTTTTAACTAACATACAATGAGAGTAGAACTGTTTCACTGTGCACACAGCTTCAGCCAGATCAGAGTAGAAACTGGAAAATACTTTCTCAAAAATCCTGAAAACTAATGAACTCCCCAGGGAATCCCCTTAATCAAAACACAATTACATTATCACAATCTTTTACGAGGCTCTTAAAAGCTTTGTTTGGCTTTGAAACCAAAATTATTTTTTTTAAATGACTGCAGCAGTCAAACACACTCTAACCCAGGCTTTTAATCCTTACTTCACCAAATACTTAGAATCCAATACATCTAAAATCCTACATTCATCACACCACACAAAATCATGGGAGGCAATAGTTCCCTGATACATTGCTGCTAGCAAGGAGAGGAGAGTCGACTTACCACTAATCAATGCCCTTTTCTCATGCAGTATAAATTGTTGTAACGATTTGGCATTAATGGGTTCTGTTTAGTAGGATGTGACAAGTGGTGTGTCAGGAATTAGTGCTGAGACCTCAACTTTTCACAATTTATATAAATGGTTTGGATGAAGGGGCTGAAGGTATGGTTGCTATATTTGCTGACAACACAAAGATAGGTAGTGTCATGATATTCAAGAGAACATCACAGCGCATAAACACATAATGACAGAGCAATGGACCAATTAGCACACATAACACGACAGCCAATCACAGACAAGAGCATACACAGTACAAAACAAGAAACACGACACTTCCTGGGATGTCCATTAGGAGACGGCACAGGGCAAGGACCTCAAAGCCAAACACTCACACAGTCACCACGTGCTGAGTACCAAGTTTGTTGTATAAATAGTTTAACAGAATAAAACAGTGTTGTACCAATCGCAACTGTGTTGGTTCGTCTGTATATCAGAGCACCCAACACTTCATGGTACCAGAAGTGAATCGAAACCTACCCACAAATCTGCCATCTTGTGCCATGGACACCGTCAACACACCGCAGCCGTTGCAAGTCGCTGGGAACCTGGGCATCAATTGGACGCACTTCAAGCAGCGCTTCGAGCTCTTTATGGAAGCCACCAAAAAACAAGGTGCCTCGGACAAAAGGAAGATTGCCATCCTCCTCACCACCGCAGGTCAGCATGCCATCCACGTATACAACTCCCTGGTGTTCGCGGAAGGCGAGGCCAAATCTAAGCATGACACGGTCCTCCTCAAGCTCGACCAACACTTCAACGTTGAAGTCAACATGTGCTGTGCTGCTGGAGGGATCTCTGAATGAACCCACCCTGCCAGCAACTTTGGTTTTCAAAAGATTGAGGCACCTTTTTTAAAGGGTCCCCAAATTTAAAAGAAATTAAAATGAAAACCAACTCCCCTATGGAACTACCCCCACCCCTGCCACAGAACCCCCCGGCAACTCCCCTGTGGAACATCCCCCTGCACTGCACCTTGGCACTGCCTCTTGATATTGCTCGGGCACTGCCCCGGCACTTCCTGGGCAGTCCCCAGGCAATGTCCCCTGGCAGTGCCTGGGCATGCCCCTGTAACTACTGGGGTCTATACTCACCTGGGCGCATCCAGCAGGTTCTGCTCAACAGGTGCACATCGTGCCACTACGCTGCCTACTGTCGAGCGGCTCAACCTGTTGATCTCCCTCATCTCCGACAACCTCGCAGGAAAGTGCGGACCATTCAGCCTCCACATTACGACATCCAAACCGATGACACAGATGACCAAGACGCCTTCCGGGTTGCGGTCATTGATGGGAACCGGGTCAACACAATCAATCCGGGCGATGAATGGTGTGACAGCCTGACGGTCAACCGATCGCCAATCACTTTCCGCCTGGACACTGGCGCCTCCGCCAACCTCATAGCATGGTCAGCCTTCTACGCCATGAAGGTCAGATCACCAATCCGGCCGTCCCGGTGCAGAATGGCCGACTACAACAGGAACGTTATCCCGGCTATGGAATCCTGCCAGCTCCAGGTAACACACAACACACACACGGCCACACTCTTGTTCGAGATAGTCGGCTCATCGAAGGACTCCCTGCTGGGCGCACAGGCATGCAAGGCTCTCCACCTCGTGCAACAAGTCCACTCTCTCTCTCTCTCTCTCTCCAGACGGCACATCTGACTTCCCGGATACAGAGTTCAAAGCACAGCTCCAATCGCTCCTCGCCCACAACCAGGAGGCATTCGAGGGCATGGGAACACTGCCATACACCTACCGAATTTGCCTCAAACCGGATGCCATCCCGGTCATTCACGCACCTCACAGGGTTCCAGCGCCTCTTAAAGACCGCCTCAGGCAGCAGCTGCAGGATCTCCAGGACCAAGGGGTCCTATCCAGGGTCACGGAGCCCACGCCGTGGGTCAGCTCCATGGTGTGTGTCAAGAAGCCCTCCGGCGAGCTCCGCATCTGTATTGACCCCAAAGACCTCAATAATAATATCATGAGGGAACATTATCCCATACCCAAACGGGAGGTGATCACCAGTGAAATGGCCCAGGCGAAAATATTTACGAAACTGGATGCTTCTAAGGCGTTTTGGCAGATCCAACTCGATCCCTCCAGCTGAAAGCTATGCACCTTCAACACCCCTTTCGGCAGGTTCTGCTACAACCAGATGCCATTTGGCATCATCTCGGCATCCAAGGTCTTTCATAGGATCATGGAGCAGATGATGGAAGGCATCGAAGGGGTGAGCGTATATGTGGACGACGTCATCATCTGGTCCACCACACCACAGGAGCACATATATCATCTCCAACGCGTTTTTGCCCGCATACGGGAAAACGGCCTGCGCCTCAACTAAGCCAAGTGTTCCTTTGGCCAGACCGAGTTGAAGTTCCTGGGGGACCATATCTCCCGGTCAGGGGTCTGTCCGGATGCAGACAAGGTGAGCGCCATCACAGCCATGCCGCAGCCGGCAGACAAGAAAGCAGTGCTATGCTTCCTTGGCATGGTCAACTTCCTGGGGAAGTTCATTCCCAACCTTGCCTCCCACACGATGGTTCTGCACCACCTCGTCAAAAAGTCCACAGAGTTCCAATGGCAACACACACACCAGCTGGAATGGGAGGAGCTCAAACGCAAACTCACCACGGCACCGGTATTGGCGTTTTTTGACACGTCTCGTGCCACCAAAATCTCAACTGATGCCAGCCAATCTGGCATTGGAGCAGTGCTCCTGCAGCGGGATGACACGGCATCATGGGCCCCAGTTGCCTATGCATCGCGGGCCATGACCCCCACAGAGCAGCGCTACGCGCAGATCGAAAAGGAGTGCCTGGGCTTGTTAACCGGTTTAGACAAGTTCCATGATTATTTATATGGTCTTCCCCGGTTCACTGTCGAAACTGACCACCGCCCCCTGGTCAGCATAATAAACAAGGACCTGAACGAGATGACCCCTCGACTCCAGCGCATCCTACTTAAACTCAGGAGGTACGACTTCCAACTGGTCTACACTCCAGGGAAGGAACTCATCATTGCGGATACCCGATCCAGAGCAGTGAGCACTCCGCCAGATGCGGAGGGGTTCGTATGTCAGGTAGAGGCGCAGGTGGCTTTCACATCGGCAAATCTGCCGGCTGACGACTCCAGTCTGGCCCGTATTCGCCGAGAGACTGCGGCCGACCCCCTTCTACAGCGTGTGATGCGCCACATGATGGGAGGGTGGCTCAAGGGGCAGTGCCCGCAGTTCTACACTGTCCGAGATGACCTGGCCGTCATTGATGGTGTCCTTCTGAAGCTGGACCGGATTGTGATTCCGCACAGCATGCGCAAGCTGGTTCTCGACCAACTACACGAAGGCCACTTGGGGGTCGAGAAGTGCAGACGGAGGGCCCGAGAGGCGGTATACTGGCCGGGCATCAGTAACATGGTGCTCAACTGTACAACCTGCCAAAGGTTTCAGCCGGCGCAACCTCCTGAAACGCTTCTGCCCCATGAGCTGGTGACGTCCCCCTGGCCGAAGGTGGGTGTAGACCTGTTTCACGCGCTCGGCAGGGACTATGTCATCATAGTTGACTACTTCTTAAACTACCCAGAAGTCATACGCCTGCACGATTTGACGTCATCTGCTGTCATTAGGGCCTGCAAAGACACCTTTGCTCGCCACGGCATTCCGATGACTCTCATGTCGGACAATGGGCCCTGTTTCACCAGTCAGGAATGGTCATTGTTTGCTGCCTCGTATGGCTTCACACACATGACGTCCAGCCCTCTGCACCCCCAGTCAAATGGAAAGGCGGAGAAGGGCGTTCACATTGCCAAGCGGCTCCTCTGCAAGGCTGCTGCTGCCGGGTCGGACTTCTGCCTCGCCCTGCTGACCTATCGCTCGGCCCCACTTGCCACTGGTCTCTCACTAGTACAGCTGCTGATGGGTCCCGCCCTCAGAACCACTGTGCCTTCCATCCTGGCACCAACAACAGACCATGCTCCGGTACTGCATAGGATGCCAGAAGCGATCGTATGACACACGGGCAACTGATCTTCCCGCCCTGGCCCCTGGAGACGGCGTCCGCATCCACCTACCAGAAGGTGGCTGGTCAGCACCTGCCGAAGTTCTCCGACGCGTGGCTCCCCGATCGTTCATGGTAAGCATGCCTGATGGATCCGTGCGTAGGCGCAATCGCCGGGCTCTTCGCCTACTTCCACGCTCGCAACGAAACCTTACACTGACGCCGTGTCCTCCAGTGGTTCCTGATAGCGACTGCGTGGAGCTGCCTGCTACCATGCCCCTTCCGTCGCCGCCCGTGGCCAGGCCCGCACCTCAGTCAGTGGTTCCCGACCCACCCTTGAGGCGGTCAATCCGAATTCATTGCCCACCTACTAGACTGGACTTATGAGACTGTTTACACGTTGAACTCTTGCAACCACTGTTTTAACATGTCTATGTTTTTCTCGTTATAGGCATTCGTTTTATCGTTCCACATTTCCACGTTGTTTTCTTTTTGTTATGGTACAACCTCGTTAGCATGTCACACCCGACATCGCCCTTGTATATAGTTAAGCCCCATGTACATGCTGTAAATATTACACGCACACACACATTTCGCTGCACTCAGGACACATTTCTATTTATAACCACGTAGGCACATAATCTTGTAAAAAAGGAGGGATGTCATGATATTCAAGAGAACATCACAGCACATAAACACATACATAATGATAGACAGAGCAACGGACCAATTAGCACACATAGAATCATAGAATCATAGAAGTTTACAGCATGGAAACAGGCCCTTCGGCCCAACCAGTCCATGCCGCCCAGTTTTTTACCATTAAGCTAGTCCCAGTTGCCCGCACTTGGCCCATAACCCTCTATACCCATCTTACCCATGTAACCATCTAAATGCTTTTTGAAAGACACAATTGTACCCGCTTCTACTACTACCTCTGGCAGCCCATTCCAGACACTCACTACCCTCTGAGTGAAGAAATTGCCCCTCTGGGCCCTTCTGAATCTCTCCCCTCTCACCTTAAACCTATGCCCTCTAGTTTTAGACTCCCCTACCTTTGGGAAAAGATGTTGACTATCTACCTTATCTATGCCCCTCATTATTTTATAGACCTCTATAAGATCACCCCTAAGCCTCCTACGCTCCAGGGAAAAAAGTCCCAGTCTATCCAGCCTCTCCTTATAACTCAAACCATCAAGTCCCGGCAACATCCTAGTAAATCTTTTCTGCACTCTTTCTAGTTTAATAATATCCTTTCTATAATAGGGTGACCAGAACTGCACACAGTATTCCAAGTGTGGCCGTACCAATGTCTTGTACAACTTCAACAAGACGTCCCAACTCCTATATTCAATAACACGACAGCTAATCACAGACAAGAGCATACACAGTAGAAAACAAGAAACATGACACTTCCTGGACAGTCCATTAGGAGACGGCACAGGGCAAGGACCTCAAAGCCAGACACTCAATAAGTCACCACGTGCTGAGTACCAAGTTTGTTGTATAAATAGTTGAACAGAATAAAACTGCGTTGTACCAATCGCAACCGTGTTGGTTCGTCTGTATATCAGAGCACCCAACACTTCAGGTAGGAAAGTAAATTGTGAAGAGGACATAAGGAGGCTACAAGGGGACACGGCTAGGTTAAGTGAGTGGGGAAAAAATCTGGCAAATTAAATATAAAATGGGAATATGTGAAATGGTCCATTTTGTCAGGAAGAATAAACGAGAAGCTTATTATCTAAATGGTGAGAGATTGCAGAGCTCTGAGATTCAAAGGGTGTCCAAGAGCATGAACCACAAAAGGCTAGTGCAGCAACGAAATTAAGAAAGCTATTGGAATGTTGAGGTGAATTTAGTACAAAAATGCAGAGGTTATGTTTCTGTTGTGCAGGGCTATGGTGAGATCACATCTGGTGTATTGTGTACAGTACTAGCTTCCTTATCTGAGGAAAGATATAAAGCAGTTCAGAGAAGGTTTACGAGACTAATACCAGAGGCGAAATTCTCCGGTATCAGCGCGATGTCCGCCGACTGGCGCCCAAAACAGCGCAAATCAGTCGGGCATCGCGCCGCCCCAAAGGTGCGGAATGCTCCGCATCTTTGGGGGCCGAGCCCCAACCTTAAGGGGCTAGGCCCGCGCCGGACTAATTTCCTCCCCACCAGCTGGCGGAAAAGGCCTTTGGTGCCCCGCCAGCTGGCGGGGAAATGACATCTCCGGGCGGCGCATGCGCGGGAGAGTTAGCGGCCGCTGACGGCATTCCCGCACATGCGCAGTGGAGGGAGTCTCTTCCGCCTCCGCCATGGTGGAGACCGTGGCGAAGGCGGAAGGAAAAGAGTGCCCCCACGGCACAGGCCCGCCCGCGGATCGGTGGGCTCCGATCGCGGGCCAGGCCACCGTAGGGGCACCCCCCGGGGCCAGATCGCCCCGCACCCCCTCCAGGACCCCGGAGCCCGCCCGCGCCGCCTTGTCCCGCCGGTAAGGTAGGTGGTTTAATCTACGCCGGCGGGACAGGCATTTTAGCTGCGGGACTTCGGCCCATTCGGGCCGGAGAATCGCGGGGCAACCGGCGCGGCGCACTTCCCGCCCCCGCCGAATCTCCGGTGCCGGAGAATTCAGCAACCGGCGGGGGCAGGATTCATGCCAGCCCCCGGCGATTCTCCGACCCGACGGGGGGTCAGAGTATCTCGCCCCAGATATGGGTGGGTTACTTTATGAGGAAAGGTTGGAGAGGTTACCTTTGTATCCACTGGAGCTGAGAAGAGTAAGAGGTGACTTTATCGAAATCTTTAAGATCCTGAGGGAACAGGAAGGATGTGGAGAGGGTGTTTCCTTTTGTCAGAGAATCGAGAACCAGGAGTCACTGTTTAAAAATAAGGGCCGGGGTTCTCTGACCCCCCGCCAGGTCGGAGAATCAGGGGGGTCTGGCGTGAATCCCGCCCCCGCCGTGTCCTGATGTCTCCGCCACCAGACTTTCGGCGGGGGCGGGAATCGCGCCAGGCCGTTCGGCTGCCCCCCCCCCCCCCCACAGTTCTCTGGCCCGCGATGGGCCGAAGTCCCGCTGCTGGAATGCCTGTCTCGCCAGCGTGGATTAAACCACCTTACCACCTTTTGAACGGCGGGACAAGGCGGCGCGGGCGGGCTCCGGGGTCCTGGATGGGGCGCAGGGCGATCTGGCCCCAGGGGGTGCCCCTATGGTGGCCTGGCCCGCGATCGGGGCCCACCGATCCGCGGGCGGGCCTGTGCCGTGGGGGCACTCCTTTTCTTCCGCCTTCGCCATTGTCTGGTGTGGCGCCAAAGGCCTTTCCCGCCAGCCGGTGGAGCGGAAACCGCTCCCGCCCGGGCCTAGCCCCTCAAGGTGAGGGCTTGGCCGCTAAAGGTGCGGAGACGCCGGAGTGGTTCCCGCCACTCCATTACGCTGGGACCCACCGCCCCGCCGGGTGGGGGAGAAGCCCGCCCAAGGTGTTGCTCATTTAAGATGAGATGAGGAGAATTTTCTCACAGAGCGCATGAGTCACTGGAACTCAAAATATAGTGAAAGCAGAGTCTTTGAACATTTTTAACGCAGAGTTAAATAGATTCTTGATTAACAAAGGGATGGAAGGTTATCTGGGGTATGCAGGAATGTAGGGGTGAGGTTACAGTCAGATCAGCCATGATCTTATTGACTGGTGGAGCAGGCTCAAGGAGCCAAATGGCCCAATCCTGCTCCTAATTCATATGTTTGTATGTAGCTCCCTTTAAAATTTAGTATTCTTGCAGCTGTCTTGATGAGTGTAAGGTGAAAAGCTTCCAGCATATTTCCTTTCCAGCAGAACTCAAGTTTTGTCCTACAAAAGTACTAAAAATTGAAATGAACAATTTCAATGTCTCCAGCTGTTTGTTCTTTATGGCCTCAAGGAGTCCTGTTAAAGACAGAGGGCGGAATTTGGCAATTCTCAGCGGGATGATACCTCTGGCTGTGCTGCCGACTTTTCTCACTGTATTTTGGAAACACTTTGTCAAATAGAAGTGAAGAGGCGGGTCCCATGTGCTGTGCTGCTGGGGGGATCTCTGAATGAACCCACCCTGCCAGCAACTTTTGTTTTCAAAAGATTGAGGCACCTTTTTTAAAGGGTCCCCAAATTTAAAAGAAATTAAAATGAAAACCAACTCCCCTATGGAACTACCCCCACCCCTGTCACAGAACCCCCCGGCACCTCCCCCAAGGAACTCCCCTGTGGAACATCCCCCTGCACTGCACCTTGGCACTGCCTCTTGATATTGCTCGGGCACTGCCCCGGCACTTCCTGGGCAGTCCCCAGGCAATGTCCCCTGGCAGTGCCTGGGCATGCCCCTGTAACTTCTGGGGTCTATACTCACCTGGGCGCATCCAGCAGGTTCTGCTCAACAGGTGCACTTCATGGGGGACCTGTCATGATTCTCGTCACCGTGAATAGACAATTTATCGTGGGGGACTTTCAAATGGAAAATCCTGATTTAGATTTATTGTCACATGCTCCAAGGTACAGTGAAAAGTATTGTTCTGCGTAGGGTACAGTCAGATCGTACCACTCATGGAAAACATAGGACATAAGATAGATACACAATGTAAATACATGGACATCGGGTGAAGTCTATCGAATATAATGCTACACCGTAGCGAAGATGCATGGATAGATCATTTCAGTCCATAAGAGGGCCATTCAGGAGTCTGATAGCAACGGGGAAGTAGCTGTTTTTGAATCTCTTAATGCGTGCTCTCAGACTTTTGTATCTTCTGGCTGATGGAAGAGGTTGGAAGAGAGAATGCCCCGGATATGAGGCGTCTTTGATTAAGCTGCCACTTTCCTGAGGCAGCAGGAGGTGTAGACAGTCAATGGATGGAAGGCCGGTTTGTGTGATGGACTGGGCTGCATTTACGACTCGCTATAGTTTCTTACGGTCTTGGGCCAAGCAGTTGCCATACCAGGCAGCAATGCAGCCAGATAGGATGCTTTCTATGATGCATCTGCAAAAATTGGCAAGAATCAATGTGGGAATGCCAAATTTCCTTAGTTTCCTGAGGAAGTATAGACGTTGTTGTGCTTCCTTGGTCGTAGCATCAATGTGAGTGGATGAGGACAGATTGTTGGCTATGTGTTCACTTAGGAATTTGAAGCTGCCAACCATCTCGGCAGCACGGTAGTATAGTGGGTAGCACTGTTGCTTCACAGCGCCAGGATCCCAGGTTCGATTCCCGACTTTGGTCACTGTGCCGAATCTACACGTTCTCCCTGTGTCTGCGTGCATTTCCTCCGGGTGCTGCGTTTACTCCCACAAGTCCCGAAAGACGTGCTTGTTAGGTGAATTGGACATTCTGAATTCTCCCTCTGTATACCCGAACAAGCACCGGAATGTGGCGACTTGGGACTTTTCACAGTAACTTCATTGCAGTGTTAATGTAATCCTACTTGTGACAATAAAGTTTATTTAAAAAAAATTAATCTCCACCTCGGCACCCTGATGCAGACAGGGGTGTGTACGACACATTGCTTCCTGAAGTTGATGACCAGCTCTTTAGTTTTGCTGACATTGAGGGAGAGATTGTTGTCATTGCACCACTCCACTAGGTTCTCTATCTCCCTCCTGCACTCTGACTCATCGTGGTTTGAGATCTGACCTGTTACAGTCGTGTCATCAGCAAACTTGTTGATGGAGTGGGAGCTGAATTTTGCCACGCAGTCGTGTGTATATAGGGAGTATAGGAGGGAGCTAAGAACACAACCTTGCGGGGCCCCAGTGTTGAGGACTATCGAGGAGGAGATGTCATTATTTATCCTTACAGACTGTGGTCTATGGGTCAGGAAGTCAATATATATGCATATAAATATATGCATATTTAAATGGATGCAAAGTCAGGATTTCATTGGTGGAGGGCGGTGACAATCGACCAGGGAAATCTCGCCAGTGTAAAGGCCGTTTTGGGACTCCTGTTCAATTCACCACCTCCTCCGCCATTCCCACCCCAAAATGTGGGAGCGGAAAATAGTGCTGAATAATATGTTCGCACGCCAATGATGGATCCTGCACCTGGAAGAAAGCGGCGCTCCGACGTCTTGGCCTACTTTTCGCTGTCCAACCGATAACATGGTGATTATGGCCATTTCGCAGCCCTTTAATGAACTTCCCCTTTAAGGGGGCGGGTGGGGAGTGCCCCTTTAAGGGGGCGGGGCTTCCCCTTTACAAGGAGAACCCCAGCTGTATAAAATCCCCAGTCCAGGTGCAGGACAGGGAAGGAGACCCTTAGGGGTGTGGAGGAGTATTAAGATTGTATTGAAATAAACTGCGTTTGTAATTTCTACTATCTTCTCTGCGTTCTACTAATCGCGGATTCAGCATCCAGGATCCATTAAATTCCTCCCAATATTTCAGGGCATTGGCTCTTCATTAGAATGTTTGCTATTGTCACTTTAAAGACCACTGAAGCTGCTCAATCACTGGTACAATGTGCCATGGGCTCCACAACAATTTGCAACTAATAATTGAAACCAGCAGACTGCAACCAATGGAGGACCCGGTTTGCATCTTTGAGCATTCTAGGCAGGCATTTTGCTCATCTATTTACAGGTCCATGTGAAAATTGCATGAGACAAGCATTGAGCATCAATGGAGTGGCTGAGGTGCCTCACTGATTATCAATTGCCCAGGATCGACAAAAATTCAAGTTCTTCTTTACAAAGTAGTGAGCTGGATAACTTACAACCAGTCAAAGTATCTCTGAAAGTGATGGATTTACAACTTGTTCCCAGAGGAAGATTAAATTATCAAAACTTTGTTTAGAAAGACAGAAATTGGATAAATTATGCTTGTAGTTTGGCATTAACTTTAAAACTCCAACAAATTAGACCTCTTACTCTGGGTGTAGAGTAAGGAGTATAGACCTATGACATTAGCTTCCTTTCTTCTTATAATAGGTTCAATATGTTGGCAAACCAACTAATGGGATCTTGACCAGAAGTGCTATTTGTTGAAGATGCAAAATTTGCAGAGGCAACAAATAAATGTCAATTAAATTTTTCACTGGAGTTCAAATCGTAAGTCATTGCTTAAATACGTTTTTGCTTAATACCTAATAAAGCATCATAGCTTTAAAAGATCCCAGGCCCTTGGGTCAGTTATCTGGCCATTTAGTATAGGTGAAGTGAATACCAGGGCAGAAGTTGTATAAATTTGGCCTGGAACCTCAATTGAAGAATTATTCCATTGAAATGAGACTTGCACTTGCCAGTGACTCTGCCTAACATTGAGCCAGATTTTGAAACTATCAATGTGAATTGGGCACTGAAGTCAGACTTCTGCTTTTATGAGCTCAAGCCACCATGCTGACAGCAGAGCCTCATAAACTCAGGATTATAGGGCTGTTACGTGTACTGTAAGAAAACAGCAGCAGTGAGTCTTGAATGAGTGGAAGGAAATCGAGAGTCAGTACAGAAATGGAGGACTGGCTATGGAAAAAAACACTAGAATGATGAGGTAGGTGGATACTGGAAGTTACCTGGAAATTAAGTATAGCTTCTTTCAGGGGTATGGGTGCCACAGTGAAACAGTGGTTAGCTCTGCTGCCTCATACCACTAGGGACCCAGGTTCAATTCCGGCCTTGGGTGACTGTGCGGAGTTTTTACTTTCTCTCCGTGTCTGCGTGGGTTTCCACCGGGTGTTCCGGTTTCCTCCTATAGTCCAAAGATGAGCAGGTTAGGTGGATTGGCCATGCTAAATTTCCCCTTAGTGTTCAAAGGTGTGCAGGTTAGGTGGACTGGCCATGCTAAATTGCCCATTAGTGTCCAACGATGTGCAGTTACAGGTGGGATTATGGGGTTACAGGAATAGGGTGGAGGAATGGGCCTAGGTAGGCTGCTCTTTCAGAGGGTCGGCGAGCCGAATCACCTCCTTCTGCATGGTAAGAATTCTGTGGTTCTATCATGGGTGTCGCTGGCTAGGCCAGCATGTATTGGCCATCCCTAATTGTCCTTGAGAAGGTGGTGGTGGTGACCTGCTTACTTGAACCTCTGCAGTCCCTGTGGTGTAGGTACACCAACAGTGCTGTCGCGAAGGAACGGCAATATAGTTGAAGTCAGGATGCTGTGTGGCTTCGAACCTGCAGGTGGTGGTGTTCCATGCAACTGCTGGCAATGTCATTGTAGGTGGCAGAGGTCGTGGATCTGCATGAAAGTCTTGTGCATGAAGACTGGGCTGGATTTCAATGCCTAAAAATGGGTGGGTTGGGATTAGGTCAGAGATTAATATTTTTAAAACTTCAAAGCTGACATCACCAGTTTATTAGAGGCCATACAGGGGGCTGGTAATGAACCCAGTCCTGGAAACTAGGTTGGCAATTTAAATACTTAATCAAGAGGCTGGCAGCCTAGGATTTGCCCTGTCCTCTAGGTTTAACTGATCTGCGTTTTGCAGACTTGGAAATTCAGCAGCTGAGGAAGGTAAGTGCCTTTACAGAAATAAAAAGAGAAACTGCTGGAAATACTCAGAAGTTCTGGCAGCATCTGTGAAGGGAAAGCCAGTATTGACAGGTGGAATTCTCCCACATTCGCATCAGTGGGCTCAATGTGGGGGGGAAATGTGTCGGGATGTCCAGAAATCAATTTCACGCCAGCGTGAATTTACAACGGGACCTTCCTCTGGTGACTGCCAGGTCGGAAAACCCATCCGAGACTTGCGTGAACCTCATTTGTGTTCCCTTAATTGGATGAAGATTGAAGCCCAACCCCCCACACCAGATTCTCCGCGATGACTGTGGGGAAATATGTTTGGAATAACGTGACATGCAGATTTCAGGACTTACCTGAAGGGGTTGATACCGGAGATCACAATGAAGGCCCACCCCAAAGCTGGACCCTGAGACACCACAATAGTGGGTCAGAGGTGTATCTGCACGTGGACCTTCCAGATTCCGTTTTCTCAAAGGGCCAAGCTTCCAGTCTCAATGTGTTCCAGGAGATCCATCTTCATTCTCAGGAGGTCCATCTTCCATTCTCAGTGTGCTCTCCAAGATCTATCTTTATTTTCAAGTGATCCACCTTCTTTCTTTAATAGTGGATCATTGATGTTGGAAGCCTTTTCAATATGACACCTAGACACGACGGAGGACTATGCGCCAGTCAGGTCTGCCCTGCTACTAAATACGGCGTGAAACACCCAAGTACATAACTAGAGAGGTCAGCCAGAACATTTAGCATGTTTTCCCGTCACCTCTTTCAGTCCACTCTTTGGTTTGGGTCTTACTTCTTTGTTTGGGATCTACCTCCTCCCCATGTTTCGCTCCCTGGGATGCCTTCTCTGCAATGGTTCTTCACTTCAGGTCACCTGGTCTGCAGTTTTGTGCTGTTCCACTTCCCTTTTTTTTGCACAGGCTCTTAAGGTCAATTCCTGGCCTACATAAGATTTTTTAAAAGACTAACTGTGCATTTGCGGCCATTTGCTAGCTGGCGCATGCACAGGAGACATGAAAACAAAGAAAGACTCAAACTGCAAGGTAGGTATTTGAGTTTCAAAACGCGTCACTGTTTTAGAAGAAAGAAAGCTTCACTACAATGTTGGTTTCTTTACAATGGCTTAATGCTCTGCAAGATCTTAACATTATAAACTTCGAACAAATGGTTTATCATATACTCAACAGACAATTTTCATTTTGCTTAATAACATGCCATATTACAAAGGTACCCAAAACAAACGTCAATACCAGCAACAAGTAAAGTTAGCAGAATTTCAACACTGTAGAATTATCGTAACTCAACGTTTTTTCTTATTCCCAGTCTTTACTTCGGCAAAGAATGTCTCATTTAAGTCCACAGCCCAATTACCACCCTTTTTGTTCACTCAGATTTAATTCCATCATCAAGTACATTTTCCAAACTCGAATGTGGTAAATTTCCATTCGGTGCCCACCGATCGTCGGGCCGTCCTCTCTGAAGGAGGACCTCCTTCCTTCCGCGGCCCCGCAAGATCCATCCGCCATCTTCTTGCGGGGCGGACTTAGAGAGGACGGTAACCACGCATGCACGGGTTGGTGCCGGCCAACCCGCGCATGTGCGGATGACGTCCGTTATGCGGCGCCGGCCGCGTCATCTATGCGGCGCCGCTTTTCCGCGGGCGACAAGGCCTGGCGCGGGTAGATGACGCCGCCCCAATACTGGCCCATTGTCAGGGCCTGAATCGGTCGGGACCGGGGCTGTTCCGCGCTGTCGTGAACCTCGACGGCGTTCACGACGGCGCAGCCACTTCGGCATGGGAGTGGAGAATCCCGCCCCTGGCCTTTCAAACAGGTTTGCTCCAGGTATGGCTTGTTGCTGTGAACTAGTCTCAAAATAGCTCCCTCGCATGGGGTGAACTTGCCTCTGATATACTGTTTTTCTTTTTGATCTTCCCTTATCTGAGCTAACATTCTCAAGACGGCTAGAATACAAGAGCAGGGAGGTACTTCTGAGGCTGTATAAGGCTCTGGTCTGACCCCATTTGGAGTATTGTGAGCAGTTTTTGGCCCCATATCTAAGGAAGGATGTGCTGGCCTTGGAAAGGGTCCAGAGGAGGTTCACAAGAATGATCCCTGGAATGAAGAACTTGACGTATGTGGAACGATTGAGGACTCTGGGGCTGTACTCTTTGGAGTCTAGAAGGATGAGGGGGGATCTTATTGAAACTTACAGGATACTGCAAGGCCTGGATATAGTGGACGTGGAGAGGATGTTTCCACTTGTAGGAGAAACTAGAAACAGAGGACACAATCTCAGATGAAAGGGATGATCCTTTAAAACAGGGATGAGGAGGAATTTCTTCAGTCAGAGGGTGATGAAACTGTGGAACTACTTGCCGTCGAAGGCTGTGGAGGCCAAATCACTGAGCGTCTTTAAGACAGAGATAAATAGCTTCTTGATTAATAAGGGGATCAGGGGTTATGGGGAGAAGGCAGGAGAATGGGGATGAGAAAATATCAGCCATGATTGAGTGGCGGAGAGGACTCAATGGGCCGAATGGCCTAATTCTGCTCCTATGTCTTATGGTCTATGGTCTAAGTTGCTCTTGATTACCTTTATGAATTCACCTTTTAGAATATGTGTGAAATTCACCCCGTCTTCTCTTTTGAACTGTTAGTATATTTACTTTAACTTTTGACACTATTATCCATTGTTACCAACCTGCTTAAGTAAAAATTTGTTCGTGGTGTTGCTAGGCTAATCAGCATATAAAATCATTACTTCCACTAACCCAACCAACCTGCCTTTGCTACAATTTCCATTTTAAAATGGCTTGTCCACCTTTCAACATTCAACCACCAGGGCTCATTCCCAATGACTGGATTCCTTATTTTTTCCATTTTATCACAATTTCTTAACACTGTGAAAGTTGTTTCTCCACGCTGATCAGGTTTTTCTTCAGTTGCTTGTCATCAATAATAAGCTTCTTG
Source organism: Scyliorhinus torazame (assembly GCF_047496885.1). Lineage (NCBI taxonomy): Eukaryota > Metazoa > Chordata > Chondrichthyes > Carcharhiniformes > Scyliorhinidae > Scyliorhinus > Scyliorhinus torazame. The sequence goes on from NC_092717.1 coordinate 135,504,291, forward strand.
TTTTTGGCCACAGCCATTTTTTGGAGTTTGTTAACATCAGCATGAACAAATGCCTTCTGCAATTTAGTTGTTGCTGTCACTGTCTCTGCTTACCAAATCATTACCTATAATAAAACTATCACTTCAATAGATAACCCAGGAATAATTCCTACTGTAACAATTCAGTTTACATAGTCATTTCATAATTCTCCGTAGCCCAATGCTGTAATCGGGAACGGTGATCGGGCGGAGAATGGCTTCCCATGCCGGAATCGGGGCAGGCGCCGGTTTGATGCCGGTTCACGATGCTCCGCCCCCTCCAAATCGGCGTCATCAGGACGTGGCCACATGCAGCCGCAACGCTGTTGACATGTCATCAGCAAGCCTACCCACAATGCTCGGCCTCCGATGGGCCGAATTCCTGACGGCGCAGGCAATGTGTTGTCCCAGCTGTCATGAGCCTGACTTGCCGGCTGCGGACAGTGTGCAGCACCGCCACACTCGACCGAGATCCGTGCCGCTGCCTTGGGGGCTTCCTCCAAGGCTGGGGTAAGTGGTGGAGGTTGGCCAGGGGGTGGGCTGTGGGGTCAGTGTGGGTGGGTATGCGGTCCAGCATGGCCGACGCCATGTTTCCCAGCACGACCGGTGGGTGTGTAGCTCGCCAGCGCTGCGCATGCACGACCTGGGACCCGCCGATTCTCTGGCCGTTCTCCATGCAATCCGCGGGTCCACCCAGCGCCGGTGCTAGCCCTTCACCGGTACCAGAATCAGTGAGGGATTTGCGCCGATTTTCCCGTCATGGAACACCACAGATTCCCCATTGGCGCCGGCACATAGCCTCAGAAACGTGGAGTCCAACCTTATAAATATCTCTTGTTAATACCTTTTCATTCATCCAACTATCTGGAATGCAAATTGCATCATTAGCCACAGCCAATGACTAATCTGTCCCAGTATCTCGCAAAATTTAAATTTATTTCAAGATAAAACATTCAGGACCTCCAGTAGCCTGACTCTCTTTAGCAGTAGTCAAAAACAAATTCCCTTGACTATCACTTTCTAGTATGTTTTGAGGTAACATGTTTCAACTGTATTACTGCGATGCTTTTAATATCCATTTTTTCTGGTACAACCTTTTCTGAGGATTCCTCAAGGATTCCTATAACCGACACTCATTTATTGTTCAAGCACTAACAATGGACTTTGAGATGCCCTGTTTGATAGCAATAAAAGCATACCAATTTATTTTCTCTCCTTTTATTCTCTACACTATAACTTTTCTTGACTGGAATATCATTTGCCTTCCTCATAAAGCTAGACTCTTTCCTGTTCCTCCAGTTTTCTTGTTGATTCTGATCTGACCATTTCCACACATCTAACTGTCTGCGTGAGGTATCATAGGTATCTGTCAAAACTGCTGTTTCTCAGATCGTTGATACTTGACACTCATCTAAATAAGTCTTAATGGTTACTGGAATGCTATTTTGGAATTTTTCCGTAATCATAATTTCCCTCACATTCTCAAAATGTTTTCCTAATTTCAGTGATCGAGAGCATTTTTTTTTCTGCTGCAAACTCTACAAATGTCTGATTAGATTTCTTCCTGATGCTCCTAAACTTAAGGACAAGCTCATAAACATTGCATTTTGTCCTTTTAACCACTTCATTTGGTAAAATTTGCAAAGATAACTGTGAAGTTGAAGTGGTCAAAAGATGCCATACAGCCTGGATCCCCCCACAGCTCCAGACTGTGAATTGGACATGCCTGGTGCTATAGCCGGCTTCTTTCTGCCCACTGGAAGCCAAGCCTGTCAATCAGGCTTGGTGAGTAATTTGTCAAGGGCAGATGATGCATGCTGTTGAGTTAATTCAACAGCATGAGGGCAAACCTGGACTTCAGCATTTCCCACCCAAATCGCTATCCGCCAACCTATAGTACCTGTCTCTGTTCATTTCCAGGTCATATCTCTTTACTTTTATGACGCTGGTCTTACAGTGTGTTTTATTCTCATGCAAATAATTGTTGATCCAAATTTAAATATTGTAGAAGAAGTAGGCACCAAAATGCTTCTGTGACAGAATGGGAATCCTAGCTTCCAACCACTGGAAATAAACAAATGTCAGACTGACACAACGCCCCGAGAAGCTGTAGCTCTTAAAATTTTATACTGTGTGCATTTGATTCAGGTAATGTTTAAATTGAATGTTTAAATTTAGAGATGTGGATCAGAAATTGGCTAGCTGAAAGAAGACAGAGGGTGGTGGTTGATGGGAAATGTTCAGAATGGAGTTCAGTTACAAGTGGCGTACCACAAGGATCTGTTCTGGGGCCGTTGCTGTTTGTCATTTTTATCAATGACCTAGAGGAGGGCGCCGAAGGGTGGGTGAGTAAATTTGCAGATGACACTAAAGTCGGTGGTGTTGTCGACAGTGCGGAAGGATGTAGCAGGTTACAGAGGGACATAGATAAGCTGCAGAGCTGGGCTGAGAGGTGGCAAATGGAGTTTAATGTAGAGAAGTATGAGGTGATTCACTTTGGAAGGAATAACAGGAATGCAGAATATTTGGCCAATGGTAAAGTTCTTGGAAGTGTGGATGAGCAGAGGGATCTCGGTGTCCATGTACATAGATCCCTGAAAGTTGCCACCCAGGTTGATAGGGTTGTGAAGAAGGCCTATGGAGTGTTGGCCTTTATTGGTAGAGGGATTGAGTTCCGGAGTCATGAGGTCATGTTGCAGCTGTACAAAACTCTGGTACGGCCGCATTTGGAGTATTGCGTACAGTTCTGGTCACCGCATTATAGGAAGGACGTGGAAGCTTTGGAGCGGGTGCAGAGGAGATTTACCAGGATGTTGCCTGGTATGGAGGGAAAATCTTATGGGGAAAGTCTGATGGACTTGAGGTTGTTTTCGTTAGAGAGAAGAAGGTTAAGAGAAGACTTAATAGAGGCATACAAAATGATCAGGGGGTTAGATAGGGTGGACAGTGAGAGCCTTCTCTCGCGGATGGAAATGGCTAGCACGAGGGGACATAGCTTTAAACTGAGGGGTAATAGATATAGGACAGAGGTCAGTGGTAGGTTCTTTACGCAGAGTGGTGAGGCCGTGGAATGCCCTACCTGTAACAGTAGTGAGCTCGCCAACATTGAGGGCATTTAAAAGTTTATTGGATAAGCATATGGATGATAATGACATAGTGTAGGTTAGATGGCTTTTGTTTTGGTGCAACATCGTGGGCCGAAGGGCCTGTACTGCGCTGTATCGTTCTATGTTCTATGAATAAATATTACATCCCCTGTGAAAAGTAAAATGGCATTGAAAGTCACATGTTTCTTTTTATGTGTCACCCTAGGTTTTGGTATGAGAATCCAGGAGTGTTTACTCCAGCTCAAGTAACTCAGCTGAAGCAAAGTTCTCTTGCTCGTGTGCTCTGTGACAATGGTGATGATATTCAACAGGTCCAGCCGGATGTCTTTTTAAAAGCAGAGTACCCTCAAGGATATGTAACCTGTGATGAGATTCCAAAAATTGATTTGCGTTTATGGCAAGACTGTTGCGAAGGTCAGTTCAATCCAGTATAAATTAAAAAGGTTTATACTGCTTTATACCTTTGGTTTATTTCTATTAATATTGGATCAGTAAACAGGAAAATAAAACATAATTTAATTTCACAAAGAATACGGCACAATATTTTTGGGTTTTACTCCAGGAGTACGCCGCATGTTGCGGACTCAGTCCAGCGGTGCCGCAGTCGGGGGAGGTCCGATCCGCGGGCAGCGGGGTCTTTATTCGGGGCTTGGGGGCACTGTGGTGGGGCGGTCCAGGACGCGCGAACGGCCAAAGGAGGGGGGGGGACTATTTTTGCGGCTCAGGTCCGCGGGCTGCGTCCGCCATGAAACACGGCGTGGCCGCTGCAGGCCGCCGCTGTGCGCATAAGCGGTCATGGACCCAGCAGTGCTCCGGGCCATATATTTTTCCCTTTCTCAAAAACTAGGGGCCCAATTCTCCCAAACAATTTCTAAGTTAATTTGTGGCGATTTTTTTCAGCGAGTTGCCCGTCGGCTCTGCCCACCGCTACCCAATGCCACTTAGTCACTTTTTTGAGTCCTAAGGAGCTTCTCACCGGTTTAACCCACACTTAGAATTTTTTTTTAGCACTGGGGAGCTGAACTCAGAGATCAGACCGCCATTTTAAATGGGTGCCCTGATCTCTAAGTGAGCTTGTGGGTCCCCCACACTGCCCACCCATGTGCAATGTCACCCCCCACACACATGCTCACTACCCCACACCTTCCAAATGAGGACACCCCGTGACGGGGTCTCTGGGGGTGCCCCTCTTCAGGCTCCCCAAGCCTCCTTACAGCACCCTCTTCTTTCTAGGATCCCCATCCATCACCCACCCAATCTCCCTGGGGCCCCTACTTACCTGCCCTGCACTCTTCCAACCTTCAAACCTCCTCTCCACCCTCATTTTCTTGGCATGGCCCCCTTTTCCCCCTGACCCTTGGCAGTGCCACTCTGGTACCCTTGCACTGTCACCCGGGCAGTGCTCCTTCTGGCTTGGCAGTGCCATCTGGACATCTTGGCAGTGCCAGGGTGGCAGTGCCCAGGTGTCAGCCTATGTTCCAGAGGGCAAGCCAGGGGGGCCACCCTGCATGTACCCTGACCACCCTGGGGTCTCCGGTGGCCCGACGGACCCCTGGGTGCCGTTCCGCCTGGTCCACGTTTGTGTCGACCAACACTGATTGGTGCCCGGTTGCAGCCTCCCTGGAGAGGCCTAAGAATTGTGGGAGGCCGCTGGATCCCATGCAGGTAGGTCATGAGTAGGTGTATGACCTACTTACGTGAGCGTCATTCGGTCCTGCCATATAGGGCGGGGTTGCGACTCCGACATCTCGTGGGGCATCGGAGAATCCCGGGAGTACGGAGCCTGTCGGGAGGTTCGCTGCAACCCTCCCCTGGCATTCTCCGGCTGCTTTGCCCTCAAGCGAGACCCCAATGCGGCCGGAGATTCGCATCCCAGGGTTAACTTGAAAGTCTTTCAAGTAAAGTAAAGATTAAGGACTCTTTTTGCACCAGTAAACATTACAAAAAATACAAATCTGATTAGCTTTGCTAAGATTTTCTTTTCTTTTTTAAAGCTGTATCCTGAAACATATATAAAGTTGCCATAGTCCCAGATGACCAAAAGCTGCTTTCCCCTCTGAGGGGGGGAGGTGAGTGGTGGTGATTTAACCTGAAGATCACCACACCTCAGGCGAGGGGCAAGGTTGAGAAGGCGGGGCCTTCATGAATAACCTTAACCGGTACAGGAATTGAACCCACGCACTTGGCCTCGCTCTGCATCACGAACCAGCTGTCCAGTCAATAGAGCTAAACCGGTGCCCATATATAGCTCTGTGGATGCTACCAATATAGGGGCAGCATGGTAGCCTTGTGGATAGCACAATTGCTTCACAGCTCCAGGGTCCCAGGTTCGATTCCCGGCTTGGGTCACTGTCTGTGCGGAGTCTGCACATCCTCCTTGTGTGTGCGTGGGTTTTCTCCGGGTGCTCCGGTTTCCTCCCACAGTCCAAAGATGTGCAGGTTAGGTGGATTGGCCATGATAAATTGCCCTTAATGTCCAAAATTGCCCTTAGTGTTGGGTGGGGTTACTGGGTTATGGGGAGAGGGTGGAGATGTTGACCTTGGGTGGGGTGCTCTTTCCAAGAGCCGGTGCAGACCCGATGGGCCGAATGGCCTCCTTCTGCACTGTAAATTCTATGATAAATTCTATGACAAGGCTGAATCACTTTTGAAGAAATCCCCCCCATTGGACCAAAAGCGAGAGTTGACCCCATGCCAGTGGATGGCAGGACCCTCAGGTGGCATTTTGCTGCCTGCAGCCAATTACCAGACCACTGTCAGGACTACCATCAAATCGGAAATGGTGGCACACCTCCCCGAGCTGCATGTCCAGTTGAGGGGCTGGCAACTAATAGCCTAAACAGCATCATCACTAGTGGTGCCAACTGTGAGACTGCAGGATAAAACACCCTTGAAGATGAGGTCAGGTGAGTTGCAGCAAACAAAGGCAAGGCAGCCTGGCCCTGGCAAATCGCGGGGGAAGCGGAGGGAGGGTTGCAGAGGGATGAGCTTGGGCGGGGTGCAACAGCAACTTAGTCAGCCAACCATTGCACCCAGGGGACCGCTCTGTGGGCCATGAATTAGTCATTAAGTAAGGTATATGCTCCCACCCTTACCAAAAACCATCTGGGAGACCACCATGGTTTACCTTGCAGTCTCCCTACCTGATAGCGGACCCTGCCCATGTCACTAAAATATCAATGGGGCTGGAGGTCACCCTTAATTAGACACTTAACTATCTCAATTGACCATCAAGCTGCATCATGGATGTTCCTGTCATTGGTAATGCGCAGTGGCAGTGCAAAGACATTGGCTTCCTTTCTGACAGCTTCCCCTTCATATTATTATGATGTGGGGATGCCGGCGTTGGACTGGGGTGGGGACAGTAAGAAGTCTTACAACACCAGGTTAAAAACCAACAGGTTTGTTTCGAGCCAGCTCTCCGAAAGCTAGTGACTCGAAACAAACCTGATGGACTTTAACCTGGTGTTGTAAGACTTCTTACCGTTCATATTATCAATGCTTCTACCTCCAAGTCATCTCAAATGGGCTGTTAAAATGAAGCCCCCAGTTTTGAATGCCTTGTTTTAAAATTTATCATTTGAAATGTCTATGTCTGGAAATGTATATGTTCTGTTGTCATCCTGTATTGGCAGGAGAGACCCAACATTTAATAGAACCTTTTGCGTTGCATCACAATCTGGGTAGACCTAAGGAAGAGAGGATATTAATTATCTCAATGACACATTCCTCCATTTTACATTTTAATTGCACTTCATTGGGAAATCCCAAGAAAGACATTAGGGTCCCCAGCGTTGCATTTAGGAAGTACTCCAATAATGTGCTGGGGAATCCCTCCAGGAGGTTCCTTCATGAGTGTTTTCCTGGAAATTGGCCAGAAGTGCTAACTGCCTCTGGACACTTGCAGTCGACTGGAAACCATCTGACAAAGCCATTTAAATCGCTAACTTCAGATGCGTCAGCCATTTTTACCCTGATAGTTGCTCTGAAAGAGTTAGAGCAAACAAAATCACTTCTAACTCCAGAGTAATTATTTAAAAAAACCCAGACCCAACCACTCATGGGACACTGCACACAGGACTCCCCTCGAGGTGGCACAGTAGTTAGCACTTCTGTCTCACAGCGCCAGGCATCCGTGTTCAATTCCAGCCTTGGGTGACTGTGTGGAGTTTGCTTTTTTAAAATTCTTTTTTTCCAATTAAGTGGCAATTTAATGTGGCCAATTCACCTACCCTGCACATCTTTTGGGTTGTGGGGATAAGACCCATGCAGACACTGGGAAAATGTGCGAACTCCACACGGATAGTGACCCGAGGCCGGGAGCAAATCCTGGTTCTTGGTGCCGTGAGACAGCAGTGCTAACTACTGCGCCACCATGCTGCCCTTAATAGATGGAGTATGTATGTTCTTCCCGTGTCTGCTTGAGTTTATCCAGGCATTCCTTTTTCCTCTCACAGTCCAAACATTTGCAGGTTAGGTGGATTGGCCATTGTAAATTGGCCCATAGTGTCCAAAAGGTTTGGTAGGGTCACTGGGTTACGGGGATAGGGTGGTGGCATGGACCCAGGTAGGGTGCCCTTTCAGATGGTTGATGCAGACTTGATGGGCTGAATGGCCTAATTCTGCACTCTAGATATGCTATGATTCTATGACCCATCATACCACCCCTGACCAGAACCTCTCCCCTGACCGAACCCCTGATCCTCCCACCTCGACAACACTCCCCACCCGACTTGATCCCCACTGACATTCTGGATTGATACCCCCATCCCCCACCTGGTCCGACCCCCTCTTCTCCCAGTCAGAACCCCTCCCTCACAGACTGAGCTCCCCTCTTCCTGGTTAGGCCCACTCTCCTGGTCCAACTTCGCCCTCCAGATCTGACCCACCCCCCTGTCAGTTTAACCCGCTGCCAGCCTAACCCTCTCCCTCACGGACTGAAGCCTCCCTCCTGGACTGACACCTGCCCCCCCCACCCTCCTCCAGTTCGAATCCACCCCTCTCTGTCGGACCCCCCTCCACCTCCCCCCCCCCACCCCCCACCCCCCACCCCCCCCCACTCCCCCGGAAACATCCTGGCCAACAACCCCCCCCCCCCATACCCACACCCCCCGGTCTGACACCCTCACCCCCCAATCCAACTACTCCCCAGTCAGCCCCCCACCCCTTGCCTGAGTCACTAATCCCTCTGCACCCCAGTAACTCCTTGCCAATGGAGCCGGGAGTGGTCTTTGCTGCTCTCATCTCACCCAGCTTGAGCGAGGAAGGTTGGGCAAGACAGGACCTTTGGAATATCCATGTAGGTAAGTCCATTCAGAGTGGAATTCCACCAGGGATTGACACTCTGAAGAAGTTACAGTCTATTATGTACATTATTTTTTTTCAAAGTGAAATAATACCAGTTCTTTGCACAATTCTTTTCAAAATGTCAAGAGATCGGTGGGCAAAATTAGTTGTTTGCCTGCCCAGGGAAAAAACTTAAAATAGCTCTGTGCTTGAAAAAAGAATAATGCTGAAAACACTGTAGCAACGACTTATCTTCATACAGCACATTAATGTAGTGAAATGTTCCAAAAAACAACAGAAAAATAAAACTGGCCAGGAATTTCTAACCCCAGCACAGCGGAACATTATGGATCGGCCGAAATAAACATCAATTTTAATGGTCCGCAGCATTCTCTGGGCGGGCGACATGCTGTTGCGGGACTGTAAAATCCTGGCTGCAAAGAAATAGATGCATGGGAGACGATGGCATAGTGGTATTGTCACTGGATTAGTAAACTACAGACCCAGTGTAATGCTCTGGGGACCCAGGTTCAAATCGTGCCACTGCATTTGGTGAAATTTGAATTCAATAAAAATCTGGAATTAAAATTCTAATGATGACCAGGAAACCATTGTCAATTGTCATAAAAATCCATCTGATTCACTAATGTCCTTTAGGGAAAGAAATCTGCCATCCTTACCTGGTCTGGCCTACACGTGATTCCCGACCCACAGCAATGTGGTTGACTCTTAACTGCCCTTCAAGGGCAATTATGGATGGGCAAGAAAAGCTGGCCCAGTCAGCAACGCCTACGTCCCATGAACAAATAAAAAAAGTCAAACGAAGGAGCCATTAGGAAAGATAACCAAATGCTTTCCCAATGAAGTAAATTTGCTGGTCTGTTTTAAAGGAGGAAAGTGGGGTACATGGTTGGAGAGTTTTAGGCAGGAAATTCCGAAGCCTAGATGCCAAAAGGCATGGCCAGCAACAGCATGGCAAAGAAAGTAGAGCATGTGAAAAAGCCAACTTTGAAGGAATAGAGAGCACTTGGAGGGTTGTAGGAATGGAGAAGGGGTGATATGCAGGGATGAGGGTATGAAGATGATAGTATTCAAGCATGGCTTTGTTGGAGCAGGGAACAATTTAAGCTAGCAAGCACAGGGGTGAAAAGCGAACAAAACGTGAGTTTGGATACACAAGTCGGGTTATTGATGAGATTGTTTTTAAGAAGGCCAGCCAGGAAAGTATTTTAATAGCCGAGCTTGAAGATAACTTGAGCATACTGTCAAAGGAAGAAAAAAATAATATCGCCAGAAAAAAATAAGAAATTCATCCTATTTGAAACAATTTTTATTGTTCATTATAATCTTCTAAAGTAAATTTAAAAACATAAATTACTGTAACAACAAGTATATGACTTCCTCAGCATATGCTGGAGAAATTAGAAATGACAAACAAAAAATATTTCTAAAGATTTTTAATGTTATAAAAACTGAGATCCGTTGAACTGCACTTAAATGAATTTAAAAATAAGCCTCCATGATAATGTTGAACCATCCTTGCAATTGATTTTCCTCCTTGTATAATGTTTGCTGATATTTTTCTTAAAGATCCACATTACTAAAATACTATTATCTGCTACTCTGCATTTCTGTGACTTTTTATGTCCTATATCTGTTTGTATGCATACTTTAAGTGTCACGTTTATATCTATTGTATGTGCCTCATTTTTTTTTTGTCTTTTATGTTATTGTGACTAAACTTCCAAGTTTTCTGTCTGTTTCTCCAGATGTATATGGCCTTCTGTTACCTTACTTATTTGTTGTAAGCTCTTCTTTCAGGTTTTGTACCTAATGTTCGTGATTTATACAATCGCACATCATTGCTCATCCAGCGCTACAATCGTATCTATCACCGTGTTCGTAATTACAAGAACAGAGGCGAGTTTCTGTAAAATTTTCAATCAATACAAAGTTTACGGGGTGGAGAGGTGAACAGTGATATGATACTTTGTTCAGTTAAGAATAGCGCATTAAAGCACCAAGTCTTTACAACGATACATGTTCAAATTCAAACATTTAGAGATCTGAAGTATTTTTCCGTTATTCTGTGATAACCTATGAAAAACCTCAGCACTTTTCACCTTCACTGATTGGGCTGTTAACTGGCGGAGTGGATCACTCATTCATTATACAAAACACCTATTTTCATTTCCGTTGGCTTCCACTCTACTGGTTTATCGCTCAAGCTGTGATGGTAAAAATTACCCACTCATTGTTTTACTGCAATATTGTTCACATTGTCCTGTTACTCATGAGGGAAATTCCATTCATGTTTATTTGACCCAATTGTGCCTGTACACCTTTTTAGAGAAAATAATCTGCCATCTTTATGTGGGTTGGCTTAGTCTCCAGCCCCATATTAAAGTGGTTAACTTTTAGCTACTCTCTGAGGTGGCACAGCAACCACTCAAAAGTAAATTGCAGCTGTTCAAACAGACCCACCAGCATCGTAAATAAGAACAGAAAATGCTGGATAAACTCAACAGGTCTGGCGGCATCTGTGGAGAGAAATGTTTCATGTCCAAATGACCCTTCTATACACTCTTCTATCATCACCTTGAGACAACTCAAGATAGGCAATAAATGCTGCCCTTGCTGGTGATGTTCACATCCCCAGAATGTATACATTAAAAAAAAAGTATTTTCACTAAAATAATTTCACCAAACTGCTTGAAGCATTTCGAGAAATGTCAGATATTTCAAGAGGCTGTAACGAATTCTGGTAGATATATTTGGCAAGTTTAACTTTTTAACTTATAATCAGCAAAATCTGGCTTGTGACACTGTGCCTGGTATAAAATTAAATTCAATGACACAGACTTTTGCCGATCTCTCTGAGCTTAGTCCATTCCTGCAGCATTTTAATCAAAGCCATGCCATGAGATCAGGAGGAAATTCTACCCCAATAAATTATAAGATAATGCACAAATATCAGGAACCTACAAAGGTAATAATCCCACCTCAAGCTACAAATGACATCTGGAAACTGCCCTAGTTAAATTCTCACGGTTTCTATCATCTAACCCCTACCCCTCAGTGGAACTAATGCTTTGTAATTCAATATCCAGGATTCTATTTCATACTTTGAGTGAAAACTTACATTTTAAACATTTATAATTCAAAGATGCCTGAAGAACGAGCACAAATAAATTTATAAATGATGCTGTACATATTCAAGCCCTATGTAGCAATGAAAAACTTTTCTTCAGTGAATTGCTTGCTAAATGTGTACAGTGAAGCTGTGCAGTTCACTTGACTCATTTTGCACTTCCAGGTTTGCGGGAGCCTTTTTACCATATGCGTCAGCAACTCATAAGACTGTCTAGGCTGGTGACTTATCTCGAGGAGACAGTTTCAAAACCTGTTGTTCGAGGCGAGTCTTTTTGAAAAATATGATTGAAAAAAGGTTGTTTCAATATTCATGCATTTTATCAAAGGGATCAAATGCAAATATCTAAAAGCAATATTGTCCAGAAGCATTTGAGTTCTATGTCAAGTATCTTTGATATTGAAATCAAAGGTCTACTTCAATGCAGAACATATTGAAATATATGAAATATATTTCTGTCATATTTCTATCAAATTTCTGACTGCTGTTATTGGCAATTATTGTAAGCTAGCTTTTACACATATAGAATAGGCTAGGAAGTAACAGAGAGCTTGTTTCAGTTAAAAAGAAAGTCTGAAATATAAACTGATCAAAATTCTGATTACGTCTCTTTTGCTTACAGCATAGATCTATATCAACAAGTTAACTAATAAGGAATAATCTAAGAATGTAAAGCAAAATGAGGCTGTTGTACTCCAGATTTCTGGTCATTGTTGTGCAAACATCTAAAAGCTTTTAGCGAAGTGCAGATAGACATCAAGGCTAATTTAATATGTTAAATGCTACACAAGCGCAATGTTCATACAGAATATATTCACAAATTGAAGTTGAATCTTTTGATTAGAAATGATTCTAAATCTGTTTAATCTAATTACAAAACAGCCATTAGTAATATACTTTTCAAACTGCAACACAGTAAACTTAATTTTTAACTGTAGCTTGCATATTAACAGCGACATGCAAAATGCATGTCTGTGCAACTCCCTGCCTGTCACTGTTTGTTATCTAAGGCTGGCTTCTCTCTCTCTATTGCATCAATGGAGATTACACTATGGAAATCAGGATTTTCATTCAACACTGTGTTTTAAAATTAATTTTATGCATCAGATGATCTTTAATATAATTAAATCTCCAACAGCAAATGCCAGAAGTACTCAGCCGATCCAACAACCTGTGTAGAGAGAGAAAGGAGTTAAAGTTTGAGGTACATTATAACTGGAAAAAGTTAGGGATATAATAGGCTTTAAACAAGCATAGAGTCAGAAAAGAGTGAGGGGAAAGTATGAAAGGGAAGGTTTGTGAAACCATGGAACTCAGGAGAGGTGAAATGGCAACAAGATTTCAAGGTGAAAGGCAAAAAGGCAAAAATTAGACAAGTGAAGAAACAAAAGGTGGGCCCAGAGGAGTTGTAAATTGCCACAGCAAAAGAAAATAATGGGAGTAATGGATATGATCTGTGTTTTGAATATTAAGTGTCAGAAATTATTCTTCCATGGCTTGACTTGCTGCCATCTACTGTGCTGAATGCCAATCTTTCTTGCCTTTCTTCCAGACTGCCAGTCAATGCTGTTTTCATTATAGCCTAGTCATTAATTTGCATATGAGTTTTATGCTTCTATTCAGTTGGACTTTTTAGTTCAAGGCAAAACAACATTTGCATAATGCCAGAGATTAGAAATGATGTTGCAGTAACATCTGTTTTGTATTTTTCTTTATTCTATGAGCAGTATGGATTTTGGGCTCTTTGAACCTAAAGAGACTGGTAGAAACAATGCTTTGCATGAAACAAATAATTGGACTTGCTGACCCTTTTACGGTTTTATTTTTAAAAGCTCTAATATTCTCTTCAAGGTTATAGTGTTATTATTTGTATCCTCCACTGGTCTATGAGTAAGTCCAGAATTTCCTCACAGCTGCTTCACCCACCACTGTAACTTCACTGAATATGTGGTGGAAGCCACACTAACCTGTTTAAATGGGGCTCCCATACATTTCTGGTAAAGTTATGGCGGCAGAACCAGAGCTACTCCAAGGAAATTCCTAGTGGTATGAATAGATTAAAAGGCCATGCCTTCATAGAATGATTTTCTCCTTGTTTTGGTCTTGAAGTACTATTTATTACTTGAAAGTTGCATGGCAGTGCTTTTCAAATGTTCCTCATTTGGAAAGTGTATCAAAACCAGTAAAACAAGTTTTAGATGATCTTTGCAAAATACGGTAAATTTTGTGCTAATATATAGCAATATGAGATTTATGACAGTACAAAAGAGAGTAGAATTGCGGCCATCCCTGGTATGGAGAGATAAAGATGTTGCTGTCAATGAAAGATGTATTACAAAATGAACTCTGTTTGTTTGCACAGATTGTAGACCAAGAGAACAGTCCAATGCACTTTCACATCAGTTCCGCAGCAAACGTTCATCAGAGTTCAGTTATCCAGACGATAAGAGTATAAAGGATGCTGCAACTAGGTCTGATAAGCAACAAGGAAGGTATGTATCTTTTGGATGGAGATCTTGAAAGATGTTATTTGACAGGAGGCAGACAAAGAAAACAGTGAAGCACCAGCCAATGGTCTGATTACACAACATGGTTTTGAACCAAAAAATGTTCCCAAATGGGATAAGATATAGTTCTGTCATCAGCACTATACTTATGTGAAAGACTACATTATATTACTTGTACCTGTGCAAATTGTGAACATTTCACACACAGATTTTGTAATGCAGTCACACTGCTGAGTGTTATGACCTGCTGGGGGCAAGGACTGTGCTTCATTTGATTTCCCCCTTACATAGCTTAGTATGAACTCCCCCGGTAATTGGGGGCAGGTTTCCACTTATCAACAACTCTGTATTAAAACCCTGTCCTGGGTGCAGTTCAGGGAAGGTGGCCCTTTGGGGAGAGGAGTAGTAGTTTTTTGATTTTGTGTACACCATAAGAAACCAGTCATTCATTTCTACCCTGCCGTGTGTTCCTGTTGTCTCTCCTGTTCGGGTTCTACAATGAGGTTATCCCGTTTTGTCCTGAGCTACATGAAATGTTTTGTTCGCTATATTAAATTATAATAAGGTTGAAGACCCTTGTCGGAGTAAAGGGTGAATTGTATATGAGGAAATCAATACCCTGAGAAAGGCTATCAGGAATTCATGGCAAATGCCAGTATTGGATTAGAAATTGGCTGAAGGTTCCGAATCATTGACTACTCATTGAAGAATTTATCGTCAGTTGCTGAGAAATACTTTGTCCGGCCCGACTGTCTGCCCCTCTTCCGCGGCCTCGTTCGCGGCCGGGTGTCCTTGGAGCGGGAGCATACAGTGTCCACGGGCACACTCGAAGCTTTCCTGGCTCGGTGGGCGCCGCAGGGGTTGGACTGCCTCATTGACCCTGATTTTCACACATTGATTTGACGGGTTTTTGTTAAGTTTTCGTTTCTCCTTTTTGTTCTATTTGGGTTGTGCTCCGTTCGTCGTTTTGGAGTACACCCCCTTTTTCTTTTTCCCTGAGTTCTTTTGTGTTCTTTTACTCAGTTGCTACAATGGGCATGATGGCAGCACACTAGTCCCCTGCTACATGTAGATAAATGTGGCAGGGCTTCACCTCACAGGAGGGGGGGAAAAAAACAAACAAACAAAAATCAAACAAACAAATTCTTTTTGGCCTTCTTTGGCCCTAAATTTATAATTTATAGTAGTAACAGCTTATAAAAGGTGCTGAGAAATACTGAGAAATGCCCCATTAGACTTTGATGCTGGGACTTGTATTGTGGTACGTTTACAGAAACTTAATGCAAAAAAGTCAAATTTGAAAGTATTACCACCACACTGAAAGGGGCAGTTTGTTTATAGAAAGAGACAGTGAATGGGATAACAATGGACAGAATAATGGCAGGTGGCATTTAATGCAGACAATTATAAAGTACTACATGTGAAAACTGATCGGCAGATAGGGATGAATCTTGTGCCCTCCCCAGTGACAAAATTGGTGGCGGGGGGGGGGGGGGGGGGGGGGGGGGGGGGGCGGTATTTAATTGACTGAAAGGATGACGGGTGGGGACCATGTCACTTTCCCTCCTGCACCCTGATTTATCACTGGCAGGGAGGCCGGTCTTACCTGCCCATGGCCAATTTGCAACTTAAGTTATTAATGTCTACTTAAGGGCCTCATCCCACTACTGTCAGTGTTTACCCAGTTGCAGCTGGAGGGCTTGCCATGTGGGGAACATGACAAGAAATCCTAGTGTGTTTGCTTGTGGGCTCCCAGGGGAGGCCCCTCATTCAAATGCACACTGTGCTTAATCAAGTGACTCAGCATCGGGTTGGTTTGGGGAGGGGAGTGGTGCTACTGAGAGCCACTTGCTCTTGACCCCTCTACCCCTCACCCGCAATCTCCACCCTGCTATCCGTTTCCTAACATCAATCAGTGAGTGTGGTACCAGCAGCAGTCACGATCACTGCATTGGCGCTACCGGCCTCTGATGGCTTACTTCTTTTGGCAGACAATACTGCCCCTCTGGGGTCCTTGGTTCTAGGTAAGGCTTGCCGCTGTCCTGTCAAGTGCCTGAGTGGCACCAATTATGGTGGGCCTTCCTGAGAATAGACATCTCTTTGGCGGGGGGGGATATATTCTTCGAAAATGGGTGTTTCTAGAAACACCAGCAGTCATTGCCAAGAACTAAATAGTGTATTAAACCACTTCAGAGGGCAATTCAAAGTCAAGTATATTGAGTCAAAGACTGAACTATGAGCAATAACTGAGAAGGGTTGGGAGGGATGGGTGTAGAATCTGAATTTATATTACCAGGTGAAAAATGGCCATTTTAATTTTAATTTTCGTCATTGGAAATTATAATCGGGTACAGTGCAAAGCAGCCGGCTGATTCATCTTGACTTTATCCTGTCTAGTGATAAATAAATTACCTTTTTTTTGGAGCCTGAAAAGGAGAAGCATGAAACGTAATCATATAAAACTGTATAAAGTAGTTTAAGAAATGGAATATGTTAGTCTGGAATATTAATTTAGATTAAATTGTATGCGCAGGTTCTATTTAATAAAAACTGAATTTAGGATGACTGTCAGGAAATTCTTTTACACACAAGGAATAATCATTGTATGAACAAACTCTCAGTTGGGGAAGTGAGGCACCAATCTTGGAATGCTTTATGAAAGAATTAGATGCTGAACCAAGATGATGCTACAATCTCTGTAGATTGAGGAATTAAGATGGAGTGAATGGCCTTCCCCAATCCATAATTGTAATGTGATCCTGATGACGAACAATAAAAGACTGTAGGCTGACCTAGAACACAGATTCTTGACAAGCTGTGCATTGATGAGAAAATGGTTGCAAATGTGCATTTTACTAAAGATTGATGTGGCACTGGGGATGTTACTTACATATGGCCTCAGCATCTTCGTTCTAGCTGAAGAGGCCGAACACCAGCTTGCTGCAAGATTGGGAACATCAGGTGAGGACCAAACCAAGCTGAACATTATTGTTTATATTCACACACATAGTAGCTTGCTAACACCTATGGTTATCATAACACAGAATAAGGCACCACCTTCAGGAGAAAAGTGGTGGGCAAGGCAAAAAACTGAATGAACAGCTATAAAGTGGGGGAGAGAGTTGTTTAGTCAGTTTGAAAAAGAGCCATACAAAAAGCTATTTCAAATAAACATATATGCATTTGGAGTTTATCAGGGGAAAATTGGTTACTCTTTTTATTTTGTTGATTTATTTGGGAACCTAAAACAACCTAGATATAATTTTAAGAATTCACTGACTATAATGTACCCAATTCATCTGCTCACGACTGTAACCATTTCTTTGTAAGTTAAAAGATAATCTCTTTCTATGAATACCAGGCAGAAGCAAGACTTCAGTGAATTTTTGAACTCAACAGTTTTTCCCAGTAATCACGAGGCTCCTCAAGATTTCAACAGCTTTGTGGTCGAAGTACAAAAGACCATCACTTCCCTTCGGCGACAGGTTTGAAAAATAATCTAAAACAGTTATTATTGGGATTTAAATGTTGCCCTATTATGTATTTTCTTTTATTCCCTTTTCTTCTCATGTACTTAATGATCTGTTGAGCTGCTCGCAGAAAAATACTTTTCACTGTACCTCGGTACACGTGACAATAAACAAATCCAATCCATCCAATCCAATTATATATAGTTGCAGACTTATCCAGGCAAAACATACAAAATATATCTGAAGGTGAGAGACAATGTGGGCAGAATTCTCCAGTAATGGGGCTATGTTCCCACGCCCGCGAAAAACGCGCGTGAATCACTCTGGACTTACCTGGAGTAAGTTCAGGGTGATTCTGCGATTTGCAGGGGGGCAGCAGGGCCCCAGAGTACTCCTTGCAGCTCCGGCTGCCAATACGGGGCCTTGCACTTCCGGAGTGAATGAAAAGTAACATTGTCCTGCGGGTACAGCAAGCAACGATTCAACGCCATTAGTTTCCTGCCGTGAGGATTAAGTTGAAAATGAACCCCCTATCTCCTGCCCCCACAAGTATGTATCTAACAACTGTCATATGCAATAAGACTTTATGGAAAACTGCTGTCTACTTATAAATCAAAGTCATTCATACAAGTGATCTGATAATTAACATGCTCAGAATTAGAACCCCGGGGGGGGGGGGGGGGGGCGGGGGGGTAATTTTCGGTATGTGTTTGCCATCAGAGAGAACAATGACGCGGTCGGAAAATCCATAGAGAATAAGGAAACCCGATTCTCTCCGGAGAGTCCGCTTTTCCCTATTTTTCTACTCCGTTAGCCAGCGTCTTCATGAGGTTTGTGCCCACAAAGGGTGGGAACCTTATTTAAATACACTTGACCACATTTTAGTTTTATTAATGGGCATCCCTGCCACATGATCCCCTTCAATTAATATTCATACCTTGCTTACGAGATGTTACCACAGCCAGTGGGTGATACCAGGGGAAGGCTCTCAAGGTATCTCCATGGGAGAGGGTTTCCATTTTTCTGTGGTGGGGTGGCGGGATACTTCCGTGAGGGTGGGTGGGAGTCCCATTTGATTGTCCGTGGCGGGGGAGGGGGGTGGCAGGAGAGTAAAACTTTAGTTGTGATCGGGGCGCCCTTTAAACCAGGTCCACTCATTTTGTTTATTTAAAGAGGCTCAAGATCTGGAATGAAAACTGGCCTGTCTAACTGGAGAGCTACATGCCAGTTTTCAGACTGAGCCTGCCACTTTGAAAAAATATGGTGAGATTCCGTCGTACATTTTTATTGAAGAATTTAAGAATGTATTCTCAATGAAAACCACAATATAAATTCTGATAGCCTGGTCAAATATGATATTACCAGAGGCCAAGACACGGGAAAAGAAGCTTAAAAAGAAATGAAGTAATAAATATTAAAATAACTTTTCAATTCAAGAGAAGACATTGCAGAAGCAAAACTAATTGTTGCTGTTACTCTGGCAACAATATATTGACCATAAAGGAATTATCTGGCCCCGACAAAGAAATAGGGCGGGTACTCCGACCGCCCGCCCGGCCGCCCCGTGATATTCTCCGGCTCCCAAAACATCCCGTCGACGTGAATAGCGCCGCGTGCCTCGGAGAATGTTGAGGACCGGCGCGATGCAATGGGCCCCGGGGCCACCCCAATTCTCCTGGATGGATGGGTCGAAGTCCCGTTCTATCACCCCTCACACTGGCGCTCACCTCGCACCACACCCCCCGCACACATCGGACAGAGCACAAAGGCACCTTCTGTAGGTGTGAAAGTGATTTTAATAACAAACAGTTCATACACGTGCCCTAGCCCCAGAACTAATCTGTGCCCTGTACCCGTGCCAACTTACTCTGTCTAATTTTTTGGCCTTACAGGCCCTATGACTACGTCTAGGTGTTTCCCCAGATGGTACAGCAGAACTGGAGGTGGACTCCTGTGATTCCTGCCCTGTGACTCGGGACCCCTTTGGCGGCCGTTTCGTGGGGCGGCCCGGCCTAGATGGGCCAGGCTGCGGCTCGGGCGACTGGGATGGCGAGCTGCCAGCCTATCCTGCCCGTTGCCCACCAGATGCACCTGGGACGGAAGAGGGTGGGGTGTCCGAGGTGTCGCGGTGTACCGGGACCTCCCCTACAATGGCGCCAATGTCCTCAGCGATGGCCTGCAGAGACTGGGTCATTGCCTACTGAGGCTGGGCCACGGCGTTGAGCGCCTCTGTGATATGCTGCTGGCTCTGGCTCATGGCTGCCTGTGAGAGGGTAAGGCATGTCCTGGGCCATGGACGCCGCCTGCACGGAAAGCCCCACACCTTGCATACTGCGACCCATGTCTGACACCGGCGCATGCATTGCCTCCACCACAGACGCCACCCGTGCAGTGTCAGCCTGGGTGGCACGCATGACCGGCACCACTACCTGCTCCTGCACGCGGGTGGACTCGTCTGCAGCTGCCGCAAGCTGGCCGTCACCCCCTTCGGTTGTCCCTTGGTCAGTGACTGCATCAGGTCTACGGGTGGGTGTGGTAACTCCAGGAATCCGGGACCCGTCTGGGCGGCAGATGGTTGCCTGCGCCGGGCTGCCCTCCGACCGCCCGGCCCCTCGGCTGCTCCTGCCTCCTCCTGCTGTACCGGGACGGCTGTGTTGTGCGCACCAGTTAGTGTCCCAGATGCCTCATCGCTGAAGTGTCCAACTGAGGTGAGTGTCTCTGTGATGGTGGAGGGTGTAGGAGATAGCAGTGGCGTAATGGCGTGCTCCGCATCCGACCCGATGTCCGGGGTCCCCTGGAGTGGTGATTCCTATCCATCCGTCCCCTGTGTGTGGGCGTCGTGTGCATCAGTGTTCTGGGCGTCGGTGTCCTTTGTGTTAGGGCCCTGTGTGTCAGTGTCTTGGGCGTCGGTGCCCTGTGTGTTAGGGTCCTGTGTGTTAGGGTCCTGTGTGTTGGTGTCCTGGGCGTCAGTGTCCTGGGTTGGCTGTGACGGGGGCCTGTTGCTGTGGCTGCCCTTCTGGCGTCGCTGGGTATGGCCCGCTGGCGTCGGCGCACTCGCACTAGATGTGGTCGCCATCCGCCTGGCGTTCCGGGTCTGCCCCTGGCTTATGGACGCCCTGGAACGTCCTGAGGGCATCGTATGCCTGATGGGCCGGGTCTGTCCCCCCTTCCCCTATATCCCCCCTCCCCCATATCCCCCTTCCCCATATCCCCCATATCCCCTTCCCCCATATCCCCCTTCCCCTATATCCCCTTCCCCCATATCCCCCTTCACCCATATCCAGGGGAAGGGGGATATGGGCAGAAGGGGGATATGGGGGAAGGGGGGATATGGGGGAAGGGGATATGGGGAAGGGGGGATATAGGGGATGTGTGGGAAGGGGGATGGCGGGATATGGGGGATGGGAGATATTGGGGAAAGGTGGATAGGGGAAGTGGGATATGGGGGAAGGGGATATGGGGGAGTGGGGATAGGGGGGAAATGGGGGAAGGGGGATATGGGGGATGGGGGAATATGGGGAAGGGGGTTATGGGGGAATATGGGGGAAGGGGGTAATGGGGGATATGGAGGAAGCGGGGATATGGGGGAAGGGTGATGTGGGGGAAGGGGGATGTGGGGAAAGGGGTATATGGGGGTGGGGATCATGGGGGAAGTGGGTTATGGGGGAGGGGATATGGGGAAGGGGGATATGGGGGTAGGGGGGAAGGGGAATATGGGGAAGGGGGGATATGGGGAAATGGGGGAAGGGGGATATGGGGAAGGGGATATGGGGGTAGAGGGGATATGGGGGAAGGGGGATATGGGGGATATGGTGGAAGGGGGGATATGGGGGAACGGGGGATCTGGGGGAGCAGGGATATGGGGGAAATGGGTATATTGGGGGATATGAAGGAAGGGGATATGTGGGAAGGGGGGAAATGGAGGAATATGGGGAAGGGGGTTATGGGGATATGGAGGAAGGGAGTATATGGGGAAGGGGGATGTGGGGAAGGGGATATGGGGGTGGGGCACATGGGGGACGTGGGTTATGGGGGAAGAAGGGATATGGGGGGTAGGGGGAAGAAGGGATATGGGGTAGGGGAGAAGGGAATATGGGGAAGGGGAGATATGGGGGGAAGTGGGTTGTGGGGAAATGAGGGAAGGGGTATATGGGGAAGGGGGTTATGGGGGAAGAGGGGATATGGGGGAAGGGGATATGGTGGAAGGGGGTTATGAGGGAAGGGGATATGGGTGATATGGGGGAAGGGTGATATGGAGAAAGGGGGGGTGGGGGATATGGGGGAAGAGGGATATGGAGGCTGGGGATATGGGGAAGGGGATATGGGGGAAGTGGGATATGGGATATGGTGAAGGGGATATGGGGGAAGGGGAGATGGGGGAAAGGGGATATGGGGAAGGGGGATATGGGTGGATATGGCAGAAGGGGGATGTAGGGGAAATGGGGAAGGGGATATGGAGGAAGGGGATATGGGGTAGGGGCATATGGGGAAGGGGGTTATGGGGAAGGGGATATGGGGGAAGGGGGAAGGGATATGGGGGGAAGGGGAGATATGGGGGATATAGTGGAAGGGGTATGGGGGCAGAGGGGATATGGGAAGGAGGATATGGAGGAAGGGGGATGGGGGAGTATGGGGGAATGGGGATGTGGGGAGAGGAGGGATATGGGGATGGGGGATATGTGGGAAGGGGATATGCGGGAAGGGGGTTATGCGGGAAGGGGGACATGGGGAAGGGGAGATATGGGGGAAGGGGGGATATGGGAGAACGGGGATAGGGGGAAGGGGGGATATGCGGGAAGGGGGATATGGGAGAAGGGGGGATATGGGGGAAGGGGATATGGGGGAACGGGGATAAGGGGAAGAGGGATATGGGGAAGGGGGAAAGGAGGGCAGCCAGTGGAGGGTCTCACTTGACGCTGCGCGGCGGGCTGCCATTTTGCCGGGTCTCCGGGGGGGGGCAGCCTCTTTTGTGCAGTGACGCCGCGCGCGTCCGTGACGGGTGACGCTGTCGTGAATGGCATCACACCGCTACTTGCCCATTCCCGGCCAGAGAATTCGCGATGTTTCGGGGGGCCCGACGCTGGAGTGATTTGCGCCTGGTTCGGGTGATCCCGCCGATTCACGGAGAATCCCGCCCATAGTGCCTTTGGAGGCTCCAATCCCCCCCCCCCCCCCCCCCCCCCCCCCCCCCCCCCGGAAGCAGTGAAGCATTGTGTAATATGCTGCAGAAGGACGAGCAGCTGAATCCTGGGCATGGCTATAGTGAAGTTAAAAAAGTTATGCCTTAAAAAATATTTTCATTGAGGTTACTCCAGACTAGTTTGGAACAGTCTGTTTCTGTGCTGTGATTTCTAAAGAAATACTTTCCAAGGAGCCATTGGAGACATCAGATAAATCAGTCAGTCTGCATTGCATCTGTGCATAAAACAGGGGACTTATGCAGTGTTTGCCAAAGCAAGAATTGATCACTTCCACCATGAGAAACAGAACATCAGAAAGCAGAGCTTATGTTCATTCTTCAAATGGATTTCCAAAAGAGTCGGGTGACTTCATAAAATCTTTCTTACCTCTTGAACACAGAAGTAATTTACACTTGAACAACGAGGACTCCCCAACTTGTGCTATCAGTGTGTTAGGGAATTAATGACTTAATTGATGAGTTTAATGAATTAATGAGTAGGGAGAGAAAGAATGAAAAAATAGGATGATACTCGCCCTTAGCTTGGGCACGATTGTTTGCACAACTCATGGATAGGGAGCACCCTTTCTTCACGTAGACTCAATGGATGCAGGATAAAAGGACCCCCTCTGGTCTGTATATTTAAGCACGTAAAACAAGGGCACATGGACATAAGAACCCAACATTTTTAGCCTCCCAGCCACCTCTTTGTATTTATGAATGTGCAGCATGCAGGTAACTTATGTTACCAGTTAATAAAAAAATGTTTATCAAGCATCTTCCATGATCTTACAAAATCCTGAAGTGCTTTACAGACAATTCAGTACTTTTAAAATGCACTTCACTGTTGTAATATAGGAAACAGAGCAGCCAAATTGCACAAAGCAAGGTTATACAAACAATATTGTGTGATGATAAACAGATCATCTGCTTTAATCATATTGGCTGATGGATAATAATTGGCCTGAACATCAGGAAAAGCTACACTCTCCTCGTCTTTGAATTAGTGCCACAGAATATTTTAAGTTCATGGCCTTGATTTAATATTTCATCCTAAAGACAGCCTCTGACAGTCCTCACTACACAATTGAATTGAATGTCTAGATTTTGTGCGTAATACCAACAACCCGCACCCTTCTGATTCAAAGGAGAGACTTCCACCATGGCAATAGTATGCTCAATAGTGTGCTCAATAGTGTGCTCAGTGCTCCTCTTTTTTCAAAATTCATGTCAACATTAAAAGCATCTTTCTATGATAGCTATGAAGTATGGCCGAGAGCAACATAAGCTGTCATTAATTAAAATAATGCACATTTGCCTCTGTGATGTTGCATCAAGGTGAAAGTGAACTGTAGTTGTCATTCTTCATAAGGCTGTATGCTAAAATTGCAAGCACACTTACATTGGCAACTTCCCTGAAACCTGATTTTTTTTTTTTATCCCTCGTGACTTATGTGTGTGGGAAACATGCTGTTCCACTTGGCTCAAATATTGGACATTTGTCATTACTAGAAGCTACCACTTAATTCCTAAGAGGACCACCCTTCTTTGAAGCACCTTGTGAAGCCAGATGTCCACAACTGCTTTCTCAAAAAAACAAGCTACATCTCTTCTTCCTTGCAGCCAGTGCACTTGCATTCTGAAAAAAAGCTTCAGAATATTCAGGCCGACTTTAACAAAATAACAGCTGTATATTAACAAAGAATATCTTGTCCATTCAGCCCAACATGTTTCCTGAGCATCAAGTGATCTGTGAAAGGGTAGAATGGTTTAATTCAAGTGAGCTGATTTCCCGAAGTGATGCAAGGTCAGTGTTTTCCACTGCTGGTTTATTGTGCATTAGTGGTTTCATAAAAAATAAAATTCAATCCATATTCATTGACCAGTGCACTCAAAATTGTGGATAGAGTGAATTAACTCCTGAAATGCATATGAATGATTCATTTTTATTTATCTATAAATTTGTTAATTTATTTTTCCAATTAAAGGGCAATTTAGCGTGGCCTGTCCACCTACCCTGCACATCTTTGGGTTGTGGGGGTGAGACTCCCGCAGGCACAGGGAAAATGTGCAAACTCCACACGGAAAGGGACCCGGGGCCGGGATCGAACCCGGGTTCTCGGCGCTGTGCGACAGAAAAGCTAACCACCATGCCACCATGCCTTCCTGCATATGGGTGATTCAGCAGTTCAGAGCTCTGAGAGCTGCCCTGGGTGAAAATTGGAGATGCTCAACTCATTATTGGATTGCATTTTGTTTAGGATATTGGTGATGGTGTGCTTATTAGGAAAGAAAATCATGGGGGGCATATTTTCTGAGATACAATCCCTGGAAATGACAGATAGTAAAATCATTCCTTATCAGGACATCGGTTTGTATATTGGGCTGGTTAGCGTACCCGAACAGGCGCCAGAATGTGGCGACTAGGGGCTTTTCACCGTAACTTCATACTTGTGACAATAAAAGATTATTATTATATTGCTAAATGCCTCTGCTTTTATTTTCAGCGATTAAGTGGCATGTAGGTTTATCGAATCAACTCATAGTAATTGATCTGTTTTAATATTTGGGTTCCACTAAAAATTAATAATATTCAAATTGATATAGATTAATTCATTTTATACATCCCATAGTATTACAAAACTCACAATTAATTTTCTAACAACATTGATGTGGAAATTTGTCAAAGAAGCGCTAACTGAGAATCTCAGTGAAGATTTCTGTCGGAAAACTCACATGGGTTACATCAGCCTTGTGTTAAACTGGGAAGGAAGGGAATATTATGTGTTTTTTAAATTTTGTGGATTTAACCATTT
Organism: Scyliorhinus torazame; assembly: GCF_047496885.1. Classification (NCBI taxonomy): domain Eukaryota; kingdom Metazoa; phylum Chordata; class Chondrichthyes; order Carcharhiniformes; family Scyliorhinidae; genus Scyliorhinus; species Scyliorhinus torazame. The sequence continues at coordinate 135,529,825 of NC_092717.1, forward strand.
TTTGATCAGTTTTATTATATGGATCATAATAAGACATTCTCTTCCTGATATTTTCAGCACTTTAAATGAGCTCATGTCACTGACAATGAATTGTGTCTTAGTTAATTCCTCTAGGCACAAAACTTATTTAAATATCCCTTTATAGGTTAATTAAAGACGTTGAACCACAGATCATTCATCAATGGTGGGTTAGTCCAGAGGTAATTATCTTTTTTCAGAGAAAGGTCTGTTGCCATTATAGATTTCATCAGTAGGAGAATATAGAATAACTATTAGTTATCCGAGGAATTTTATAGCACATTAACATCTGAGGAAATGTTTTGGCGTGACGATTTCTGACCACTGATGTCATAAGAACATTTGAAAAATAAAGAAAATAAGTAAGTTGGTCACTGAAGCTGGTTCACCTATTACCTAACACTCCTAGTGTGGCTTCTAATTAAATACCCCAGAAATCTGGATATCACCTCTACCCAACTTGTTCTAGAGATGCATCACTCTTTCCTTAAGGATATAAATGTTACTTTCCACCAGGTTATAATTCTGGTTTGTTTTATAAACTGACTTAACTTTAAAATAATAACCAGAATTTATCTTAAAATAGAGGTTCCCAAACGGGTCCACAGAACCCAGGGGGTCCCCAGGGGCCTTCCAGGGGGTCTGCAGCAGGATAGGTACATTTGTGATATTTGAAAAATGCCGCAAAGCTACTCATATAATCAGAGGCTTGCTTCTCCAGAAGTTTGATTGGACACGCATGGGCAGTGGAGTGATGGGAAGAGCTGGTCTCACAACAGAATTCAGAGCAGAGGCCAGAGAGGGCCTCAGACCATGAGAAAGCGGGGTGAGTCTGGAAGAGAGAGAAGGGGGGGGGAGAGGGGGGGGCGAGTATGTGAGAGAAAGAGGGGGTGAGTGAGAGTGGGAGGTGAGTGTCAGAGAGAGAGGGATGGGTGTGTGAGGGAGAGAGGCGTGAGTGTGTGTGAGAGAGAGCGCGGGGGGGGGGTGAGTGTATGAGAGGTGAGTCTGTGTGGGAGAGAGAGGAGGATGAGTGTGGGTGAAAGAGGGAGATGTGTGTGTGTGTGTGTGTGTGAGAGAGAGAGGGAGATATGTGTATGTATGATGGAGAGGCGACTGTATATGTGGGGGAGAAAGATGTGCGTATGTCAGCTTATTAGCTTTCCATCATCACTTAAAAAATCATCCATTAAAAATGACAGAAGGTATATACTTTTAATAAGAGCACTCTTTAGATTACCCAGTTCTAAAATGGGTACTACTTCCAGGGGTTACAGAGAACAAAGGAAAGTACAGCACAGGAACAGGCCCTTCGGCCCTCCAAGCCTGTGCCGACCATGCTGCCCGTCTGAACTAAAATCTTCTATGCTTCCGGGGTCTGTATCCCTCTATTCCCATCCTAATCATGTATTTGTCAAGATGCCCCTTAAACGTCACTATTGTCCCTGCTTCCACCACCCTCTCCGGCAGCGATTAATGTGGATTGGCCAGGGATTAATGTGAGGGGACCATGTAATTGGTGAATATATTTGTTACTATGTGTCTCTTATTAATTCCTAATATATGCATAGAAATAGCTAGAAAATACTTGTTTATATTTGTTTTCTGTGTCTACTACTATTTCGCGGCAGAAAGAGGCGACAGCATTGGGCGAAATTCTATGTTTGGGGGACTAAGGGTGCGATTTGATGACTGCTTGCACCTGGGCGTGCCGGCCAAATAGCGGAAAAGGCCAAAATCGAGATCCATGCCAGGCGTGAATCAGTTTGCCATCTAACCGGCACACTCCTGTTGACGAGTTCCAGATCACACCAAATGTAGTGACCATGGCATTAACCCCAATTAGCAGCAATTTCCATCTCATCAGCAAGATTGAAGTTGAATGTAAAGGCCTCCTAGGAAATAACTGGCTCCCAAGCAAGAAATCAGTCGGGTGTCATTTAGTGCTCCTTTTTAAAAACGTGAAGCTGGCTTAATGGCTGCTGAAGGGATCTGAGCAGATGCACTGCTCAAGGGCACTGGAGCTGCTGCCCAGTGCTCGCAGAGGAGGGGGTGGGAGACCCCTTGGGGGAGTTGGGTTTGGTCGGGGAACTGAAGTGTTGCAGGTTGGGGGTCACCCCAGGCCGTGGGGGGAAGTAGGGGAGGGGTGTGAGAGGCTTTTCATCCGTGAGGCCTTCACGCCACCTTTCAAGATGGTGGATATGCATAACAGGGGCAACTATAGCTGCTGCCTGTCTATCCTACCAAACACTTCAAGGACAGAACCCTGTTCTTGGTTATATGTCAAGTTAACTCCTTTTGATTGTGAGCAGCATCAAGCTGCATAGTCTATTACTAATGAGGAATTGGCCCTGTTAGTTATGAGAGCACTTCACAGTTGCAGGTTGTAGCGCACAAAGACTCACGAGAGACGAATAGAGATGAAGTCGATGAGGCTTTATTAAGCGTGACTTGTTCCCCGCAGTTCAGCAACAGACTGGCCTGCGGGGGAGAACTCCTGGTTCTTATACTCCGCCTTCAGGGCGGAGCTAGAGATCAACAGCCAACCAGGACCCGGGATCTGTCAGCCAATGACATCATGGCTTCACAGTCCCACATGACCCCTAATGCATACTACCACATTCACCCCTTGTTAAAAATGAACCCGGCGGGGTGGTGCTTCGCATGGTGGTAGGGGTTTACAAGGCTGGTCCTGGGAGGAAAAACGTTTGCATGTCATCACAGTATGTACAGGGTTTTTTTTTTTTGTTTTGAACTATTTACAGTATTCGTAAGAGGGCAAAAGGGAAAAAAATTCTCGTTAAAGTCCACAACATTCTAGTGTTACACAGATGCCACAAGTCGGTCGGGCGGTCTGGTCGTCCTTGTCGATCGCCTCAGCCCCGGTGGCGGTGGTGCTTGTTCCAGTGTTATCGTCTCCGGGAGTTTTACGGTTTCTGCTTCAGCTTCACTTCTGGTCGGACCTGGGAGGAGGACCGATCCTCCCGGGAAGGGGGCGGTCGCGGGGTGTGCCGGTGGCAGGGAGGGGGTGATTGGTGTCGGGGGGGTGTGCGTGTTGCCGGTGGGCGCCAGATCTCGCAGGGAGACCGTGTCCTGTCGGCCGTCGGGGTACTCCACGTAGGCGTACTGCGGGTTCGCGTGGAGGAGGTGAACCCTCTCGACTAACGGGTCCGACTTGTGCGCCCGCACATGTTTCCGGAGCAAGATGGGTCCTGGGGCCGCCAGCCAGGTCGGCAGCGACGTTCCAGAGGAGGACTTCCTGGGGAAGACAAGGAGGCGCTCATGAGGCGTTTGGTTAGTGGTGGTACACAGTAGCGACCGGATGGAGTGGAGGGCGTCCGGGAGGACCTCCTGCCACCGTGAAACTGGGAGATCCCTGGACCGTAGGGCCAGTAGGACGGTCTTCCAGACCGTGTCGTTCTCCCTCTCTACTTGCCCGTTCCCCCGGGGGTTGTAGCTGGTCGTCCTGCTCGAGGCTATACCCTTGTTGAGCAGGAACTGGCACAGCTCGTCACTCATGAAGGAGGACCCCCTGTCGCTATGGACGTATGCGGGGCAACCGAACAGTGTGAATATGGTGTTAAGGGCTTTAATGACTGTGGCCGCTGTCATGTCAGGGCAGGGGATGGCGAAGGGGAAACGGGAGTACTCGTCCACCACGTTCAGGAAGTATGTGTTGCGGTCGGTGGAGGGGAGGGGCCCTTTGAAATCCAGACTGAGGCGTTCAAAGGGACAGGAGGCCTTGATCAGGTGCGCACTATCCGGCCTGAAAAAATGCGGTTTGCACTCTGCGCAGATGTGGCAGTTCCTTGTGACTGTACGGACCTCCTCCACGGAGTAGGGGAGGTTGCGGGACTTTATAAAATGGTAGAACCGAGTGACCCCCGGGTGGCAGAGGTCCTCGTGGAGGGTTTGGAGACGGTTAATTTGTGCGTTGGCACATGTGCCGCGGGATAGGGCATCGGACGGCTCGTTCAGCTTTCCGGGACGGTACAAGATCTCATAGTTGGAGGTGGAGAGTTCGATCCTCCACCTTAAGATCTTGTCATTTTTAATTTTGCCCCGCTGTGCATTATCGAACACGAAAGCTACTGACCGTTGGTCAGTGAGGAGAGTGAATCTCCTGCCGGCCAGGTAATGCCTCCAATGTCGCACAGCTTCCATTATGGCTTGGGCTTCCTTTTCCACTGAGGTGTGGCGGATTTCTGAGGCGTGGAGGGTTCGGGAGAAAAAGGCCACGGGTCTGCCCGCTTGGTTAAGGGTGGCCGCTCGAGTTACATCGGAGGCGTCGCTCTCGACCTGGAAGGGGAGGGACTCGTCGATGGCGCGCATCGTGGCCTTTGCGATATCCGCTTTGATGCGGCTGAAGGCCTGGCAAGCCTCTGTCGACAGAGGGAAGGTCGTGGTCTGTATTAGGGGGCGGGCCTTGTCTGCGTACTGGGGGACCCACTGGGCGTAATATGAAAAGAACCCCAGGCAGCGTTTTAGGGCTTTTGAGCAGTGAGGGGAAATTCCATGAGGGGGCGCATACGTTCGGGGTCGGGGCCTATTATCCCATTGCGCACTACATATCCCAAGATGGCTAGCCGGTTTGTGCTAAAAACGCACTTGTCCTCGTTGTATGTGAGGTTCAAGGCTTTAGCGGTCTGGAGGAATTTTTGGAGGTTGGCGTCGTGGTCCTGCTGATCGTGGCCGCAGCTGGTTACATTGTCGAGATACGGGAACGTGGCCTGCAACCCGTGATGATCAACCATTCGGTCCATCTCTCGTTGGAAGACCGAGACCCCGTTTGTGATGCCAAATGGGACCCTTAGGAAGTGGTATAATCGCCCGTCTGCCTCGAAGGCTGTGTACTTGCGGTCACTTGGGCGGATGGGGAGCTGATGGTAGGCGGACTTGAGGTCCACGGTGGAGAAGACCTTATATTGGGCAGTCCGATTGACCATGTCGGATATGCGGGGGAGAGGGTACGCATCTAGCTGTGTGTACCTGTTGATGGTCTGGCTATAGTCTATGACCATCCTTTGCTTCTCCCCTGTCTTTACTACTACCACCTGTGCTCTCCAGGGACTATTGCTGGCCTGGATTATGCCTTCCTTCAGTAGCCGCTGGACTTCGGATCGAATGAATGTCCGGTCCTGGGCGCTGTACCGTCTGCTCCTAGTGGCAACGGGTTTGCAATCCGGGGTGAGGTTTGCAAACAAGGATGGGGGCTCAACCTTGAGAATTGCGAGGCCGCAGATAGTGAGTGGGGGTATTGGGCCGCCGAATTTGAAAGTTAGGCTCTGCAGATTGCACTGGAAGTCTAATCCCAGTAATGTAGGCGCGCGGAGTTGGGGAAGGACGTAGAGCCTGTAGTTTTTAAACTCCCTCCCTTGCACCATTAGGGTCACTATGCAGAAGCCTTTGATCTGTACGGAGTGGGATCCTGCAGCTCGGGAAATCTTTTGCGCACTGGGACGGATGGTCAAAAAACAGCGTCTTACCGTGTCGGGGTGGATGAAGCTTTCTGTGCTCCCGGAGTCGACCAGGCATGGTGTCTCGTGCCCGTTGATCAGCACCGTTATTGTCGTCGTCTGGAGCGTCCGGGGTCGTGCTTGGTCCAGCGCCATTGAGGCCAGACGTGGTCGTAGTGCTTCAGCGTCTTCTTCGAACCCCGTGAAGCCGTCGATGCTGGGGTCCATTGTTGCCATCCACGATGGCGGCGGGGGTGAACAAAATGGCCGCCCCCATGCATCGCACATGGCTGGGGGGTCACAAGATGGCGGCGGGGGTGGACAAAATGGCCGCCCCCATGCGTCGCACAGGGCTGGGGGGTCCCAAGATGGCGGCAACCCTCCTCCCCTCGTGGTGGCCGGGACCCAAAATGGCGGCGCCTGCGGGTCGCACATGGGGCGCTGGGGGGGCGTTGGGGAGTGTTTGAAACGCACAGGACTCCTTGTACTCTGGGGACAGCGGTGGCCGGGACCCAAAAGGGCTGCGCCTGCGGGTCGTACATGGGGCGCTGGGGGGGGGGGGGGGTTGGGGAGTGTTAGAAACGCGTAGGACTCCTTCTTCTCCGGGGACAGCGGCGACCTCCCGGGACCGGCACACAGCCGCGAAATGGCCCTTTTTCCCGCAGCTCTTGCAAATCGCTGCGCGGGCCAGGCAACGCTGCCGGGGGTGTTTCGCCTGGCCGCAGAAATAGCAGCGGGCTCCCCCGGGATGACTTGGCATCTGAACCGCGCAAGCCTGTGGGGTGGGGGGGGGGGGGGTTTGTCGCGACGGGGGTCCACGGAGCCCAAGGGGCTGCCGCGCGGTCGGGGCCGTGCGCGCGGGCGTTTCGCGAGGTCACATCTAGTGAGGCTGCAAGGGCCCGTGCCTCTGAGAGTCCTAGCGACTCTTTTTCTAAAAGTCTTTGGCGGATTTGGGGAGAGTTCAAACCAGCCACGAACGCATCGCGAATTAACATGTCCGTGTGTTCAATCGCGTTTACCGGCGGGCAGCTGCAGGCCCGTCCCAAAATTAGCAGCGCGGCGTAGAATTCGTCTAGCGATTCTCCGGGACTTTGCTGTCTCGTTGCGAGTTGGTAGCGTGCGTAGATCTGGTTCACTGGGCGAACATAGATGCTCTTTGGTGCTGCGAACACCGTCTGGAAATCCTCTGCGTCTTCTCTGAGAGTGAAAATTTCCGGGCTTACCCTCGAGTGCAGGACCTGTAGTTTCTGGTCTTCTGTGACCCGGCCGGGGGCCGTTCGGAGGTATGCTTCGAAACAAGTCTGCCAGTGTTTAAAAACTGCTGCTGAGTTCACTGCGTGGGGGCTGATCCTCAGGCATTCCGGGATGATCCTGAGCTCCATAGTCCTTTAAGCACGCTTAATAAATTGTAGCGCACAAAGACTCACGAGAGACGAATAGAGATGAAGTCGATGAGGCTTTATTAAGCGTGACTTGTTCCCCGCAGTTCAGCAACAGACTGGCCTGCGGGGGAGAACTCCTGGTTCTTATACGCCGCCTTCAGGGCGGAGCTAGAGATCAACAGCCAACCAGGACTCGGGATCTGTCAGCCAATGACATCATGGCTTCACAGTCCCACATGACCCCTAATGCATCCTCCCACACAGGTTGTGTTTGCTGCTTGCTCCTGCTGGTGGCTGCAGATGCCTGGAGGCTGCTGTTGCTGTTTCCTTCCTTTTCTGTGGCCAGAAAGAAGCACAATTCTTTCTAAGATACCTGGCTCCTGGAACACTGGGCTCAGGGGAATGTACGAGTCCAGAAGGCAATTCGGTTTGAAGCAAGAAGCAGCTGCAGGACCTGGTGCATGACATTGATCCAAAGGAGCCACCTGCTAATGCCATATAAAAAATGCTTTCGCAGATTGCTGATGTTTTTGCTGGTATGGTGAGTGCTGCATGTAACTGGTACATCACCTGGGTTAAACACACTGGAAGGCAAGATGTTCAACTGCACCTTGAGCATCAGTGGAACATGTGGATGGCAGGATTTGGTTCCAATGAGATTGGGCCGTGTGGGAGGGCCTGCACAGCTGTGGCTCCTGGAAGGAGAATGGCATTGATATGTGGAACACGTAACATTGATAGACAGATCATTTCTACGACAAAGTTCTGGACATGATAACACATCTCAAGCATGCCCTCCGTTTTTATTGAGGAACCTGTGATGGGGAATACCATGTATTTCTTTTTTCTGTGAGAACTGGCTGATGCAGCTTTGTATTGGCACCAATATGGAACAGCGACATTTCCTTTTTTAAAAACATTTTTTAGCGTACCCAATTCATTTTTTCCAATTAAGGGGCAATTTAGCGTGGCCAATCAACCAACCCTGCACATCTTTGGGTTGTGAGGGCGAAACCCACGCAAGCACGGGGAGATTGTGCAAACTCGACACGGACAGTGACCCAGAGCCGGGATCGAACCTGGGACCTCGGCGCCGTCACGCATCAGGGCTAACCCACTGCGCCACCTTGCTGCCCCTGACATTTCCTTCTGTTCAATGATTAGTATGATATGCGGAATGTCACGTAGTCGATTTTCAAATCTTTTTTACTGTTGACTGTTTAACGAACAAAATATTCTCACGTAGTTTATCATGGGTAGATGTGCTGTGCCTCAGATGATGATTATTGCATCTCATTTCAAACGAACTTTAAAGCCCGGGGGAAAGAGTGGGGAAGAGCCGAGGGCAATGGGGAGTAGGGGTGCAGGTAGGCCTGCTGTGAAGATTAACATGGCAGAGGCTTCACTTGTACCAGGTGTACATGTTCTAACTGTGAACATTTGAAATTTCCATTCCCCCAGCTACAGATGTTAGCCAAGACAAATTCATCATGGCACTATTGCCCTTTAGGGAAGTAAATTTGTCATCCTGGACTGACTCACATGTGACTCCAGACCCACAGCAATGTGTTTGACTGCCCTCTACAATTGTTCAGTAATTTGATGAGACCACACTGTACTGTATTTAAGGAAGGATACACTTGCAGGGAGGTGGTACAGCAAATGATTCACCAAATTGGTTCCTGGGATGAGAGGGTGGTCTTATGATGAGAGGCTGACCGATTCAGGAGAATGGGAGATGATCTGATTGAAATGTACAAGGTTCTGAGAGGGCTTAACAGGGTCGTCGCTGAGAGGTTGTTTCCCTTGGCTGAGGAATCTAGGGGGTCAATTAAAAAATACTTGAGGCAATTAAATCAATTGACTGAGATTTAACGGTAGTTGCATGGGCTGCACAGGCAGGCAGGAATCACGGCGAGGTGCCTCAGAGGGTCGCAGGGCAGGATAAAAACAATACACACAAGATTGGAGAACACCTGGAAGAGGGGCTTGAACAAGGAGGGGTGATTTTAAGACACTCTGCAGCAACAGGAGCCATGGTGATAATCCACTCAGTTAGAGGTTCCTCCAGTGAGGAAGGTGGAAGGAGAATGACGGAGAAGTGGACTGCTAACTTAACTAACTGTGGTATTATCAGGTATTACGGTACCTGAGAGGCTGAAATGCCATTGGTTAAGCCTAGGGGTTTTACCATTGGCTGTAGAGTATGGTAGCTCCGCCCCGATAGGCAGGGTATAAGAACCTGTGCTGTCCCAGCAGCCCTCATTCTGTACCTGAGCTGCTGGGGAACACTTCTAGTTTATTAAAGCCTTCAGTTATGCTACAACCTCGTTTTAGTAGTTATTGATCGTGCATCAATTTTATAAGCTAGATTTAAGTAAAAAGGATGGACCTCCGAATCAAGCCGTAGTGTCTGCAACTCAGTCCCCACACGACGAACTCAGCGGCGATCTTTAAGCACTGGCTGGCATGTTTTAAAGGCTACCTGGGCTGAAGGCACACCCTCGGGGGAGCAAAAACTGCACATCCTGCACTCAAGGGTAAGCCTAGAGATCTACGCCCTCATCAAGGAGGCGGAAGATTTTGATGCAGCAATCGAACTTTTAAAAGGACACTATATTCGCCCAGTAAATCAGGTCAACGTTTACCACCTGCTTGCAACAAGACATCAAAACCCCGAAGAATCGTTGGAGGAATTCTACCGCGCGCTATTGGTGCTTGGCAGAAGCTGTGGCTGCCCGCAAGTTTCGGCGAGCGAGCACACAGAACTCCTAGTCCGGGATGCCTTTGTAGCAGGTATGAGCTCTTCAGAAATCCGCCAGCGTCTTTTAGAGAAAGACACCCTGGGACTTATGGATGCACGGGCACTTGCAGAGTCAATGGACGTTGCCTCCAAGAACGCCCGATCCTACGTGCCCGACCGCGCGGTGGCCCCCTGGGCAACGTGGAATCCCGCAGCGGCTGCCCCAGAGACCTTTCCCGCTTCTCCGCAGGCCTGCGCTGTAAGGTGGCCCGCCAACCCCGATGGACCCCGCTACTTCTTTTGCAGGCAGGAAAAACACCCCCGCCAGCGCTGCCCGGCCCGCACATCCATCTGCAGGGGGTGCGGCAAAAAGGGCCATTTCGTGGGGGTCTGCCAGGCACGGGCGGTGGCCACGGTCTCCAACGGCGACTCCGGACCGCCACAGCAAACTTCTCCAGGGGCCCCAGGCGGCCAGAGGTCGCCGCCACCCCCGTATCCCAGGCCCACGTGCGGACCCCGGGCGCCACCATCTTGTCCCTCAGACACCACGCTGGACGGAGGGGCGCCACCATTTTGTCCACCCCCGACCACCATGTGCGACCAATGGGAGACGCCATCTTGGATGCCCCAGGACAGCTCGGCCGACCACGCACTGCCTGAACGAAATCCACAACTACTGCGTCTGGCCTCGGTGACCCTGGACCAAACTCGACCTCGAACACTCTCAACAGCAACGACGACCGTCTTCATCAACGGCCACGAGACGTCCTGCCTGATCGACTCTGGGAGCACGAAGAGCTTTATACACCCCCAACACGGTAAGGCGCTGTTCTCTCTTTATCCACCCTGTTAATCAAAGAATCTCCCTATCCTCCGGTCCGCACTCTGTAGAGATAAAGGGGTTCTGTTTAGCAAACCTCACAGTCCAGGGAAGGGAATTCAAAAATTTCCGCCTTTATGTTCTTCCCCACCTCTGCGCGGCTACACTCCTGGGTTTAGACTTCCAGTGTAACCTGCAAAGTCTGACCTTCCAATTCGGCGGCCCTATACCCCCCCTTACTGTCTGCGGCCTCGCGACCCTTAAGGTCGACCCACCTTCCCTTTTTGTGAACCTCACCCCGGATTGCAAACCCGTCGCAACCAGGAGCAGACGGTACAGTGCCCAGGATCGGATCTTTATTAGGTCAGAGGTCCAAAGGTTACTAAGGGAAAGGGTCATTGAAGCCAGTAACAACCCCTGGAGAGCTCAAGTAGTGGTGGTAAAGACCGGGGAGAAGCATAGGATGGTCATCGACTACAGTCAGACCATCAACAGGTTTACGCAGCTGGACGCGTACCCTCTCCCCCGCATATCCGACCTCATAAACAGGATTGCGCATTATAAGGTCTTCTCCACGGTGGACCTCAAGTCCGCCTACCACCAGCTACCCCTCCGTACTAGTGACCGCAAATACATTGCCTTTGAGGCAGACAGGCGGCTCTATCACTTCTTAAGGGTACCCTTCGGTGTCAGTAACGGGGTCTCGGTCTTCCAGTGTGAGATGGACCAAATGGTTGACCGGTACGGTCTACGGGCAACGTTCCCGTATCTTGATAATGTCACCATCTGCGGCCACGACCAGCAGGACCATGACACCAACCTCTGAAAATTTCTCCAGACCGCTAAAATCCTTAACCTTACATACAATAAGGATAAATGCGTGTTTAGCACCGACCGCCTAGCCATCCTCGGCTACGTAGTGCGAAATAGAGTTACAATTTCCGACCCTGAACGCATGCGCCCCCTTATGAAGATCCCCCTTCCTCACTGCCCCAAGGCCCTGAAGCTGACTAGGGTTTTTCAGTTACTACGCCCAGTGGGTCCCCAACTATGCTGACAAAGCCCGTCCCCTGATCCAATCCACAACTTTTCCCCTGTCGATAGAGGCCCACCAGGCCTTTAGCCGCATCAAAGCAGACATTGCAAAGGCCACGATGCACGCCATCGACGAGTTCCTCCCCTTCCAGGTCGAGAGCGATGCGTCCGACTTAGCTCTGGCGGCCACCCTCAACCAAGCGGGCAGACCCATTCTCCCGTACCCTCCTTGCTTCCGAAATTCGCCACTCCTTAGTCGAGAAGGAGGCCTAGGCCATAGTAGAAGCTGTGCGACATTGGAGGCATTACCTGGCCAGCAGGAGATTCACTTCCTCACGGACCAACGGCCGATGGCATTCATGTTCGATAATGCACAGCGGGGCAAGATAAAAAACGACAAGATCTTACGGTGGAGGATCCAGCTCTCCACCTACAACTATGAGATCTTGTATCGTCCTGGAAGCTAAACGAGCCTCCTGACGCCCTGTCCCGCGGCACATGTGCCACCGCACAAGTGGACCGCCTCCGAGCCCTCCACGAGGACCTCTGCCACCCGGGGGTCACTCGCTTTTTCCATTTCGTTAAGACCCGCAACCTTCCCTACTCCATCGAGGAGGTCAGGACGGCCACCTGTCAAATCTGCATGGAGTGCAAACTGCACTGCTACCGGCCAGAGAGAGCGCACCTGATTAAGGCTTCCCGTCCCTTTGAATGCCTCAGCATGGACTTCAAAGGCCCCCTCCCCTCCACCGACTGCAACACGTATTTCCTGAATGTGATTGACGAGTGCTCCCAGTTCCCATTCGCCATCCCCTGCCCCGACGTTTCCGCAACTACCGTCATCAAGGCCCTCCATGGCATCTTTGCACTGTTCGGGTTCCCCGCTAACATACACAGTGATAGGGGTTCCTCCTTTATGAGCGACGAACTGCATCAATTCCTGCTCAGCAAGTGCATCGCCTCGAGCAGGACGACCAGTTACAACCCCCGTGGAAATGGACAGGTAGAGAGGAAGACCCTTTTACTGGCCCTACGGCCAAGGAACCTCCCAGTCTCCCGCTGGCAAGAAGTCCTCCAGGAGGCCCTCCACTCCATCCGGTCACTGCTTTGTACGACCACCAATCAGACACCTCACAAACGTCTCCTTGTCTTTCCCAGGAAGTCCTCCGGGACCTCGCTGAGAGGCTGAAGTGCCATTGGTTAAACCTAGGGGTTTTACCATTGGCTATAGAGTATGGTAGCTCCGCCCCGATAGGCAGGGTATAAGAACCCGTGCCGTCCCAGCAGTCCTCATTCTGTACCTGAGCTGCTGGGGAACACTTCTAGCTGATTAAAGCCTTCAGTTGTGATACAACCTCGTTTTAGTAGTTATTGATCGTGCATCACTAACTTGATAGAGTTTTTCGAGGAGGTCACAAAGATGATTGATACAGGTAGGGCAGTGGGTGTTGTCTATATGGACGTCAGTAAAGCCTTTGACAAGGTCCCTCATGGCAGACTGGTACAAAAGGTGAAGTCACACGGGATCAGGGGTGAGCTGGCAAAATGGATACAGAACTGACTAGGTCACAGAAGGCAGAGAGTAGCAATGGAAGGGTGCTTTTCTGATTGGAGGGCTGTGACTAGTGATGTTCCACAGGGTTCAGTGCTGGAACCTTTGCTGTTTTTGGTATATGCAAATGATTTGAGGGGAAAATGTAACTGCTCTGATTAGTAAGTTTGCGGACACACAAATGTTGGTGGAATTGCGGATAGCAATGAGGACTGTCAGAGAATACAGCAGGATTTAGATCATTTGAAGACTTGGGCGGAGAGATGGCACATGGAGTTTAATCCGGACAATTGTGAGGTAATGCATTTTGGAAGGCCTAATACAGGTAGGGAATATACAGTGAATGGTAGAACCCTCAAGAGTATTGACCGTCAGAGATATCTAGGTGTACAGGTCCACAGGTCACTGAAAGGGGCAACGCAGGTGGAGAAGGTAGTCAAGAAGGCATACGGCATGCTTGCCTTCATTGGCCGGGGCATTGAGTATAAAAATTAGCAAGTCATGTTGCAGCTGTATAGAACGTTAGTTAGGCCACACTTCGAATATAGTGTTCAATTCTCATCGCCACACTACCAGAAGGATGTGGAGGTTTTAGAAAGGGTGCAGAAGAGATTTACCAGGCTGTTGCCTGGTATGGAGGGCATTAGCTATGAGCACAGGTTGAATAAACTTGGTTTGTTCTCACTGGAATGAAGGAGGTTGAGGGACGACCTGATAGAGGACGACAAAAGTATGAGGGGCATAGACAGAATGGATAGTCAGAGGCTTTTCCCCAGGGTAGAGGGGTCAATTACTAGGGGGCATTGGTTTAAGGTGCAAGGGGCAAGGTTTAGAGGAGATGTACGAGGCAAGTTTTTTACGCAGAGGGTAGTGGGTGCCTGGAACTCGCTACCGGAGGAGGTGGTGGAAGCAGGGGCGATAGTGACGTTTAAGGGGCACCTTGACAAATACATGAATCGGATGGGAATAGAGGATACGGACCCCGGAAGTGTAGAAGATTTTAATTTAGAGGGGCAGCATGGTTGGGGCAGGCTTGGAGGGCCAAAGGGCCTGTTCCTGTGCTGTACCCTTCTTTGTTCTTTTTTCTTTTTTCTTTGTTCTTTGGCCAGGAACAGCAACAACCATCCTGCCAGTAACTGAGGTCAATGAAAGGAGCATGGACAGGTGTATGCCAGGAGGCGACCCTGAGAAATTTGTTTACAGGTTGCACACCAGCAACCTTTAGATGAGTGAGCACCAGTAGGTTACATATCGCAGTAGACTCATCTGTCCAAGGAGGTGGTGACAGTGATATGCAACATCGTTGATGGGGAATTAGTTCCAACTGCATCGATGGACCTAAAATTTCTATGTGTCAGAATTCTTTCCGGCATCTGCAGGCAATCTGTGTGTCATTTCATAATTGACAGCTTGATTCACCACTGATGATGAAAACCAGACGGAGAGTTTGAGATGTTCGGGTCGATGGCAGATTTCCCTGAGACATAAGGTGCCATGGGTAGTACACATGTGACCATCAGGGCACAATAGGGCAGCCAAGGGCTTTTGTCAACCGGAGAGGTTTTCACTCTCTGAACATGGAGATTGTCTGTGATCACCATCAGCACACCTGCAAGAGTGTGCATGGTTCCCTGGAAGTAGTTGAGATGTCAGCATCCTCCGGGATTTCCAGAGGCCACAAATGTACGTAGCCCTGTACAGCTGGATGACTGGTTGATAGGGATATCCAGTGAAGAGGTGGCTTATGACATCAATCAGGCATCCACAATCTCAGATGGTAGAAAGGTACAATGCCATCCATTCCTCTACCAGGACGCCTGTACCAAGAACTGTGGGCGGGATTCTCTCAGCCCACACCGGGCTGGAGAATCGCCGGGCCGGGTGCGAATCGCATGACGCCGCCCTGACGGCGGTCCGCCGATTCAGCCGCCTCGGCCACTGGAAAACACACTCTGGGGGGATGGGGAGGCCCCTCCCCGGGGGTCCCCCAAGGTAGATCCCCCCTCCCCCAAGGTATGTAAAAGAAACATTGCAGCGCAGAGATTTCTAATTAATGGGTAAAGGAAATTTCTGTGGCTTTCTGCATCATCAAACAAATGTCACCCAATTTCGAAATCTATAGTACTTCTGGTGTAATACTGATAGTTAGCACTTAATTTGTCAACTTTGTAAATTAAGTAGACAAGTTAATTAAATTGATATGGTCTGCTTAATTATACTATCAACCTGTCTTTAATTAGTGCCACAATTATCACAGAAAACCACCTGATAATTAACATGCCTTATATAACAAACGATGGTCATATTGTGGTTGTTTTTAAAAATGTCCTCGCAATATTTATTTATTTAATGAAATGTGAAATGAAACAGATATTTTCAACAAATATATGGCTTTGATATTACCTCCCATGGGGTTCGTCAGGAGGGGGTTAAGTACTAAAAGAATGTGAAATGCGGCCTCACCCTTCATATATGTACCTCCCATCATTTTTTACAGAAGCATGCAGAGAGGTGAGTGAATGCGCCACCTTTGAGAGGCAGGGCACATCATTAGCCAATTTAAATAAGAACCCACAGTGCAAGCAAAAGCTTAATTTATATTCAATTACTGCAAGAGTATTTCCCCGAGCCCATCACGGAAGTCTAAGGTTGCCATTTCTGCCAAACATGATCCATCTCTAGATCTTGCCATGATCACTGTTAACATCTAATGGTCAATAATCTTTGCCAGTGATCATAGGCTGCAGCCCACAGCCGCTGGTTGTTCCATCTAGGTGACTGCCCGGTAATGAAATGCTGTCATTAAATTTGGTAAGGACTTCAAAATCAGGCTTTAACCTCCCCTACTCCCCATCAATATAGAATACAATCATAGAATTTCTACAGTGCAGAAGGAGGACATTCGGCCCATCGGGTTCATGCCGACCTCTGAAAGAATGCCCTACATAGGCCCACTCCCCATCCCTATCCCGGTAACCCCATCCAACCTATAGATCTTTGGACACTAAGGGCAATTTAACATGGCCAATCCACCTAATCTGCACATCTTTGGACTGTGGGAGGAAACTGGAACACCCAGAGGAAATCCATGCAGTCATGGGGAGAGAGTGCAAACTCCACATAGACAGTCACCCAAGGATGGAATTGAACCTGGGTCCCTGGTGCTGTGAGGTAGCAGTGCTAAACACCCACTATCATGGCAAGAATTTCAAGATGATGGGTCAATAACCATTGCGAAAGGAATATGATTATCCAACAGACAGGTGCAAGGCGTAGAGTGATAAGTTGGGATCATTGGAAAAGTGAATTAAATTTGTTGACCGAGACACTGCTGGATCTGCCTTGACAGACACAATGAAGACACATGAATTTAATACAGCTCTACTTTATTCAGAAGAGCTAGCTTAATTGTGATTTCTGACAGTATAGTACAGAGACGACTCAAACTCACTGCTGCGATCTAGGTATTACCCACACTAGTGAAGGAGGCTGGCTAAGCTACAATGACTCAGTGCGGATATCTTCTTCTCTGAGCTCAGAGCTCCTCTTCTGTGCAGGTTGCTCCCGGGATCCTGGGTTGTCGCTGACGGGGTATTCCTGTGTCCTTTCTTTTATCCAGGGTGGTTTAATCAAGATCCATTGTCCTTTGAAATGCTCATACCTGACCAGCTATTAGTCAATTATCAGGACTGATAGTCTCTATGTTTATCGTTCTTCATGTTTCAAAGTTGATCTCTACTGTCTCAAAGTTAGTTACATATTCATAGCATGGTCTTTTTGTCCTTTTGTGTTAATGTGATAAATACTGTAATTGAGTGATCATAAAGTTCTGTTTAGGATTTTGAGTTTCTGTACTGACTTGAGTGGTATGGCAGACAGCCAATATCGATTACAGCCAGGGCCCTTATTTGGTAGTTCCTATTTTCAGCCTATATGTCTTACTATCAAGAAAACATTGCCCTGCAATATGGAGTGGCACTGCACTGTGGGCATTCTAACACATGGACTGCAACAGGTTGCAAGTAAACGCATTACCTTCTCAAGGGCTATTAGGATTGGACAATGAATGCTGGCTTAGCCAAAGGCCACCAAATCCCACAAATAACATATGAACATACAAACAAAGAGCAGGAATAAGTCATTCAGTCCCTCAAGACTGCTCTGCCATTTAATAAGACCATGGCTCAAATCTGAATCCTGCCTACCCCGATAGCATATCACCCACTTCATAGAAGAATCATAGAATCCCTACAAAGAGGCCATCTGACCTACCGAGTATGCACCAACACTCTGAAATAGCACCCTATCTAGACACATGCCCCACTCTATCCCCGCAACCTAGTAACCCAACCTAACCTTTTGGTCACTAAGGGCAATTTACCATGGCCAATCCACCTAACCTGTACATCTTTGGACTGTGGGAGGAAACCGGAGCACCCGGAGGAAACCCACACAGACACGGGGAGAACCTGCAAACTCCACACAGACAGTCACCAAAGACTGGATTTGAACCTGTGTCCCTGGCGCTGTGAGGCAGCAGGGCCACCATTTGCTTACCAACAATCTATCCACCTCTGTCTTCAAAATATTCAAAGACTCAACATCCACCACCTTTTCAGGAAGAACATTCCAAAGATGCATGAGTCTCTGAGTGAAAGAATTTCACCCATTTCTGTTTTAAATAGGTGACCCCTTATTTTTAAACAGTGATCCCTGTAACAATATGTATATTGTAAGGAATACAAAGGGTTAACAATATGATATCAATACTTCTCACCACTAGATGGCGATAAAGAGCAGTCATATAAATATCATTTGACTCCTGGAGTTCTGGAAGAAGGTGTTTAGGCATGAGATAGATTAGTTGCATAGTGTAGAGTTCTGTAGTTGGAGATAGCATAGTTTAATTTAGTAACCTTATACTTTAGGAATATGTACAAATCTTATTTAGTAGTGTTAATAAATTAGTTTTGTAAGTTAACAAAGCTTGTTGTTCTGAGGGAAATGAGAGAGGAAATAGCTGGGGCCTTAACAGATATCTTTGCAGCATCCTTGAACACGGGTGAGGTACCGGAGAACTGGAGAATTGCTAATGTTGTCCCCTTGTTTAAGAAGGGTAGCAGGGATAATTCAGATAATTATAGACCGGTGAGCCTGACATCAGTGGTAGGGAAGCTGCTGGAGAAGTTACTGAGGGATAGGATCTCTTCCCATTTGGAAGAAAATGGGCTTATCAGTGATAGGCAACATGGTTTTGTGCAGGGAAGGTCATGGCTTGCCAACTTAATAGAATTCTTTGAGGAAGTGACAAAATTGATTGATGAGGGAAAGGCTGTAGATGTCATATACAATGACTTCAGTAAGGCATTTGATAAGGTTCCCCATGGTAGGCTGATGGAGAAAGTGAAGTCTCATGGGATCCAGGTGTACTAGCTAGATGGATAAAGAACTGGCTGGGCAACAGGAGACAGAGAGTAGTAGTGGAAGGGAGTTTCTCAAAATGGAGAACTGTGACCAGTGGTGTTCCACAGGGATCCGTGCTGGGACCACTGCTGTTTGTGATATACATAAATGATCTGGAGGAAGGTACAGGTGGCCTGATTAGCAAGTTTGCAGATGACATTAAGATTGGGGGAGTAGCAGATAGTGAAGGGGACTGTCAGAGAATACAACAGAATGTAGATAGATTGGAGAGTTGGGCGGAGAAATGGCAGATGGAGTTCAATCCGGGCAAATGCGAGGTGATGCATTTTGGAAGATCCAATTCAAGAGCGAACTATACGCTAAATGAAATAGCCCTGGGGAAAATTGATGTACAGAGAGATCTGGGTGTTCAGGTCCATTGTATCCTGAAGGTGGCTGCGCAGGTCGATAGAGTGATCAAGAAGGCATATGGCATGCTTTCCTTCATCGGAAGGGGTATTGAGTACAAGAGTTGGCAGGTCATGTTACAGTCGTATAAGACTTTGGTTTGGCCACATTTGGAATACTGCGTACAGTTCTGGTCGCTACATTACCAAAAGGATGTGGATGCTTTGGAGAAGGTGCAGAGGAGGTTCACCAGGATGTTGCCTGGTATGGAGGGCGCTATGAAGAGAGGTTGAGTAGATTAGGATTATTTTCATTAGAAAGACGGAGGTTGAGGGGGGGACCTCATTGAGGTCTACAAAATCATGAGAGGTATAGAAAGGGTGGATAGCAAGAAGCTTTTTCCCAGAGTGGGGGACTCAATTACTAGGGGTCATGAGTTCAAGGTGAGAGGGGAAAAGTTTAAGGGAGATATGCGTGGAAAGTTCATTACACAGAGGATGGTTCATGCCTGG
Organism: Scyliorhinus torazame; assembly: GCF_047496885.1. Taxonomy (NCBI): domain Eukaryota; kingdom Metazoa; phylum Chordata; class Chondrichthyes; order Carcharhiniformes; family Scyliorhinidae; genus Scyliorhinus; species Scyliorhinus torazame. The sequence goes on from NC_092717.1 coordinate 135,549,151, forward strand.
AACGCATTGCCGGTAGAAGTGGGCACGATAGCGAAATTTAAGATGTATCTAGACAGATACATGAATGGGCAGGGAGCAGAGGGATACAGATCCTTAGAAAATAGGCGACAGTTTTAGATAGAGGAGCTGGATCGGCGCAGGCTTCGAGGGCCGAAGGGCTTGTTCCTGTGCTGTAATTTTTCTTTGTTCTTTGTTCAACCCTGTGCATCTAAGCCATCCAGGTAAAGCAAATCAGAGAACAGCACAATCCCTAGTTATAGATTCTTCCACAAGAGGAAACATCATGGCCGGAATTCTCCGAGCTCACGCCAGTCCGAGAATCGCTGGTGATGCGGGAAATTCCCGCCACGCTATTCCGACGCCGGGATGCGATTCTCCAGCGACCGGAAAATCGGCAACAATTGCACCCGCGCAGTCGAAACGGCGCCGGTCGGGAGCCACTGAAAGAGGCCCCGCGGCGATTCTCCGCGGTTGACCGGCTGAATACCTGCCAAGTTCCGCCGAGTCCCGTCGATGTTGTTCCAACCTGGTACCACCCGGCGGGAGCTCGGACCAGCGGCCGCGGTGGCTGTCCTCATGGAGGCATCAGACTCCGGGGGGGTCTCCACGGTGTCCAGGCCTGCGATCGGGGGTTACCGATCAGTGAACGCCCGTGATCTGGAGGGGGCCTACCTCCTTCCGCGCAGGTCCGCTGCAGGGCTCCGCCATGTTGCTCGGCGCCGGTGTGGAAACGGCCACCACGCGCATACGCCGGCGCGGAGACGGCCGCCGCGCACATGCGCGGACCCGCACCGGAAGTGCAGGGATGCCTTTTGCTGTGCGCTGCTCCAGCGCCATGCTGGCCCCCTGAGGGCCGCTGAATCGCTGGGCCAGGAGGCCCGTTGACGCCGGCGTGCACCATTCCGGTGTTTACGCTGGCGTCAACACTTGGCCATGAATCTCTAATCCACACTGTCAATACCCTTCAGATAACATAGAAAAATAAATGCTGAGGGCCCCAGTGTTATAACTTGTTTCTATGATTATGTGGGATAGGTTATTTCAGGAGTAATAGAGCCAAAAGAAACATAGAACATCTGGTTAATTTGAAACAAAAGCTGAAGGACTAATAAAATGAATAAGGCTCCACAGTGTTTCCTGACAACATTACCGCTGATGTAGACAAAGGCTGACATATGTGACAGGATTGCAGGTATCAAGAATTCTTACAATTAGCCTTCTCTGATATATTACCAGTATCAATTCAAATTAAGTCTATCTAGTCTACATCATGTTTATATATCACAATTTTCCTCATAGATCAATCAACTAGAATCACGTCTAAAACAATATGGCTGCATAGATGAAAAGGGAAATCATATGAAAGAAAATGATCATTGGAAAAAGGAAGACTGCACGACCTGTCACTGTCAGGTATGTATAAGGCTACAGGTAAATTTCAGTTGCCTATTGGAGAACATTTGAAGCACTACCAATGCACAGGAAACATTGATGTTTCAACCAGCATTACTTTACCACATTGCTATCCATTCATTTCAAACCAGTTACTGACAGAGTTAGAACAAAGTTTATAAGTTAGCCGAAGCTGAATTTTCATAATTTCTATCTTTTACATTATATAATGCTCCATAAGCCTGGATTTTACAGGACGCTATGGTCCCTGCACTCCTGGCTAAGACATCAGGTGGAGCCCACTCACCAACCCGTCAGCTGCCCCACAACAATTTAATGCTGGAAGCAATATTAATTGCTTTATGGCCTGACTTCTGCTCCTTTCTCAGGAGGATATGCCACCTGAGAGCTACTGGCCAATGTAATCCCAGCAGCATCACCTGGGTGCGGTGACTACTGCTGGGGTTTCAGGGATACCCACCAAGCTGTAAAGCCTAGGTAAGTCAGGACACTTTGTGGTAGGTGGAGTGGGGTGGTGAGGTGGGACGGCGGGCCATATATGAGGGTTAAAGAGAATAATACCTTGTGGGGGATGGGTGCCTTCGATGGGCATTGACGGTCTGCAAAGGAGATTGCCCACATTTCCCGAAATCACTCCACAAACCTAAATCTGCTGGACTTCCCATATGATGTGGGTCCCCCCCCCCCCCCACCTCAGCCAGCCAAAACCGCCGATGGTGGAATGTGTGTGGACCTTAAGTGGGCATTAATTGGCCATTTAAGGCCTTTAATAGGCCCAAGTGTTGAGAAGCTGCCATACCCCACCCTTCATGTCGGGGATATGTAGGTAGGTGGCAAAAGACCACACCCTGAATGTTATGTGGCCCCTGCCACTCCACAGCCCCCCAAACCACCTTTGAATCCACTAGTGATGGAGCATAAAATCCAGGTAGTAGTTCTTATAACTTACCAGGGTCAACAAGGCGAGTGCTTCTTCAGTGAAATTGGAAGCCTGGGAAGCCTTTGGCCTCTGTGGTGGCTAGCTGGAAATTTGCTGTTCACAGCATCCTTCTCAGAGTGTGAGCCACCTATTTCTTATATTATCACTCCTGGAACAAATCCATCTTTCCACACCATCTTAAAACTTAACATTTTATGAGTCTCTTAGCCACTGTTGACCAGGTGTCTGTAACAGTCATAACAGAATTCCAAAGGCTGGAGGGCAACCCAGCGTGCAGTGGGTTGAATATAACACAATTTAATAAAAATGGTTTGCCTTTACTCCCCACACTCAGTTCACTGTTTTTTGCGGCTAGTTGTAAGTTCTGTTTTTCATTCTCCTATTGATAATTGGATTCTGCATGGTGAGTAAAAAGACCATTTCACCAATGCACAGGGTTCTTCTAATTGAGAGAGTGCCTCGACCAACAACATGCCACTCTGTGCAGATATTTTCAGACATGGATCTCTGGCATGCTGAGAGCACTGCACTACACTACACTGTGTGGAAAGGTGGGAAATGAACTGACCCCCACACTGAGGTGGTCGGCAGTTTGGCTGCCATATCACTAAATTGCATTACGAAAACCTTGATTCTGGCGAGCTCAACTGCAATGCCCCACTCCCAATTTTCAATTGCTGGCTGACAATTTCTCAGGCACGAAACGGGCAGCCAAGCCATTAAAAACTGTCCCCTAATGCTTTGACTGTGGCTAGCAGTGTAGTTTATTCTCTCCAGAGACAGGGGAACAATTGTCCCTTTGAACTCAATCCAATTTAGCTAATTAATAATTTAGATTCAGTACACACAATAAAAATGGTGAAAAGTAACCATGAATAAATTCCAACTGTGAACCATATTTAAAGAATGAGAATTGACAACCGAGGTATGTAACTGAATTGCTGTTTTCCCACCGGGATATCCAATAGGTTAATACAACTGGAGGAACGTCTTTATACTTATCCTGCTGATTCTTTTTTCTAGAATGGTCAGGTAACCTGCTATGTGGAGAAATGTCCCCTTCTCAAGTGCACCAAGTCAACCAAAAAGAAAGGGAGATGTTGTCCTGTCTGCATGAAGCCAGCAAGCAGAAAATAATCTCCTGTATAGTTCTGGAAAAATGAACACAGTGCTTGGAAAAAAATTAATAAAACATTTCTCAGCCTCTTGCATTGTCTACTGATGTCTGGATAACTAAGACGGGGGTGGGGGTGAAATTAACTTTCTGCTCATATTTTGGCACTGCTGACCCTCTGTACTAGACCCTTTTTTCACTTTTAGCAACATCCCATTTTAAAAAACAAGTCAATTTAATCAAAGTATTAAGATGTACCTCAGTAATAAATTTATGGAACTGAAAATACTTGCAGTTCAAATATTAAACTGCTCACACTGCAAGCATGTAATATAAAATAAAACAGAAAATACTAGGAGTACGCCAGCAGATCAAAAAGACTCTGTAGCGAGATAATCAAAGTGATTCTGATGATAGGTCATTGACTTAAAATATTGGCATGAATTTACAGTTAGAGGAGATGCAATGACATTCACAACTGATCTTGAAGAAATATGACCACAAAGATCTAGCGATCTCTGTGGCATGGATATTTCTTTTCCCGATGTTAGTTTGAATTCCGCACAAAGTTAAGAGAATCTCCAGGCATTCAACGACATTGATTTCAAGAAGCAGAATGAGTAGCCAGTGGTGTTGATGTATTGTCACAGACAGAAAGCCAGGAAGTGACTACCCTTCATTTTTAATTAAATTGTATAGAGACAATTCGGAAATCCACATCAAATTAAGAGTGAAACCGAAATATAAATAAGATATTATTTTAAAAAGAGGTGGAGATTTTATAATGGAGAAATGTGATATCTGACAAATTAAAATTAATTTTTAGGACCAGAAAGATTCTTTATCAGTAATTATGAACTTAGTATGATCTGCAGTCCCACATCATTCAGCAAAGCGGAACTTTTTCAAGAGTAGTGTCAAAGGGAAGTTCTTGTCAGTTCAATGATTTCTAATTGACTGCAGTATGCAAGCGTAGCCAATGGACCAGCAGAGAATCACTTCAGGATTTTCACATTTAACGGCATATAAGCGTATTCCAGAAGTTTCTGTCAGTTTCAAAGAATTAATGACAATGAATGGTGACAGTTCCACTGCCACGATCACTGCAAATTTTTTTCTTTCTCTCTCCACAGATGCTGCTAGTTCTGCTGAGTACCCTGAGCATTTTCTGTTTTCATTTGAGATTTCCAGCATCGCAGTATTTTGCTTTTGCATAAGGGTGCTGTGATTTGCCTGAAACGCATCACACTTTATCATACTGTCAAGATATCTTATCATTTGAAAAATAATTACACATATCAGATTTATGACTTGCATTTTTAATTAATTTATTTTTTGAAGCAGTGATAAATACTGAGGTAAAGTTCACTGAGAGGTGATTATGTAGTCTTCACATACACTATCCAACGACTAACCAATTGGTATTTTCCAACTGTATACTCAATATATTTTTTGAGGAAACTTCAAAAGCCAAGATGGTGATTATGTAAAGACCCATTATCTTCATTCTAACAAATGTACCTCACACCTTCACAAAGCCAGGGATGTGTTGTGCACAAATATGGTGCTGATCAATTATGCCTCAAAATTGATTATTGTTGGATTGTATTTTTAATTTTATATAAAGTTTTGTGCCAATTCAATTATAGTACCAATGAGTTGATGTAACACTTGAAATGCTCGGTTTTGAAGCCTGTTATTAAAGTGACTAAATAACAATCTTTATATTAGAAGTTTAAACATTGTACAGTGAACATTTGAAAGGTCACTAAAAATGCATCAATATACTTACATTTCACAAGCAGTGAGGACATGTTTTCTGTGACCATATATGCTTTGACCTATGGTGCTACATTTTACAGTTTCAGAACAGTATTGTTTCTTTCTTGAAGAATAACTGATATTATTTGAAAGTTTATGGACAGATTCGTATCAGAAACCCTTGGTGCTTTAAGAATTTTTGTATTCATTGATATTTGGTATTAGCAGTGAAATCCATGTATACACCAAATTTGATTCTTTTTTGTGCATTCATTGTAGCTGAATTATGTTCAAAATAGTAATCATTTTTATATATTCTGAAGTGATTGTATTTGAAATAGTAATTTTATTTATAACTTTTAATGCACACTGCCAAATAAAAATCTAGAATTGACAACGTTTTATCAGATATTTGTGTGACACAAATAGTGACTATTCAACTGCGTTTTTAAAAAAAAATTGATGTCTGTCTTCATATATGCGAATAGTACCGAACACAGAAAGCTTTTTTGCTGTGACATCAGATGCTGGATAAATATTGGCCAGGACACTGGGGGGAAATCTCCTGCTCTTTTTAAAACAGTGCTATTGGATATTTTATGTTCACCTGCTCTTTGGGCGCAGGTATCTGGAGTGGGACTTGAACCCATAACCTTCTGACCTGGAGGTGAGAGTGTTGCCTCAAGCACAACTGATATCTGATATCAGGCCCCCTTTAAGCCTTCTCTGCTTCATTGAAAATAATCTCAGTATCTCAAGTTTCTCTTCATTGGTGCATTTGAGGGAAAACTAGATAAACACGATGGAGAAAGACTTAGAAGGATATGCCAATAAAGTAAAGTGGACTAGGATGGGAGGAAGCTTGTTTGAAGCATCTACCAATTGGGCCAAATAGTTTGTTCCTGTGCTGTTAATTCTATGCAATAACATTTATGTACGAGTTTATTTTTGCTAGTTAACAAATGTGCAAGTTCCAAAAAAAATTCAGTACGTAAAATGGTGAATTTGCATCATTTCATTTCAGTGGCAAACGCTTGTTTTGCAGTTTAAAAAAATGTAATGTTAGAGTCCTCATACCAGTTACAGCTGTAGCTTACAACAAGATGTACTGTAGGTTGTACACAACATTTTATAATGTTACAATGATGCTATGATACGGTTATTGTCTCTGGGAATTATACTTGGACTGAGTACATTTCTCATTGCATTTTGTCTGCAGTCAGCAAATTGAAGACCATTAAACCATTTTAAGGTGCAGCAGCTTTGGTGCTTGTTTAAAAACAAGCAGCTTTTGATTGGGTCACTGCTTTTGGAGCATCACATTCAAATATATCAATTTACTGTTGCACGTAAAGGTGAATGTCTGTATCTTAATAAGTTATGGTGTAAATCAGGTAAGTGCACTTCCTGTGACCAAAGCAGTAATAGTTCTGACACAAAGAATGCTTCCCTCAATGCTTGTGTTTATAAGAGCTTATAAAATACCAGAATAATAGACCATGGAAATAGTCTTCGAAGGATATGTCAATATAAATACAGCCATTATAAATTTGGAGGAAGTGGCATTGTGATATCATAGGACGGGTAATCTCAAGGCCCCTACTAATCGTCTGGAACATGGGTTCAAATTCTACCATGGCAGCTAAAAACTGGTCTCATTGTCTCCTTGTCAATTGTTGTAAAGACCCCATCTGCCCCACTAATTCCCTTTAGGGAATTAAATCTGGTATCCTTTCCAGACCCACAGCAATGCGGTTGATGCTTAAATGATCAGATGCCAGCCTTAAATGATCAGATGCCTTAGTGGGCAGCACGGTAGCATTGTGGATAGCACAAATGCTTCACAGCTCCAGGGTCCCAGGTTCGATTCCGGCTTGGGTCACTGTCTGTGCGGAGTCTGCACATCCTCCCCGTGTGTGCGTGGGTTTCCTCCGGGTGCTCCGGTTTCCTCCCACAGTCCAAAGATGTGCGGGTTAGGTGGATTGGCCATGCTAAATTGCCCATAGTGTCCAAAATTGCCCTTTGTGTAGGGTGGGGTTACTGGGTTATGGGGATAGGGTGGAGGTGTGGATCTTGGGTAGGGTGCTCTTTCCAGGAGCCGGTGCAGACTCGATGGGCCGAATGGCCTCCTTCTGCACTGTAAATTCTATGAAATTCAGCCAATTCAATTCACTCACCTGATGTCAAGAAATGACTGAAGGCACTGGATTACACAAAGGCTATGGGCTCTGACAAGATTCCGGCAATGATACTAAAGATGTGCGCCCTGCAACTAGCCGTGCCCTTAGCCAAGCAGTTCCAGTTCAGCTCCAACACTGGCATCATGTAGAAATATGGAACATTGTCCAGCTATGTCCTGTCCACAAAAAGCAGGACAAATCCAACTAGGCCAATCACCACCCCATCAGTCTATTCTTGATCATCAGAAAATTGATAGAGTGTGTCTCGACAGTGCTATCAATTGACGCTTACTCAGCCTGTTCACTGACACTCAGTTTGGGTTCTGCCAAGGCCATTCAGCTCCTTACCTCATTACAGCCATAGTCCAAACATGGACAAAATAGCTGAACTCAAGAGGCGAGGCATGGTTTGAATGATTGCCCTTGAGACCAAGGCAGTATTTCACTGAGTGTGGAATCAAGGAGCTCGAGGAAAACTTGAGGCAGTGAGCATCAAGGGGGAAACCTTCCGCTGGTTGGGGTCAATCACACATGAAGATGATTGTGGTTGTTGCAGGTCAATCATCTCAGTCCCAAGCCATCACTGCAGGAGTTTCTCAGGGTTGTGTTCTTGGCCTAACCATCATCAGCTGCTTCATCAATTTCCATCACAAGGTCAGAAGTGGGGACGTTTGCTGATGTCGCTCAATGTTCAGTACCTTTTGCAACTGAATACTGAAGCAACCTGTGTGCAAATGTAACAAGACCTGGACAATATTCAGACTTGGGTTTATAAGCGGTGAGTAACATTCGCACCATACAAGTTCCAAGCAATTATCATCTCCCCTTGACATTCAATTACATTACCATCAATGAATTCCCCACTATCAACAGCTTGGGTGCTGCCTTTGACCAGAAAATGAACTGAACTTGCCATATAAATACTGTGGATACAAGGGCAAGTGAGAGGCTAGGAATCCTATACAGTGTAACTCACCTCCTGAGTCCCCAGAGCCCGTCCACCATCGACAAGGCACAAGCCAAATGTTTGAGGGAATAGTCTCTACTTGCCTGGATGAATGCAACCCCAACAACACTCAAGAAGCTCAACACTATCCAGGACAAAGCAGCCCATCCCCCAGCTTAAACATTCATTCGCTCCACCAGCGACGTACAGTGGTAGCAGTATGTAGCATCTGCAAGATGCACTGCAGCAACTCACAAACAACCCGTCATTATGCGTCAGATGATACATCCCCACTGGTGAAGCATCACATGATCTGCAGGGGCGTTAGCAGTGTTTACATGGGCTTCAATTCTACATCTTAGATTGTATTAGCAAGCCGCCGATGCTGAAAGCTTAAAAAATATATCAGTTACAACCGTGAGTAAAGAAAAACAGCAGTTTAAAAACCTGCTTACTGTTGAAGGTGTAGAGTCTGGGTTGCAGAGAGCGTGCACGTGGTGAAGCTAAACGGGCTGTGAGAACAGGGATTCCGAAGTCTTCCAACTCTGTACAAGTCATTATTCGGGAAAAAGTCAAACCAGTCCGGCAAAAAGAAAAAAATTCTAAGCTGCATTATGGATAAGGGGATCGCTTGTGCCAATATCAAAAAGAATTGGAAGGGAGGAGGTTGGTTGAAGTAAAGACCCTAGGAGTCAGGATCCAGAAAAGCAGGAAAAATGGACACCATGGATGCATTTGATGAAGGCTGTGAGACTTAGAACTCATATGAGGAAAGATTCCAATTATATCTCATCGTGAATCAAACACTGGAGGGCCTAAAATTGCAACTTTTCTCAGTTTGGTGAGCATAAACTTTTATGCTGCTCCAAAACTTGGTTCATCCAGCAAACCGTATCGAACCCCTGATGAAGATTTTAGAAAGGCATTTCCCACCTTGACTTGTTAATTTCAGTGAGGTTCCGGTTCCACCGCCATAGTGATGAAGAAGGTGAAAGCAATTTGTAGAGACTTTAAGAAGATTAGCAAAATATTTCAAGTTTGGTGCAACACTTGATAACGCTTCTTTCTGATAGGCTGGCTTGTGGACACCGCAGTAAAGCTATACAGAGGAAGCTGCTTACTGTAAGTGATTTAACTCTCAGATCTGCTGTGTACAGTACCACATCTATGGATTTAGCAGCAGAAGAGGATTCACAGAAAGAGATTCGAGTGAAGATACGCAAAATGGGTACCACATGAACTGAAGCTGCAAGGAGACAACCATGTCACCAATGTACACAGGTTTGACACTCAGCAGGGGAATGTTGGAGTAGAGAAAATATGTGCAAAAAATGTGGCAAAAAGGACCATATTGCCAAGGCATGTTGGGCACAGAAAACTTCCATATCCCCACGACTTGCCTTCAAACAATCGCTCCACCTCAAACAGACCATTGTTTGCAGCAAACTACCCAGCCTTCAGGAGAACAGTGACCACGACACCACACAACTCTGCCATGGCAACATCTGCAAGATGTTCCAGATCATCGACATGGGTACCACCATTACACGTGAGAACACCACCCACCAGGTACACGGTACATACTCGTGCGATTCGGCTAACATTGTCTACCTCATATGCTGCAGGAAAGGATGTACCGAGGCATGGTACATTGGCGAGACCATGCAGAAGCTGCGACAACGGATGAATGGACGTTGTGCGACAATCGCTGGGCAGGAATGTTCCCTTCCAGTCGGGGAACACTTCAGCAGTCACGGGCATTCAGCCTCTGATCTTCGGGTAAGCATTCACCAAGGCGGCCTTCAGGATCCGTGACAATGCAGAATCGCCGAGCAGAAACTGATAGCCAAGTTCTCACCTGATGAAGGAGCTGCGCTCCAAAAGCTAGCGAATCCAAACAAACCTGTTGGACTTTAAACTGGTGTTGTAAGACTTCTTACTGTGCTCACCCCCGTCCAATGGTGGCATCTCTACATCATACTTTGTTGAGTGAGAGAATTGTGAGTAAAATTGCACTAAACCGTGAACCTGTTTTGTCCTTTATTCATCTGGCAAATAAGGGCACCTGGGTAAAACTTTTGATTAATATACTGGTTGAAGTATCAGAGGTTTTATAGATACAACAATCCTATGTTTCATATTTGTGGATAATGTACCTGTGACTTCATCTCAAGTACAGAGATATACAAGAACAAATCCAATGATGGGCAACGTGATGGTGAATTCCTTTGTTCACCAGGTCTATGGGTTAGTAGTCCAATGATAAAACATTACGACACCGCCTCCCCGAAATGACATGAATCTTGAGACAGGAAAAGCTATGCTGTCACACAAACTGTTTTGGCACCGCTATTTGAAGCAAAGCTTCAGCTATCTGCACAGCTCTGGATGGACTGTGTAGTGCTCTCCAGAGTAGTGTCAAGATTCAAAGTGGTCAGGGCAGCATGGTGGCGCAGTGGTTAGCACTGTTGCCTCACGGCGCCGAAGTCCCAGATTCGATCCTGGCTCTGGGTCACTGTCCGTGTGGAGTTTGCACATTCTCCCCGTGTTTGCGTGGGTTTCACCCCCAGAACCCAAAGATGTGCAGGCTAGGTGGATTGGCCACGTTAAATTGCCCCTTAATTGGAAAAAATGAATTGGGTACTCTAAATTTATTTAAAGTGGTCTGTTACATGTCTTCCAACCTCACCATCAAGGGGGCATACCTTTATACCACAGCATGTGGCTCAGGAGGAGGGGAATGAAGAGGAGAAAGAGGAACGAAAGAGACATTTAACACAGCACCTCTCCAATCATATTTTTCTGATCAACTGATCTGACTGTGATCCTGGTATACATAACCCCAATTCCCCATTCGCCAACAGTCCCATCCACAGCTTACCTTCCCTCTATCAATGATCAACACAGTGTCCTCTTGGACACAGCACAAAATCAAAACACCCCTAAAATAAACATTCTGTTCCAAATTTGTAAATTTCCTTGTGATATTGCATGCAACTATCAAGTAACCACCTTTGTCAATTCCCTTAGTATCCATCTTCTGTGTGCCTTTGTCCATCCTAGTGCTCCTATGCTGAGTCACCTCAGTAAATGCAGTATGTTTCGATGATTTTCAGTGGTGAAGATAGCTAATGACCTTGTAGGACAAGTTCAAAGAGCTCTGATCATGAAGGCCTGACTTTGGATTGCATAATCTCGGCATTGCCGGCAGCAGTCTTGGCTACCTGCCTGACAGGGCACTGACGGGCAAAGTGGCAGTGGCAAGAGAACCAATGCTATCATCCTGAATGGTGACAGAGTGTCAATACTTTCTGGGTCACTGCCACTACCCTGGGGTGGGCCTCAGCAATCCAAGTAGTCATCTGGAGGACAGATTGCAGGATCTATTATGGAGCCCAGGAAACCCCTTTGAACTCTGGCATCCATGGTGACGACAGCGGCCTGAGCTTGCGTAAGTGTCAAACTGGCTTTGCATGACTTTAGTTCAAGGTTCCAGTGCAGCATCCAGGCATCGGGCTGTAGTGGGGAAATGCCAGAGCACGCATCCTCTCAGGTAATTCCTCTAAACCTTAGGTTGAGAAAGACAGATCCGAAAGATGCTAAATTGGTCTGAAAGACTGATTTATCCCTCTTCAAAGCAAAGGAGTCAAGTGAAATGCCAGGCTGTTTAGGCAGTATGGGGTCTCTGACATGGTGTGGTGATTAGCCCCATGAGGGCAAGAGGACCGTGACACAGAGGGGATGATGAGAGCAGTCACATTGATCCTTCACCCTCAGACTGAAATGTGCAGCTTCAGGGCATAGGCTGTGTGGATGTGCAATGCTACTGGTCAAGGCATCCAGGCTTTGAGGGATGTAATCATGGGTGGTTGGCTGTTCAAGAAGGGAGGCTCGTTTGATCCACTACCCAAAAGAGTCGGGGGAATGAAGGTAAAATCTAAGCATGAAGCAGAGTGTAAATTGGAGTCTTGAAAGGAATTCAGGTGAGCCTTGCCTGCCACAGGAAAAAGCCACTTCTCTAACAACATCGCTAACCCTTCCTTGACGAGTTTATTATGCATATTTAGTCAGTATTGTAATCAGTGACTCGGCCACTGACTGGCACCCACTAGTTAACACTTTGGGAGCTGAGCTCCCAAGAATTGAACTCCAAGGCTTACACTCATCCCTCTCTCTATAAGACACAGATTTAGCCCCCAAAACAAGAGGCATAGGTATCTGAGCTCATCAGTCAGTCCTTACACAGGTTTGGTGGCAGCGTTTCAAACCCTCAGGAAGTCAGCGCACAGCTCAAGTCAGTGCACTCAAGTGCCCTCAGCTCTCCCTCAATCTTGAGGGGTTAAGTGGAGCATTGCATTTGTTCCAGGTAGGTGCCCATCTTTCAGGTGGAGCTGGGAGAGGCTATTGTGAGGACATGGCCAATGTGTGAGAGAGGAAAGGCACTCACATAGGGGAATGTGCACGGGTGGATGTCCCATGTTTTGATAGGCCTAGGGGGCAGGGCATTATCAGGGTTCTCAATGCTCACATTTCTGTTTCTTTCCTTTTGCTTTTGGATTGAGAGGATCTTGGAGCCAGTTGAGCTAGCAGTGCTATTGCTAGTAACAGCAACAACGTCGACATGCCGCTGCATGTGGACAGGACCAATGGCCTACAGAGGAGGGGGTGGCAGGGCCTACTGAGTTACTGAGGAAATCGCCACATATGGAGGTGGCTCATGGGAGACACTAGCAGCCATAGATCTCCCGGAGGACAGCATTATATCTCCTGATGTCAGAGATCCAGTGCCGGATAAGACTGCGTCTGCCCTGAGGGTCAGTGGACCACCTGTGCCAGGTGATGCAGTAGTTGGTACCACATGAACTGGGAGGTCACCCATTGCCTGTGGCCGTGAAAGTTATAGCCATGCTGAACTTTTATGCCAACATCTTATTTCTGGGCTGCACAGGTGAGCTGTGCAGCATCTCCCAGTCTGCCGCATATTAGTGTGCGTGGGAGGTGTCAGATGCTCACTGGTGCATTAATCAGGAACGCCCTGATTTCCTCTGCCTTTGGGTATGACCAGGCCAAGGGTGGCCAAGATATGTTTCCTCATGGAGTCTGAGACCATTTTGCTTGTGTCTTGCCTGTGGGAGGTCATCACGTTGATCGCTCCTTTCATGGGCAGAGTACGAAAGTGCTATGACCAGACGATGTAGGAGAATGATGATGACTTGCAGAGAAGAAAGTGTATTGCTCCTCATATCTCCTGCGAATGTCTGACTCCTGCCTGACAGAGACCTGAGCTCAACCTGCCGCTGAACAGGATGACCTCTCATAAGCTGTCAGCTGGTGGTTTCCACATGATGAAAGAATGCTGCTACAAATGTGAGACCCGTGGATTCCCACAAGTGTCTGCACCATGCAGTTGATGCTGTGCACCATGGAGCTCATGCCCTCAGCCCTGGAGTGCAGAGTCTGAATCATAGAGTGGCATTCCCCGCCATGGAGTGCACGCCCTGTGCCAAGGTCTCCACTGTGGATGCTACCCTTGCAGTGTTGACCTTGGAGTAATGGCACAATCTCCTTGGACAAAATATGATGGGACTCCTCCAATCAGACTTGCAGTCTGAAGAAGGATGCTGGCATTCCTTCCTGATACTCACAACTCTGCCTTTGTAGCTCCAGCAGTTGCGAGATGAACGGGGCTCAGCAGACTCCTGGGCTCTGTCATCCCTCTGAGTTCTGGATCTCTGGGATGTCCCTGCCTCTGTCTGCTATTGATCATCAGCTGTGAAGTGTTCACCAGTTAGTGACCCAGAAGCCTGCCTACTAGTTATTCCCATTGAGGTCTGAGCATTAGCGCTGGTGACAGCTGTGACGCCTCTTCGATGCTCGCCTCCGAGGTGTTTCCATTGGTGCTGCTCGGGTCTGTGGTCTCCAGAGGGTGAAAGGCTGGTCGGCTGATTGACCTGCAAGGGAAGTGAGATGGCATTAGTGCAAGGCAGGGGCAGACTGATAGAAGAAAGTGAACTCACGTGAGGCTGGCGCCATGGCTGGACGTGTTGAGTGTTCTCACTTTTGACTCTTGTCCCCACCTCTCCCTCTGCTCAGGTGTGGTTCAGCCCCTCATCAGCCAGCTCAAGGGCTCTTTCCTCAAATGAGAGAGGGGCCTACAGCTCGGGCATCGCACCGGCATTCTGTGACCATCACACTGGTTGTGCTTAACCTTGCCCTGTAATACGATCGGGAGTGCGTAGGTTGGACTTTTGCCAGGTCATGCCTGGCATGCGTGGGAGTTGAGTGGGAATGGGGATGTGAGGAGAGGAGGAACTATTGGGGGATAATGAGGGGTGGATAGCTTGGCACAAAACCTGTGAAGAATTCTTTTAAAATTTTTTAAATGGCTGAAGAGACAACGATTTTTCTCACTGATGGCGGAAGCAGAAATCTTTAGCTTTCTCACTGAGGTCTAAAGAGGTCTAAAAATTGATAAATCTCCAGGCCCAGATGGGCTACATCCTAGAGTTCTAAAGGAGATAGCTGAAGAAATAGTGGAGGCGTTAGTTATGATCTTTCAAAAGTCACTGGAGTCAGGGAAAGTCCCAGAGGATTGGAAAATCGCTGTTGTAAACCCCCTGTTCAAGAAGGGAACAAGGAAAAAGATGGAAAATTATAGGCCAATTAGCCTAACCTCGGTTGTTGGCAAGATTCTAGAATCCATTGTTAAGGACGAGATTTCTAAATTCTTGGAAGTGCAGGGTCGGATTAGGACAAGTCAGCATGGATTTAGTAAGGGGAGGTCATGCCTGACAAATCTGTTAGAGTTCTTTGAAGAGATAACAAAAAGGTTAGACCAAGGAGAGCCAATGGATGTTATCTATCTTGACTTCCAAAAGGCCTTTGATAAGGTGCCTCACGGGAGACTGCTGCGTAAAATAAGGGCCCATGGTATTCGAGGCAAGGTACTAACATGGATTGACGATTGGCTGTCAGGCAGAAGGCAGAGAGTTGGGATAAAAGGATCTTTTTCGGAATGGCAACTGGTGATAAGTGGTGTCCCGCAGGGTTCAGTGTTGGGGCCTAGATGACGGGACTGGGGACATTCTGGCTAAGTTTGCCGATGATACAAAGATAGGTGGAGGGGCAGGTAGTATGGAGGAGGTGGGGAGGCTGCAGAAAGATTTAGACAGTTTAGGAGAGTGGTCCAAGAAATGGCTGATGAAATTCAACGTGGGCAAGTGCGAGGTCTTGCACTTTGGAAAAAAGAATAGAGTCATGGACTATTTTCGAAACGGTGACAAAATTCATAATGCTGAAGTGCAAAGGGACTTGGGAGTCCTAGTCCAGGATTCTCTAAAGGTAAACTTGCAAGTTGAGTCCGTAATTAAGAAAGCAAATGCAATGTTGTCATTTATCTCAAGAGGCTTGAAATACAAAAGCAGGGATGTACTTCTGAAGCTTTATAAAGCATTAGTTAGGTCCCATTTAGAATACTGATGATCCCAGGAATGGTAGGCCTAACATACGATGAATGTCTGAGGATCCTGGGATTATATTCATTGGAGTTTAGGAGGTTGAGGGGAGATCTAATAGAAACTTACAAGATAATGAATGGCTTAGATAGGGTGGACGTAGGGAAGTTGTTTCCATTAGCAGGGGAGACTAGGACACGGGGGCACAGCCTTAGAATAAAAGGGAGTCACTTTAGAACAGAGATGAGGAGAAATTTCTTCAGCCAGAGAGTGGTGGGTCTGTGGAATTCATTGCCACAGAGGGCGGTGGAGGCCGGGACGTTGAGTGTCTTTAAGACAGAAGTTGATAAATTCTTGCTTTCTCGAGGAGTTAAGGGCTATGGAGAGAGAGCGGGTAAATGGAGTTGAAATCAGCCATGATTGAATGGTGGCGTGGACTCGATGGGCCGAATGGCCTTACTTCCGCTCCTATGTCTTATGGAGATCAATACTCAGAAAAAATACCGGAACATTCCTCATGCATGCATGTGCACACACACACACACACACACGCATGCATGCACGCACACCATACACATAAGTAAAAATACTGTAAGAGAAAGAACTTTCACTCCGACGAATTCAAAACAAAGAAGAATAGTTTTTTTTAATAAACTTTTTATTGAGGTATTTTTTGGTATTATAACAACAACACAATAAACAATGTACATGAAACTATAAACATAGTGCAAAAGCCATCTCCCTCCCTTACAGGTCCCGCCTTTATTAACCCCCTACTCTAAGCTAAACTAACCCCCCCCCGCCCCCACCTTCTGCTGACGATTAATTTTCCGTGAAGAAGTTGATAAACGGTTGCCACCTCCGGGCGAATCCTAACAGTGACCCTCTCAAGGCGAACTTGATTTTCACCAAACAGAGAATGCTTGCCATGTCCGATAGCCAGGTCTCCGACTTCGGGGGCTTTGAGTCCCTCCAAACTAATAGTATCCGTCTCCGGGCTACCAGGGAAGCAAAGGCCAGAACGTCTGCCTCTTTCTTCTCCTGGATTTCTGGGTCTTCCGACACCCCAAAAATCGCCACCTCTGGACTCAGCGCCACCCTTGTTTTTAACACCATGGACATGACATCTGCAAATCCCTGCCAAAATCCCCCTAAGCTTTGGATATGCCCAGAACATGTGGACATGGTCCGCTGGTCCTCCCGCACATTTTGCACACCTGTCTTCCACCCCAAAGAATCTGCTCATCCGGGACACTGTCATGTGAGCCCGGTGAACGACCTTAAATTGTATCGGGCTGAGCCTGGCACATGTTGCGGACGTGTTGACTCTACTCAACGTGTCCGCCCATAGACCATCCTCTTTCTCTCCTCCCAACTCCTCCTCCCACTTGTGCTTCAGCTCCATGGTCTGGGTCTCCTCTGACCCCATAAGTTCCTTGTAAATGTCAGAGACACTCCCTTCTCCTACCCACCCTGTGGAAACTACCCTGTCCTGAATCCCCCTTAGCGGTAGGAGCGGGAAGGTTGACACCTGTTTACTAAGGAAGTCCAGCACCTGCAGATAGCTGAATTTGTTTCCCCTCGCCAACCCAAACTTCTCCTCCAGCGCCCTCATACTCGGAAAGCTCGCCTCTATAAACATACCCCATCCTCTCAAGCCCCGCTCTCCGCCATATCCGGAACCCCCCATCCATACTTACTGGGGCAAACTGGTGATTATTACAGTTTGGGGACCAGACCGATGCTCCCTCTATTTCCACATGTCTCCTCCATTGCCCCTAGACTCTCAGGGTGCCACCACCATGGGGAGGGTGGAGTACCGTGCTGGCGGGAACGGCAGAGGCGCAGTTACCAATGCCCCCAAACTGGTGCCCTTACATGAAGCCACCTCCATACGCTCCCATGTCGACCCCTCCCCAACCACCCACTTCCTGATCATGGCTATAGTTACTAAAATTTGGCAGCGCCAGCCCGCCCTCTCCCCGACTCCACTCAAGCATTACCTTCCTTACCCGTGGGGTCTTGCCCGCCTAAACAAAGCCAGAGATCACTTTGTTGACCCGTTTAAAAAAGGACCATGGAATAAAGATGGGGAAACATTGAAACACGAACAGGAATCTCGTGAGGACCGTCACCTTCACCGTCTGCACCCTCCCAGCTAATGACAACGGGAGCGCGTCCCACCACCGAAAATCGTCCTTCATTTGGTCTACTAGCCAGGCCAGATTTGATTTATGCAGCGGGTCCCATTCCCGCGCTGCTTGAATGCCTAGGTACC
Organism: Scyliorhinus torazame; assembly: GCF_047496885.1. Classification (NCBI taxonomy): domain Eukaryota; kingdom Metazoa; phylum Chordata; class Chondrichthyes; order Carcharhiniformes; family Scyliorhinidae; genus Scyliorhinus; species Scyliorhinus torazame. Next base: position 135,567,237 of record NC_092717.1, read on the forward strand.
TAAAGCTTCCCCCTACTAATCTAAGCGGCAGCTCTCCCAATCGCCTCCCCTGCCCCCTCGCCTGGACCGCAAACATCTCACTTTTCCCCATATTTAGCTTATACCCTGAAAACCGGCCAAATTCCCCTAGAATCCTCATGATTTCTCCCATCCCCTCTAATGGGTCCGATACGTACAGAAGGAGGTTGTCTGCATAGAGCGAGACTCTGTGCGCCACCCATCCCCGGACCAGCCCCTTCAGGCTCTCAGAGCAATTGCCAATGGCTCCATAGCTAGCGCAAACAACAGTGGGGAGAGGGGGCACCCCTGTCTCGTCCCCTGGTGCAGTCTAAAATAGTCCGATGTTGTCCTCTTCATCCATACACTTGCCACAGGAGCCTGATACAGTAACCTGACCCAGTCAATAAAGCCCCGCCCAAATCCGAACCATCCCAATACCTCCCACAGATAATCCCATTCTACCCGATCAAAAGCCTTTTCTGCATCCATTGCGATCACTACCTCCACCTCCCTTCCTTCCGGGGGCATCATGATCACATTTAACAACCTTCTTACATTGGCCACCGACTGCCTGCCCTTGACAAACCCTGTCTGGTCCTCCCCAATAACGTCCGGAACACAATCCTCATTCCTGGAGGACAAAAGTTTGGCCAGCAATTTGGCATCCACATTCAACAGGGATATCGGCCTGTAGGATCCACACAGCTCCGGGTTCTTGTCCCACTTCAGAATCAGCGAAATCGTGGCCTGTGACAACGTCGGGGGCAGCACCCCTCTTTCCCTTGCCTCATTGAACATCCTCAACAACACCGGCCTCAATATCCCCGAGAACGTTTTATAAAACTCGACTGGGTACCTGTCCGGCCTCGGGGCTTTACCCGCCTTCATGGCCTTCAGACCCGCCACTATCCCTTCCAGCCGACTGGGGCCCCCAGCCCTTCTACCAGATACCTGTCCACCTTTGGAAAGTTCAGTCCCCCAAGAGGTGCCTCATCCCCTCCGGCCCCATAGGGGGTTCCGACCTATACAGCCTACTGTAGAAATCCGTAAACGCCTTCTTCACCCCTGCTGAATCTCCAACTAGGTTCCAATCTCCGTCATTTACTTTCCCTATCTCCCTGGATGCCTCCCTCTTTCTAAGCTGCTATGCAAGCATTCTGCTGGCCTTCTCTCCAGACTCATAGATCACCCCCATCGCCTTTCTCAGCTGCTCCATCACCCTCCTGTGGTTAACAAGCCGAACTCCGCCTGTAGCCTCCGCCGTTCCCTTAAAAGCCCTGCCTCTGGGGTCTCCGCATACCTCCTCTCGATCTATAATATTTCCTTAACCAGTCGGTCCGTCTCTGCCCTGTCCACCTTCCCCCTATGGGCACGTATCGAAATCAGCTCCCCTCTGACCACCGCCTTCAGTGCTTCCCAAACCATCGCTGCTGAAATTTCCCTGCAGGTAGTTCTGAATACATTTCCTCAGCCGCTTGCACACTCCTTCGTCAGCCAAAAGTCCCACATCCAACCTCCAGTGCGGGTGCTGGTTACTGTCTTTATTAACCTGCAGGTCAACCCAGTGCGGAGCATGGTCTGAGATTGTAATCACCGAGTACTCCGTGTCCACCACCCTAGCCAGTAAGGCCCTGCTCAAAATGAAGAAATCAATCCGGGAGTGCACTTTATGCACCCTCGGCTGCCCAAATCTCCATGGATCCACCACCCCCCCGCCCCCCATCTGCTCCATGAACCCTGTTAGTTCCTTTGCCATTGCTGGCACCCTGCCCATTTTTGAGCTTGACCGGTCCAAACCAGGGTCAATACCTGTGTTGAAGTCCCCTCCCATGACCAACCTGTGCGAGTCCAGGTCCGGTATCTTCCCCAGCATCCTCTTTATAAACTCCATATCATCCCAATTTGGCGCATACACATTTACTAATACCACCTGCATCCCCTCCAGTTTCCCACTGACCATAATGTCCCGACCTCCCACATGCGAAACTATTCTACCCGCCCCAAACACCACCCGCTTTCAGGATCGCGACCCCTCTAGTCTTTGAATCCAGTCCTGAGTGAAAGACCTGACTGACCCAGCCTTTCCTCAATCTAATCTGGTCAGTTACTCTAAGGTGCGTCTCCTGCAACATTAACACGTCCGCCTTCAGTTCCCTAAGGTGCGCGAACACACGTGCCCTCTTGACCGGCCCATTTAATCCTCGAACATTCCAGGTGATCAGCCTAGTTGGGGGGCTCATTGCTCCCCCCACTTCGCCCATCAGCCATCCCCTTTTTTGGGCCCGCCTCCAGCCCATTCTCCGCGCCTCCACTGGCCCGCCCCCAGTCAGCCTCCGCCCCCAACCTCCTCTCTGTCTCTTGGCCCAAGTCCCTCCCTCATCAGTAGAACATTTCCCCCCCTCCCCCCTCGTAACAACACTCTATAACCTAACCCCTTTGATAAACTGAACATATGCACCCCCCCACCCCCCACTGTGCTTCCGTGAGCTAGCCCGCCCAGCTAGGTTGGTGGCCCCATCCCTGGAGCCAGATAGTCACCCACCTATTGTTCCCTCCTACCCTGATCATACAAACATACTCCAACATCAAACAATCCCCACCCAATTGCCCGACAGAAAATCACCAAAATCTAAACAAGCACACCTTCATCCCCCAACAGTGCTAATGAAAACCTTAACTCACTCAGCTCTGCCACTGGTCCCAAATCAATACAGAAGGCATTACAAACAGCTTCCACAAAACAAAAAAAAGAATCTTTTTTTAAAAAGAACAGAGAAACAAAAAGAAAAAAAATCATGAACGTTGCAGCAAAGTTCAAAAGTTCTCAGTCCACCACCAGTCCTTTCCTTTTCACGAATTCCAGCATGTCCTCAGGCGACTCAAAATAAAAGTGTTGTTCCTCGTACGTGACCCAGAGACCGGCCGGATACAACAGTCCGAACTTCAACTTTTTCTTAAAAAGGATCAGCCTAATCTGGTTGAAGCCTGCTCTTCTCCTGACCACCTCCACACTCAGGTCTTGGCAGACCCACAGGATACTAGTGTCCCACTTACAGCTCCGTGTTTGCTTGGCCCACTGTAGAATGCACTCCTTATCCAAGTACCTCCAACTCCACCGCAGTTTGATGTTCCTCCTGCTCAGCCAGCGCCTTCTCCACCTTCTGGATCGCCCAATCTTGGGCGTCCAATCTAAGCTCCAGCCGCTCAATCAACTCTTTTATCGGGTCCAAGCAGTCCCGTTTCTGCTTAGCAAAGCCTTCCTGAATACCTTGCATCAGCTGCTCCGTTGACCGCTGGGTTGACAAACCAGAGGTCGGGTCCTCCGCCATGTTGTCTCCCGCTGCAGCTTCACCCCAAGCCTTCTCTGTCTTTCTGTTTCTGCCTTTCTGAGCACTTCTAGCCCTTCTCTCCATGCACCGATGAGGGAATTCAGTACACAATTGCCTCTGTCTTCAGTTTTACAATTCAAGTCCGGTAGAAAAACGGGGGAAAGGTCCAAAAATCCGACCCGAGCGGGAGCCACCAAATGTGCGACTTACTTCTTCATAGTCGCCACCGGAAGCCCCACAAAGAAGAATAGTTAACAGTTCATGTGAATATGAGAGTCCAATGAGAGAATTTCTTTCATTTTCATGACATGAAATCTAAGCAAGTCCATGTATCTGATTTTATGGAGTTTTTTCAGATTAAGAGATGCACAGCAAGTTGAGAATGGCAGCCTTGATAATACTTGTAGTCAAAGGACCAGTTTGCATCTCAGGGTGAATTTAATGGGCGGGATTCTCCGTCCCGCCGCTCCAGATTTCTGGTTCAGCACGCCAGTGGGATGGTCCATTTTGCCGGCTGGTCAATGGGGTTTCCCATTGTGGGACAGCCCCACGCCATCGGGAAACCCCTGGGCTGTCGGCAAAATGGAGCATCCCGACGGCGGAGAATCCAGCCCAATATCTTTTGGGTTTCGAGGAGATCTTAAACTTTAAGCCTTGTGGCTTGGTAAAAGAAAAGCTAGATGCTATGGTCAGGTCTCTGTAGTGATGTTACTTCACATTCGGCAGTGCTGTGATTATTTGCTAGTAAGCAGGGCTTATGCTAAAAAGTCATTCAAAAATGAAACAGTTTCAGTGATGTGATGATTGTCCATTGATACTAAATGGAAAGCAATTAAACAGCCTTTTAAACAGCTTTCCTCTGCACCCAACAGCTCCTGCTGCTGCCTTAAAAAAATGTTCCCAGGTCCATTGTCCCAAATCCAGACCATCCCTGTTCCCTGTCAATGGAAATCCCGCCTTTGTGGGCACTTTCTCCTGAGGTGGGCGGATCAAACTGGGATTTTCTTTACTCTCGCTACCCAGCTCAAGGGTGAAAACATATCTTTAATGACCAGGAAGCCGACGGTAGGAAGAACAAAGAATTTATTGAAGGTACCATAAAGTAACCATTTACACTGCATATTTCCTGGTCCCTGCTTTGGCCAGCTGTTATGCTCGATCTTACGAGCCCCAGCTGGGTGGAAAGGTGTATTCCACAAGCTCCACGGGGAAATCAATTACTGTTTTCCCATGGGCCTCATGGGGCTTATTACACCCTTCCACCCGCATGTCTGAAAGTTCCTCCTCTGCAAACATCTGAGGAGGCCTTCTGCATCGCTTCACACGTGGCTGTGCTTCCGCCTACGGTGGGTCTGGGTCGAGTGCCGTGTAACAGTGGCCGGATCGGACAGAGTCGGCAGAGATTTATGAAGGGAAAATCATGCTTGACAAATCCACTGGAATGCATTGAGGATGTAACTAGTAGTTAATGAGGGAGCCAGTGGATGTGGTTTATTTGGACTTTCAGGAGGCTTTTGACAAAGGCCCATTGAAGAGATTAGCGTGTAAAATTAAAACATTTGGGATTAGGTGCAGTCTTTTGAGATGGATGGAAAACTGGTTGGCAGACAGGAAATAAATAGTCGGAATTAACGGGTCTTTTTCCAAATGGCAAGCAGTGACCGCAGTGATCAGTGCCAGGAGCCCAGCTATTCACAATACATATTAATGATTTAGATGAGGGAACAAAATGTCATATCTCCAAATTTGCAAATGACACCAAGTTGGGTGGGGGGGGGGTGAGCTGTGAGGAGGATGCAGAGATCCTTCAATGTGATTTGGACAAGTTGAGTGAGTGGGCAAATGAAAATTGCTTATTGTCACAAGTAGGCTTCAAATGAAGTTACTGTGAAAAGCCCCTAGTCGCCACATTCCGGCGCCTGTTCGGGGAGGCTGGTACGGGAATCCAACCGTGCTGCTGGCCTGCCTTGGTCTGCTTTAAAAGCCAGCGATTTAGCCCAGTGAGCTAAACCAGCCCCTTGGATGGCAGATGCAGTATAATTTGGATAAATGTGAGGTTATCCACTTCGGTAGCAAAAACGGGAGGGCAGACTATTATCTCAATGGCTATAAATTAAGAGAAGGGAATGTGCAACAAAATCTGGGTGTTCTTATATATCAGTCGCTGAAGGTAAGCATGCAGGTGCAGCAGGCGGTAAAGAAGACAAATGGCCTGTTGTCCTTCAAATCGAGAGGATTCGATTACAGGAGCAGGCATGTCTTGCTGAAATTATACGGGGCCTTGGTGAGGCCACATCTGGGAAATTGTATGCAGTTTTGATTTCCTTATCTGAGGAAGGGTGTTCTTGCTATAGAGGGAGTGTAGCGAAGGTTTACAAGGCTGATTCCTGGGATGGCAGGACTGAAGTATGAGGAGGGATTGAGTTGGTTAGGATTGTATTCGCAGGAGTTCAGATGAATGAGAGGATCTCAAAGAAACCTATAAAATTCTAACAGGACTAGACAGAGTAGATGCAAGAAGGATGTTCCTGATGGCAGGGGTGTCCAGAACCTGGGGTTACAGTCTCAGGATATGGGGTACACCATTTAGGACAGAGATGAGGAGAAACTTCTTCACCCAGAGAGTGCTGAGCCTGTGGAATTCGTTGCCGCAAAAAGTAGTTGAGGCCTAAATATTGTGGGCGAGATTCTCCGTTTCTGAGACTAAGGGTTGGATTCTCCGATTGCCGACGCCAAAATCACGTTCGGCGATTAGTCAGAGAATCCGTTTTTAAGCCGAAATCAGGGGCGGCATCATTTTTCAGATGCTCCTCCCCCTCAAAAAGAGCATCAGCGCTGAGTACGCCGCACGCCGTTGGGACAGCCTCAGAACGTTACCTGAGACCCACCTCTGATGCTCCACCCCGATGGGCTGACTTCCCGATGGCGTCGGTTGCATTTGCTCACAGTTTTCAGGGACCTCACGTGGTGGCTGAGGACTGCATCCAGCGTCACCACAGTCGGAGGGGGGTGGGGGGGGGGGGGGGGGGGGAGCCATTCTTCTGGCCGGGGAGGCTTCGGGGGGACTGGTGCGAGTGGCCGGGGGTGGCGAGGGGGATTACAGGGGGGCACTACCTAGCATGCCTGGTCCGCGCACAGCCGGCACCATATTGTACATTGCGACCGCTGCAAATCTCCGTCTGTATCTGTAGGTAAAGCTGTGGGACTTATGTGGTGGAGCATCGGTGCGGGGGCGGCGCCAATGTTTTGGTCATAAGACTAGGCACATGCTTCAGACATCGTCTCAAGATCAGAGAATCCAGCCCTAAGTGTTGATGCCAAGGCAGAATTTGTGGACTTTCACGCCAGCAAAACTGCCGCCACACCTGGTTGGATTTATTGTTAACGGGCTCGCTCCGGTGCCGCATGGAACACAATCGATTCCAAAACGGTCCAGGATACGCTGGGTCCGTGATTCACACTCGGGAAGCTGACAAGCTGCAGATTACAATCCCCACACACACGCATCCCAGCCAACAAGGTGGCACTGGTTGCACTGGAGTGCGCCCATACAGCTGATGGGTCGGCTGGGGCCAGAGGGCACCCAGGAGTATGGCCTGGTGGAACACCCAAATGACCCAGGGCACTATGTTCACAGTGGGCTGTTAGCAGTGTGCGCAGCTGCATGGCTGCCTTTCCGGCTGCGGCAATGGTGCTCCTTGCCCGTCAACCCTGACCCTTCTGCCCAACTTCTGGCCACCCCCCACTACCCTCCCCCGACTCTGGCAGAAGCCCCCCGGCCAGCGGCACAACTGTGGCGATGTTGGACACTTACCGTACACCCTCTCTCTCCCTCAGCAGCCACGATGCCGGTTTCACGATTTGTAAAAGCACAAGTGAACCGCGGTGTCGGGAACTCGGCCCATCGGAGGTGGAGAATCACAGAGGCCCCAGAGAATACCCGGTCAGGCCCCCTAATGATATGCAATGGGTGTTTACTGTACGTGCGTTCCGGAACGCATTGACATCGCTATCGATTTGATGGAGAATTGCGATTTGGTGTCAAATCGGCACCTGCCACGATTTTGGCTACGGAACCTAGTCTCCGCCCAATCGCCTTTCCAGATTTTTGCGTCAGCCAGCGGAGAATCCCACCCTCTAAGTACTTAAGAAGCAGCTAGACATAGAACTTGGGGCGACGGGGATCAAAGGGTATAGGGGGAAGGTGGGATTAGGTGAGTTGGATGATCAGCCATGATCATAATGAATGGCGGAGCAGGCTCAAAAGGCCCCTTCTGCTCCTATTTTCTATTTCTTTGTTAACGGTTGGTAGACTGCCTTTTTCTCTTCGCTCACCAGAGGGCTATTGCTGGGACCTCAGCCCCGGACAGGGTATTGTCCATATATGCGGATGCCCCGGTGTCCGTTTCTGAGCCAGAGTTGTCTTCGTCCTGATAGTCTGTGCATTGCGCCACAGATGGATGCATGCCATGGCTACGGAGTGGTTCCTGGCTAGGTGGAGGAATAATCGTCCCTGGTCGGGCATCCTCTTGAGTGGGCTCTCACTCTTATAGGTGGTCACGTGTTTTTGCAGGAAATTTCCTTGGACCACAACTCTGTATGAGATGGGCCTTGTTTACACCACTATGCACTATGACCCCTGGGAGCCAAAGTACCCCACCTGTGAAATTGTGGGCATAAACCTTGGCTCCCAGTCTAAAATTCTTCCCTGGTATCCTGTGGTCACGATACCATCATTGCAGGTCATCCTGCAGCTCCACCTTTCTGCCCAGGTTTGGGAATGCCAGGCATAATCTTGTTCTGAGGCAACGGCCCATCGGCAGCTCTGCTGGTGCCACCCCTGTGGTAACATTCAGCATGGTCCCATAGTTAAAAAGGAATTTTCCAGTCACCTGTCCAGGGAGCCTGTGTTCTGCCTCCACAGCCTCTCTTAAATGTCTGGACTGCCCATTCAGCCAGGTCGTTAGATGATGTGGGGCACGGAGCAGTTCTGATGTGGCTCATTCCATTCATCCATTCAAATGTGGAAAATTCTTTGCTTGTAAATAATAATAAAGGTATTGTTGATTGTTTAATAAACAAAATATTCTCAAGTATGCGTATCTCAAGTGGCTTCTCATGGGTACATGTGCCATTTCTCAGACGATGATTATTGCATTGCATTTCAAAGAAACTTTGTTAGCAGCAGCTGGGGATATCCTCGTGACCATAGGGTAAGTGTGTGGATCAGGGAAGGGCACCTGAGCACAGTCTCTCTCATGGTCCTGGCAGGAGTCTTGCGTCTGGGACCTGTATGCCTGGGCATCATACTATATCAACTGTGAGCTGGACCAGGCTCATGAAGATGCCTGGGCTGCAGAATTCTCCACCATCTCCCAGATGCCCAGGTCCAGGGGGTAATTGATGCCACACATGCCACCTTGCACGCACCCGGGCATCAGGGATTGCCCAATGTTAACAGGAAGGGATTCTATTCCCTGAATGTTCAAACTCGTGTGCAACCACCGTCTCTGGATCATGCACATGTGTGCATGCTTCCCAGGGAGCATGGATGACAGTTGGGATATCGGAGATCCTTGGCGTCTTCAAGGACTGCCCCAGGGTGATAGGTTAGCTTTTGGGGGATAGGAGTACTCGCTAAGGTCCTGCCTGATGACGCCATTAAGGAGGCCACAGACCAAGGGGGAGACCCTCTATAACGAGGCCCATGTTGCCACCCGTGCTGTCATTGAGTGGTGCATCAGACTGCTCAAAATGCGGTTCCGATGCCTGTACCGCTCTGGTGGTGCACGGCAGTACACCCCCCAGAGGGTCTCATACTTTGTCGTGGTCTGCTGTGCCCTCCACAACCTGGCAGAGCTATGGGGTGACATGTTGGAGGAAGAGGAGGAGGGGCATGCAGTCTCGTCTCAGAAGGAGCCAGATCAGGAGGGGCTGGAGGTTAAACCCGGAGAGGAGCTGTAGGAAGAACCGAAGGATGGAGGATAGGTAATGGAAAGAGTCCGGTTTGCCCGGAGGATCAGGGAATCCTGCTTCCTCACCTGATTCTAATAGAATGATGTTTTGTCCATCAGCTGACCCCCTCCCCCCCCCCCGCCAATTCCCGCACCAACCAATCCCCACCTCCCCCCAATCTCTCTTTTCTGCCAACCCCTCCAGTCCTCCCCATCCCTCCTTTCGCCAATCTATCCCCTCACCCCAAACCCTCCTTCCCACCCATTTCCCTCTTTCCTCCCCACCCATTCCCCAATCCATCCCCCCAACCACCCCGATCCACCCTCCAAGGTTGGTGTAAAATCACCCCAGGGCGATGGGCCTATTATTGGGTTAATATACAAGGCAGGAAAGTGATGGTAACAACCCCACCCCCCCGACCAAGCCAAACCCCTGAGGGCCCACCACCCCTCCCCGTCACGAGCACTGGAGCAGCAGCTCCGGTGACCTAGAGCTGCATGCTGGGAAATGGAAATAGCTACTCACCTCCTCAGTTCCCATCAGCAGCCATTGCAACAGCTTCACGTTAAAACGGAATACTAAATGACGCCCGTGTGATTTCTCACTGTGGAGCTGGTTAATTCCCGGGAGGCCGCTGCATTCAACTTCAATCTCGCTAATGGGATGGAAATTCATGCAAATGAGGGTTAATGATATGCTTGCCATATTTGGGCAAGATCCGGAACTCGCCATCGGGAGCGGGCTGATTAGATAGTAAACTGATTCGCACCCGCCATGAATCTCGATTTTGACCTTTCCTGCTATTTGACCAATGCACGCAGGTCAGCGCCGGGCGCAATAGGGTGGTTAAATTGCACCCAATATGAGTAAATAATCATTAATAAAAAATGGAACAAGGGCAGATCTGAACATACAAAACTGAGAGGGGTGGGGAAAGAAAAACAGAGAATCTAAAAACCCACCCCTTACTGTGATGACTGCAACATCATGACTAAACATGCCTTTCCTGCCTCCTGTCCCCCTCCTCCCTGCATTCCTCCCCCTGCAGCTAAATAATAAGGCGGTAGAGGAAAAAAACAGATAAATCACCTTGGCTGGGATTTTCCATTCCCATTTGGGTCGAATAGTTTCAGCGACAGGAGCAGAAAATATCATAAGAACTGCAAATTTGGATTTTACATTGGCTTAAGCACGTGACACGATTATCCCCTCTAGCCCATCAGGAATGGGACACGTTTCCCAACGTTCAGTGTCAGGAACATTATTATAATAAATTACCATATCATTATCAGGCCCCTATGCCAGAATCATACCCCACCCAACAGAAAACCCATCCACCATGGGGTGATGGCAGAACAGCATGAATCACGACTGGTGTCTGCACTTGGCGAGCAGACCTCCCAGGACAGCTCAGGTGAGGTGCAGTGCTAAAGTGGAGAGGTGACCATGCCCAGGCACTGTCCGGGCACCCCTCGGCACTGCTCAGGCAATGCTGGGGCAGTACTCAGGTAGTGCACAAGTAGTGTCTGGGCAATGTTGGGGTGGGTTTCCCAGCTGAACTGGTTTGCTCATGCTGTGCTGGGGTGGCTTTTAAAAATGATGAGGTCTATAATGTCTTGTTTGCCTTCATTCGCCATGGGACATCGTCCACATTTCCAGCCCCTACAGCTAAATAGAAAATAAGAGCCATGGTTAAAGTTTGTGTTATGTTCTGTGTTGTGGTCATAGTATAAATGCACACAGAACATCTAGTTCTTTGACTAGTAAGATAGCTTTATTAACAAGATGAACACCTGGAAAGATAACTGACGAACGATGATACTAACAGTAACAAAATAAGTAAATTCAGTGAGTTCTCCTGGAGCTATTTCTAGTGCGACTGTCCTCTAGTACGACTTACTACAAACTGCCGAATCTCTCGAGCCACATGGCGTATCTCTATCGCCACCTGCTGGTCGGAGGTTGTACCGATAACTATATGCATTGATAGATAACTATGTACATTGATGTGCACATGCATGTCACCAGAGCCTGAAGTTATTAATTCAGGGCAGAGGGTTGCAAAATGCCTGTTTATCTAGCTGGAACAGTGAAGACGGCCAAAGACACAGGTCAGAATGGGAATGGATGAGAATTTCAAGAAGCGAGTAGCAGGGAGTTCAGAATCACAGTGGTGTACAGAATGGATATTACTCAAAACTGTGCCAAACTATGTGAATGATTCAAAATCAGAATTTGATAAGTATAGACAAGTGTTCCAATGAACGTGAAAGTTCATGAGGAGTCACAGTGATTGAGATTAAAATATTACAATTACAATCTGCAAACTGATTCTCTGCTCACAAGTGCTCAGTTCTATGAAGGGATAAAGACACGGACTGGGCTAATTTGTTCACACTGTGCTGTTGAAAATAATTATATCACTATTCGTAACAACAAACATGAAATGATTTAACTCCAAACAGAAACCTGCTGTCTTCCTCATCCATTTCTCAGACTGGGCTTTGCACTTACCAACTCCGCCAATAGGTTGGCTTTCTGAGCTAGAGTTGGAGTGTATCAGGGAAGCAAGGAAATGGGGGAAAGAAATATAAGTCATTCCTTATCTTAGAATAAGTTTTGTCTAAAGTTTAGAAATTCATTCTCGGAATATGGACATCTTGACCTCCCGTAGTCCATTTGATAAAGTGCTGTCAGGTAGGTTGTCCAAGGGTTTGACCCAGTGATCTTGAAGAAATGTTTAAGTCAGAATGTTATAACTTGAAGGAGTGCTTGGGGGGTATGATGTTCCAATTTTGAGCATCCCAAAACAAAATTATAATTGATGTGAGTGTCCTGTGTTGATCACATAAAGAGCTGCTCTCACACTGCAGCAGATAATTGTCAGAAGAGTAACGGAAACTCCGTTTATGCATCTAAACAGAGTATCTGATGCTGTTCTGGCGAAGAAGAGATGGCAGAGTGGGAACAAAGGCGAAGAATTTCCCTGCCATTTTGTACCAACATATTTGGTGAGCTCTGTTTTTGTAGCACCCTACACCAAAAAAGAGAGATAAAAATCCATTGCTGTGCGAGTGTACCATACTTGGGAGGTGAAAGGTGACTTTGAACCAGACCTTTGAGTTATCTGTAGTGATGTGCTGATAGAACTTGCAGCCTTTAAGTATCCTCCAATGTGTACTTGTGCATGCTTTTCTACTAATGTCTTCTACTCGGTTACACTTGAAGGCTTTTGTATAAACCACTTCAATCTACAGCAGAAGTATCGAGTTCATGTTTAGCAGCCTGCCAATTGAATTGTCACCAGCTGTGTAAACAGGGTAAGTGAGTCAGTATTTGGATGTTCGGTTGTGGGAGAGTTTTTTCCTGAAGTTGCAGAACTCCATGCTGTCTTGTTGGCAGCCATTCAGTCATGCTGTAAAAATGTCAGCATTTCTTTGGATGGAAAAATGATTTTTTAATTAGAGAAAAACAAGATTTGCATTTAGATTGTGGCTTTCCTCGAAGAGTGTCACGGAATTCTTTCACTCAAAATCTGAGATTAATGAATTAAGGTTCGTTCTGCCTCAATAAATAAGTGGTTTATCTTCAGGAAATTAAAGAATGAGCATGGGACATCTTTTCAATAAGTTGCTACAGTCATAATATTATCTTTTGAGTAATCTTAATGAATAAATATGACAAAATTAATTTATTTAAAATAAGCAAAAAAAATTCTCAACTTTTCATGAAAATAGTTACCGTATATATAATCAGTAATGACAGGTCATTTTAAAATAATCTGATTATAATAGTGCGCCAAGCTTCAACTATGCTGCTATCCTTGTAGGTGTCTCGCCATGTTCAAAATTTCTTAATAAAGCCAATGCAATCAGTTTAAGTGATTCTGATTTACTCTTACAATAGCATTGTGTGTAATTTGCAATCCATATTTTATGAGTTCACCCACTTCTGTTGTATAATATTTCTCAAAGGATTAATTAAATTACACTGCAATATTATATACCACAATAGTGGCAATAAATCATAAAAGGGTGGCATTGACCCAACATCAAGGGGAATTGGTCTTTAACACAGCTACATGGAGTGCTAGAATATAGATTAACACAGGGAAAATAACAGAGGAGTTTTGAAAAGGGAGAAAATAAATAATTTGCGTTCACATCAAAATAAAAAGGTGTCAATTAACAGCTGTACATTCACCAGCAGCTAGCTTCAGAACAACAAAGTGCAGTGACAAGTTACCAATTCACTTTCTCAGTCAGTTTAAATTATATGTTGCAAGAGATCCGGAAAATAGGAGAATGATGAAAAGAAACGTAAAGTATCATGAAAATACGATGAAGAACCAGGAAAGTAGAGATTTTATATGGATGAAAGTACTTAGATAAAAATAATTCATCAAGTGATGCTATTTAATTTCAATACTGCTGATGCGACCATCAATTCACACGAGAAGGAGAGTTGAAGTGAACAGTGGTTATAATCAGCTAGAACTGTGCCTGCCTGCGACTGCTCTGCACTGAGAGCCGCCTGCAGGCAGCAGATCTATACACCTCACCCAAGGGGGCGGAGTCCACAAGGACACCAACATGAAACAATGTAATGTAATGTAATACAATGGTCCATCGGTGGAGCCCACAAGGGCATCAGTATAGTACAAAGTAATGTAATGTAATACAGTGGTGAATGGTTGCCGTAATACATTCACGACATTCACCCCCTGTTAAAAAATTGAAGTCCAGCGGGGGTGAAGTGGCTCACAGGTTGAGTCTGTCTGGCACCTTGATCGTTCGCTGCGATCGCCTGAGCTCTGGTTTCGCTGTAGGCACAGGTGTTGAACTCGTCGCTGCGGGCACGGTGTTGAACCCGTCGCTGCGGACATGTGTGTTGACTCCGGGAGCGTGTCTTCTGGAGCTTCACCCTGTAGGTCGGCGATGGGGGGAAGGGCTGTCGGAGGGGGATGTTGTTGCTAACTTTGGCTGTTATCTTTTAATTTGGCTCTGTTTAATTACGTTTGCTCAAGAGTCACCAGGTATCTTTCGACACCGCCACAAGGTTTAGAACCGAATACTGATCAAAGACTCGATACACCAGTTAGTAAGTTCAAAAGCAATGCTCATTTATTTACACACAGTCAAATCTACTCATGCATAAACTCTACAAACTGAACTACCACTATTACTAAAGCCTATACTTAGCTTCGGGAGCCCACTCAGTCAGAGGAACAATGGCCGTTGCTCGGTTCTGAGGCTGCTGGGTTGAGCTGTTTACAGGGTAGCAACTAGGAGCGTCTATCTCGTAGCTGCGTTGACTTGGAACTTACTTGGCCTGGTGTAGCTGCTAGGCTGGTCTCTGTCTTCGCTGCGAGCCAAAGCCAAAGAAGAAAGATTCTCCCTTCGGGAATACCTTCTATACTAAAAGGGCTTTGCGCGCTTTTGGGCGAGTCTTGAACTTGGCCTCAATTAATTGGGTCTTTCCCAATCATTCGTATCGATCTTCCTCCAATAGAGGGGTGGTTCCCTGATTGTTGGGCGTGTCCTAGGTGACTGTTGGTCTGCTTTGTTTTAGTCTCTTCTGGCACCGGGGTGTCTGCCTTAACATTGTGTATCTAAATGTTTCCCTTTAGTCCCCGGAGATGGCTCATTAGTATGTAGATTGCTTAGCAGTTTCTGTCCTGTATGAGAGCTTAAGGTTCTAATTAACAGACAGACCTTGCACCAGCTCGTTTCATAGTATTGTCCAGTTTTCCCTGCATTCTTTGCAAGTGTCCATTTTGTAATCGGGAGGTGGCCATCCCAGATGGCTACAGTGTAGGCCATGCAGTGGCGGGGGTGATGGATGGTCGTAGGGGAGCCTGCGGGTGCCAGGTCCCGGAGGGAGACTGTATCTTGTCGGCCGTCGTGGTGCGCCACGTAGGCATACTGGGGGTTGGCGTGAAGGAGCTGGACCCTCTCGACCAGAGGGTCGGACGTATGGCTCCTCACGTGTTTTCGGAGGAGTACAGGCCCCGGTAGCATCAGCCAGGATGGAAGCGAGACCCCGGAGGTCAATTTCCTAGGGAAAACAAATAGGCAGTCATGAGGGGTCTTGTTCGTGGCTGTGCAAAGGAGTGACCTAATGGAGTGGAGCGCAGGGGAGGACCTCCTGCCAGCGAGAAACTGGGAGACTCCTAGACTGTAGGGCCAGGAGGTCGGCCTTCCATACCGTTGCCTTTCCCTGGGGGTTGTAACTGGTAGTCCTGCACGAGGCGATGCCCTTACCGAGCAGGTACTGACGCAGTTCATCGCTCATAAACGAGGAGCCCCGGTCACTGTGGACGTACATGGGGAAACCGAACAAAGTGAAGATACTATGCAGGGCCTTAATGAGAGTGGCCGTGGTCAAGTCGGGGAAAGGGATTGCAAAGAGGAAGCGGGAGTACTCGTCAACGACGTTGAAAAAATACGCGTTGCGGTCGGTAGAGGGGAGGAGCCCTTTGAAGTCGATGCTGAGGTGCTCAAAGGGCCGGAATGCCT
Organism: Scyliorhinus torazame; assembly: GCF_047496885.1. Lineage (NCBI taxonomy): Eukaryota > Metazoa > Chordata > Chondrichthyes > Carcharhiniformes > Scyliorhinidae > Scyliorhinus > Scyliorhinus torazame. Next base: position 135,583,039 of record NC_092717.1, read on the forward strand.
TCACCAGGTGGGCCTTGTCTGGTCGATAGAAGTGCGGCTTACACTCCGCGCAGATTTGGCAGTCCCTGATCATGGCCCTGACCTCCTCGGTGGAGTAGGGCAGGTTGCGGGCCTTGATGTAGTGGAGAAGCCGGGCGAACCCCGGGCGGCAGAGGTCATTGTGGATGGCCCGGAGTCGGCCCGGAGTCTTGCGCGCTGGTGCATGTGCCGCGGGACAGGGCATCTGGGACTCATTGAGCTTCCCAGGACAATATACGATATCGTAATTATAGGTGGAGAGTTCCATCCTCCACCTCAAGATTTTAGCATTCTTGATCTTGCCCCACTGTGTATTGTCGAACATGAAGGCTACCGACCGTTGGTCGGTGACGAGGGTGAACCTCCTACCAGCGAAGTAGTGCCTCCAATGCTGCACAGCTTCTACAATGGCTTGAGCTTCTTTTTCGACTGAGGAGTGTCGAATCTCGGAGGCGATGAGGGTACGGGAGAAAAAGGCTACGGGCCTGCATGCCTGATTAAGGGTAGCGGCGAGGGCGACCTCTGACACGTCGCTCTCCACCTGGAAGAGGATGGACTCGTCCACCGCGCGCATCGCGGCTTTGGCATTATCTGCCTTGATGCGGCTGAAGGCCTGGTGGGCCTCAGCCGTCAGTGGGAAGATGGTGGCTTTGATCAGTGGGCGGGCTTTGTCCGCATAGTTGGGCACCCACTGGGCATAATACGAAAAGAAACTGAAGCATCTTTTCAGGGCTTTGGGGCAGGGGGGGAGGGGGAGCTGCAGGAGGGGGCGCATGTGGTCGGAGTCCGGCCCTTGGACTCCGTTTTCCACGACATAGCCGTGGATGGCCAGTCGGGTTGTGTGGAAAACGCATTTCTCCTTGTTATAAGTGAGGTTGAGGGCTTGGGCGGTTTGGAGAAACTTCTGAAGGTTGGCGTCGTGGTCCTGCTGATCATGGCCGCAGATGATGACGTTGTCCAAGTACGGAAATGTGGCCTGCAGCCCCTACTGGTCCATCATTCGGTCCATCGTTCTTTGGAAGACCGAGACCCCGTTGGTGACGCTGAAGGGGACCCAGAGGAAGTGGAAGAAGCAGCCATCTGCCTCAAAGGCCTTGTAGTGGCGATCTTCCAGGCGGATTGGGAGCTGGTGGTATGCGAACTTCAGATCTACCGTGGAGAACACCCGGTAGTGTGCAATCTGATTCACCATGTCCGCTATCCAGGGTAGGGGATACGAATCGAGATGCATGTACCGGTTTATAGTTTGGCTGTAGTCTACAACCATCCAGTTCTTCTCCCCAGTCCTGACAACCACCACCTGGGCTCTCCAGGGGCTATTACTGGCCTCGATGATCCCTTCCGTCAAGAGCCGCTGGACCTTTGACTTGATAAAAGTCCTGTCCTGGACACTGTACCGCCCACTCCTGGTGGCAGCGGGTTTACAGTTGGCGGTGAGGTTTGCGAAGAGTGGGGACGGGTCGACCTTTCGGGTCGCGAGGCTACATACGGTGAGGGGGGTAGGGGCCCACCGAACTTCAGGGTCAGGCTTCTGAGGTTGCACTGGAAGTCCAGTCCCAACAGGAGAGGAGCGCAGAGATCGGGGAGGACATATAGTTTAAAATTGCCGTACTCGGCGTGGTGTTCGCGACACAGTACCCCCGGATCTGCACTGAATGCGATCGGGAAGCGAGGGAGATTGTTTGGGATGCGGGGGAAACACACTGCGGGGTCTGCGGGCCTGTGAGTTTGAAAGTCGGGCCTGTGATTTAGAGACTTTGGATCTGGCCAGGCAAACTTTGGTAAAGTGTCCTTTCTTGCCGCAGTCGCTACAGGTCGCGTTCCGAGCTGCACAACGCTGCCTGGGGTGCTGGTGCTGACCGCAGAAATAGCAGGGCAGCCCCCCGGGTTGAGCGGGCAGCCGTGCGGCACTGGCCTGGGGCACCTCTGGTCGGGTGTCCACGAGGAGGTCGTGTGGTCGGAGGGGAGAGCGTTGAGACTCTGAATAGCTACCTCTAAGGAGGTGGATAGTTTTACCGTTTCTTCTAGGTCGAGGGCGCCCTTTTCGAGCAGGCGCTGTCTGACGTAGTTGGACCGGACTCCAGCCACATAGGCGTCCCGGATGGCGAGTTCCATGTGGGACTGTGACGTCCTGGTAGTTGCAGTTTCGCGCGAGTACTTTCAGGTCGCGTAGGTATTCCTCCAGCGATTCCCCGGGGCGTTGGCGGCGAGTGGTGAGGAGATGCTGTGCGAACACCTCGTTCACCGGCCATACGTATTGCCTTTTCAGGATTGCGACCTCGTCTGCGTATGTGATCGCTTCCTCGATCTACACGGGGATTTTATGGCTCACCCGGGCGTGGAGGAGGCTCAGTTTCTGTTCCTTGGTGACGGAGGGCGAGGAGGAGGCGGCGAGGTAGGCCACAAAACAGCGGAGCCAGTGCGAAGAAATCCCTTTGGCTTCAGTGGCCTGTGGGTCGAGTTCCAGTCTTTCAGGTTTGAGGGCTGCTTCCATCGCGATGTTGCAGCTGATTCAATTGATGTGACCATCAATTCACACGAGACGGAGAGTTGAAGTGAACAGTGGTTTTAATCAGCTAGAACTGTGCCTGCCTGTCATTGCTCTGCACTGAGAGCCGCCTGCAGGCAGCAGATCTATATACCTCCCCTGAGGGGGTGGGGCCAGGGGCGGAGCCCACAAGTGCACCAACAAGATACAATGTAATGTAATGTAATACAATGGTCCATAGGTAGAGCCCACAAGGGCATCAGCATAGTACAATGTAATATAAACAGTGGTGAATGGTTGCCGTAATACATTCACCACAACTACAAACAATAAATCACAAGAGTGCTTTTTAAGTCTGTGAATTATCAAGTGACCAGGTATTGCATTTAATAAGGATTTTCGCCTGGTTGTGGTTGTAATTGTTATTATTACAAGAGTTCCATGATTTAATGAGTGTGGTACATTTTTATTGCTGTATTAAATATCATTCTGAAGGATATGTGGAAGTGAAAAGTTATGGAGGAGACTGCTGTGTGAGATGAAGTTGCAGAAGGTGATCACAAAAGTGCAATGAAATGAAAATCGCTTATTGTCACAAGTAGGCTTCAAATGAAGTTACTGTGAAAAGTACTGTGAAAAATACAATTATGTATTTTACTGTGAAAAGCCCCTAGTCGCCACATTTCGGCGCCTGTTCGGGGAGACTGGTACAGGAATTGAACCGTGCTGCTGGCCTGCCTTGGTCTGCTTTTAAAGCCAGCGATTTAGCCCTGTGCTAAACTAGCCCCAATGACAGGGATAGCATGATAGGCTTAGTTACCAGGGTTTAGGGCAATAGCAGAATGACTAGAAGTGCAATAGTTAACAAACATGACTGACATCACTCTTTCCCTCAAATGTATCTATCAGTGGTATAAAACATAATTTATACATTTAGAATGTGATTGATCGAGAGTAGACAAAACCACCAAAATTCTAATTTATTTTTAGTAAAAGCTCTTGGCCAGAAAATCAGGCTGGACAGTGCCCATTTTTGCGCACTGCAAAAGGCACATCGACAATATGAAGAACGCCAATACCATCATGCCTGTTACAATTATGTATTTTATAAAGGTCTTTTATTTTGGGACTGTGCCTTTAATTAAGGTGAAATGAAAGGGGTCATACGACCTGTTATAAGGTCTGCCTGACAGCAAGCCTGAGTGATTTGATTGTTAGAGATTAAATGGCCCAGGCTGGGAAGAAAATGCATGGATACTGTAATAACCCCCATGAGGCCCAGAGGGAAACCCAAAATCGATCTCTCCATGCGGCTCGTGAAACACGAGATTCCCCAGTAGTGGGCAGAGGTCCACCCAACTGAGGATTACAAAATTCAGCCCAAGCAGGGACCTGTATTTTGGTCGTCCCAAGTGGGGGGGTGGGGGCGGAGGGGTGGTTGGTCTGTGCAGTGCAAATAGTTACCGATGTGGGCAGATGTTATGTGCACGATCCAGCAGACCAAAGTTAAAGGGCGCAATTTAACTAAAAGGGAACAAAGTCCCAGAGTGAACGGGTTTAGTCACATGTTTCCCGGTGCTCGCAGCGCTGAGAAATACATGGCTATAAAACACCACCTGCATTAGATAAGGGGCCTAGGCGGGGACTGCACGGCTGAGGCCGCACATAGCCCCGTTTTGTGCACTGGGGAGCTCTGCTCCCGAGAACACAGTTCAGCGTCCAGATCTCCGAGTCCCCAACGTGAACTCTGATTCCCCCGAAGCCCCAACGCATTATGGGTGTGTCTCCACCCCCCCCCCCCCCCCCCACCCCACATCCCCTTAACACCCATGCAGGGCACCTCCGGACTGATCGCCAATGCACACAAATGCCAGTTTGGCACATTGGCAGTGCCAATCTGGCAACCTGGCAGTGCCACCTGGGTGAGACTAACTGTCTCGCTTTAATATTCAGATTTGCTAAGAAGTGATCCCACCATGTTAGATCTCACGGGTCATTGCTAGACAGGTAGATCCTGGGGGCAGGGTCTCCCGGCTTCTATCGGCCACGCTACATCGCGGCAAGTTGCTTTTCAGGCGCAGCATGATCACTTGATCTTGCCCAAAGTCTGGTTCTGGGCGGGTTTTGCGGGGAGTTTCACGACAGCCGTGTTGACGAGTTTGCAGCCTGTGTTGAATGGCACTTAGTGTCAAAAATGAACCCGCCCAAGGTTCTCACCATTACTGGCTCACTCGCCATCTTATTCACCCAATTTGCGCCTCAGTGTCTCACCACTAACAAGAGGGAGCTGCTTTTAAACATTCCCTCACCATTCAATCCCAGTCATCACACAACCATGGCAGCACGCAGACCTGTTCCTCACTTCACGATGATGACCTGGCCAGACTTCTCGATGCTGTGGATGAGAGGCGGGCCAACCTGTTCCCCCAAGGGGGTCAGAGGACCAGCAGCAGGAACAGCAATGCTGCCTGAGAGGAAGTTGCAGTGGTAGGAGCTGTTAGTGCGGGCAGCATGACCAGCGGGACCGCCGTCCAATGTTGCAAGAAGACCAAAGGACTGCACCGAACTGCAGTAACAGCTGCTGTTACCTCCTCTCTCCTGGCATCAATTCTGCCTACCACCCCTCAACTTCCCAACACCCCCCCTCCACTAATTCGCTGGCTGGCAGGTCGCATCCTCGCCACATCCATCTTCAGGCAGGTTCCTCAGAATCACCTGGCACCATTAGCACAGCCCCTTCACGTCCAGGTGTGGTGCCCACACTGTGCCCCAGGGCAGGGGATGGGAGTAGCGGTGGGTACAGGGGGTGGGTGTCCGGATAGGCCTGCTGTGAAAATTAATGTGACAGAGGCTTCACATGTATGAGGTGTGACATGTTTTAATCGTAATCATTTTACTGTGAAAGATGTCTATTCCCCCAGTTACAGATAGTGATTCCACCAGTGCCCACTCAGTGCGCCTCACTCTTCTTGATCTGACATGGTCTACCGTTACATCTAAGTGTGTCCGCAGGCTACGTATCAGAGGTGGAGACAGCCTGCTAATATCTGTGCCCTGTGGCCTTTGATCTCCTTGGCGGATGTCTTCTGGAGGGTAGTCGGAGGGCCCTGGCTGACTTACCAGTGTCACAGGCATCGCAGTGCACCATGTTCTGCCCGCTGTCCTTGAGATGTGCCTGTGTCAGGAGGGGGATCCTGGGGAACTGGAGACCGCAGTAGTCTCCTTGATGGCAAGCCCCGTGGTGGCCTCCGGCCCTCATCCTCCCTGATGGTACCTGTAGGGCCCTGGGGGATCCATGGGATGGAGGGGCAGCTGTAATGAGCTCCAGAGGCCTCTGAACCATTTGGCGCTACCAATCCTGGAGGCTTCCCATTATATGCTCCATGGTCTTGACGTCTTCGGTAATGCTCCTCAGTGATTGGACCATGCTCTGCAGTGCCTTGGCAATGTCCACCTGCATCTGGAACATGTCCCTCAGTGATTGTGACATGATGTCAAGGCCCTCAGCCATGAACAATGCCTTGGACGCCACTACTCAAGGCGCAGACATCATGCTCCAGGTTTTACAATGGGGCCGACACCCGAGCAGCATTGGCCTCGGTGCCACGCATTGTCACCAACATCTCCTGCACCTGATGCCTTTGGACACCTTCAATTGGTTCTGCACTCACTGGAATGTCACGCAAAAACCCCGCTGAATCTCACGGCTGTGTCTTTTCATCTGCATCAGCTCTGGGAGAATCTTGTCCAGTGGCTCGGCATCAGCTGAGTGGGCAGCACGGCAGCACAAGTGGATAGCATTGTGGCTTCACAGCGCAGGGTCCCAGGTTCGATTCCCCGCTGGGTCACTGTCTGTGCGGAGTCTGCACGTTCTCCCCGTGTCTGCGTGGGTTTCCTCCGGATGCTCCGGTTTCCTCCCACAGTACAAAGACGTGCAGATTAGGTGGATTGGCCATGATAAATTGCCCTTAGTGACCTAAAAGGTTAGGAGGGGTTATTGGGTTACGGGGATAGGGCGGAAGTGAGGGCTTAAGTGGGTCGGTGCAGACTCGGTGGGCTGAATGGCCTCCTTCTGCACTGTATGTATGTTCTGTGTTCCTGGGATCCAGCAGACCTCCGACTGCTGACTCCCTTGGATGATCCTGCCACCACCAGATGTGCATCAGCAAATGTGTGGTGTTCGCCAGATTGTGCCCCAGAAGCCTGACCAATAATCTCACCCACCGAGGTGTGTGTCTCTAAGCTGGTGGAAGGTGGGGTGATAGCTGTGTCGACTCATGGGTGGTCTCCTCAGAGCTCTCCTCTGAGATTGTCTCTTGGGTGGCATGGGGGAAAACAACTCCGGATGGAGATCCTGCAAGATATTGGCATATGGTCAGTGAGAGGGAAAGCTCATTTTGTCTGACATGAACAAACCACTTGAGACAGATCATCTGGATGAAAGGGCAGTAGATACTCACCTCTCTGCTGCAAGCCAACCTCACTGTAGATGAACGCTCACTCCTCAGGCAAGCCTGTGATTCCCAGGGCCCATTCCTCATTGAGGGTGAGGACTCGAATCTCTGGTATTCCTCCCCATCTTGGCCCTTTCCCGTTCATTATGGTCTATCTTCACCTGCGCGAACAAAGCGAGGGCATTGTGAGCCTCACGCTTTGTGGGTCAGGGAGTTCTATAGCAGTGGCATGTGTGGGCACCACATCTGGACACGAAGGGGTTGTGCTGGTGGGTGCCAGTGGATTCTGAGGAGCAAGCATGAAGATCGGATGTGTCAGATGTGAGGTGTCAGCCAATGATTTGTGGGGGGGTGGGGGGGGGGGGGTTGGAATTGAGGTGTGGCAGGCGGAACCGATGCCAGGAGAGAGGTCATAACTTACAGCTCGGTGGAGGATGTTGGTCTTCTTCCGACATTGCATAGCTGTGCTCCTTGTCATGCTCCTGCACTGACAGCTACTGCCGCTGACTCCCAATTGGTGACCCTGCAGCTGGGCCTCTGCCCCCCCCTCGGGGGAACAACATGTCAACTCTCGCATCCACAGCATTACGAACCTGGTCAGGTCGGCATTCCCAAAGCAAGGTGCAGGTTTGTGTTCTGCTATGCTTGTGTGTTGACTGGGAGTGAGTGGTGAGGGAGCATTTAAAAGAAGCCTCCCCTTGTTCGTGGCGAGACTCTGAGGCTCGAGATTGGCGAAATTAACAGCAAGACAGCCAATATTGATGAGGAGCTTGTGGGGGTCCATTTCCAGCACTAAGTGCCATTAAATATGGGCCGCTATGTCACCACTGTGGCTGTCGAGAAACACCCCGCCACTCGCGCCCAAAATGGCACATGGAAATGTTTCTGTTGAAACGCACCCATTATTTTCAGTTGAGGATGGGGTTCAACCTAAAGTTTGAACTGATTCGTGTTTTCTCAATGGTGGCTACCTGAGTCACGGAGATTCTCAGATGATTTCTATTTTTATATCATATACCTGGCACTTGCATTATTCCGTTTATTGAATTTGTAATCTTTTGCTTTTCAGTTAAATTGGGAAATGCAGGGCACCATCTAATGGCCACGTTGCACCAGGCGCGGATCCATGCGAACCATTTAGATTGTGGGAGAGGCCAAAACCGGGATCCGTGCCAGGCGCTGATCAGTTTCTGATCTAACTGGCCTCCTCCTGTTGACGGGTTCCAGATCCAGCCTCGTCATGGCGAGAAACCAATAATCAACAATTAAGGCCAATCTCAAAGAACAAAGAACAATACAGCACAGGAACAGGCCCTTCGGCCCTCCCCAAGCCTGTACCGGTCATGATATCACCCTTGGCCAAAACCCTCAGCACTTCCTTGTGCCGTATCCCTCTACACCCATCCTATCCATGTACTTGTTGGGATACCTTTTGAACGCCATTAATGTATCTGCTTCCACAACCTCTACTGGCAACGCATTCCAGCCACTTACCACCCTCTCTGTAAAAACCTGCCTTGCACATCTCCTCTAAACTTTGCCTCATGGACCTTAAACCTATGCCCCCTGGGAGCTGACCCCTCCACCCTGGGGAAGAGTGCCTGCATATCCACTCTATCCATGCCCCCCCAGAACGTTAATGGGACGGATTTTGTATCTAACGGCGCCCCGGGATCTAACTGACTCCCCGGTGAGCCGTCACGTGGGCGCCCTTTGGTGTACCTATTTAAAAACGTAAAGCTGGTGCAATGGTTGCTGTGGGGATCGGGGAGGTGAGTCGCCATCTTTGAAGTTGGGCGGTAAGTACATGGGAACTGGAACTTCTGCCCCAGCTCTCCGGGGTTTGGGGAGGCACTGGTTGGTGATGGGCCAGGTCGGGGGGGGGGGGGGGGGGGGGGCAGGCGCCATTGGTGGGGGGTCACCCCTGGGCTGTAGGATGACGGGCTCACTCAGGACGTGCAGGTTCAACAGGCCACACCCCCAGAGACTGTAGACCAATAACAGGTCAACTTCAGCTGCTGTCCATCGGGCCCACCGAACACCCCCAGGACAGAGCCCTGTCCATGGTAATATGGTGAATGGCACTGTAACCCCCTCTGACCATGGCGGTCTCTGACTGCACAGCGGAAGGCTATCGCTAATAGGGAATAGGCACTGTTAGTTATATGAGCACTGCACAACTCTTAAGTGGATTCCCGTGGGTAGATGTGCCATGTTGCAGGTGAGTGTTACTGCCTGGCATCCCAATCAGACTGAGGCCTGGACACTTTGCCTGAACACTGGAAGCGTCAACACCACAGGGGCAGGAGCCAACAATTAAAAACCCAAGAGCTGGGCCTCAGCACCGGGGATGTTCCTGCAACCAGAGGGTGAGTGTGTGGATTGGGCAGGGAGCCTCAGCTTGATCCAGGTAATGTTCCCTACAGGGGTCTGGGGTCTGGTGCCCAAGATCTCCTGTCATGACCGGGGGTACATGTGAAGCGCGGTGTACCTCAGCACAACCACTCATTGGATGGCACCCTGAGAGATGGCAGGGAATGTAAGGGTAAGGGAGGCTTGGGGGATTTGAGGGTTCATGGGTGGAAGAAATAACTAATTGTCAGCCTTTCACCCTCTTCCATCCCTTACAGATATCACATTATGGATGATATTGTGGACCCCGCAGCAGATGCTCCCCCGGTGCTGGTGGTTGCCAGGCGGCCGGATGCCTGAGAAGGCAGCAGCAGCAGCGTCGATGGAGATGGCAGCCCTTCTGCAGGGCCCAGCCATACACCCTGAGGATTCGGCCGCCCATCACGCTGGGGAGGGACCCAGTGAGGGAGGTCAGCGGCGCCCAAGGTGTACAGGCGTCGCTGGCTGTTCAAGGAAATGTGAGACAGCCATGTGCCGCAGGAGGCTCTACCTCAACAACGGGACGGTGCGGCACCTGTGCCATGTCCTTGTGGACTTACACCAGGTGGAGGAGGAGGATACCCACTCCCGGTGGCTGTCAAGGTCACCGCAGCCCTGAACATTTTTGTGGTGATATGCATCACTGTAAAGACACAAGGGGTTGATGTAAATACATGTAGACTAGCTAGACACTAGAGGAAGCACCAGAGACATGACACACAGACACTCAACCTATAGAACAGTTAGATAGGACACCACCAATGGACATTCACGATACACAAGGAGGTGACACGACCACAGGAGGGCATTACACCAACCCATATATAAAGGACACAACACACATGATCTTGCTCTTTCCAATGGAGACAGTCAGTGAGTAGAGACACAGGGTTGATTCAATATTACACCCACCACGTGGATTGTAGCAGACTGGTTAGTCAATCTGAGTAGCTATGGAAGGATTAACAGTCGTGTCGAACCCAAGTAGGAGAAGTGTAAATAGTTTAATAAACGTGTTGCAGTTATCTCCACGTCTGAACCTTCCTTTGTCAAGTGCACCACAAGGAAGCCGCTTATGCTACGCCTAGAGCATAACAAGACATGGTACCAGTTGAGTGACTGTTTCAATCCATATCGTTTCAACTCCGCAAACAGTGACAACCAGCAACAAAAGCCAGGCAAGATGATGATCGGAATTCCGATTCCACAGCAGCTCCGGTACCAAGGCAATCTCAGTGAAAACTGGCGTTGGTTCCGGCAGAGATTCGAGATCCACCTGGTAGCGTGCGACCTAGATGGCATGGCGGATGCAGAGAAAATAAAGCTTCTACTTACCATCGCGGGTTCAGAAGCAGCTGAAATCTTCCAGACCTTCAAATACTCAAAGAGCCAAAAAAGAGCGATTTCCAGGCAGTCCTGGACAAATTCCAAAAATTCTGCGAGGAACATACAAGAAGAAAACGTAAAAGATGCGCCAGAACTCACCGCGAGGTAGGCTGGCAGCAACGAGCGGTAGTTTTGAATTGCAGCCATCTTGGAAAAGGTGCTGCACATGTGTAGTTGCGCGAAGAGTGCACAAAACGGAAGGTCCGTTTGCACATGTGCGAGAAGCCGTGCATGCGCAATTGCGAAAAAGGCCTCAAGTAAAGGAACAGCGATCTGCGCATGCGCAATCGCTTCCTACGCTCTTCGTCACAAACGTCATGACGTCAGAGGCCCCGTACCACATCCATTTAAAGGGGAAATGTCCTGAATCATGAAAAAAATCTCTTAAAGGCGTAAAACAAGCTTCTTTCACCTGGAATGATAGCACAATGCCTCAAATTCAACCAGGAACTGAAAGTAACCTCCGCAAAACCCTGCTACAAGCAGTTAGCACTGCCCAAAGCGATGACACAGACCTTGAATACTACGACACCGACCTTTATTTTTTCTCTGGACATCGCGAGCCCCATGCCAACTCCGACACAAATAGTGATGATATGGTCCTAGAGGACTACGACTCGGATGAAGGCTTTTTCATTAGAAATGGCAACCCCCGTACTGAATCCGACGCAGACGTGGATTTGTTCTTCGGATTTGAGGATCTTCAGCCCAGCATATACGACATCTCGACTCGTGAGTGCAGGATTATGCTGCGGCCTGACACCAAGAGACAGAGAGCGGTACAAGCCCACAGAGAGCGGCCTGCTGCCACACAGAGAGTGGTCCATGCACCGCTAAGGGTTCCCGACTCCACGATAGAAGCAACGAAAGCCTCCAAAGTGCAGTCCTTGCAGGAACAAGACCATGAGGGTCTAGCAACCTCTCCTGACCAACTAGCAGCAGACGATGCAAGTCTGCCATGCTCAAGTAAACAGGAAGAAGTCTATGACAGTCTACCGTGCACCAGTGCACAGCAGGATGACCATGACGGTCTACCATGCTCCAGTGAAGAACAAAGCGACTATGACAGTCCAAGCCCAAATGAACAACACAGCGACTATGACAGTCCACCCACATTGTCTGAGCCACAAGGAGAAGACTCTGACAGTATATCCAGCCCAAGTGAACAACAAGAAGCTACTGAGGCTCTATCCACTGTATGTGAGATGAGTGACGACGGCATCCCACTTCCCATGCAAGATGTGCAATATGACAGACCTCAGCTAGTGTGTTCAGAGGCACTCGACGATCACTGTGAGACTACCGGTGACTCCGGTGATACCACGTTACTTCCAACCTCATTCGATTGTACGTCTCCACAATTCAATGCATTCCTGCATGTTCCGACTCCAGATGTTTCAAGAGCTTCAAGAAATCTCAGCTGACTCCAGTGAACCTGCTAAGACTCCGGACGGGGAGCACCAACAAACCAACACTGACTCAGCTGAAACAGACCAGACTCCAGGTGGGGAGCATCCAAACGCCAACTCTGATTCACGTAAGCTGGACTTTACTCCAGACAGGGAGTGCCGCAAACTCAGTGGCGGCATGCTCAGGGTGACAACGACGACAGGAGATTGATCACTTGACAATTGCACTGGGTCAGTAATAACAAGTAGTGGCCACAGTCCAAGAGGAATACACCAATATTCACCACAGCTATATCCTTCCAAGCCATACCCACACATTCTTTCCACACCGGCAATGCAGTCAATGACAGCTCATGCTGGACACACCCAGTATTCAGGAATGCTGCAGCCAGCAGTCTATGCAGCATATTCTCAAATAGGCCAGCACTACGGATCGCCCACTTATGGAATCAAGACCGAAGGAGGACTACCGCAAGCACAATCTGCATTACAGACTGGATGCCTTAGTTACAGCCCAGGATTTGCTGCACCCCAGCCTGGCCAGACGGCATATTCCTATCAGATGCAAGGTTCTAGTTTCACACCATCACCCGGTATTTATGCGAGCAGCAATTCTGTTTCCAATTCGACAAGCTTCAACAGTTCTCATCAGGATTACCCTTCCTACACAGCATTTGGCCAAAACCAGTATGCTCAGTCTTATCCAACTTCCACATATGGCGCATACATGACCTCGAATGATACTGTTGATGGTACCTCTTCAACGTCAACGACTTATCAGCTACAAGATGCCATCCAACATCACCATCACAAACATCGGGGAAAAAATGACTCCAAATCAGACAGCGACCAAACCAGACAGAACCACTTCTTGGTTCCTGATACACAGGGACACCGATGGCATTCACAAGGACATGCCACCATCAAACTCACCACCCCACCAAGAGAGACATTTGACCATGATGATTGAAGGGTTTTGGACTCGCACATTTGATTTGGACTTATTGTTTAATCACTGTTCTCATGACTTGTACATACCATAACTTATCTACCTGTTTTATGTTCAATTTTCTTTCAGTGTACAGAAAATATGTAACATGTAAAAAAGGGGGGATGTGGTGATATGCATCACTGTAAAGACACAAGGGGTCAATGTAAATACATGTAGACTAGCTAGACACTAGAGGGAGCACCAGAGACATGACACACAGACACTCAACTAATAGAACAGTTAGATAGGACACGACCAATGGTCATTCACGATACACACAGAGGTGACACGACCACAGGAGGGCATTACACCAACCCATATGTAAAGGACACAACACACATGATCTTGCTCTTTCCAGTGGAGACAGTCAGTGAGTAGAGACACAGGGTTGATTCAATATTACACCCACCACGTGGATTGTAGCAGACTGGTTATTCAGTCTGAGTAGCTACAGAAGGATTAACAGTCGTGGCGAACCCGAGTAGGAGCAGTGTAAATAGTTTAATAAACGTGTTGAAGTTATCTCCACGTCTGAACCTTCCTTTGTCAAGTGCACCACAAGGAAGCCGCTTATGCTATGCCTAGAGCATAACAAGACAGTTTACACTTCGGGTTCATTCCCGGGCGCGAGTGGAGACTTGTGCGGCATATCTCAATCTACAGCACACAAGTGCATTCTTGAAGTTACGGATGCCTTTTTTGCCCGGGCAGCTGACTATTTAAACTTTGACCTGGACCAATCCGTCAAGATGCCTGGGCAGCAGGATTCTCTGCCATCGCCGGGATGCCCATGGTCCAGGGGTAATAGATAGGACGCATGTCGCCTTTCGCGCTCTTGGCGGGATTGTCCTTCATCAACAGGAAGGGATTCCACGCCCTGAAAGCACAACCCACGTGTGACCGCCACCTCAAGATCATGCAGATATGTGTGTGCCTCCCAGGGAATGTGCACGACAGCTACACCCTGGGGTGGTCGACGTTCCCCGATGTCTTCCAGAGACACCCCAATATGACAGGTTGGTTCTTGGGGGAAAAGGGGCACCCACTGATGTTCCAGCTAATGACACCAGTATGGAGGCCAGTGACCAATGAAGAGATCGACATAATGAGGCCCATGTGGCCACCTGTAATATCATTGAGTGGTGCATCGGACTGCTCAAAATAGGGTACCGATGCAGTGACTGTTCTGGTGGTGCGCTGCAGTATACTCCCCGGAGGGTCGCCCACTTTGTGGTGGTCTGCTGTGTCCTCCACAACCTGTCACAGCAGTGCGGCGATGTGCTGGAGGTGGAGGAGGAGGGACATGCATCCTCGTCTGAGGAGGAGGACGAGGAGGAGCTGAACCAGGAGAGGGCTGGAGGACAAATACAGGGAGGACCTGTGGTACAGCTGGAGGATGGAGGACAGGCTGCAGTGGCGGGGGTCCGGCATGACTGGAGGACCAGGGAGACCCTCATCCTCACGCACTTCTCAAAGGATGTGGCTTCATCCGTCATCCCACACCCTCCCCCTTCCAACCCACTGCCCCCCTCCCACCCATACACACCCCTCTCCCTCCCAACCAACCTCTCCCCTCACCCAACCATTCCCCCACCTATCCATGCTCTCCCCCCATGCCCAATCATCCTGTCTCACCCGCCCAGGCTCTGTGTAACATCACTCCAGGTAATGGGCCTGTGTCGGCACTGTCAGAAGGTCAAAATATCCGCTGTGAGGTGAGCTCTAGTGCCCCTCAATCTATGCCATAGCCTGACTCCTTTCTGTTTGCACTCATACCCATCATTTGCACGTGACATGTCTCGGTGGACAGGGGGGGGGGGGACAGCTCAACTGGGACAACTGCAATGAAGCTGGGGGGCTAGGACTAGGGGAGGGAACCAAAGGGTGGCGAGTGCAGAGGCTTCACATGTCTTGGGTGTAATGTGTTTTGAAGTTGTTTGATCGTGACCCTAACTGTTCCTAGCTATCAATGGTGCCACTCCCATCCCCTCAGTGCCCGCTCAGTAATCCTCAAACTGCTTAGGCCTCCATGCTCTGTCACTATGTCTAGGTGTGTCCCCAGGATGCACATCAGAGTTATAAGCAGCCTGCTGCTTACTGCGCCTTGTGGCTTTTGATGACCCTGGTTTGCGACCTCTGGGGCTCCCGGAGCCAGAGTACTCCAGCCGTCTTGCTGGTGGTACATGCCTTGCCGTGCCACCATTTTCCGCCTGCTGACCCCGAGGTGCGCCGTTGTCAGGAGGGCGGGCTCCCGGGAGAGCTGGTGAATGTCATGGCCTCGCTATAGGGGGAATCTGGGTCGGCTTCCGGCATTCCCACCTCCCGGAGATTGCCCATGGGCCCTGGGGGTTACCTTGGGATAGAGGTGTGGCTGGAGTGAGCTCCGTGGCCCCTGCGTCAACTCGCACTGCCAGTCCTGTCGGCTCCCCATTATCTGCACCATGGTACCGGCACCCTCAGCGATGCCCCTCTGTGACCCGGACCATGCTCTGGAGGGCTTCAGCAGTGTCCGTCTTTCTGGAACATGTTCCTCAGTTATAACAATATGGATATTATATTAGAGTTAAAGGTTTAACAATTTCAGGTAAATACTTCTAATCACCAGATGGTGAAAAGAGCGGTCACATTTATGTGACGTGATGACACTTGATTCCAGGATAATGCGTTTAGGCGTGAGATAGAGTAATTGTGTATTTGAGAGTTCTGTAGTTAGAGTTAAAGCATAGTTTATTTTAGCAACATTATACTTAAGAATACTTTCAAATCTTATTTAAGTAGTGTTAATAAATCAACGCTTTTGATTTACTTAGCTTGATGTTCTTTGTTCAACACGACGCATTCAAGACTTCCAGACAAAGAAAACAGAGAACACCACATGGTACCAGGTGTGGTTCCTAAAGTCGAAGAGTAAGTTTTAGAGAGAAAGAAAAAGATCTCCATGCAAAAAAAAACTTGTGAATATCAAAAACAAAATATCAACCAGGCTCCGATCGCAACGACCTCGAGGAAACCAGTAGCGTTGTAATAAACTGCCCAGTTGAAGCTTCGGGGAGGGTTTGCAGACTTCAAAGCAATTCAGGACATCGCGTAAAGTACATGTAAACAGGAAAAATTTCAATCAACATATTGAACTTTATATCTCAGCCAGTGATCAGAAAATAACAATAATCTTTATTGTCACAAGTAGGCTTGCAATGAAGTTACTGTGAAAAGCCCCTAGTCACAACATTCTAGCGCCTGGGGCAGCATGTGGCACAGTGGTTCGCATTGTGCCTCACGCCGCTGAGGACCCGGGTTCGAATCCCAGCCCAAGGTCACTGTTCGTGTGGAG
Source organism: Scyliorhinus torazame (assembly GCF_047496885.1). Lineage (NCBI taxonomy): Eukaryota > Metazoa > Chordata > Chondrichthyes > Carcharhiniformes > Scyliorhinidae > Scyliorhinus > Scyliorhinus torazame. Next base: position 135,599,507 of record NC_092717.1, read on the forward strand.
TTTGCACATTCTCTCCGTGTCTGCGTGGGTTTCACCCCCACAACCCAAAGATGTGCAGGCTAGGTGGATTGGCCACGCTAAATTGCCCCTTAATTGGAAAAAAATAATTGGGTACTCTAAATTTAAAAAAAACATACCAGCACCTGTTTGGGTACACGTTGGAAGAATTCAGAACTTCCAAATGACCTAACAACAGGTCTTTCGGGACTTTTGGGAGGAAAACGGAGCTCCTGGAGGAAACTCACACAGACACGGGGAGAATGTGCAGACTCCGCACAGACAGTGACAAAGCCGGGAATCAAACCTGGGAACTTGGCGCTGTAAAGCCACAGAGCTATCCACTGTGCTGCCGTGTCGCAGGATAGCGCTGTTCCTAATAATAGCTGGACCGCAGGTTTTAAAAATATGCAACACCTTCCATTTTGAGAATGAGGTTGTCAAAAAAATACACAACAAAGTTATAGAAATGTTCGACAGGCACTGTGAGCTTCAAATTAATGAAACTTGCAAATGATACATGTTGTGTTGGGTGCTCTGGATCCGTGGAACACATACAGGCCACCAACACTTTGGAGGTCAGACCGCGCAATGAGATTGGCAGAGGCACCAGTGTCCAGGCGGAATCGTATTTGGGACCGGTTGACCGTAAGGGTGGCACACCACTCATCGTCCGGATCGATGCTGTACACCGATAGAGGCTGGATTCTTTGCTTCGGGGACACCCTGTTTTTTGTAACTATACCGACTCGAAAAGGCGCCTTTGGGTCCTCGGTGTCAATATCGGGTAGCAGGTCCGAATCGGACTTGGTGACCATGGGTTGAATGGCCTGGACATTCCTGCGAGGCTGGCTGGAGCGACAAGAGTTGGCAGGCTGAGCTGATCTGCATAAAGCAGCATAGTGGTCAAGTTTGCCACATCTCAGGCATCGTCAGGATTTGGCAGGGCATTGCCGCTTTAAATGGGCGGAGCCACAGTTGCCGCACGTTGTAGCGTCAGTACGTTCACTGCGCCACCGCGCATGCGCGGTGCAGTCGTAAGTGGTGCGCACCTGCGCAGTACGTTCATCAACGTCGCCGTCCCCTCGTTCGGTGCGCACAAGTGCGGGGGTCCTCGGAAATCGCGCAAAATGGCCGCCCTCATCCAGGCTTAGGCCCTGGAGTTGCTCGATTGCTTGGACCCGTTCTGCCTCGTGGGGACCTTGCCGCGCCGGTTCAGCCGCTTGGATGTGGGAATACCGACTAATGGCGTGTTCGTGTAGCACGCAGGTCTCGATGGCAATCACTAGGGTGAGCTGCTTTACCTTGAGGAGCTGCTGGCGGAGAGGGTCCGACTGAACACCGAAAATGATCTGGTCGCGTATCATGGAGTCGGAGGTGGGCCCGTAATTGCAGGACTGCGCAAGGATGCGGAGGTGGGTGAGAAAGGACTGGAAAGGTTCATACTTACCCTGCAAACGCTGTTAGAACACATAGCGCTCAAAACTTTCATTCACCTCGATGTTGCAGTGACTGTCAAACTTGAGGAGGACCATCTTGAATTTTGATTTATCTTCCCCATCAGCAAAGGTGAGAGAATTGAAAATGTGGATGGCATGTTCCCCGGCCGTGGATAGGAAGAGAGCAGTCTTCCTGGTGTCCACGGCATCTTCCCGGTCTGTGGCTTCAAGGTAGAGCTGGAAGCGTTGTTTGAATATCTTCCAGTTGGCCCCGAGGTTACCGGTGATGCGGAGCAGTGGCGGCGGCGGGACGCTGTCCATTTTGCAGGATGGCTGTATGCTGGTGGAAGGCAGATCACTTGCAGGTAGGTCTAAGAAGTTCTAACATCCCTCAACTCCTGGTATCATGTTGTGTTGGGTGCTCCGGATCCGTGGAACACATAGAAGCTGTAGCGCACAATGACTTACGAGAGAGACGAGAAGTGATGAAGTCGATTCAGGCTTTATTAAGCGAGACTTGTCCCCAGCAGCTCAGCAACAGAATGAAGCGGCGGGGAGAAGTTCGGGTTCTTATACTCCGCCTTCAGGGCAGAGCCAGGAGTCGGCAGCCAACCAGGACCCGGGATCTGTCAGCCAATAGCATCACGGCTTCACAGTCCCACATGACCCCTAATACATACCACCACATGCACCCCTTGTTAAAAAGGAACCCGGCGGGGTGGTGGTTCGCATGGTGGTAGGGGTTTACAAGGCTGGCCCTGGAAGGAAAATTTCGGACATGTTACTACAGTGTTAGCCCTACACTGGGCTATGTACAAGTTTGTGAAAACTATTTACAATATTTAAAAAAATTTTTTTTGTTACAACAACATTCTTGGTGTCACGCAGATTCCATGAGTCGAGCGGGCGGTCTGGTCTTCCTCGTCGATCGCCTCAGCCCCGGTGGTGGTGCAGGTGCTTGTTCGGGCGTTGTCGTCTCCGGGAGCGTTTCGGTGTTTGTTCCTGTTTTACTCCTGGGCGGGCACGGGAGGAGGACCGATCCCCCCGGGAAGGGGGCGGTCGCGGGGTGCGCCGGTGGCAGGGAGGGGATGATCGGTGTCGGAGGGGTGTGTGTGTTGCCGGCGGGTGCCAGTCCCGCAGGGAGACCGTGTCCTGTCGGCCGTCGGGGTACGCCACGTAGGCGTACTGCGGGTTCGCGTGGAGAAGGTGAACCCTCTCGACCAACGGGTCCGATTTGTGCGCCCGCACATGTTTCCGGAGCAAGATGGGTCCTGGGGCTGCCAGCCAGGTCGGCAGCGACGTTCCGGAGGAGGACTTCCTGGGGAAGACAAGGAGGCGCTCATGAGGCGTTTGGTTAGTGGTGGTACACAGCAGCGACCGGATGGAGTGGAGAGCATCCGGGAGGACCTCCTGCCACCTGGAAACTGGGAGATCCCTGGACCGTAGGGCCAGTAGGACGGTCATCCAGACCGTGCCGTTCTCCCTCTCTACTTGCCCGTTCCCCCGGGGGTTGTAGCTGGTCGTCCTGCTCGAGGCTATGCCCTTGCTGAGCAGGAACTGGCGCAGCTCGTCACTCATGAAGGAGGACCCCCTGTCGCTATGGATATACGCGGGGCAACCGAACAGTGTGAATATGGTGCCAAGGGCTTTAATGACTGTGGCCGCTGTCATGTCGGGGCAGGGGATGGCGAAGGGGAAACGAGAATACTCGTCCACCATGTTCAGGAAGTATGCGTTGCGGTCAGTGGAGGGGAGGGGCCCTTTGAAATCCAAACTGAGGCGTTCAAAGGGGCGGGAAGCCTTGATCAGGTGCGCTCTATCCGGCCTGAAAAAGTGCGGTTTGCACTCTGCGCAGATGTGGCAGTTCCTGGTGACTGTACGGACCTCCTCCACATAGTAGGGGAGGTTGCGGGACTTTACGAAATGGTAGAATTGAGTGACCCCCGGGTGGCAGAGGTCCTCGTGGAGGGCTTGGAGGCGGTCTATTTGTGCGTTGGCACATGTGCCGCGGGATAGGGCATCGGACGGCTCGTTCAGCTTTCCGGGACGGTACAAGATCTCATAGTTGAAGGTGGAGAGCTCGATCCTCCACCTTAAGATCTTGTCATTTTTAATTTTGCCCCGCTGTGCATTATCGAACAGGAAGGCTACCGACCGTTGGTCTGTGAGGAGAGTGAATCTCCTGCCGGCCAGGTAATGCCTCCAATGTCGCACAGCTTCCACTATGGCTTGGGCTTCCTTTTCCACTGAGGAGTGGCGGATTTCTGAGGCGTGGAAGGTCCGGGAGAAAAAGGCCACGGGTCTGCCCGCTTGGTTAAGGGTGGCCGCCAGAGCTACGTCGGATGCGTCGCTCTCGACCTGGAAGGGGAGGGACTCGTCAATGGCGCGCATCGTGGCCTTTGCGATATCTGCTTTGATGCGGCTGAAGGCCTGGCGAGCCTCTGTCGACAGGGGGAAGGTAGTGGACTGTATTAGCGGGCGGGCCTTGTCTGCATACTGGGGGACCCACTGGGTGTAATATGAAAAGAAACCCAGGCAACGTTTCAGGGCTTTGGAGCAGTGGGGGAGGGGAAATTCCTAAGGGGGCGCATGCGTTCGGGGTCGGGGCCTATTATCCCATTGCGCACTACGTATCCCAGGATGGCCAACCGGTTTGTGCTAAAAACGCACTTTTCCTCGTTGTATGAGGTTCAGGGCGTTAGCGGTCTGGAGGAACTTTTGGAGGTTGGCATCGTGGTCCTGCTGATCGTGGCCGCAGATGGTTACGTTGTCGAGATACGGGAACGTGGCCTGCAACCCGTGCTGGTCAACCATTCGGTCCATCTCCCGTTGGAAGACCGAGACCCCGTTTGTGACACCAAATGGGACCCTTAGGAAGTGGTATAGACGCCCGTCTGCCTCGAAGGCTGTGTACTTGCGGTCACCTGTGCGGATGGGGAGCTGGTGGTAGGCGGACTTGAGGTCCACGGTGGAGAAGACCTTATACTGGGCAATCCGATTGACCATGTCGGATATGCGGGGGAGAGGGTACGCATCTAGCTGCGTGTACCTGTTGATGGTCTGACTATAGTCTACGACCATCCTTTGCTTCTCCCCGGTCTTTACTACTACCACCTGGGCTCTCCAGGGACTATTGCTGGCCTGGATTATGCCTTCCTTCAGCAACCGCTGGACTTCAGACCGAATAAATATCCGGTCCTGGGCGCTGTACTGTCTGCTCCTAGTGGCGACGGGTTTGCAATCTGGGGTGAGGTTTGCAAACAAGGACGGCGGTTCAACCTTGAGAGTTGCGAGGCCGCAGATAGTGAGTGGGGGTATTGGGCCGCCGAATTGGAATGCTAGGCTCTGCAGGTTACACTGGAAATCTAATCCCAGTAATGTGGGCGCGCAGAGTTGGGGAAGGACGTAGAGCCTGTAGTTCTTAAACTCCCTCCCTTGCACCGTTAGGTTCGCGATGCAGAACCCTTTGATCTCTACGGAGTGGGATCATGCAGCTAGGGAAATCTTTTGCATGCTTGGATGGATGGTCAGAAAACAGCGTCTTACCGTGTCTGGGTGAATAAAACTTTCAGTGCTCCCGGAGTCGATCAGGCTTGGCGTCTCGTATCCGTCGATCAGCACCGTTGTTGTCGTCGTCTGGAGCGTCCGTGGCCGCGATTGATCCAGTGTCACCGAAGCCAGCCATGGTAGTAGTGTCGCGGCGTCTTCTTCGGACCCCGTGGAGCCGTCGATGCTGGGATCCTTTGTTGTCAACCAAGATGGTGGCGTCCATGAATCGCACGTGGCCGGGGGTGGACAAAATGGCCGCCCCCATGGATCGCACGTGGTCGGGGGTGGACAAAATGGCCGCCCCCATGAATCGCACGTGGCTGGGGGTCATAAGATGGCGGCGCCCATCCTCCCCTCGTGGTGCCCGGGACCCAAAATGGCGGCACCCGCGGGTCGCACATGGGGCGCTGGGGGGGGTTGGGGAGCGTTTGGGATGTGCTGGGCTCGTTCTTCTCCGGGGATTGCGGCGACCCCCCGGGACCGGCACACTGCCGCGTAATGGCCCTTCTTGCCGCAGCTTTTACAAATAGCTGCGCGGGCCGGGCAGCGCTGCCGGGGGTGTTTCGCTTGCACCCAGAAATAGCAGCGGACCCCCCCGGGATGGTCTGGCGCTTTAACCGTGCAAGCTTGCGAGGGGGGGGGGTTGTCGCGACGGGGGTCCATGGAGCCCAAGGGGCTGCTGCGCGGTCGGGGCCGTACGCGCGGGCGTTTTGCGCGGCCACATCTAGGAAAGCTGCAAGGGCCCGTGCCTCTGATAGTCCTAGCGACTCTCTTTCTAAAAGTCTTTGGCGGATTTGGGGAGAGTTCATACCTGCCACAAATGCATCGCAAATTAGCATGTCCGTGTGTTCGATTGCGTTCACCGGCGGGCAGCTGCAGCCACGTCCAAAAATTAGCAGCGCGGCGTAGAATTCTTCTAGCGATTCTCCGGGACTTTGCCGTCTCGTCGCGAGTTGGTGGCGCGCGTAGACCTGGTTAACGGGCCGAACGTAGATGCCCTTCAGCAATGCGAGCGCCGTCGGGAAATCCTCTGCGGCTTCTATGAGAGGGTCAATTTCCGGGCTTATCCTCGAATGCAGGACCTGCATTTTCTGGTCTTCTGTGATCCGGCCGGGGGCCGTTCGGAGGTAGCCTTCAAAACATGCTTGCCAGTGTTTAAATACTGCTGCCGAGTTCGCTGCGTGGGGGCTGATCCGCAGGCATTCCGGGGCGATCCGGAGCTCCATAGTCTTTTAAGCTCGCTTAATAAATTGTAGCGCACAATGACTTACGAGAGAGACGAGAAGTGATGAAGTCGATTCAGGCTTTATTAAGCGAGACTTGTCCCCAGCAGCTCAGCAACAGAATGAAGCGGCGGGGAGAAGCTCGGGTTCTTATACTCCGCCTTCAGGGCGGAGCCAGGAGTCGGCAGCCAACCAGGACCCGGGATCTGTCAGCCAATAGCATCACGGCTTCACAGTCCCACATGACCCCTAATACATACCACCACACAAGCCACCAACACTTAAAATAGTGCAACACTATTTTATTAAGTTAGACACTGTTGAACATACTTTCACTGTGAGTTAACACGATGTTAGATTAAACTAAAGACCTATGCCTGTCCTAACCAGTCTATGCACTCAGCACATGGTGAAGATCTGTGCTGTAAGCTGTAAGCTCTGTCCTTCTGAGAGGCTGCATCCCGAATGAGCGGGAACTCTGATGCCCTCTGTCTATATAGTGAGTGTGCTCTAACTGGTGATTGGCTGCGGTGTTGTGTGTGTTGATTGGTCTTGTTGTGTGTCCATCAGTGTGTGTGTCTGCACCATGATATACTGGTGTATATTATGAGAATACATATTCCGGAAAAGAGTCCGAAATCAGGTGAAACACTTGACTGTTCCATTATGGATCTCAGACTCAAAACGCAGACCTGTAACTTTTCAATATTATAATACTCCCTTCTGCATGATCAGGTTGCATTCGATGTATTGTCACAATATACACCAGTATATCATAGTGCAGATACACACACTGATGGACACACAGCAAGACCAATCAACACACACAACACCGCAGCCACTCACCAGTTAGAGCACACTGACGCAACGAGTATCATAACGTGCAAACGTTGTGGCCACGTCCACCAATAGAAAAATGCCCAGCCTTCGGGAAAAACCTGTTCAAAGTGTCACAGACTTAATCACTTTGCATCAATATAAAAAGAGAAGTATGGTTACTAAAGACAAAGCTGTACAAGAAGTAAATTCAAACAAATGTGAAATTAAAGCGAATAAACCCAACACTGTCCATGATGATTATGACTTGGAAGACACTTTCTTTGTCGACATTGTAGAAAAAAAACAAAATTTCACAGGCAATTTGCGAACCGGAAAACTTAATACCAGTAGTAATTGTTCATAATCAAGATCATAGAATTTACAGTGCAGAAGGAGTCCATTCGACCCTACGAGTCTGCACAGCCCATGGAAAGATGACCCTATCTAAGCTCACACCTCCATCCTATCCCTAGTAATCCCATCTAACCTCGTCTAACCTTTTTGGACACAAAGGGCAATTTCGCATGGTCAATCCACCTAACCTCCATATCTTTGGACTGGACAATTCCACTAAAGATTAAGGGAACCAACATCCACATCAAATTGGATACCGGTGCTCTTGCGAATTTGACCAATCAATTGGATTTGGCCAAATTGAACATAAAGCCTCAAATAGATGACAATGACAGACAATTAAGAGATTATGGTGGCAATGTCATTACTACTATGGGAACATGTTATCTCACTGTCCAAGTTAAAGCATGAATATGCATATAAAATTTGAGATTGTGGGACCGAAGCGTTCGGCATTATTAGGTGTGCAGGTATGCGAGCTACTGTAGCTGATGAAGCGAATTCACAGCACAAAGAACATTTCAGCCAATGCTAAAGACCAGATAGTGGCCATAATTGACACGTTTCCACATGTGTTTCATGGAATGGGTGCGTTAACATTCAAGTACAAAATGCAGCTTAAGTTAAAGAGAATGCCAAGCCGGTTTTTCATCCACCATGGAGGGTACATGCTCCCTTGAGGGAACACCTGAAACTGGAACTTAATGGCATGTGGCAGCTGGGGATCATCACAGATGTGATAAAACCCTCTGACTGGGTTAGTGCAATGGTATGCATCAAAAAACCGAATGGAGATCCCAGAATCTGCATTGATCCCAAAGATCTCAATCAAAATATAAAAAGGGAACATTACCCAATTCCCAAACATGAAGAGATCACAAGTGAAATGGCACACAGCAGAATATTTACAAAACCAGATGCCTCTAGAGGGTTTTGGCAACTGAAACTGGATGGAACCAGCAGAAACTTCTGTACTTTCAACACTCCGTATGGAAGGTACTGGTTTAATAGAATGCCTTTTGGTATAATATCAGCCACAGAGATATTTCATCGAGTGATGGAACAATGATAGAAGATATTGAAGGTGTCAGAGTGTATGTTGACAATATCATCATATGATCAGCAAGTCAAGAAGAATACAATGCAAGACTTTTTCAAGTAATGCAATGAATAGACAAGTATGGTTTAAAACTTTAGCGAACCAAATGTCAATTTGGCATATCCAAACTCACGTTTTTGGGTGATCAGGGACGAAATTCCCTGGTATCAGCGCGATGTCCGCCGACCGGCGGCAAAAACGGCACAAATCAGTCGGGCATCGCGCCGCCCCAAAGGTGTGGAATCCTCCGCATCTTGGGGGACCGAGCCCTAACCTTGCAGGGCTAGGCCCGCGCCGGACTGATTTCCACCCCGTCAGCTGGCGGAAATGCCCCGCCAGCTGGCGCGCAAATGACATTGCTGGGCGGCACATGCACGGGAGCGTTAGCGGCCGCTCACGGCATCCCCGCGCATGTGCTGTGGAAGGAGTCTCTTCCGCCTCCGCCATGGCGAAGGCGGAAGGAAAAGAGTGCCCCCACGGCACAGGCCCACCCGCGGATCGGTGAGCCCCGATCGCGGGCCAGGCCACTGTGGGGGCACCCCCCGGGGCCAGATCGCCCCGCGCTCCCCCCAGGACCCCGGAGCTCGCCCGCGCCGCCTTGTCCCGCCAGTAAGGTAGATGGTTTATTCCACGCCGGTGGGACAGGCATTCTAGCAGCGGGACTTCGGCCCATCCGGGCCAGAGAAACGCGGGGGGGGGGGGGGGAACCGCCAACCGGCGCAGCGCGATTCCCGCCCCCGCCGAATCTCCGGTGCCGGAGAATTCGGCAACCGGCGGGGGCGGGATTCACGCCAGCCCCCGGCGATTCTCCGACCCGGCGGGGGGTCGGAGAATCTCGCCCCAGATTTCAGCTCAAGGTGTGAACCCAGACATCGAGAACGTTGCAGCAATCAACAAAATGTCTTCACCCAAAGACAAGAAGGCGGTTCTAATACTGTTAAGAGCCGTGAACTTTCTGTGGAAGTTCATTCCTAACTTATCATCAAGAACAAAAAGTCTCAGACAGCTGATACGAAAAATTGTTCTATTCACATGGATGGAAGAACACGAAAGGGAGTGGTCTGACTTAACTCACAACTGCGCCAGTCCTGTCATTCTTTAATCCTATGAGTGAAACAAAGGTTTCAACTGATGCAAGCAAGGATGGCACAGGAGCTGTGCTATTTCAGAAAACATCTGACGGGCAATGGCAACCTAAAGCCTATACATCAAGAGCAATGACTCGAACTGAACAGCATTATGTGCAAATCAAAAATGAATGTTGAGGCCTTCTCACAGGAATGGAGAAGTTCCACAACTATGTATATGGGTTATCTACCTTTACTGAAGAAATGGATCATTGTCCTCTTCATAGAATTTACAGTGTAGAAGGAGGCCATTCGGCCCATCGAGTCTGCACCAGCCCTTGGAAAGAGCACTCCAGTTAAGCCCACACCTCCATCCCCTCCCACCTAATCTAAGGGCAATTTATCATGGCCAATCCACCTAACCCGCACATCTTTGAACTATGGGAGCAAACCAGAGTACCCGGAGGAAACCCATGCAGACACAGGGAGAATGTGCAGATTCCACACAGACAGTGACCCAAGCCAGGAATCGAACCTGGGACCCTGAAGCTGTGATGCAACATTGCTAATCAACCTACTACCGTGTATCAATCAAGAAAAATTTGAATGAAATATCGCCGAGACTACAATGCATAATAATGAAACTTCAGCGTTATGACTTTGAACTAAAAAAAGGGCTTAGGAGAGCTAGGAGGGGGCATGAGAAGTCCTTGGCGGGTCGGATCAAGGAAAACCCCAAGGCTTTTTACTCTTATGTGAGAAATAAAAGAATGACCAGGGTGAGGTTAGGGCCGGTCAAGGACAGTAGTGGGAACTTGTGCATGGAGTCAGAAGAAATAGGAGAGGCGTTGAATGAATACTTTTCTTCAGTGTTCACCAAGGACAGGGGCCGTGTTTTTGAGGATGAGAGTGATACAGATGGGTAGGCTGGAGGAAGTAAATGTTCTGAGGAAGGATGTATTAGCAATTTTGAAAAACCTTAGGGTCGACAAGTCCCCTGGGCCAGATGAGATATATCCAAGGATTCTTTGGGAGGCAAGGGATGAGATTGCAGAGCCTTTGGCTTTGATCTTTGGGTCCTCACTGTCCTCGGGAATAGTGCCAGAGGACTGGAGAGTGGCGAATGTTGTTCCTCTGTTCAAGAAAGGGAATAGGAATGACCCTGGTAATTATAGGCCGGTTAGTCTTACTTCAGTGGTCGGTAAGTTAATGGAAAAGGTCCTGAAGGATAGGGTGTATGACCATTTGGATAGATGCAGCTTAATCCGGGACAGTCAACACGGATTCGTGAAGGGTAAGTCTTGCCTCACAAATTTGATTGAATTCTTTGAGGAGGTAACTAAGTGTGTAGATGAAGGTAGCGCAGTTGATGTCGTATACATGGATTTTAGTAAGGCGTTTGATAAGGTTCCCCATGGTTGGCTTATGAAGAAAGTAAGGAGGTGTGGGATAGAGGGAAATTTGGCCAATTGGATAAGTGACTGGCTATCACATAGAAGACAAAGGGTGGTGGTGGATGGAAAATGTTCAGACTGGAGACCAGTTACCAGCGGTGTACCACAGGGATCAGTGCTGGGTCCTCTGCTATTTGTGATTTTTATCAATGACTTGGAGGAGGGGACTGAAGGGTGGGTCAGTAAATTTGCTGATGACACCAAGATTGGTGGAATAGTGGGATGAGGTGGAGGGCTGTTGTAGGCTGCAAAGAGACATTGATAGGATGCAGAGCTGGGCCGAAAAATGGCAGATGGAGTTTAACTCTGATAAGTGCGAGGTGGTGCATTTTGGTAGAAAAAATTTGAATGCGGATTACAAGGTCAATGGCAGGGTTCTGAGGAATGTGGAGGAACAGAGAGATCTCGGAGTTCATGTCCACAGATCTCTGAAGGTTGCCACTCAAGTGGATAGAGCCGTGAAGAAGGCCTATAGTGTGTTAGCGTTTATTAACAGGGGGCTTGAGTTTTAAGAGCCGCGGGGTTATGCTGCAACTGTACATGACCCCGGTGAGACCACATTTGGAGTATTGTGTGCAGTTCTCGTCACCTCACTATAGGAAGGATGTGGAAGCATTGGAAAGGGTGCAAAGGAGATTTACCAGGATGCTGCCTGGTTTGCAGGATAGGTCTTATGAGGAAAGGTTGAGGGAGCTAGGGCTTTTCTCTTTGGATCGGAGGAGGATGAGAGGCGACTTAATAGAGGTTTATAAGATGATGAGGGGGATAGATAGAGTGGACGTTCAGAGACTATTTCCTCGGGTAGATGTAGCTGTTACAAGGGGGCATAACTATAAGGTTCAGGGTGGGAGATATAGGAGGGATGTCCGAGGTAGGTTCTTTACTCAGAGAGTGGTTAGGGTGTGGAATGGACTGCCTGCTGTGATAGTGGAGTCGGACACTTTAGGAACTTTCAAGCGGTTATTGGATAGGCACATACATGGAGCACACCAGAATGACAGAGGGTGGGATAGCTTGATCTTGGTTTCGGACAATGCTTGGCACAACATCGAGGGCAGAAGGGCCTGTTCTGTGCTGTACTGTTCTATGTTCTATGTACACACTTGGTCAAGACCTTGTGGTGGCCGATGCACTGTCACGTAAAACTGAAGAAGATACTGGGATGAACGACATAGTCCAGACAATCGAATGAAATGAATGAAAATCGCTTATTGTCACAAGTAGGCTTCAGATGAAGTTACTGTGGAAAGCCCCTAGTCGCCATATTCCGGCGCCTGTTCGGGGAGGCTGGTACGGGAATTGAACCGTGCTGCTGGCCTGCCTTGGTCTGCTTTCAAAGCCAGCGATTTAGCCCTGTGCTAGCTGAAAAAATGAACTTAATAAAAGAAGAATCAACCAAGGATGAGACTTTACTGCATATGATGCATTGTATAAGAGATGGTTGGCCTAAAGGTAGTTATTCTAGCTATAGGAACATTCAAGCGGATGTGAGCAGCATCAACGGATTTCTGCTTAGGCCAGACTGGATAGTAATTCCGACTTTGTTAAGAAACATGATCCTCAGTAAGGTGCATGAAGGCCATCTCGGGATGGAAAACGAGGCAAACGAGGAGCTCAACAATCAGTATATTGGCCTGGCATAAATGAAGAGATCAATAACCTTGTGGTGGAATGTGAAATATGTCACCGAACCAGTCACAGCAACAAAAAGAAACATTTACGCTGCATCGACTCATCAAGACTCCATGGTCAAAGGTTGGCATCAATCTATTCTACTACCATGGTAAGGATTATCTACTAATCATAGGTTACTTCTCGAACTACCCCGAGGTGATCAAATCGCCCAATTTAAGTTTGAAAGCAGTCATAAAAGCAACCAAGAAGTGTTTGCAAGACATGGAATCCGATTTACTGTCATGACAGATAACAATCCATGTTTTGACAGCTGCGATTGGACAGAAGGTAGAAATAGCGAGGCATCTGGATGGAAATTGTCCCATTGGGCAGACGCAGCATGGGTTCATAAAGGGCAGGTCGTGCCTAACTAATTTAGTGGAATTTTTTGAGGACACTACCAGTGCGGTAGATAACGGGGAGCCAATGGCTGTGGTATATCTGCATTTCCAGCACGCCTTTGACAAGGAGCCAAACAAAAGGTTGCTGCATAAGCTAAAGACGCATGGCATTAAGAGTAAGGTAGTAGCATGGATAGAGGAATGGTTCATTAATAGAAAGCAACGAGTGGGGATTAATGGTTGTTTCTCTGGTTGGCAATCAGTAACTAGTGGTGTCCCTCAGGAATCAGTGTTGGGCCCACAATTGTTCACAATTTACATAGATGATTTGGAGTTGGGGACCAAGGGCAATGTGTCCAAGTTTGCAGACGACACTAAGATGAGTGGTAAAGCAAAAAGTGCAGAGGATACCGGAAGTCTGCAGAGGGATTTGGAAAGGCTAAGTGAATGGGCTAGGGTCTGGCAGATGGAATACAATGTTGACAAATGTGAGGTTATCCATTTTGGTAGGAATAACAGCAAAAGGGATTATTATTTAAATGATAAAATATTAAAACATGCTGTTGTGCAGAGAGACCTGGGTGTGCTAGTGCATGAGTCGCAAAAAGCTGGGTTACAGGTGCAACAGGTGATTAAGAAGGTGAATGGAATTTTGTCCTTCATTGCTAGAGGGATGGAGTTTAAGACTAGGGAGGTTATGCTGCAATTGTATAAGGTGGTAGTGAGGCCACACCTGGAGTATTGTGTTCAGTTTTGGTCTCCTTACCTGAGAAAGGACGTACTAACACTGGAGGGTGTGCAGAGGAGATTCACTAGGTTAATCCCAGAGCTGAAGGGGTTGGATTACGAGAAGAGGTTGAGAAGACTGGGACTGTGCTCATTGGAATTTAGAAGGATGAGGGGGGATCTTATAGAAACACATAAAATTATGAAGGGAATAGATAGGATAGATGCAGGCAGGTTGTTTCCACTGGCGGGTGAAAGCAGAACTAGGGGGCATAGCCTCAAAATAAGGGGAAGTAGATTTTGGACTGAGCTTAGGAGGAACTTCTTCACCCAAAGGGTTGTGAATCTATGGAATTCCTTGCCCAGTGAAGCAGTTGAGGCTCCTTCATTAAATGTTTTTAAGATAAAGATAGATCGTTTTTGAGGAATAAAGAGATTAAGGGTCACAGTGTTCGGACCGGAAAGTGGAGCTGAGTCCACAAAAGATCAGCCATGATCTCATTGAATGGCGGAGCAGGCTCGAGGGGCCAGATGACCTACTCCTGATCCTAGTTTTTATTTTCAGCATATTACGTCAAGCCGATTACATCCACAGTCGAATGGGAAAGCTGAAAAGGGGTTCACATAGCAAAGCAACTGTTAAATAAATAGTTGGATTCAGGAAGCAATCCATTCTTAGCTCGACTCAGCTACAGAGCTATACCTTTAGCAACAGGTTTGTTACAAGCTCAACTGCTGATGAATTGTCAGCTATGCATAACATTACCATTAGCAGTACCAATAGCAGATCTTGATCATGATGATGCTGTGAAGAAGTTGAAGCAGAACAAGCACACTCAACAGCATTACTACATGTAATGATGGCTAGGGATCTCGCAATGCTAGAAACATGTGATAATGTGGGGGTATAAATTCCAACTTGAGAATGGTCCTGCATGACACAATGTGATTCACACTCATATGTCATTATGCAGCTTCACACTCATGTCATTATGCAGCTTCACACTCATATGTCATTATGACAAACAAAGGTTCTATCCTATGGGGGAATCGTAGAGCGCTTCTGAAAGTGAAGACAGCCCAACCTGTATTTCCACACTTAAGAGTTTGACACAAAGCTATTCAAGTCAACTACGACAACATCTACAAAACAGCAAGATGTTGTCACACCAGAATAGACAAAATGTCTGCTGGACGACCACAATTGCGAAGGTCCACTCAAATCAAAAAGAAGCTGGAAAGACTCAACTTGTGAACTCTACAAAAATTAAATTGTTCTCAATCAACAATAATCATTCATATGTATAGAACATACAATGCTTTTGCTACATATATATGTTTGTACAGTCCCCAAACGTCTTCAAAGGAAGGAGAATGTAACAACATGGTGATTGTATGGGAGATAAAGGGTTAACAATTTCAGGTAAATACTTCTTACCACCAGATGGTGAAAAGAGCAGTCACATATATATGACGTGATGACCCTTGATTCCAGGATAATGTGTTTAGACGTGAGATAGTTGTGTATTTGAGAGTTCTGTAGTTGGAGTTATAGCATAGTTTACTTTAGCAACCTTATACTTAGGAATATGTTTGAATCTTATTTAAGTAGTTGTTAATAAATCAGTTTTGTTAATTTACATAGCTTGATGTTATTTATTCAACAGTACACATTCAAGACTTCCAGACAAAGAAAACAGAGAACATCACATCAGTGATTGGGACATGCTCTGGAGTGCCTCGATAATGCCCACCTGAGACTGGGCCATGCTCTGCAGCAGCTCGGCAATGCCCATCTGAGACTGAGACACGCTCTGCAATGCCTCGGCAATGTCCACCTGAGACTGGGCCATGCTCTGCAGTGCTTTGGCAAGACCCACCTGCATCAGGGGCACATCCCACTGTTGTCGAGGCACTCAGCCATGGCCGTCACTGATTGAGCAATGCCTTAGACATCATTACTGTTACTGATGTCATGCTCCAGGCTTTCCACGGTTGGCTTTAGTGCCACACATTGCTTGTGCCATCTCTTGCACCCATAACATTTGGCACTCCTCCAATCGGCTAAGGGCGGTGGCATTCCCAGAGCTCTCCTCCAAGGTATTCTCTTGGAAGGCTTGGGGAGTGGACCTCCCCGGATGGGCTGGCACCATCGGATGGAAATCCTGTGAGAGAATGGGCATGTGGCAGTGGGAGGGAAGGACCATTATGTCTGGCATGAACAACTAACTTGTGACAGGTCAACTGGGTAGGGGCCGGTGGATCATCACCTCTTCAGACCAAGCTCGATGTCTGTGACCGCTCCCCCCTTGGCCACCCCTGCTCCCTTCCTCATTGGAGGGGGGGGGGGTGAGGATTCTGATGTCCAGCACCCCGCCGCCTATCTGTGCCCTCCCAACTTCTCAGCGGGCACAAAGAGAGGGCATTGTAAGACACACGCTTCATGCATCATGGTGGGGGGGACTGGGCTCTGGCGGGATAAAAGCATGGGCACCATTGCTGGGCATTGGTAGGTTGGTGGGTGCCATGGTGCGCTGGGCACAGACACGGTAATTGTGTTGGGGGTGTGCTGTGCCAACCGCTGAGTCATTGGGGAGGGTGCAGGGATGCTAACTCCCCCATGCAGCTCGGTGGAGGTCGTTGAGCTTCTTACGGCACTGGGGGAAGTCCTCCTGGTGACACTTCCCGCGCTGACAGCCACGGCCACTGCCTCCCAGGCAACACTCACTGACCTGTGGCTGACCCTACGATCCCCTGAGGGGAACAGGGTGTCCCATCGTGGCTCCACCATATCCAGCAATCGGGCCAGGTCAGCATTTCTGAATCATTGTGCAGGTCTCCTTGGTGGCATGGCTGCGTGCTGCCTGGGGCTTGCTCGGAGGGAGTGGTTTAAGAGAGCTGCCAGGCATGGTACAGCCCAATCAGTTGGTGGGATAACCATTTACACCGTGAAGTCCACGGGACATCATTAGCAGCCCTAATTGGTGTTAGATACCTGCCACAGTCTCCCCGGGTCAGCCATCGGGGAGCACCTGACAATTCTCACTCGTTATCGCTCTTAGTGCTTCCCCTGTTCGACTGTGCCACAGTTTCACAGCACAGCTGAAAGAATATACGAACAACGGAACATAAGACGTAGGAGAGGACTAGGCCATTTGTCCTTCAAGCTTGCTCCACCATTCTATTAGATCAAAGCCAATCTGATTGTGTTCTCAACTCCATCTTCCTCCCTCCCCCATAACCCTTGACTCCCTTGTTTATCAAAAATTTCGATCAGTCTTGAATATATTAAATGATGCAGCCTCCACTACTTTCTGGGGAAGATAATTCCACAGACTAATAATCCTCAGAGAGAATTTTCTTTACCTCACCTCTGTCTTAAATGGGAATCCTTTTATTCTTTGACTGTGTCCCCTAGTTCTAGTCTCCAAGAATGAGCAAAAATCCACCCAGTCATGTTCCCTTATGAGTCTTATGGAATGGACTCTCCATAGGCAGGATCTTCTGCTTCGCCAGCACTCACCCGCGGATTTCCCAATGGTGTGGGGGTGCCCACAATGGGAAACGCCATTGGCCGGCTGCCAGGACGGAGGGTCCCACTGCCAGAGGGGGCGCACCGCACCAGAAAATGAGTGAGGTGGGACAGAGAATCCCGCCCCATATGTTTCATCTCTCATTCTCCCAAACTCCAATGGTTTAGGCCCAACCTGTCTCAACTTTATTCATGAGATAAGCCCTTCATCCCAGGAAGGGGTCGAGTGAACCTTCTCTAAACATCTTTTAATGCAATTATATCCATTTTCAAAGAAGGAGATCAAAACTGTACACAGTATTCCAGATGTGGTCTCACCAAGGCCCTCAACAGCTGCATTAACACTTCCTTAGTTTTATATTCCATTCCTCTTGCAAAAGAACACTAATATTCAATATGCTCTTAACTGCAAGTTTGCATTTCTTTTTAAATGTGATCGGTCTCTACGGGAATCTTAACAAGGAGGCCGTTCAGCTGTCCCTTTATTTACTTCAGCATTTGACTCGGTTGCTAAGCATCATGTTACCTCTTCAATGCTTAGGAACAGAATTACGTAGCCCAACAGTGACAGGTCAATAGCTGATCAAAGATTCAAGCTTCCTATAAGATCATGTAGAGCGGGGAGCATACCTATTTATAGAAACATCAGTTTTGGGTGTTTGTTCTTGACTACGATCCTTGCATTTGGTTGGAGTTGTTATGAAACAATAACCATTTCACAGCTGAATAGAAGTCTCATTTGGGTGAAGAAACTAAAGCAGAGCCTTGAATGGTGGTTGAGGAGAACACAGTTTTCGATATTTAAAGTGCAGCATCATGGAGGATGCTGCGTTTGATGGTCGAATGTCTCCCATTCGTGTTGAAATTAGAACAAAAATCAGAACGCAAACCTCAAAGCGTTTAAAGTCAAAAGAAATGAATAGAACTACTGCTGTCAACAATGGGATCCCCAAAGCTGCAGTGTGTGTGAATGAGGGTCAGCCAGACCATGTCCAAGCTGATCCTCCCAATCCAACTGAAGGACCAAGAGGTGAGAAGATATCACCCAGTGAGGACTGTATCAGACAACTGAGGAACAGCAAGGCTCCGGTGTCCATTTACATTTCTTACTCACCTAATGCCAGCTTTCTGGAGCAAAAGTTTGTCTGCGAAACTGTGAAACAACTAAAGGCAACAAATCTAAGGGAAGGGACCTGGTTCGACAAAGATGAAGTGGACATGGCTTCCCCTCTGTGGTTGTCCCAACGGGTTGAAGCCATTGAGCAGTGTAAGGCAGCCATCATTTTCTTGTCAGAAAGTTACTTTGAATGCCCCGTCTCTTTGATGGAGGGTAAAATATTATTAGAGAGACTGAGATCATCAGAAAAAACTGTTAAAATCTTCCCTGTCTTGCATAATACTGTGAAGGTCCCCGAAGGCCTGGCACAGTTATTGGATGGAGTTGTGGACCTGACAGGAGCAAGGGTAGCCAGGAACAGCTTGGCTGAGAAGAGTTCACTAGTGATTGGCAATCTGAGTGAAAAGATAGAAGAATACACTCTGATAAAAGTACCTTTCCACAACAACAAAATACCACTTTTGGAATTCAGCATGAAGTTTAAGAAGAAGAAATTATGTAGTTGGACAGTTGGTGATGTCCAAGAATGGCTACTCCATCTTGGCATCAGGGAGTTCTACAGATTGTCACTTGCGGAATACATGGTTGATGGCTTTCTTCTGATGTCCATTACAGATGAAGATCTTTCGCAATATTTTGGTAATATTTTATAGATGTCAATTTTCTTCAAGAAATAATGGGCTTTATTTAAAGAGGAAACATATCTAACAATCAAATGCCTCACTTTAGCACAGTGGAGAAATATTCCCTTGTGCCTTGTGTAAGGAAATCATAAACATTGTTCTTTAAATGATTTTGTAACACAATATATTTTCCTCACTGGCATTACAGGAGAACTGGTGCAATGGATTTCAACGTGCTTTACATGATTTCATCATGTGTTTAAAAACAAATTCAATCATTTTTTACAGCACCATTTCAAGGGGAGTCCAATTAAACACATTTTACATAGGCTGAAATTTGACGGGTGTTCTGATCAGCGTGATCTTCTGTGCGTTCCCCAGCAGCGGAAAACCCATTGACAGCGGTGGGACTGGAAGACCCCGCTGCTGGCCAATGGCAGCTTGCCTCCATCATCACTAAATATGCTGTGGGGGGTGGGAGGGGCTGACAAGTGCTGAGTAAAGGTTCATGGGATTGCTTAATTTCCTAGATGCTCATGAAAGGTGATGTATTAACTGTGGCTGCTACAGAGGATCCCAGGAATAGCTGTAAATCAGTAAATGGAACTCAGCAAAATTGCAATCAGCAGGGAAGTGGAAGTGATCAAATTATTGGGGTGTGGGCTGACAAATCCCTGGGTCCGGGTGGACTCCATCTTGAAAGAAGAGGTTAGTGAGATAGTTGATGCATTGATTTTAATTTTCCAAAGTTCACTAGATATGGGGAAGGTTCCATCGGTTAGAAAGTAGCAAATTTAACTTCTTTATTCAAAAATGGGAGGGAGACAAAAAACGGGAAACTGCAGGCCAGTTGGTTGAACATTTGTCATAGGGAAAATGTTCGAAGCTATTATTAAAAATGTTTTAGCAGTGCATTTAGGAAAATTAAATGCAATCAGGCAGAGTCAACATGGTTTTGTGAAAGGGAAATCATGTTTAATTAACTTACTGGAGTTTTGTAAGGCACATGTGGTGTGGATAAAGGGGAATCAGTGGATGTACTGTACTTAGATTTCCAGAAGGCATTTCATAAGGTGCCACATCAAAGGTCATTGCAGAAAATAAAAGCTCATGGTCCAGGGGGATGATATATTGGCTTGGATCGAATATTGGCTAGCTAACAGGAAATAGAGTTGGCATTAATGGGTACATTTTAGAATTTATGCACATGACTTGGGATCTAGGCATCTTTCATGTATGAATCACAAAAAGACTAGTATACAGGTACAGCAAGTAATTAGGAAAGCTAATAGAATGTTATTCTTCATTAGGAGGGGAATTAATTACAAAGAGAGGGAGGTTATGCTTCAATTGTACAGGCCACTTTTGAGACCACATCTGGTGCACTGCATACAGTATTAGTTTAAGAAAAGGTCTAAATGTATTAGAAGCAGTTCAGAGAAGGTTTACTGGACTAATACATGAAATGGCAGGTTGTCTTATGAGGAAATGTTGGACTAGTGACGCTTATATTCACTGGAGTTTAGAAGAGTAAGAGACAACTTCATTGAAACATACCAGATCCTGAAGCATCTTGACAGAGTGGATGTGGAGAGGATGTTTCCCTCTTCTGGGAGAATCTAGAGCTATGGAGAAGTCTTTAAAAATAAGAGTTATTTATTGAAGTCAAAGATCAGGAGAAATATTTTCTCTCAGAGGGTTGTGAGTCACTGGTCCCTGGAACCCTCTTCCTCAAAATGCAGTGAAAGCAGAGTCTTTGATTTTTTAAGACAGAGTTAAATAGATTCTTGATTAATAAGGGGGTGAAATGTCATGGGGGGGATAGGCGAAAATGTGGGGTTGAGGCTGACATCAGGGGTGAAATTCTCCGAAAACGGCGCGATGTCCGCCGACTGGCGCCCAAAACGGCGCAAATCAGTCGGGCATCGCGCCGCCCTAAAGGTGCGGAATGCTCTGCATCTTTGGGGGCCGAGCCCCAACCTTAAGGGGCTAGGCCCGCGCCGGACTAATTTCCGCCCCGACAGCTGGCGGAAAAGGCCTTTGGTGCCCCGCCAGCTGGCGGGGAAATGACATCTCCGGGCGACGCATGCGTGGGAGCGTTAGCGGCCACTGACAGCATTCCCACGCATGCGCAGTGGAGGGAGTCTCTACTGCCTCCACTATGGTGGAGACTGTGGCGGAGGCGGAAGGGAAAGAGTGCCCCCACGGCACAGGCCCGCCCGCGGATCGGTGGGCCCCGGTCGCGGGCCAGGCCACCGTGGGGGCACCCCCCGGGGCCAGATCGCCCCGTGCCCCCCCCAGGACCCCGGAGCCCGCCCGCGCCGCCTTGTCCCGCCGGTAAGGTAGGTGGTTTAATCTACGCCGGCGGGACAGGCATTTTAGCGGCGGGACTTCGGCCCATCCGGGCCGGAGAATTGCGCGGGGGGGCCCGCCAACCGGCGCGGCGCGATTCCCGCCCCCGCCGAATCTCCGGTGCCGGAGACTTCGGCAACCGGCGGGGGCGGGATTCACGCCAGCCCCCGGCGATTCTCCGACCTGGCGGGGTGTCGGAGAATCTCGCCCCAGATCAGTCACGGGCGTATTGAATAGCGGAGCAAACTCGAAGGGCCGAGTGCCCTACTCGTAAATTCATATGTGCGTGTGTTCATTTCAAAATGGAAAGAAACACATACTCTCCTTATTCCATATATTTACTGAGACCTTGGGCGAAATTCTCCGGAAACGGCGCGATGTCCGCCGACTGGCGCCCAAAACGGCGCAAATCAGTCAGGCATCGCGTCGCCCCAAAAGTGCGGACTGCTCCGCATCTTTGGGGGTCGAGCCCCAACCTTAAGGGGCTAGGTCGGCGCCGGACGAATTTCCGCCCCGCCAGCTGGCGGAAAAGGCCTTTGGTGCCCCGCCAGCTGGCACAGAAATGACATCTCCGGGCGGCGCATGCGCGGGAGCGTTAGCGGCCGCTAACAGCATTCCCGCGTGTGCGCAGTGGAGGGGGTCTCTTCTGCCTCCGCCATGGCGGAGACCGTGGCGGAGGCGGAAGGGAAAGAGTGCCCCCATGGCACAGGCCCGCCCGCGGATTGGTGGGCCCCGATCGCGGGCCAGGCCACCGTGGGGGCACCCCCTGGGGCCAGATCGCCCCACGCCCCCCTCCAGGACACCGGAGCCCGCCCGCGCCACCTTGTCCCGGGGTAAGGTAGGTGGTTTAATTTACGCCGGCGGGACAGGCATTTTAGCGGCAGGACTTCGGCCCATCCGGGCCGGAGAATCGCACGGGGGGGCCCGCCAACCGGCGCGGCGCGATTCCCGCCCCCGCCGAATCTCCGGTGCCGGAGACTTCGGCAACCGTCGGGGACGGGATTCACGCCAGCCCCCGGTGATTCTCCAACCCAGCGGGGGGTCGGAGAATCTCGCCCCATTTCCTTGGAGCTGTTCCCGTTCTGCCACTGTAACTTTGCTCGCGGCTTGGTGCTTATTGCAGCAGAGCATAAGCAGTTCCAATGAAATCCTCAGCTTTCAACTTAGTCAAGATTGACATTTCTTCAAAATGATAAAGCTTAGCTCTGACAAAACTTCATAGAAAAGGTTGAAATGTTTGACAAAGACAGCCTTGCTAAAAAAGCTTTTGTAAAACTCACAGATTTGTTTTTCATTATGTTTCTCAACATGGCCCATGAAGTATTTGTTATGTGCATTTCTCTGCAATAGAAATTTAATTACATGTCTTGAGAAAAAAAAGACCAGGGAGTAGAGTTTCCACTTGTTGATTTTAATAATATCAGTTCAATCTCAGCAACATTAGCTGAACCAATGCAAAATATACAGGAAATGTTAAAAGTATGTAGGTTAGACCTAAAGCCACTTATGTTAATGTTTTCTGTAATCTTTTACACTGGTTAAAGATTATATCCAGAATAAAACTGGCCATGG
This sequence comes from Scyliorhinus torazame, assembly GCF_047496885.1. Taxonomy (NCBI): domain Eukaryota; kingdom Metazoa; phylum Chordata; class Chondrichthyes; order Carcharhiniformes; family Scyliorhinidae; genus Scyliorhinus; species Scyliorhinus torazame. The sequence continues at coordinate 135,622,445 of NC_092717.1, forward strand.
CCCCAGATTGAAATTGTGCGATTCTAGCAATTCTGCTGGTTAGGAAAGGCTCTTTAAATTTTGCTTATTTTCTTAGGCTCAGAAGCATGAGGAGGCATGTCTAACATTTTTTAGAACAAAGTATTTATATTACTAAGAAATTGGCTAGTGCATGTCAATGAAATTATTAAATGGTTCATTATAGCTTTTTGAGTCATTTCTTCAGTGGTTTTAAATCAGGGGCTGGATTCTTCATTTCCGCAGCTACGTGCACCCGGTGCCAGCGCAGCATGTGTGGTCTTTTACGTGTGAAAAATCGGCTTGCAACCCTCACCGATTCCAGCACCGGTGAGGGGCTAACACCGGCGCCGACTGAAAGCCCCGCCGCCCTTGCCGAAAAAGGCCGGAGAATGGCCGAGTCCCAGGCCACGTATGCGCACAGCTGATGACCTGCACCTATCGAGCCACACAACATGGTGCCAGCCGTGCATGACCCCAACCCTACTGCGACCCCACAGCCCACCCCTTGGCTACCCCCCACCACTCCTCCAAGCCCTTGTAGAAGCCCCCCCCAGCCAGTGTCACGATTCCGGCCGGGTTTGATGGCGCTGGACACAGTCCACGGACGTCACGCCAGGTTCCTGCATGGTTGGGACCACACGTGTCCTGCGCCGTTGGGAACCCGGGCCATCGGGAGTGTAGCATCACAGGTGGGCCAGCCGAGGACGCGCCAATGGCGTTGAAATGGTGCATGCCGCACGTCATGGTGATGCCAGTTTGGAGGGGGAAGAGCATGGCGGACTGGTGTCAAACTGCCGCCGGCACTGATTTCGGCGCGAAAATCCATTCTCCCCCGATCGCCGAACACGATTTTGCCGTCGGGCTCCGGAGAATCCAGCCCCAGGTTACTCACATGGATATCATGTTCAGTTGTGAGAATAAAATTGCACAATGTAAATTCATCAAGGAAATCATATTAGTGGAAATAAAAACATTTTATTGCATTGCTCGAACGTGCTGGTTCACGGAAAATTTTGCACTAACGTTAACAGAAATTTGAATTGTAACCTAATCAGTGGGAATTTGTCAACAATGCGTCATTCCCAGAATTATAACCTGAACTGTGTGCCACTTCTGCTTTCTCTCTTTCGCCTTTTGTCATACAGTTGTTGATAACTTTTCGGTTGGTTCAATTGCTCTGTTTTATTACCTTTGCTCTCGAGTCACCAGGTATCTTTATGATACCACCACGAGGTTCAAGTCCAAGTAATGATCATTAACTCAATACACCGATTAGTAAGATTCAAATCAAAGCACATTTATCAGACACGGTAATCGCTACTCATGCACAATTCTATGTCTAAGCTACTTCTACAACTAACAGGCCTATACTTAACTTCGGACTGGCCCACCAGGTCAGGGGAACAAATGGCCTTTCGTTCGGGTTCTGAGTCTGCGGGATTCGAAGTTGGTACGGATTGGTAGCTCGGAGCGCCTATCTCGTAGCGAGCGTTGAATTAAGACTTACGATCTTTCGGCAGTCACTGCACCGGTCACGGTCAAGGTTGGTTCGCATTGCTGGGTGACCCGGGCAGGAAGAAGAGCGCGAGTTGAACTTGGGGGCTTAACTTTATAGTCCCCAGGGGCTTCCCGCCTTTCGGGCAGACCCCGTACCTGGTCCCAAGTGATTGGACTTTGTCCCAATCGCTTGGTTCGATTTCTCCAATACTGGAGTGGTTCCCTGATCGATGGGCGGTCTTGAGGTGTCCGTTAACCTCTTTTGTGTTGGCTCCTGCTGGCGCCGGGGAGTCTGGTTTTGCTTTGTTTATCCCAAATGTTTCAATTGCACCCGGGGATTGCGCATTAGTATGTAGATGGCTGCTACATTATTATGCTGATGGTCGCTGGTATCGATGCTGTCTGGGCTTTTGCAGAGTTTTAATACACAGCAAACCTGCACCTGCTGGTATCTGCCTGTGTTGGCTGAATTTCCCTTCAGCTTTTGCCCTTCGCCATTTTAAATCGGGAGTTGGCCAACTTAAGTGACTACACACCCTCCTTGTGATCCTAGCGCGAAGCGTGAAGGATCACATAACTGCGTTGTCTTCATTCCCTGACCCGGTGAGCACTTCTTTCATGGCCTCTACTCTGACCATAACTATGCAAAACAATTTTAACTGACAATTCTAAGGGGCGCTATGTCAAACAGGGACATGAATTACAAAACAAGAAAGTGGGAACCTCTAACTATCCTTAATACACTACACTCACTTAAACATTTCATCACTCTAACTTCCTCAACCATACAAACAAAATCATAGCAGTTTATACACATTTTTCCTGGCTTGGCAGTCAAGCTCAGGATCGTACAATTGCTCGTGAACATTTCTTTATTTACAACAAAAACGTAAACGAATGTTCTTTATTATAGATCGCGGGGGTCGAGGGTCTGGTCATATCCGAAAATAGGGAATCTGTTCCTATATACCGGGGTGCGAGCGCGGTAGGCTCTCCTTCTCCATTTTCTCAGACGCATAGTCTGCACGATGCAACAGAGTATCGCCAACACCAATAGGGATTCTATCAAGTAGGACAGGGAATACCAGGTTATAAACCTGGCACACCAAGATGGTGTGGTGTTGCTGGTGACTGGGCTCTGGGTACTGCGGGGAAGTGAATCATTAACGGCTGGGGGGCTTGAGGTCATGGGGTTCGTGTTCGCGCGCAACCAAATGTCCATTATAACGATGAACCATGCGGAGGATGTCCTCATGGTTCTTCTTCTTTCACTTCTCTTCTCTTCTCTTCTCCTGTCCTGGAGCTTCTGGAGTTCGGTGGAAACAAGCATAGTGTCTGTTACCATCTTGGTTTAACATCTCGTATGATAGCCTGTCTATCCTTTAGTGCCAATTACTCCCTTTATAATTGGTCACTATGTGTGACTCTCTCATTTTAAAAAAAAACGTATTTCAGGACAAGACACACTTACAAATAATGAACCAGTGCGGGACGTCTCGCAGACTGTGCGATTTACCATCCAAATGTTTGAGGATGTAAATAGCATATGGTTGGCAACCTAAGGGTTACCTGAAACAAAACAAAACTTTTTGAACTAAAACATTCCAAAGTGAGGTGCGTATGGGCCGCGACGGGTAAGAGTTGGATGGAGTCCCCGGGTAGGACGGCGACCAATGCCGTGTGTCCCCTACCCGAGCGTAGCTGACCAGAGGGGGGTTCCCAGGCAGGGCGGGTCCCACGCCGTTTCTCCACTGCCTGAGCAACCGACAAGAACGGGCAAGAAATGTAGTCATCGTGGGGGGTTGCCGTATTGGGTCTACCTTTGAACCAGAAGGGCAGTTACGAATGGGCGTCTGTCGACAGACGAGTTCCTCTGAACTGGCGTCTGGGACAGTAGCAAGTGTCTGTGGGCAAGTCCTCAGAGGTTACAGCCGAAAAGGCGTGGCGCTGTGGAAAAAAAAAATTCCGGTCTAACATACAACTTGTAACAAAACACTGCAAACAACATAAAACATGCTGCAGGTTCCATCAGAAAGAACACCGTTTTCTCCCAAGCGGTTCCTTTTGAAACATCATCTGGACACCTTAGTTACCGGTTACGAACAGGGTCGCAAACGGGTTCTCGTTTTGGGAGTCAGACTCAAGGTCGTCATCTTCTCCCGGATGCCAAACTCGCGAATGTATCAGGGCTGATAGGGCTGCTTGGTATGATTTGGATCGCTCTCGTCATTCCGGACGAGTCTGCACGAATTATCTCTGTGCCAATAGGTGGTGTCTAGTTGTGTGGGGACGGAATCGGGGTCATCATGGTAGGTCGGTGGTCGGTGGTGGGGTTTCTGTAGGAAAGTGATTGTGAAGGGATCACTCGAATCGTGGTCAGATTCGCTGGGTATGGGTCCTGTTGCATGGGGATAGTAGGGAGGCGTGCTGTGGCTATCGTCCGAGTCACAGTCGCTGTCGCTGCTGCTGCAGTCTGTGGGCGTTCCGGGGCGGAGTGTATATTTCGGGGGTGAAGTCGAGGTTGAGTCCGTGGCTGGGCTGGACGTGTTGGGAGATGGTAGAGTTACGTTGACTGTGGACGGGGTGTGGTGTGCTACGTCGAGCATGACGTGGTGTGCGTGGTTAGACTGTGTTCCATATGCCTTCAGCTGGTTGATATGGAACCACGCAGTCTTTCCATTGGGGTACTTTATTTTGTAGACGGAAGGGCTTACTTTGTCCGCAATGGAGTACGGACCCGAGTACTTTGGTGTCAGGAATGTGCTGGGGTTGTATACGGAGAGCATGACTTGCTGTCCTACACTGAACTCAGTCACATGCACTGTCTTGTCGAAACAGGCCTTGCTCTGTTTCTTTCTTGTGCCCAATTCACTGCGGCTGCTAGCTGAGCCATTTTAACATTATCCACTAATTGTTCTACTGCTTTCTCGTGTGTGAGGGCCATCACCTCGGGGCTGGTCAAGTCTAAACCTAGTAAAGATTCTGTGCCTTTCATGGGGCGTCCGGTCATGAGGATGTGTGGGGTGTAACCTGTAGAAGTTGAAACTGTGTTTCGCAAAAACATCAGCGCAAAAGGGAGGACTGATTCCCAAGTGGTGTTGTTTTGCTGGACCATTTTTCTGAGGGTGGACTTTAGGGTCCGATTCATGCGCTCCACGATACCACTCGACTGGGGGTGGTATGCAATGTGGAATTTTTGGGTAATGCCAAATATCGTGAGGACGTTCTTCATGACACGTCCCGTAAAATGGGAACCTTGGTCGGATTCAATGCTGCGGGGGAGTCCCCATCTTGTAAAGATGTGGTGGGTTAAAATCTTGGCTGTGGTCTTTGCCGTATTAGTTCTGGATGGGAATGCTTCCACCCATTTCGTAAATGTGTCTATTACCCGAGTACATATTTATAACCATTCCTGCAAGGGGGCAATGGTCCTATAAAATCAATCTGGAGGTTAGTCCAGGGGCCATTAACGGGTCGGGTGTGACTAAACTCAGCCTTTTTGGCATATCGGTCCGGATTATTCTGGGCACAGATAAGACAATTCTCGATGTAGTGATTTATATCGTCCTTTAAATTTGGCCACCAACAAAGCTGCCTGAGGTGGGCTGTAGTGGGATCGATTCCCTGATGTACATGACCGTCATGGAATAAACAAATCAGTTGATTCCTGTCCTGTTCAGGAACCACATAAAGGGTGTCTTTTAACACCACACCATCATGTGTGGTCAGAGCATTTTTAAACCTCTCATAGGGTGCTGGATAGTTTCCTTTTAAAATCTCCCTGAGATTGCTGTCCTGCTTCTGGGCCTGCACTAAATCCTCGATCTTAGTCTGCGAGACCTGAACTGCATTCACTGGTGCGCTTTCGGGGGGTGTCCAAAAATATCCATGCCTGGAACCTGCTTTAGCCAGTGTGTTGGCCTTTACATTTCCAGGGGGGGAGGAACGATGGTGACTTTGAACTTTGACTATACCAAAAGTCCTGTTCTGTGCTCTCTCTAAGATGTGACGGAGCAATGGGGTTGAAGGGAGGGGTTTTCCGTCTGCGGAAACAAATCCTCTTGCTTTCCACAGGGGCAGGAATTCCGTAAGGCTGTTGCAGACATAGAGGCTGTCCGAGTATATGTCTGCTGGGCTGGGGAAGGAATTTGGGTGTTCCACTATATACGCGATGGCCGCAAGCTCTGCCGCCTGCGTGCCTAAGTGGCCTGGAAGTTTTAATGATATTTCCTCTAGGGCGCGTCCCTGCACGTCCTCGACATAAATACCGCATCCTGTTATGCGCTTCCCATCCAATACTGTGGAAGGGCAGCACGGTAGCATAGTGGTTAGCACAATTGCTTCACAGCTCCAGGGTCCCAGGTTCGATTCCCGGCTTGGGTCACTGTCTGTGCGGAGTCTGCACGTTCTCCCCGTGCCTGCGTGGGTTTCCTCCGGGTGCTCCGGTTTCCTCCCACAGTCCAAAGATGTGCAGGTTAGGTGGATTGGCCATGATAAATTGCCCTTAGTGTCCAAAATTGCCCTTCGTGTTTGGTGGGGTTACTGGGTTATGGGGGTAGGGTGTAGGTGCTGACCTTGGGTAGGGTGCTCTTTCCAAGAGCCGGTGCAGACTCGATGGGCCAAATGGCCTCCTTCTGTACTGTAAATTCTATGATCCATCCACATATATCTTTATGGGCTTGCATGTGTCTGTGTGCTTGGGGCTCTGGGTTGAACTACCTATCTTTCTGGGGGGTGGTTTCACAATAAAGGAGCCTGTGTTGTGGTGTGGAGAGATAATTTCACATTCATGGGGGGTTCCGGGGTACTGTAGGTTGTCGGCTAAAAAAGTGTGGGTCTTTGTCCGTTTCACAGTGATGTCCCGTCCCTGCAAGAGAAAGGTCCATCTGGCTGCTCTTATTTGACTGACTGTACCGTCCTTGAGTGGTCTGTCCAGTAAACGTTGGGTGGGGGTGTGTTCTGTGAGGATTGAGTTGGGGTTCAGTCCAGTAATGTACGAAAAATACTGAACTGCCCAAAATACTGCGAGCAGGTGCCTCACACAGGCTGAAAATCCCTGCTCCACAGCATCTAAAATTCTGGAGGCGTAAGCTACAGGCCTTAACTGGTCGTGCCGTTCCTGGAGGAGCACGGCCGAAAGGGTGCGGTCTGTGGTTGCTACCTCTATAGCGTAAGGGGAAAGCGGGTCTGGAACTTGTAGTGCGGGGGCTGCTATGAGTGCCTGTTTTAAAGAGTCCACAGCATCTGTATGCTGCGGAAGCCTTTCCCAGGGGGCTCCTTTCTTTAGGAGGTCTGAGAGGGGTGCTGCCTTGCTGGCGAAACCGTCAATGTGGTTTCGGCAGTAGCCAACCAGTCCTAAAAACGACCGGAGAGCTGAAACGTTCTGGGGAAGGGGCAATTTCGCAATCGAGTCAATCCTTTTATGCTCGAGCTCGCGATTACCGTGCTTGATAATTGTTCCCAAATATATCACCTTGTCTTCCAAAATCTGGGCCTTTTTGGGGTTAGCTTTACAACCAATTGAGTGTAAGAGTTCCAGGAGTTCGGCCAGAAGCTCGATGTGCTCTTCCTTGGTGTCTGTCTGCAGTAGTAGGTCGTCTACGTACTGGATGAGACATTCGGGGCGAGAGAATTTTGCTAAACCATTTGCCAGCTGTCGATGGAAAATGGAGGGGGAGTTGTGGAATCCTTGTGGCAGGCATGTCCACGTGTACTGCTGATTTTTAAAAGTGAAGGCAAATTTGTACTGGCACGCCTTTGCCAATGGAATGGACCAGAATCCAGTACTGACATCCAAAACAGTAAAGAATCGGGAATTGAGTCCCTGCTTGAGCATGGTCTCGGGACTTGTGGCTACTGTGGGGGCTGCTGCGGGGGTGATTTTGTTGAGTTCCCGGTAATCGATGGTCAGTCGCCATGATCCATCGGGCTTTCTCACTGGCCAAATCGGGGCATTATTAGTGGAGGCTACTGATCTAAGTACGCCCTGCTCTAATAAGCTTTCAATAACTTTTGCGATTTCTCCCTCTGCCTCTTGGGGAAATCCATATTGTTTCGGGGGTCTAGGGTCAGGTCCTGTGATCTGTACGGAGCCAGTCATCCGGCCACAGTCGTGTTTGTGGGTCGCGAATGCTGCCCTGTTCTTTTGCAGAACTGCCCTAACCTGCTTGTCCGTGCTAAGCGTGGTCGGGTTGAACCAAAATTCGCCTACTGCGCTACTTTTGTTGGCGTATTCTCCTATGTTGAGCGTTGTGGGGACTCTTGCAGACTTTGCCATTTCCCAGACACACTGGTTGACTGGAGCAAATGAAAGATTGTGGGAATTCATGAAGTCTATTCCTAGAATGTGTTCTGCGGTGTGGGGCAGGTCAACTAAAACCATGGGGTGCTTGGTGGTGATGGTACCGATTTGAATGGGTACACGGGCTGTGATGTGTCTCTGCTGTGAGTGGCCTGTAAAGCCGCTGAGGGTGATGGTGGCTGTAGTGGGCCACGTGTCTTTTTGAAACAGGGTGGAGGAATTTATTGTGGTGCGGGACCCTCCTGTGTCCCAGACAAACTCGATGGGCTGTCCCAGAATTTTCACTGCAACTACCGGTCGTCCGGACCTAACCCAAAGGGTGTCGCAGACCCAACTGGGGGAGCCCGAACACCGTCAGTACGTTCCGTCCGTCTGATCTGAACGGGTGCTAACACTATGAATGGGCTCTGTCTTCTTCTTACTCAGAGTGCCCGTCTGCTGGGCTCTCTGTGGCTTTCGTGGGGCATTGCACTCTCTTGCAAAGTGTCCCAACTGTCCACAGTTGTAACACTCCTGTGACTTGGGTGGGGGGCTGTTCTTTCCTTCATTCACCCATGCGGGGTTCTGGTGTGTTGTATCTGCGTGTATATCTGCGTCGGCCTGCTTTTCTTCGGTATTTTTAACTGCGGGTTTGTTTTGTACAGATTGCGCCCAGGCGCGGGACAATCTTTTTACGACCCATTTTTCATTATGAGGCTCCTCTGAGGGATCATAATTCGTGCAAGCTTTTTGTCCTGTTTCTGTGGCATGGTCTATTTGGCCATGTTGGCTGGTGACAAATGGGCATGGTCTTAGTCTCTAAATACTGCTGCAAAGTGGATCCACAGGCGTCCAGCGAACGCTGTGGGGTGCTCGGTTTTCTTTTGCCTGCATTTATTGAAGCCATCTACGGGGTCACCCCGGTTATACCCAATTGCATCCAGGATCGCAGTATGCATTTCTGCAAGGGTGCCTCCTCCTACATTCTGTGGGTCAGGAAGGGCTGCTACGACTGAAGGGTCTAAACTTAAAACTGTGAGCTTTACTTGCTCTCGCTCATCCAGGCCGTACATGGTTGCCTGCTGCTTTACTCTGGCAAAGAAATGGTGGGGGTCTGAGGTGGGGAGGAACGGTGTGATCTTATCGCAAATGTCCCGTAATTGGGTCACTGTTAAGGGGGTGGTGTATAGAAATTCCGCGTCGTCCGATATGGCTGTGCGGTGGGTGGTTACTGGGTTCATTGGAGCCTGAACCATCTGCTCTGTGGGGGGTTGGGGCACTTTCCTCTTCTGTGGCTTTCCCTGCGCACATGTTCCCTGAACATATCTCTGCGCTGTTTCATTTAATTCTTCCCAATCAGGGCCGTCTTCCTTATCTAATTTTGCTCCAAAGTTTTCCTGGAATCCTTTTTGGACTGAAAGCAGAGATTGCAGTTCTGCAATCTGCTCCCGGCACTTTGCGTGGTCTAGTGAGCTTTGTCTTTGCTCGGTGGTGGCAGCATGGAGTGCTCTTAACGCTGCCTTCAGGTCACTACACTGCCTCTGCAATGCTTTTACCTGCTTCTCGGTTTCTTCTCGTACCAGGACTGCACGTTGCGTGTCCTGATAGGCCTTTTCATACTGGGACTAGAAGCTGCTTAAGTGCGCCGGACAAGACTGGTGTGCTCCCTTGGCATCATCCATCTCTCCGTCTTTTGCTGCCAACTTCCTCCTTAACTCTAAGTTCTCTCTTTCTACTTCGCTTACATCGACCTTACTCATTCGATGTATGCCTTCTACCTCTTTCCGGAGAGTCCTAACGACCTCCTCTGTGCCTCGCATTTGTGCCAAGCAGGACATGATTGCCATCGGCTTTTCCTAAGCTCTTCTTGTGGATCTCGCTCAGGTTCTCCCACCAGGTATGTCCTATACTCCCGGGGCCTGATTCCTCACTGTCACAGAATTCACTCCAAAGGGGCCATCCCTTCCCTTTGAGATATTTCCTGATCTCCTCTTCCAAAATGGGACATTGTCCCACTCTACTGCTTCTGGTCGCTGCGACCGCAAATTCCTCAGGGTTCATGAGGCGTTGCAGTACCTGCATTGGCATCTTTCCTATCCAAATGCTGCTCTTCAAATTTGGGACAGGGGTATTAAGGCGGTGCTGTAAATACGGGTACGGCTTTCGCTACTTTTCGAAATACAAACTCCCGACAGTTTTGTCGCAACAAAAAATCTATCAGTTTTACCTTATCGCCCTGTTGGTTACGCATGCATACACACACTTCCGAATTATGAGGATTGATCAGAACTGCTTGAACGCTTGTGGTTTTCTGTTCCCAATTGGATCTCGAATTCAAATTCTGGGTTCTGCCGGAGTGGTTATGCCACTTTTAGTTCGGGGCCCGGCGGAGTCGCCAAATAATGTTGCTAACTTTTCGGTTGGTTCAATTGCTCTGTTTTATTACCTTTGCTCTCGAGTTGCCAGGTATCTTTATGATACCGCCACGAGGTTCAAGTCCAAGTAATGATCAATAACTCAATACACCGATTAGTAAGATTCAAATCAAAGCACATTTATTATACACAGTAATCGCTACTCATGCACAAATTCTACGTCTAAGCTACTTCTACAACTAACAGGCCTATACTTAACTTCGGACTGGCCCACCAGGTCAGGGGAACAAATTACCTTTCGTTCGGGTTCTGAGTCTGCGGGTTTTGAAGTTGGTACGGATAGGTAGCTAGGAGCGTCTATCTCGTAGCGAGCGTTGAATTAAGACTTACGATCTTTCGGCGGTCACTGCACCGGTCACGGTCAAGGTTGGTTCGCGTTGCTGGGTGACCCGGGCAGGAAGAAGAGCGCGAGTTGAAATCGGGGGCTTAACTTTATAGTTCCCAGGGGCTTCCCGCCTTTCGGGCGGACCCCGTACCTGCTCCCAAGTGATTGGACTTTGTCCCAATCGCTTGGTTCGATTTCTCCAATACTGGAGTGGTTCCCTGATCGATGGGCGGTCTTGAGGTGTCCGTTAACCTCTTTTGTGTTGGCTCCTGCTGGCGCCGGGGAGTCTGGTTTTGCTTTGTTTATCCCAAATGTTTCAATTGCACCCGGGGATTGCGCATTAGTATGTAGATGGCTGCTACATTATTATGCTGGTGGTCGCTGGTATCGATGCTGTCTGGGCTTTTGCAGAGTTTTAATACACAGCAAACCTGCACCTGCTGGTTTCTGACTGTGTTGGCTGAATTTCCCTTCAGCCTTTGCCGCTCGCCATTTTAAATCGGGAGTTGGCCAACTTATTGTGGCTACACAGTTATAATTAAAATTGCAAGTGCCATGGGCCTGCATTAAAAACATGTTCAATGTAGTGCCGCCGAAGATTTTCATTGGTGAGACCCACGGTCAGTTGACAATGATACATCGACATTCAGCCGATGATAGATTCTCCTGGTCAAATAGGGAGGCTTTGCCTCACAGCCACAAATTTCACTTCTAAATACTGAACATTGCATTGGTTTCCCTCTATTCCTGTGTGCATCATCATTATTTGTTGAGACAAACTTACTCAGAGAGTTCAATGTCCTGGCACACCTCTTGTTGGCACGCAATGAGGTATACAGTGGAGTGAGAGACATCTCCTCTATTGTGGAAGAAACAGTTTTGTTGACTCTTTGTTGAATGTTCATGTTCGTGTCCAGTGTTGTACTCACTACTCTGTGAGATATAGTTGAACTTTAAAAAAAAAAAAATTTTTTATTAAAGGTTTTCATAAAATATCAATAACAAAATGAGAAAGAGAAAAGAACCCAACAGAGTTAAGTACAAAACACAATCTAAAAAAGCAACCCCCCAAACCCCTCCCCCGTACCTAAATAATAAATTAACATTAACACCCCGACTTAACACAACAGGTGTATACACCCCATCAGACCCTTCCAGTGTAAATAACATAAACAAAAATAAAGTAAACCCCCCCCCCCCCCCCGAGCTGCTGCTGCCATTGACCAATGTCTAGAGTTTTGCCAGAAAGTCTAAGAACGGTTGCCACCGCCTAAAGAACCCTTGTACCGACCCTCTCAAGGCGAATTTCACCCTCTCCGATTTAATGAACCCTGCCATATCGCTGATCCAGGATTCCACGCTTGGGGGCCTCGTATCTTTCCACTGAAGGAGAATCCTTCGCCGGGCTACCAGGGACGCAAAGGCCAGAATTCCGGCCTCTTTCACCTCCTGCACTCCCGGCTCCTCTGCCACCCCAAATATTGCGAGCCCTCAGCCTGGTTTGACCCTGGATCCTACCACCCTCGACACCGTCCTCGCTACGCCCTTCCAAAATTCCTCCAGCGCTGGGCATGCCAAGAACATATGGGTGTGATTTGCTGGGCTCCCTGAGCACCTAACACACCTGTCCTCACCCCCAAAGAAACTGCTCATCCTTGTCCCGGTCATGTGTGCCCTGTGCAGCACCTTAAACTGTATGAGGCTGAGCCTCGCGCATGAAGTGGAAGAGTTCACCCTCCCTAGGGCATCTGCCCATGTCCCCTCTTCGATCTCCTCTCCCAACTCCTCCTCCCACTTACCTTTCATCTCCACCACCGAGGCCTCCTCCTCCTCCTGCATCACCTGGTAAGTTTCCGAGATCTTCCCCACTCCCCCCCCACCCCGAGAGCACCCTTTCCTGTACTGTGTGTGGCAGTAGCCGTGGGAAATCCACCACCTGCCATCTGGCAAACGCCCTTACCTGTAAGTACCTGAAGGTGTTCCCCGGGGGGGAACCCGTACTTCTCCTCCAGCTCACCCAAGCTCGCGAACTTCCCGTCCACAAACAGGTCCCCCAACTTTCGTATGCCTGCCCTGTGCCACCCCGAAAACCCTCCACCTGTTCTTCCTGGGGCGAACCGGTGGTTCCCCCGTAATGGGGTCAAAGGGATAGGAAGCATGCAGGTGGGGAAGGCACCGGGGCCGGACGGTTTCCCAGTCGAGTTCTATAAAAAATATATGGACCTGTTGGGCCCGCTGTTAGTTAGGACCTTCAATGAGGCAAGGGAGGGGGGAGGCTTTACCCCCGACGATGTCCCGGGCACTGATCTCCTTGATCCTGAAGCGGGACAAGGAGGCCCTAACTTCCCCCCTATGCCGCCTTCACTGCCCCCAGATTTTGAGGGCCGCCACCACCACCGGGCTCGTGGTATACCTCCTTGGAGGGAGCGGCAGCGGCGCCGTTGCCAGCGCCCCCAGACTCGTGCCCACACAGGACGCCGTCTCCAGCCTCTTCCATGCAGCCCCCTCCCCCTCCATCACCCACAGCGCTATCAGCGCCCTACTCAAAATGAAAAAGTCGATTCGAGAATAAGCCTTATGGACATGTGAGAAGAATGAAAATTCCCTAGCCCCCGGCCTTGCAAATCTCCAAGGGTCCACCCCTCCCATTTGGTCCATAAATCCCCTCAACACTCTAGCCGCCGCCGGCTTCTTACCCGTCCTAGACCTGGAGCGATCCAGTGCAGGATCCAACACCGTGTTAAAGTCTGCCCCCATTATCAGGCCCCCCACTTCCAAGTCTGGGATCCGACCCAACATACTCCGCATAAAACCCGCATCGTCCCAGTTCGGAGCACACACATTGACCAGTACCACCCTCTCTCCCTGCAACTTACCACTTACCATTATGTACCTACCGCCATTATCTGCCACAATGCTCGACGCCTCGAATAAAACCTTCTTTCCCACCAAGATCGCCACCCCTCGATTTTTGGCATCTAGCCCCGAGTGAAACACCTGACCTACCCACCCTTTCCTCAGTCTTACCTGGTCTGCCACCTTCAGGTGTGTCTCCTGGAGCATAACCACGCCCGCCTTGAGCCCCTTCAGGTGCGCGAACACGCGGGCCCGCTTAACCGGACCATTCAGTCCCCTTACATTCCAGGTTATCAGCCGGATCAGGGGGCTACCCACCCCCCTCCCCCGCCGACTAGCCATGACCCCTTCTCGGCCAGCCACGCGCCCGCACCCCACACCCGGCCCGTTCCCCACAGCGGCATACCCCCGTCTCGACCCACCTCACTCGCTCCAGCTCCTCCTTTATCTTAGCAGCAGTAACTCGATTCCGCCCCCCCCCCCCCCCCCGGGCTAGGACCCATCCTAGCTGGTTTACTCCCCCCATTGCACTTCCGCAAGTCAGCTGACTCCTGCTGACCCCGGCCACTCCCACCTCCCCTTCGACTCCTCCCATTGTGTGGCACACCCTCCTCTCCCGCTCCACATTCACAGGCTCTCCCCCTCCGTTCTAAGCGCGGGAAACAATCCTCGCTTCCCCGCCCCGGTCTCGCCCCCCCCCCAGTCTTCGGCGCGGGAAAAAATCCCGCGCTCTCCACCTACCAGGCCCCGCCACCAACCAAAAGAGTGCCCAACCCGCCCCATCCACCCTCCCCAACCCGAAAGAGAAAAACACAGAGAAAAAGAAACCCAAAACAATGCAAAGGCCCCCCCACCGAACCAAAAATAGGCATAACATATCCACCGCAGTCCCCAATCGCCCATCCCGACCCTCAGTCTGTGTCCAGCTTCTCGGCCTGAACAAAGGCCCACGCCTCCTCCGGAGACTCAAAATAATGGTGCCGGTCCTTGTAGGTAACCCACAGTTGCGCCGGCTGCAACATGCCGAAACTTCACCCCCTTCCTGTGCAGTACCACCTTCGCTCGATTGTACCCGGCCCTCCTCTTCGCCAGCTCCGCACTCCAGTCCTGATATATCCAAACCTCCGCGTTCTCCCACCTGCTGCTCCTCTCCTTCTTGGCCCACCTGAGCACACACTCCCGATCGACGAACCGATGGAACCGCACCAGCACCACCCGCGGAGGCTCGTTGGCCTTGGGCCAACACTCGAGAGGCCCCTTCCAGCTCCAGGGGCCCCTGGAAGGACCCCGCTCCCATCAGCGAGTTTAACATGGTGACCACATAGGCCCCCACGTCCGGCCCATCCAGCCTCTCCGGGAGGCCCAGAATCCGCAATTCTTCTGCCTCGACCGATTCTCCATTTCCTCGAACTGCTCCTGCCATTTCTTGTGGAGCGCCTCGTGCGCCTCCACCTTTACCGCCAGAACTAAGATCTCGTCCTGATTGTCAGAGATCTTTTGTTGAGCCTCTCGGATCGCCACCCCCTGGGCCGTCTGTGTCTCCAGCAGCTTATCAATAGAAGCCTTCATCGGCTCTAGCAGGTCCGTTTTAATCTCTCTGAGGCAGAGCTGGATACCCTCCTGTTGCTCCTCCACCCACTGCCTCCACGCTGCCTGGTCTCCGCCCGCCTCCATTTTGTCCTTCTTCCCTCCCTTCTTCTGGTCTACCACCACCTTTTTTGTCACCCCGCTCCTAGTTAAAGCCATATACTGACGGGGAACTATTATTAACTCCTTCCCACACCGGGAAACGTCGAAAAAGTGCCCTTGGGGGCCATGTAAAGAGTCCAAAAGTCTCGATAGGGAATCCTTTTGGCAGTGTTCGCTTCACCAATCTGCCCCAAAATGTCTGTGGAAACTCCTAAAAAAGGTCTAAGAGTCCGTTTCAGACGGGAGCTGTCGAATGCGCGACCTACTCCTCCATGGCCGTCACCAGAAGCCTCGTCCCCGCTTCTTCAGTGGCCTTGGTGAGATCTTTTCACAGTTGTTCCCTCTGCTGTTAGAATTCACTTTTGATAAAGGCCCTCAGGTCAGTTTTCAGCTTTAAGCTTGCCCTTCCCCCGCCTGCATTCTGGAAGAGGCCCTGTTTATCCTGTTGCAGCCAAATCTTTTACTGTTCCTGCCGGGTCTGGTAGCCAAAAGACACAACATTCCTTGGGGACACTGTCAGGGGAATGCTGCAGTCTTCTTGCCACACCGGGAAATGTCAAACAAATGCCGTGGGGGCCCTGTAAAAGAGCCCAGAAGTCCGTTCCAAGCGGGAGCTACCGAATGTGCGACCTAGCTCTGCATAGCCGCACCCGGAAGTCGATATAGTTGAACTTGTAGGTTCACCTGGCTTCCCTTCTCATCATTGTAAAGGACATTATCCAACAGCAATCTCAGCGGGGATAATTGAATTGTTATAGGCAAATTCAAAGCCCTGTAAGGACTCTGTCAGCCCTGAGATGGGGACACATTTGGACAGCTCCTTATTTTCTTACTTTGACTGACAGTCCCCATCTGTGCGCCCCACCTTCCTAATGCACCAGAATATCAGGTCCTTCCCACTTCACTTCTACATGCCCCTGACCACTCCCCAAAACCCCCTCTCTACTTGTCAGTCCCGAGGCTCCATGGAAGTTGCCATCCTCCTGCTCCCCCACTTCTACTGCAAAATTCAGCAGTGAAAATCATTGTCCTTGCACACAATTTCACAAAACTAACTTGGCACATAACCTTTAACTGATGGTCAATCAGGTGCAATGAGACCTTCATGCGCTGTTGACTTTATTTTTAAATTTGGATGTAATTTTAAAAAAACATAACAAGTATTCATCACATGTCGGTACGCAACAGCAGCCCGGCATAATTTCCGACACGCCACTTACATACCACTGACTTTATCTCTGCATCACAACACACCATTGGGAAATTGAAATTTCACATCCATCCAATTATATCACCCCACATGCCATGTTTCCAGCAGTTTATGGGCCCCATATAAACCCACCCCCATCCCAGGTTTATGCCAGTTTCCTATTGTACTCAAAGCAGATACTCTAACCCCAATTCTTTAAAACATCAAATGGTGAGAATCCAGTGGACTAGATTATAGAAATAAATTAGTCATGCATCATTCAGCCTATTAATACCAATATATAAAACAAAAGAAGAAAAGTTGAAGATTTAAAATCTAACTTGTTTGAAATTCAATTGTCTTATATTCTTTTTATACTCTTTGTTGTGGCCACAAAGAGAAAAAAACAGAGGCGGCACACATTGAGTTTGTATAACATAGCGTAAGGGGTTTATTACATGATGCTGCTCAAACAGGTTACAATGGTGAACTCCACAAATGCTCATGAAAGGCTTTGATGATGTCATTGCGTAACATGTGACATTACAGCCAATGGTGTTACTCTGATACATAACAAATAGGATTGCAGTAAACATGAGTTTCATAGCCTGAAGAATTTAATGAGCAGTAGGATGGAGATTGATAACATGCCGTGGTATACTGTTGAGTTTCTGGGGATCTTACTTGCCCACTGGAGAGCTGGTGAGGGACCTACACTGGCATTTTTCAGGAGGGCCTGCTGACCTATTGCTAAAAGGGCAGTAGTGAGGCTAGCAACTCTTTTATTACATTCCTGTATCATCTTTTATTACACTTCTTTGTGTGTTTTGATATACTACAGAGTGTAATGTGTTACTCAAAGCTGGGTTGCAGGTGAGGTCTTCTGAATCTTGATGAAGAAGACTCGAACTCATCCAGCAGTAACAAAAGGTTTATTGAGTAACTATAACAATAATTGCGTGAGTTCTTCACTTTATCATTGATACTAGTAATAAGGTTAACAAGATCTAACTACAGTAACTAAGCGTAACTACACTAACCATCTGAGCTAATCTGATACTCCTGTCCTGGTTACAGTACATCCGAAAGAGAGAGAGAGAGGCACAATCCGGTTGCTTTTATACCCCTGTTGGTCCGGCCCTCTAGTGATCATCTGGTACTACTGATTACACATTAACCCCTTATGTACATGCACATAGAGATCACTGCATCCCCCTTTTTTACTTTTGTTACATATTTTCTGTATGTTGTAAAGAAAATTGAACAAACATAATGGGTGCAGTTTGCAAATGTATTACATAAAATCAATGAGTTAATCAGTCAAACGTTAAGACATTTAGTCTCTAGTTTTTTTTCCATTTGCTTGTGTTTCAGTCCCAACAAGTCATCATGAAGTGTTCAAATGGTTGAATCACTTCGTTATCTGAATTTGACTTTTTTTTTCTATGCTTGTGGTAGCGATTCTGTGTTACATTTGCCTTGTCTGACCTTGACTTTTTCCTATGCTTGCAGGATCTATCGTTGTCTTTGTTGTTGTTTTTGTTGTGCTTGTTGTTTCTGTCATTGTTTTTCTTGTGCTTCTTGTTGTTTTTTGCTGTTTTCGTTGTTGTTCTTGTTTCTGTTGTGCATCTTGTAGTTTTTGTTGTTGTTCTTGTTGAGCTCAATGACTGATTCGTGTGGATGATTTGAGTCATTCTCAAAGTTACTGGTGTCAGTGTCCTTTGTGGTATCTGATGTTTCATTGAGCATTTCTTCTGAGGATTGTGAGAATGATCTGATGTTGCATTGATCTTGGTGACATCAGTCATTTGTGGTTGATATGATTCCTCTTTGATTCCTTGGTACTCCTCTTCTGGAGTCATTTCTGGTTCACTTGAATCATCTTTGGTTTCTTGGTGCTCCTTTTCTGGAGTCAAAATCTTCAAGATTTCATTTTCTTGTGGGTAGTTTAGAGTAAATGAGGTTTTAACTGACACGTTCTCACTGGACTCATGTGTAGTTTGACTTTGATTGTTGAGTGCTTCTGTACAGATGAGCTGAGATCTGTCAGTCTCGCTGTGATCTAGCACATCGCGTATGTTGATTGTGATCACTGTGGCACTAATCGTACATATAGTGGTCGGACATGCATCGTCTTCTTGTTGTTCATGTGTGCTGAGTAGACTTTCATGGTATTTTTTTTGTTCACGTGAGCTTGGTAGACTTCCATAGTCTGCTTCTGGTCACCCAGATCAGGTGGATAGACCTTCATAGTCTTCTTCGTGCATGGTTGTGGTTAATTGCTTCCGTTCTGGAGTGTTTAATTGCTTCAATTCTGGAGTCTGTCAACGAGCTCTCTGTGGAGGCTTATGTCGCTCTCTCTGTGGAGTCTTTCATCGCTCTCTCTGTAGAGTCATGCAGTGTTCTCTCTGTGGAGTCGATCTATGCTCTCTCAACGGAGTCGGTCAGTACTCTTTATGTGGTGCCGTTTTCAACGATCTCCCATTGCACCATGCTATTGGATTCATCTACCATGAGTAGAGTTGTGTTGAGCATTTCAACCGTGTCGCTGATGCTATTATCATCATATCCGAATAACTCAGCCATGTCTGAGTAGTATTCTTTGCTAAACAAATCATCTTTTTTTGTTTTGGATGTGTTATTATGCGCTTCATGTTCATGAACAAATCATCTTCTTTGGTTTCGGATTTGTCATTGTGCTCTTCACTTTGGGTGGTGCAAACCGCTTGTTCCAGGGTGCTGTGAAAGTTGTTGTCAACTGCTGGTTGAAGTTCAGGAATTGTTCTGTCTTTCGAGGTAAAAAAATTGGGTTTTGTAGCTTTAAAAGTCTTATTTAAATTTTCAGGCATTTCCCCTTTAAGTTTGTATGGTCTGAGTCTTCTGATATCATGACGTCATGCGTAGAAATCAATTGCGCATGCGCAATTCTATTTTCGTTTACTGTGCGCTCTTTTTGCAACTGCGCCTTCGCGGCTTCTCGCACATGCACGGAACCGTATTTTGCGTCTTTTAGGGAAGTGCACATGTACGGAATGGTCAAACTGCACACCCGCAAGATTGCTGCCGCTCAGAACTTCCTTCTTCTTAAGTTTCAACACTGCCTCTGCCTCGTGGTGAGTATTCGTGCCATTTTTACGGATTTTGTTTTCTAGATACTGATTCTTTGTTTGTAAAGACTCAAAGTACTGATTTTTTTTTCTGTTCATGCACTATGCACTGTTTAATTGGGATTTCTACAGTTAAACATTTCTGTTCTGATAATGATTGTTTGAGTTTCGCATCACTCATTTCCTGTGCAATTTGGTCTCCGAGCATTGAATGTCATAAAGCAGCATTGTTACTGATGTTACAGTGATCTTTAAATTTTTGAGTATTACTTCTAATTTGGTGTTGTCTTCACCTTCTAAGTAATTAAAGAAATTATAGATTTCTCTAGCTTCACGTCCTGCTGTTGCGAGTAGCAGCGCTATTTTCATTGCGTCAGAGGCTGTTCTCAAATCATTTGCTGCGATAAATAGTTGGAACATCTGTTCAATCACTTTCCAATTATAACTTAAATTACTAGTTGTTTCCAGCTGCCACGGAGCTCCAACGAGTTCCATCAAATCGGTTAGTCATCGAGGATCTATATGCTGCAAAGTCCTCCACAGTCGAACAGTCGGTACTTTGTTTTCTTTCTTTTTTTCCAACCTAATCTAACTAGTTCTTTTAAAACCAACAGCCCTGGTACCATCATTTATTACATTCCTGTATCATCTTTTAAAAAATTATTTGTGTATTTTGATATACTACGGAGTGTAATATGTGTTACTCAAACCTGGGTTGCTGATGAGGTCTTCTGAATCTCGATGAAGAAAACTCAAACTCGTCCAGTAATAATAAAAGGTTTATTGAGTAACTATAACAATAATTGCGTGAGTTCTTTACTTTAACATTGATACTCGTGATAAGGTTAACAAGATTTAACTACAGTAATTCTGCGCAATGACACTAACCATCTGAGCAATCTGATTCCCCTGTCCTAGTCACAGTCCAGCCAAAAGAGAGAGAGGCACAATCCGGTTGCTTTTATACCCCTGTTGGTCCGGCCCTCTAGTCATCATCTGGTGCGACTGATTACACATTAACCCCTTATGTACATGCACATAGAGATCACTACAGCAACAGGCAATCTCCTTGAAATCAAGAACCTGTTGCAAAACTCTCATCCACCAAGAGCTGCTGGCCTCTGATTGTTCTTAGTGGTGCCTCTGTGGTGCCTCTTGGCTGCTGGCACAATGACAGGCATCGGACACTCAGGATCACAGAGTCAATTCATGTGGTGGGGGAAGTGGGGTCGGTGACATTCACAGGATGGGGGCCATGGGGTTAAGAGTGCAGGGGTGCAGCTGCAAGGGTAGGGGGCTTTGATTATGTAATTGAGTAAAGTTACTCCAGTGTCCATCTCTATAAGTATTGGGAAGCCCTCCGAAACAAAACCTGAACTTGTCTCTGCACCTAGCCTCTGTTTCGAAGCTTCGCTGTTTACATTGTCCAAGGGAAATGTGACTTTCGAAGTTTCCACGATTTCACTTCATGAAGCTCATAGCTGGTCACCTTGACGTTGCCAAACTCTTTCATCATCCATTTCTACAGTGTGTGATATTGGACCGGCCCTTTCCAATGTCTAGTTCCTCAATCAGGCACAGGATGCCTTTGATCAAGTGATCTCCTACCACCTCAAGATATAACAAGCTGGCTGCTTCAGCTTGCTTTCATTGATGAAATTCGAGGTGTTCAGCTCCTTAACAAATACCTCGGTGGTCTTGGGCTAGGGATTCACAGATGTCAGTGGAGATATTGCACTTTTCCAATAAGGCTTTGAAAGTGTCTTTGAAGTGTTTCCTCTGCCCTCATGAGCAATTGTTTTGGGAGTCTTATGTCAGGCATGCAGAAGATGTGACCCGCCAGTGGAGCTGATCAATGCTTTGACCCTGGGGATGTTTGTGTGGGAGGGAACATTGACGTTGGTGCACCAATATTATCAGTGGATTTGTAAGAACATGCGGAGGCAGTGATGGTAATACTTCTCCAGGCTTTTGAGGTGCCTGTTGTACTTAATGCACGACTCTGAGCCATACAAGAATCTAAATATCACTACCATTCTGTAGAGCTTGAGCTTGGTGCCATTGTGAGGTTCTGGTCTTGAAACAGTCTTGTTATATCTCTAGAGTTTGCTGCAAAGAGAAAAGTAATGGAGGTGCTCACACTCTGGATTCTTACAGACATGATAAAAAGTTTTATTAGGGATGTTGCTCATACAATCTAAGATGGAGAACTTAAACATGCCCAAACACTCACTGCTGACGTTACTGCAAATCACATGACGCTTCACCAGCAGGGTGTACTCTCTGATAGATAATACCCCTCCCACTTTACTTATTTAGTGCAACGACGACTGTTTAACATTTTTACAACAGACCCACATGCATTATCTCTGTACACATATATACAACTCAATAAGCCAGTCTCTCAGGTGGTCGTTTATCCTTTTTATATTGGACTTGACATTCTGGAACCTGGATACTCGATACCTTGGAAGCGTCTTCTTTTCATTCAGTAGGTTGTACTTCCTGGGAAGTTACTCCAGTTTCCATTTCTATTGGTATTGGGAAGTACTCAGAAACAAACCTGAACATGTCTCTGTACCTGGCCTCTGATCTAAAGTATAGTTGTCTACATTGTCCAAGGGAAATACATCTTGCGAAGTTTCCACAGTTTCATGACGTCACCAAACTCTTTCATTATCCGTCTGTACAGTCTATGGTGTGATGGAGCTTTTGGCTAACACTCCGTCTTCTTGATTTCACTCACTTTATAGAGTTCTGGGGCGAGATTCTCCGGAAACGGCGCGATGTCCGCCGACTGGCGCCCAAAATGGCGCAAATCAGATGGGCATCGCGCCGCCCCAAAGGAGCGGAATGCTTCGCATCTTTGGGGGCCAAGCTCCAACATTGAGGGGCGAGGCCGGTGCCGGACGAATTTCCGCCCCGCCAGCTGGCGGAAAAGGCCTTTGGTGCCCCGCCAGCTGGCGCGGAAATGACATCTCCGGGCGGCGCATGCGCGGGAGCGTCAGCGGCCGCTGACAGAATTCCCGCGCATGCGCAGTGGAGGGAGTCTCTCCAGTGAAGGGAAAGAGTGCCCCCACGGCACAGGCCCGCCCACAGATCGGAGGGTCCCGATCGCGGGCCAGGCCACCGTGAGGGCACCCCCCGGGGCCAGATCGCCCCGCGCCCCCCCCAGGACCCCGAGCCCACCCGCGCCGCCTTGCCCCGCCGGTAAGGTAGGTGATTTAATTTATGCCGGCGGGACAGGCATTTTAGCGGCGGGACTTCGGCCCATTCGGGCCGGAGAATCGAGCGGGGGGGCCCGCCAACCGGCGCAGCGCGATTCCCGCCCCTGCCGAATCTCCGGTGCCGGAGACTTCGGCAACCTGCGGGGCCGGGATTCACGCCAGCCATCGGCGATTCTCCGACCCGCCGGGGGGTCGGAGAATTTCGCCCCTGTTCTCTGTGATGAATATAAGAAATTGTCATATTTCATAGTTTGTATTTTTGCAGTAATGTTATTAAAAACCTAGGTTAAAATGTTTACAGACAGTGTGTCTGCTAGAGCTGTGGTTAAAAGTGAGGTAATCAGTGATTTTGCAGGGGAAGTGTTTTGCTAATATGTATTAGAAACCATTTGACCTCTTTGCAGAGAGATAGCTAATGTCATGTTGTCACAATTTGAGCTTCTGCCTTAGCTGGATTTATAGTGCGAGTTCATCTCAACTACTGATTCAAGATGACAATCAAGGGATTGTAGATCGTTTTCCGGATGTCTTCGAAGGCATGGGTACTCTTCCCTACCGTTGCAAAATGCAGTTTCGACCGGATGCCAAACCTGTGGCACACCCACCAAAAAGAGTTCCTGCACCACTTCGAGAGAGATTGAAACTTGAACTTGCAAGATTACAAAGTCAAGGCATTGTATCAAGAATCACAGAACCGACTGACTGGGTCAGTTCCATGGTTTGTGTGAAGAAAACTTCTGGTGATCTGAGGATATGCATCGATCCTAAAGATCTTAATAAGAATATTAAAAGAGAGCACTGAATAAAAGCTTGGTGCTCTCATCCGGACATGGAAAAATTCATCAACTTCGCTTCCAGTTTCCACCCCTCCATCACTTTCACCCACCATCTTATCATTTCTTACCCTTTCTCCCCTTTGCTTCCCCCTTACCCTCCCCCCACATCTACATCTGTCACAATTCACCCTCTGATGTTAGTTTCTCTGCTGTTTGACCTTTCACATCTTTTGTTCTCTCTGTGGATTGCCATTCGCACTCTTTCCCCGTGCTTTCTGTGGCCACTAGCACCCTGTTTCCCTTGGTTTCTGTGGCTATGTCTCATCTTTCATTCTCACTCCACAGTATAAATATTTCTCACTTTCTCTGTATTATAGCTTTGACAAAGAGTCACCTGAACTCGAAACGTTAATTCTTTTCTCTCACTACAAATGCTGCCAGACCTGCTTAGATTTTCCATCATTTTGTCTTTGGTTTAAGAGAGAGCACTATCCTATACCCAAGAGAGAAGAAATCACTAGTGAAATGGCTAACGTAAAAATCTTTTCCAAATTGGATGCCTCCAGGGTATTTTGGAAAATGCAACTCGATGAATTCAGTAGAAAGTTATGTACTTTCAACACGCCTTTTGGGAGGTGCTGTTTTAACTGGATGCCATTTGGGATTTTCTCAGCATCTGAGATTTTTCATCGTATGATGGAACAGATGACAGGTATTGAAGGTGTATGTGTATACATGGATGATGTAATCATTTGGTCATCTACAAGAGAAAAACACAACTCAATATTATTACAGGTGTTTCAACGAGTACATAAGTTTGGTTTGAAACTGAATAGAACCAAATGTAGTTTTGGTATTTCGACTCTGAAGTTCCTTGGAGACCAGATTTCAGAACATGGTGTGTGACCTGACAATGACAAGATTGTTGCCATACAACAAATGAAAGTCCCAGAGGACAAAAAGGCCATTTTACGATTTTTAGGTGTTGTGAATTTTCCAGGAAAATTCATTCCCAACCTCTCGTCCAGAACTACTGCTCTCAGAAATCTCATCACAAAGTCTACCATGTTTGATTGGACTGACAGGAATGGCTCGATTTAAAGTCTCAACTGATGACTGCACCTCTTCTTTCGTTCAGGACAGAGAGACAAAAATTTTGACTGATTCGAGTCAAAACGGATTAGGAGCAGTTCTGTTACAAAAGGACGACCACTCATCATGGTTACCTGTTACCTATGCTTCCAGAGCAATGACGCTGACTGAACAGCAGTATGCACTAATTGAGAAAGAATGCTTGGGTTTACTGACAGGTGTTTTAAAGTTTCATGATTATGTTTTTGGTATTCCTACCTTTACTGTTGAAACTGACCACAGATCCCTTGTCCATATCATACAAAAGGATCTAAATAATATAACACCAAGATTACAGAGGATCTTGATGAAGCTTCGTAGATATGAATTCAACTTCATCTATACTCCAGGCAAGGACTTGATAATAGCTGACGCTCTATCACATTCAATCAATTCAGAAGAAGAGCC
Source organism: Scyliorhinus torazame (assembly GCF_047496885.1). Lineage (NCBI taxonomy): Eukaryota > Metazoa > Chordata > Chondrichthyes > Carcharhiniformes > Scyliorhinidae > Scyliorhinus > Scyliorhinus torazame. The sequence goes on from NC_092717.1 coordinate 135,647,365, forward strand.
TCATGAATTCATACAGCACAAGTGCAGCTTTGAGCTGAAACTCTTCCTGTTTCACATGTGAAACTGAACCTCATCTGTGAAGAAACCAAGCAGGATTCAATGCTTCAAAGAGTCATGGACCATCTCAACAATGGTTGGCTAAAAGGGCATTGTTCCAAGTTCAGGAATATTCAAGCAGATTTAACAGTTGTGGATGGATTGTTACTTTGACTTGATCGGATAATAGCACTATTGTCTCTCCAACCCATGATTCTGAACCAGATACATGAAGGTCACCTTGGCATTGAAAAATCCAAGAGAAGAGCAAGACAAGCTGTGTATTGGCCGGGTATCAACCGCGACATCACTGATATGACACTTGAATGCAAAACATGTCAGGAATCTCAACCTGCACAATGTAAGGAAAAACTTCAACAACATGCATTGGAGACATCTCCATGGTCGAAAGTAGGGATTTATTTGTTTCACTGCAATGGTCGTGATTATGTGTTAATCATCAACTACTATTCAAATTATCCGGAAGTCATCAAGTTGTCCGATCTCACATCTAGATCTGTTATAAAAGCGACAAAGGAAATTTTTGCCAGACATGGTATCCCAACCACTGTCAGGTCTGACAATGGGCCATGCTTCAATAGTCATCAATGGGCTGAATTCTCTTGAGAATACAACTTCGCTCACATCACTTCGAGTCCGCACTACCCTCAATCAAATGGTAAAGTGGAGAAAGGAGTTCATAACATCAAACAACTTCTTTACAAAGCTTTGGATTCTCATGCAGGCATGAATCTAGCGTTATTTACCTATTGAGCAACTCCGCTTTCCACGGGTCTATCACTAGCGCAATTGTTGATGAACAGGGAGTAAAGGTCAACTCTACCGTCTATTTCACTACCTGATCCAGATCAGCTACCCATAATACAAAAAAATGTAACATCAACGAGAGAAACAAAGAATGTATCATGATCAACATGCAAATACACTGGACTCACTGCTTCCAGGTGACACGGTCAGGATCAAAATACCTGATGGAGGTTGGTCTACTCCTGCAAAAGTTATTAGACAAGCAGCACCACGTTCCTATGTCATTCAATCAGCTGAAGGAACAATTGTTCAACGCAATCGACGAGCACTACTGAAATTCAAACAACACAATAACATCGTTCCAGATCTACAACTCCATGAAAGTATTTTCAATGATACAATGACAACTTTTAAAGTTCGTGAAGATTCACAGAGGACAGTAAAAATTTCTGAGTCTCCTCTTCGTGGTTTAAGAAGGTCAATCAGGAAAAGGAGGAAGCAGACAAACTCGATTTGTGAATCGTTCCTGTTGAAAGTTTTCGTTATTGATTTTTCACTACATGTCAAGGTTATATATCTATCATGTATTGTGGTAATATTATACATTTTTCCTTTGTAAATAGAAAAGAAATGCTAAAAAAGGGGATGTAATTTTATGCATATAGGCAAGCTAGTGAAGGATTAATTATTACATCTCAGTGTAATTCAAACACTAGAGGGCACCAACAGTTCTCAGTATATATATATATCAGACCTCAGGGAATGCTTAGCAAAGGAGAAAGGCTGAGAACAGCACGAGGAGTAGATTAGATTAGAGAGAGTTAACACGAGGACATCATTAGTGACTACTCGATCATTAATTACTGCTAGACAGATTCAATATTACTTTATAATCAATTATAGCTAAGTAGTGTGTACGAACTTCATTTAATTAATCGTTATCCAATAAATTAGTTTTGTTTCAATCTAATGATTGGTGGTTTCTTGGTTATCAACTCAACGTACCATTCTGGATCAACAGACAAAGAACAATGACATATTACCACCAAAGGTAATATAACAATGCACATTTCCAAATCTTTCATGAGACTCTTCCATACAGGCCGGATGCTTTCTGAGGCTGTTCTGGGCTCTGCATTGACCAAGGACTACGTACTTTACTCTGTGGACAGTGTCACCCTCTAATCCTCCTTTTCCCTGTCAAGCACCTTTCACTACAATGCATGCAGGTACCATCATCACAATGCAACACAGTCTTATGCCCTGACAGCTCATTCGCAAACCCGATCTGTCACTCGTGGAGGTGATGGTCGAGGTACTCTGTTTATGGTACTTCAGTGATGCATTTCTATTCTCATCTTTCCCATTGACCATGTTACAATATTATTTCTTGTACATATCTATCATTTCAGCGATCTTATTTGGACATGTCATCTCAGTTTCCTTCATCTTCTGCATCGACTTGTGGTGCTATGCCCCATGGTAAATGGCCTGTCACCAGCACAGCTGTTGATGAACAGGCAGCTGCGGATAACCCTGCCCTCCATGGCCATCCCACAGTAGATCGAAAACTTCAGTCGAAGCTCATCTCACAGAAGCACAAACAAAAGGATGCATATGACAAATCTGCAAGGACACGAGACACAGTTAGAGTCGAGAATCCCAATGGTGGAGGTGGATGAGGCGAGCAACAGTTGACCAAATTGGGTCCACACTCATACAGGTGCTCACTGAGGATGGCTCATTTCTGCGCCGAAATTGAAGAGCTCTACTCAAAGTACAGCGCCCTTTGTCCTCAACCCAGCAGATGAGTCGGAGTACACTCCCAAGAATGAAATGGGTGCAGAAGATCCGGCGCACCCTGGGGCAACTGATACGTCTGTGTTGGTGCCGGGGAACCAGTGAGTGATGCAGATGGGGCATGCTCACCCAGAATGCGGCGGAGGCCTGGTAGACTCAACCTGTGACTGAACACTTCTTTCTCAAAGCAGAAATGTGATTGTCAGTCAGGGTATTTCAAAATTTCTCCAAAGGAAGAGGATGTGGTGATATGCAATCGGCATATCTATGTATAATTGTACATAGTTGAATCAATGTATATATTTGTACATGACAGTGCCATTGTATATAGACAATGACCAACACATGTAGGGGTAGCTATAACCTCCCACCAGCAGGTGGAACCAGATTGGGCAGATGTATGTATACTCGAGGGCGGACGGGAGCCGGGCACTGGGTAGCAGGATGGACCAGACAGCAGACATCAGTAACAGAGACGGAATCATTTGTACATAGGAATGCATGGTTACCATTGAGAATCAACATCTTTGTGTTATATGTGTACCTTCATTATTAAGGAAGTAACACAACACAACTGATCTTCTGCTTGGACATGAGGAGTTCCTTATGCCACACATTAGCTTCCTCCTCCACCCCAAATCTTTTTCACTCTGGATGCAATTTGGTTTGAGTCTATTCCAGCTCTATCTCCCACAGTCAGTTTACTTACAACTCCTTTCCCTCTTCTTGATAATCACCTGAAGTACACCTAGAAGAACTAACAACTTCAAGTGGCTCCTCAGTGTTAAGACAGCTCCTTGTAGTGACAGCAGCCCTCAACCTGTGTCCGAATTTGTTCCAACTGAACTTTGTTCCCCAACTGTTGCCTACCCAAACTCTCATTCAATTGCGACCTGATCTGTCTGTATTCGATGATTAAGCCGTTCTCTATGATTTCTGATCCATTTGCTCAGCATGTGCTAGTTTCACTCTTAGTCAATCTATCTCGTAGAAATGGTGTTCCATCAGCGTTCCACCCTTGACTCCCAACTTTTTGTGGGAAATTCCTAATCCATTGACATTTCCTGCCAGCTTAATACTCTGTTACTGAACATCTTGGTGTTCTTCATCGATCACTGTGGCATCTTTCGGCCAATAACTTTCTCTTGCCGAAGAGGATGACAATCATTATCTCGTCCCTCACTCTGTTTTAGCAATCCATTCAGTTTATCTGTCTCTAAGTCTCTTTCAAGATGAATCCAACATTCTCTTCCGACATTAGATTATGATCTCTCCCTTGCTGTGCATGGTTTTGGACCATTGCCCCATTCCTTTTGTTGAGGTCGCATCAAACTCCACTGCTATGTTCAACATTTCTCCCTTCTTTTTATGTTTATTAGACAATGCTCCTGAATTGGTAACTTGTCCTAACAATTGTGTTCTTTCTTTGGGTTGTCTGCTGCTACGCCCTCCCCAGCACCCTCAAACAGTGGACAGTTTCTACCTCTCTGCAGAATGCAAATTTCTCAAGCCCATCTGTATTTTCCACAGGACTGTAGTTGATCATTCGATTGGTTCTCCAAAGAATTCCCAATAATGGCTCTTGCAAACTTCTAACTGCTTAAGCACTTTTTCCTGGCCTTCAGTCTCAAAGCTCCATTAGACTTCAGCATTTGATGTTCATCTTCTAAATCCCTAATATTTTGTGGTAGTGTGGCCCATTTAAGGGAGTGGCTCACAGGCTCATGTGAACGTTATCCCCTGTAAAAGTCGATAGCTTTGCTTTGGTGCTGCTTAGCTGGAGGACCCTTGTTCCTGCCCGGATATGGATAAAAGTTTGCTCACCCACGACGGTTACCGACGCCTCAGTGTTGACCTCCACCTTTAAAGGTTTACCATTGACCTGCAAGACAATCTCAATAGGATCTGTCGTTTTCACTTGGATGACATTTAAGCGATGCATGGTGATCTCCTCCTTTGAGCTCCTCCCCACTTGGTGCTTGTGCTGCATGGACTGCTTCTGCAGCTGTTCCTTCTTTATTTTTATATTGCCGCGCCCTTTTCTTTGGCTGACATCATGTTTGGATGTGGCCTCGCTTACTGCATTTTAAACACACAAACCCCTGACGAGGGCACTTCTCCTGGAGATGGCCCCTCCGCACCAATCGCAGTCCTCCTCAAGTTTGTGTCGATGACCTAACCGGTCCCTGGTATCTGATTTCAGCCCCATAACCAGGACTTGGCCTAGTTCCTGCCAAAGCTGGTGATCTCGTCTCACACTGATACCATCTCAAACTAAATTTACTTCCCCATTGGCTATATTCGGGAGTAGGCTGGCGCCTTTTGTTTCACACTCCACCGCATGAACGATTGCAATAGCATTCTCCAGTGTTATCATGCTCTCGGCCAAAAGCTTCTTTTGGATACTGAGACCCTGGATCCCACAAACCAACCAGTCGCTAAGCGTGATTCCCAGCCTGCAATGCTCAGCTAGTTGTCAAAGTCTGCCGATGAAGACTGCGATGGACTCCTCAGGGTCCCGGACCGCTGAGTTAAATTTGTAATGCTGAAGAATGATTGAGGACCTTGGTTTAAAATGCTCCTTCCCCAGTTTGACCAACTGGTCGAAGGACTTTGAGTCAGCTGCCTCAGGGGATGTCAGATTTCTAATTATGTTGTAGTTGTGAATTTTTTTTTAAAAAGCTCCAAATCCAAGCTCCTCCTTCTGCAACTGGATCCTTTACTTCCTGACCTATAGACCACAATCAGTAAGGATAAACAACACGTCCTCCACGATAGTCCTCAATACCGGGCCCCGCAAGGCTGTGTACTTAACCCCTCACTTCCTACACACATACGACTGTGTGGCAAAATGCAGCTCCAACTCCATCCACAAGTTTGCTGACAACACGACCATAGTGGGATGGATCTTGAACAATGATGAGTCAGAATACAGGAGGGAGATAGAGAACCTAGTGGTGTGTAATGACAACAATCTCCTCCTCAATGTCAGCAAAACTAAGGAGCTGGTTATTAACGTTAGGAAGCAAAGTATCGGACACACAACTGTCTGCATCAATGGTGCAAAGGTGGAGATGGTTGACAGCTTCAAATTCCTAGATATGCACGTCACCAACAATCTGTCCTGGTCCACCCATGTCGAAGCTACGACTACGGAAGCTACGACTACGGAAACACAATAGCGCTTATAGTTCCTCAGGAAAGTAAGGAAATTTGGCATGTCTACATTGACTCTTACCAATTTTTACAGATGCACCCCTCTTCCATTGGGCAGAACACGCACTGACAGGTTCAAAAACAGCTTCTTCCCCGCTGTCACCCGACTCCTGAATGACCCTCTTATGGGCTGAACTGATCTCTTCACAAACCTTGCTTGGCAGGGAGGGTGAGAACCAAAGCAAAGGTAAATTAACTGAAGGGGAACGAGAGAGTAGGGCTAGTAAGACTCAGAGGAAGAACAGGCAGGGTGTGCTTGCTGATCAAAGATGGACTGGTGGACTGTACTGCATTTGTTTCAATGCGAGAGGTAGAGCAGATGAACTTTGGGCTTCGATTAGTACTTGGAACTATGATGTTGTTGCTGTTACAGAGACTTGTTTAAGGGAAGGACACGATTGGTATCTTAACGTTCCAGGATTTAGATGTTTCAGGCGGGATAGAGGGGATGTAAAAGGGGTGGGGGAGTGTGGTAATCTGTATTAGGGGTATTACGGTACCTAGGTTGGAGGTACCTGATACTGTAAGATCATTGGTGTTGGAGGTACCTAATACTGTAAGATCATTGGTGGAGCCTGCCTGCTGGTTCCGCCCCGAAAGGCGGAGTATAAGAGTCTGTGTTTCCCTAGCTGCTGCATTCTGTACTTGCGCTGCTGGGGGGAACATCTAGTTCAATAAAGCCTTCATTTGTCCTACAATCTCGCTTCGGGAGTTATTGAGTGTGCATCAATTTATTGAACTAGATTGAACAATGGAGCTCCGCATCAAGCTGTGCCGCGGCAAACTCAGTGGCGACCTTTAAACACTGGCTGGCGTGTTTCAACGGATACATCAGGACGGCCACGACTACTCCCACGGAGGACCAGAAACTGCATGGTCTCCACTCAAGGGTGAGCCCAGAAATCTACATGCTCATCGAGGACGCAGACGGTTTCGAGGCCACGATGACCCTGTTAAAAGGACACTACATTCGCCCAGTAAATCAGGTTTACGCCCGACATCTCCGAGCTACCAGACGCCAAAATCCGGGGGAATCACTAGACGAATTGGACCGTGCATTGCTAGTACTAGGTAGGAACTGTGAATGTCTGCAAGTTTCAGCCAACGACCACACCGAACTTTTAATCTGGGACGCCTTCGTTGCAGGTATGCTGTCCTCGCAGATCCGCCAGCGGCTGCTGGAAAAGGAGACGCTGGGTCTCAAGGAGGCACGAGCATTCGCAAGCTCCTTAGACGTAGCCTCCCGCAACGCCCAAGCGTACGTCCCCGACCGCGCGGTACCCCATGGGCAGCGTGGATCCCGACGCATCCCCCAACCCCCCACAAGCTTGTGCCGCGCGGCTGCCAGGCAACCCCGGGGAGCCCCGCTGCTATTTTTGGGGTCAAGCCAAGCACACCCGGCAAACGCTGCCCGGCCCGTACCGCAACTTGCAAGGGCTGGGAACAGGGGGCATTTCGTGGCGGGATGTCAGGCCCGGTCGGTCGCCGTTGTCTCCGCAGGCGAATTGGGGCCACCACCATTCCCCTCCTCGCAAGCCACGTGCGGCCCGTGGGCGCCACCATCTTTGGTCCCGCGAGCCACGTGCGTACCCCGGGCGCCGCCATCTTGTCCCCCAGAGGCCACGTGCAATTCATGGGCACTGCCATCTTGCCCACCCACGGCCATGTGCGACCCATGGGCGCCGCCATCTTGGCTGGAGTCTCAAGACCCCAATTCGGATGACCGCACACCGCCCGAGGAGACCATCAGTTTCTGCCACGACTCGCCTCGGTGACACTAGACCAGTCTCGGCCCCGAACTCTTTCGACCGCTACGACGACAGTACTCATCAACGGACACAAGACATCCTGCCTGATCGACTCCGGGAGCACAGAGAGCTTTATCCACCCCAATACGGTAAGATGCTGCTCCCTCACTATACACCCAGTAAACCAGAAAATCTTCCTGGCCTCCGGGTCTCACTCTGTGGAGAAGGGGTACTGCATAGCTAACCTCACAGTCCAGGGAAGAGAGTTTAACAATTTCCGACTCTACGTCCTCCATCACCTCTGCGTTGCCACACTCCTGGGATTGGACTTCCAATGTAACCTCCAGAGCTTAACTTTTTAATTCGGCAGCCCTATACCCCCTCTCACTGTCTGCAGCCTCGCGACCCTCAAGGTCGACCCACCTTCCCTGTTTGCAAACCTCAGCCCTGATTGCAAACCCATTGCCACCAGGAGCAGACGGTACAGTGCCCAGGACCGGACCTTCATCCGGTCGGAAGTCCAGGGGTTACTGAAGGAAGGTATTATCGAGGCTAGCAACAGCCTCTGGAAAGCTCAAGTGGTGGTTGTAAAGACCGGGGAGAAGCATAGGATGGTCATTGATTACAGCCGTACCATCAACAGGTATACGCAGCTCAACGCGTGCCCTCTCCCCCGCATATATGATTTGGTCAATCAGATTGCACAATACAAGGTCTTTTCCACGGTGGACCTCAAATCAGCCTACCACCAGCTCACCATTCGCCCGGACGACCGCAAGTACACTGCATTCGAAACAGATGGGCGGCACTACCACTTCCTAAGGGTTCCGACATGACCGCGGCCACAGTCATTAAAGCCCTGAACAGCAACTTCACACTGTTTGGTTACCCCGCATACGTCCACAGCGACAGGGGGTCCTCTTTCATGAGTGACGAGCTGCGCCAGTTCCTGCTCAGCAAGAGCATAGCCTCAAGCAGGACGACCAGCTACAACCCCCGGGGGAACGGGCAAGTAGAAAGGGAGAACGGCACGGTCTGGAAGGCCGTCTTACTGGCCCTACGGTCCAGGGATCTCCCAGTTTCACGGTGGCAGGAGGTCCTCCCGGACGCTCTCCATTCCATCCGGTCGTTATTATGTACAAGCACTAATCAAACGCCGCACGAGCGTCTCCTTGTCTTCCCTAGGAGGTCCTCCTCTGGAACGTCGCTGCCGACCTGGCTGGCGGCCCCAGGACCCATGTGTGGGCACATAAGGTGGACCCTTTGGTCGAAAGGGTTCACCTCCTCCACGCAAACCCCCAGTACGCTTACGTGGAGTACCCCGACGGCCGACAGGACACGGTCTCCCTGCGGGATCTGGCGCCCGCCGGCACCACGCACACCCCCCCGACACCATCAACCCAACCGCCCCCCTTCCTGCCACCGCCGCACCCCGCGACCGCCCCCTCCCAGGAGGATCAGTCCCCCTCCCCTTTGCACCGACAGCTGAAACCGTACGGCTCCTGGAGGCGACAACACTGGTACAAGCACCACCACCACCGCCGGGGCCGAGGCGATCGACACGGACGACCAGACCGCCCGACCGACTCGTGGCGTCGATGTAAAACAAAGATGGACTGTTCAAAGAACATTTTGTTTTTTTCCTATACCCTCTGTAAATAGTTGCAACAGGACGGAACTGTCCAATACTGTACTACCATGTGAATGTTCTATCCTCCCAGGACCAGCCCTGTAAACCCTTACCACCATACGAAGCATCACCCCGCCGGGTTCATTTTGACAAGGGGTGAATGTGGTAGCATGTATTGGGGGTCATGTGGGACTGGAAGCCCTAATGTCATTGGCTGACAGACCCCGGGTCCTGGTTGGCCGTTGACCTCAAGCTCCGCCCTGAAGGCGAAGTATAAGAAGCCGGTGTCTTCCCCCGCAGGCCAGTTTACTATCGAGCCGCTGGGGAACAGACACGCTTAATAAAGCCTCATCGACTTCACTATATTCATCTCATGGAGTCTTTGTGCGCTACAGTCACAAATGGGGTCTCGGTCTTCCAACGGGAGATGGACCGAATGGTTGACCGGTACGGTTTGCGGGCCATGTTTCCGTACCTCGACAACGTCACCATCTGCGGCCACGAACAGCAGGACCACGACACCAACTTCCGCAAATTCCTCCATACCGCCAGTCTCCTTAACCTGACCTATAACAAGGAGAAATGTGTATTCAGCCCCGATCATCTAGCCATCCTTGGCTACATAGTGCACGATGGAGTCATAGGCCCCAATCCCGAACACATGCACCCCCTCATGGAGTTTCCCCTCCCCCACTGCTCCAAGGCCCTGAAACATTGCCTGGGGTTTTTCTCATATTACGCCCAGTGGGTCCCCAATTATGCGGACAAGGCCCGCCCACTAATCCAATCCACGGCTTTCCCCCTGTCGGCAGAGGCCCGCCAGGCCTTCAGTCGCATAAAGGCAGACATCGCAAAGGCCACGATACATGCAATCGACGAGTCCCTTCCCTTCCAGGTCGAGAGTGACGCATCCGACGTAGCTCTGGCGGCCACCCTTAACCAGGCGGGCACCCTCCATGCCTCCGAAATCCGTCATTCCGCCGTTGAAAAGGAGGCCCAAGCCTTAGTAGAAGCTGTGCGGTATTGGAGGCTGGCAGGAGATTCACGCTCCTCACTGACAAACGGTCGGTAACTTTCATGTTCGATAATGCACAGCGGGGCAAGATAAAGAACGATAAAATCTTACGGTGGAGGATCGAGCTCTCCACCTACAACGACGAGATCTTGTATAGTCCGGGGAAGCTCAACGAGCCTCCTGATGCCCTATCCCGCGGCACATATGCCATCGCACAAGTCGTTTCTTCCATTTTATCAAAACCCGCAACCTGCACTACTCCATCGAGGAGGTCAGGACCATCACCAGGAACTGCCAAATCTGCGCAGAGTGCAAGCCACACTTCCACCAGCCAGAGAAAGCGTACCTGGTGAAGGCTTCCCTCCCCTTTGAGTGCCTCAGCATGGACTTCAAAGGACCCCTCCCCTCCACCGACCGCAACACGTACTTCTTGAATGTGATTGATGAGTACTCCTGGTTCCCATTCGCCATCCCCTGTCCCGACATGACCGCTGCCACCGTCATTAAAGCCCTCCACAGCATCTTTACTCTGTTCGGTTTCCCCGCCTACGTCCACAGCGATAGGGGGTCCTCCTTCATGAGCGACGAGCTACGTCAATTCCTGCTCAGCAAGGACATTGCCTCAAGCAGGACGACCAGCTACAACCCCCGGGGAAACGGGCAGGTGGAGAGGGAGAACGGAACGGTCTGGAAGACCGTCCTACTGGTCCTACGGTCCAAGAATCTCCCAGTCTCCCGCTGGCAGGAGGTCCTCCCCGATGCACTCCACTTCATTCAATCAGTTCTGTGTACCACGACCAACGAAACACCTCATGAACGTCTCCTTGTCTTCCCTAGAAAGTCCTCCTCCGGGACCTCGCTCCCAACCTGGTTGGCAGCTCCTGGACCCATTCTGCTCCGCAAACACGTGTGGGCGCACAAGTCGGACCCGTTGGTCAAGAGGCCCTCAGTACGCCTCTGTGGCTGACAGGATACGGTCTCCCTCCTGGACCTAGCGCCCGCTGGATCCCCACCCACACCCCCCTCACCAACCCCACCCACCCTCCGACCGGCGCACCCCACTGCTGCCGTTTTCCCAGGGGGATCGGTCCTTCCACTGGTCCCACCTAGGGGCGATGAAGCTGAAGACACCACGCCCCCAGAATCACGGATGCCCGAGCCGGTGCCTGCATCACCGTCGAGACTGCGACAATCACAGACAATGACCAGGGCCCCCGATCGACTAATAGCTTCATTATGAAATGTATCTGTAAATAAATACCTGTAAATAATTTGTGCGACATGTAAAAAGGCAAAACACTGTACCACCGAAGGGTCCCACCATAACCTCCACCACTGTACAACACAAGACCAACACCCCCGCCGGACTCTTTTTTAACAGGGGGTGAATGTGGTAGTCTGTATTAGGGGTAGCTAGGTTGGAGCTACCTGATACTGTAAGATCATTGGTGTTGGAGGTACCTGATACTGTAAGATCATTGGTGGAGCCTGCCTGCTGGTTCCGCCCAGAAAGGCGGAGTATAAGAGTCTGTGTCTCCCCAGCAACTGCATTCTGTACCTGCGCTGCTGGGGGAAACATCTAATTCAATAAAGCCTTCAATTGTCCTACAATCTCGTTTCGGGAGTTATTGATCGTGCATCAGGGAGTTTCACTACTGGTTAAGAGGACTGTCATAGCTGTACTGCGGAAGGACACTTCGAAGGGCTCATGCAGCAAGGCAATATGGGTAGAGCTCAGGACTAGGAAGAGTGTATTCATAATCTTGGTGTTTACGACAGGCCTCCCAACAGCCAGCGGGAGATAGAGGGACAGATATGTAGGCAGATTTTTGCAAGGTGTAAAAGTAACAGGGTTGTTGTGGTGGGTGATTTTAACTTCCGCTATGTTGACTGGGACTCACTTAGTGTGAGGGGCGTGGATGGGGCAGAGTTTGTAAAGAGCATCCAGGAGGGCTTCTTGAAACAGTATGTAGATAGTCCAACTAGGGAAGGGGCTGTACTGGACCTGATATTGGGGAATGAGCCCAGCCAGGTGGTCGACATTACAGTAGGGGAGCAATTCAGGAGCAGTGACCATAATTCAGTAAGCTTTAAGGTACTGATGGATAAAGATAAGTGTAGTCCTCAGGTGAAGGTGCTAAATTGGGGGAAGGTTAATTACAACAATATTAGGCAGGAACTGAAGAATATAGATTGAGGGCAGATGTTTGAGGGCAAATCAACATCTGGCATGTAGGAGATTTTCAAGTTTAAATTGAGAGGAATTGAGGACCGGCACGTTCCTGTAAAGATGAAGGATAAGTATGGCAAATTTCAGGAACCTTGGATAACAAGAGATATTGTGAGTCTAGTCAAAAAGAAAAAGGAAGTATTTGTCGAGGCTAGGAGGCTGAGAAAACACAAAACATGTGTGGAATACAAGGAAAATAGAAAGAAACTTAAGCAAGGAGTTAGTAAGGATAAACACCTCCTCCACCATAGTCCTCAATACCGAGTCGCCTTGGAGGACTCTTACCCGAAGATCACAGGCTGAATGCCCTTGACTGCTGAAGTGTTCCTCGACTGGAAGGGAACATTCCTGTCTGGCGATTGTCCGTTCATCCATTGTCGCAGCGTCTGCATGGTCTCGCCAATGTACCACGCTTCGGGACATCCTTTCCTGCAGTGTATGAGGTAGACAACGTTGGCCGAGTCGCTCGAGCATGTACCACGTACCTGGTGGGTGGTGTTCTCACCTGTAATGGTGGTACCCATGTCGATGATCTGGCACATCTTGCAGAGGTTGCCATGGCAGAGTTGTGTGGTGTCGTGGTCGCTGTTCTGAATGCTGGGTAGGTGCTGCAAACAATGGTCTGTTTGAGGTTGCGTGGTTGTTTGAAGGCAAGTAGTGGGGGTGTGGTAATGACCTTGGCAAGATATTTGTCTTCTTCGATGACGTGTTGCAGGCAGTGAAGAAGATGTCGTAGTTTCTCCACTCCGGGAAAGTACTGGACGACAAAGGGTCCCCCTTGTCTGCGTGAGTTTCCTCCGGGTGCTCCGGTTTCCTCCCACAAGTCCCGAAAAACGTGTTGTTAGGTAATTTGGACATTTTGAATTCTCCCTCTGTGTACCCAAACAGGCACCGGAATGTGGCGACTAGGGGCTTTTCACAGTAACTTCATTGCAGTGTTAATGTAAGCCGACATGTGGCAATAAGGATTATTATATTATTATAAATTCTCCTGTTTCAGACTGTCAGATACTATATTTGTCTTCATTAATCTTTTTCCCTTAATATGCGTATGAAGGCTTTTACAGTTCACTTTTATGTTACATGTAAGCTTACTCTACTCTATTTTTTTCCCTCTTAATCAATCTCTTGGTCCTCCTTTGCTGAATTCTGAATTGCTCCCAATCCTCAGGCTTGCTACTCTTTCCAGCAACTTTATATGATTCCTCTTTGGATCTAATACGATCCTTAATTTATTTTGTGAGTCACAGAATCACAGAATACTACAGTGCAGAAAAGGTCCTTCGGCCCATCGAGTCTGCACCGACACACCTGCCCACCTAACCCACTTGCCAGCACTTGGTCCTAGCCTTGAATGTTAACAGAAATGGCTGGATCACTATTATCGTTGTATTTTTATGCCAGAAAGCAATGTATAACTGTTGCAATGTGTACATTCATTCCTTAAATATTAGCCACTGCCTATCCACTATCACGCCTTTTATTGAAGTTCCCCAATTGATTTTAACCAATTCATGCCCCACACCTTTGTAATTTCCTTTGTTTAGATTTTGGACTATAGTTTCAGATTGAACTTCCTCACTTTTCATCTTAATGAAAATCATTGATCCAGCCAACCTTTATTATCAGCATCACCAACATGGCATTCAAAAAAATAGGGGGTCATGAAGGTTTTTATTTACCTGTCATTATTTGGAAATGACTGTAGTCAAAGTGCACCGCCCCACTGAGAGATGTAGGCAGCCTGTAAATGGCCTCAAAGATGCCTGATTAGCCTGCCTTCATGAGATGAACTGGCAATCACAGTGTGAGAAGATCTGGCATGCCACCTACACTGGACAAAGAGGAAGGCGGAAACTTGATGATTTTCTTTTTAAAAAAATAAACTTAGAGTGCCCAATTCATTTTTCCCAATTAAGGGGCAATTTAGCGTGGCCAGTCCGCCTACCCTGCACATTTTTGGGTTGTGGGGGCGAAACCCACGCAGACACGGGGAGAATGTGCAAACTCCACACGGACAGTGACCCAGAGCCGGGATCAAACCTGGGACCTTGGCACCGTGAGGCAACAGTGCTAACCACTGCGCCACCGTGCCGCCCCAATGATTTTCTTGAACTCAAGTGATTGAGCGCACACTACACAGCATACCACATATTCTGCATGAGAATAAGCCAAAATTTCTTCTTTATTCTTTTTTCTTGGGAAATACCTTTTCTCGTCTTTGTATTCTGATTTGTGGCATGTTTACTTAGGCCTTTGCTTGACGGCATTTTTACAACCTGTCAGGCATGCTTTTGTACTTAGTGGAGCTGATGATGAATCTTCCTGGAGAAAGTACAATAAAAATTTAAAAGCGCAGTTTGAACAGTACTCCTGGGAACTGCTTATGAGGTAGATATTTAGCGCATTCTTGAGTTTAATTGTCGTTTCACTTCGAAACAGCTGCCTAAATACATAATGTTTTTAGCAAAACACATCAATTGTTAATGATTGATACAATTTGATATTGTGATAATAGTTCTTACTATTATAATGACCTAAGGTGTGATCTAATGGCCGCATTGCACCGGGCCGTTTCGAGGTCAAAACTGGGAACCTCCCCGGGCGTGATCAGTTTCCGATCTGACCGGCCCACTCCTTCTAGCGAGTTCCGGATCCTGATTTGGCAAGAAACCAATAATCACCAATTAAGGCCAATCACATTAACAGGAAGGACCCCCCTATTGAATGGCCTCCTGTGATCTAGCCATCATCCCAGTGAGGCAGAAGCCCTTTGGCACACCTATTTAAATATGTGAAGCTAGTGCAATCACTGCTGTGGGGATTGGAGGAGGCGAGTAGCCATCTTCAAAATCGGGCAATCAGAGTGGGGGCACTCGGGCTGCCACGCCAGTGCTCGGGTCAGGTGGTGGAGCCCCCAGATGGGGAACGGGCCTGGTCGGGGGGGGAGGGGGTCGACCGCCATGTGCGGAGGGTTGCCCCTGGGCTAGGGGTTATGGGCTCAACATCGTTGGATCCAACATGCTACCCCCTGGATCATGTATACCCATAACAGGGGCAACTCCAGCTGCTGCCTGTTTGTCTCAGCGAATACCCCCAGGACAGAATCCTGTCCGTTTTAAAGTGGTGCAGATCACCTTAACTCCCACTGACCATGGTGGCTTCTGGCTGCACAGCTGAAGGTTATTGCTAATCGCTAATAGAAAATTGTCAATGTTTGTTAAGAGTACTAATTAATTTTGGCAATGAGCACTCCACAGCTCCCAAGTGGATTCCAGTGGGTAGATGTGCCATATCGTAGGCGAGCGTTACTGCCTAGCATCCCAATCATTCTGTGAGGCTTGGGCACTTTGCCGGAACAATGGAGGCATCAACACCACAGAGGCAGCCGCCAATAATCAAACACCCAAGAGCTGGGCTTCAGCCCCGGAGACATCCCTGCGACCAAAGGCTGGAACTTTTTAAAACACCATACATGACAGCCAGTCCCTCCTTTCCAATTTGGGTGTAATATCACTCTGCTTCTGAAAGGGTCTTTGAAGTAAAGGCAATTGATTGCTCTGATCCGTCCTCCATCTTATGCAATAGAACGGCCCCTATCCTGTGTGGCGAGGCCTCACATTTAAGAATGATTGGCTTCCCCAGGACAAAATGAACTAAGAGGCTTGAAGATTGCTGCGCTAGTTTCACCAAGCAGAAAGTTTCCTCTTGGTGTTCCTTCCATTGCCAATGGTTGTGTTTCCTGAGTAACCGGCGTAGTGGCTCCAATATCATGGCCAGGTTTGGAATGAACCTGCCATAATAGTTCACCAGTCCCATGAAAGATTTCAACTCTGCTGCATTCCTGGGTGCTGGAACCTCTCATATGGCTTTTACCTTTTCTTCCAGTGGGTATGGACATGTGGTATCCACTCAGAATCCCAAGTACATGATTTCTGGAGATTGGAAGGTACATTTCTCATGTCTGAGGCAGACCCCCACATCTCTGAACCTCTAATACCTCTTCCAAACGTGTCATGTAATCTAGTGTGTGATTCCAGTGATTAAAAATTGCCTAGTTAGATCATCAGTTTTGGGATACATGAAGGAGGTTTTCCATGGTACACTGGAAAATAGCGCAGGCTGAGGAAATGCTGAAAGGTAGCTTTGTGTACTGAAATAGACCCTGATGTGTATTGATCGTGGCGAACCTTTGAGACTGTTATTTGAATTTAAATGCAGGTACACGTGGCTGAAGTCCAACTTGGAGTAGGTGAGGCCTCCCGCCAGCTTGGCTTAGAAGTCCTCGGTCAAGGGATTGGGTATTTATCCACGTGGGTGGATAGTGAGTTTATAGTCCCCACATATTCTTATACATATTCTTATTGATCGGTCTGGCTTCAGCACAGGACTATGGGGGCTGGCCACTCAGGAAGTTGCACTGATTTAATTCTTCTAATCACGTTGGCCTTTTGATACAGGGCGTAAGGGACTGGTTTGGCCCTTAAAAAAAAAGTAGGTGTCGAGACTGGATTGACATATTTTGGTTTTCACACCCTTTATCTGACTTAACTCATTGTGGAACACATCCTTGTATCTTTGCAGGATGTCTTGAAAAAGGCTGTTTGTGATTTTTTAAATTTCCAGCCAATTAAGTTTAATTCGCTGTAACCATTCCTTTTCCATCAGCTAAATCTGTGTCCCTCCATGACAATCAAAGGGCTTCTTGTTCTTTTAAGCTACTGGCGCACTGGTGGTCCCAAGGATTTTTAGGGTTTCCCTTATATAGGTTGACAGCTTGGCTGTCGTGCTGCCCAAATTCGGGGTCTCAGCTCCTTCCGAATTCTCAGTATCTAATTCCATTTCCGTTCACCTGCAGAATAATTTTGATTGGGGCAGCCTTATTTACTTTGATGACATTCCATGCTCGTCCTCAGAGCTCACCACCCCTTAGTTCAGCGGTGTTGTGGATTGCTGTTGCTGATGGTTTTTTTTGCATTGGTACACTTTGTGGCAAAATGTCTGGTTATGGCCTCTTTGGTTACAACGAAAATACAAACACGTGGCAATAACAAGCTTCCTGGGGGTGATCTCTCACACCAAAAGCAATCTAGCTCTGAATTGGGCTGATGATCCAATCTTTTCATACCACTCCTCAACTGATTCACTTCTGTTTCTCAAACACTTTGTAGCTCATGTGTCCTTTTCAGGATGCTCTGTAATCTGTTGTACATCTATACAATCCCTACAGTGCAGAAGAAAGCCATTTGGCCCATCAAGTATGCACCAGCCCTGTGAAAGACCACCTTTACCTCTGCCCACTCCGCAGCCAGATCCCCATAACCCTACCTTACCATTGGACACTAAGGGGCAAGTTAGCATGGCCAGTCCGCCTAACCTGCACATCTTTGGACTGTGGGAGGAAACCGGAGCGCCCGGAGGAAACCCAAGCTCCACACGGACAGTCACCCAAGGTTGGAATTGAACCCGGGCCCCTGGTTCTTGAGGCAGCAGTGCTAGCCACTGTGCCACCATGCTGCCCTGGTTTCAGCCAGAAGTTTTTCCTGGAGGCTGAGGTTGTCGATCCTACAAAGTAGGCAGTTGCTCAGCATATCACTGAGTGCTGCACTGAAGTCAGTGCTTGGCCATTTGACGGAGCCTGGCTATGAAAGTGGAGGGACCCCTCTGGGTCCTTCACAACAGAGTTGAATTTGTACCGCTGTAGGTACAAATCGAGGGCCAGGGTTAAGATGTTCCTTGACCAATGTGACTAACTGGTCGAAGGTTTTTGATTCAGGCGCCGCCAGTGACATAAGATTTCTTTTCAGGTTGTAGGTTTGACGTCAACAAATCATCAAAAGTGTCACTTTCTGCTTGTCTTCCCCCTGTTATCTCACTTGCTGTGAAGTAATAGTGGAGTCGTTTGATATACTAGCTCCAGCCTCTGGCCCCCTGGTCGAACGATTCTAACTTTCCGATCATTGGCATCTTACTCACTTTTTTGGTGCTAATGATCCTTGTCTGACTTTGGAGGTTTCTTCTTGCCCCCCATCTTCAAATCCTGAACTGCTGAAGACTAATGATCGAACCGTTTACCTTGTTGCCAATGCGGTGGCTTGAGACAATACACTGGAGACTTCCAGTAACTAAAATGAGTTATTATAACAGTAGGCAAAGGCAACTATATGCAGGCGGAGAGCAATACTGGATAGGTTTCAACGCCCCAGCTCTGGGGTCCAGATTGGGCAGGCCCCTACCCCCAGGGCCCTGCACATTCTCTCTATTGGTTGGGGTTCATGCACTCCAGTGCAATTGGTACCAAGCTGCTCATGAGGACCACTTTAAAAGGGCTGCACTACCACAGCTAAGCTTCAAAAAACATAATTCCAAAGCAGTAAAATACCTAAATCAATTAGAACACATTTAGTGTTAAATTAATTAATATTACAAATGAGTAATTTCTTAGTGTCTTTTATAAGTAAAGCAGAACTATTCATCAGCAAGTGAAAATGTGTAGAATTATTTCTGCAGCTCCCCAAGCTGTCTTGTAATGCTTAGCATAAACTTGCTTTATTTTCGTTTGAGATATGCCAACAAAATTGTGCAAATAATGTTTGTCTTATTTCATAAGCTTCCTCAAACAAACAATATACAATAGTGTGTCTCGGACAAAATTGCTGTATAAACTCAATCAAACAAATCTTAATAGAAATATGTTTGCACTTACATTCAGATTTCAAATGTTTCTCAACTTTAAAGGGGCAGATGGATCAACAGACTGATGTCAGACTATAATATGATGCCAGCTCACTTGCATAGCTTAATGATGTGCCAAGGTTGGGCAGGGCCTGTGCCTGTAGGATTTTCCATGCCAGCAACGCTTAGATGGCAGCTGGTTGTTCTTAAGTAGTGCTTGTGCTTGGGACAAAAATATGGTCGGGAAAGAAATGGCCCGACCAGCAATTGAACATTGGAGGTCCTGCTGAAAGGGATTCCTCACCGCAGTCTAATCTTACACAGATCAGCGAGACAGTAGAGCAGCATTGATGGAGGTAACAAAATGTTCCCATATTATTCAAGGTGTAATTATACAGAAGAATGCCGATTAAGATTAGCATTGCTATAAATAACTAGTTTCATGTTGTTTGGGGCCCCCAACAATGGAAACTACATCGCTTCGGATTTTAAAAAATGTATTTGCCAATAAACATCCTTGAATTTAGGATGTTTCTTGTATTACTTAACTCCAATACATCAAAACTAGGCCGAGTCTGTGTGCCCAACCAATTCAATTCTATTGACCAATGAAGCCTTGCACTTGCTCCGTTTCTTTAGTTATCATTATTCTGTTATGATCTTATCTGATTAATTGCGATGGGAGTAACACTCCATTAATTAGATGGTAGATTTAAAGTTATTCTAGATTTACTCTGTTAACAGCTAAACTAATATATTGACAAGCTCCACAAGACTGATTCCTAATTTCTATTCAAATAATTAATAATCCATTTCTTAGATTCCGTAGCACCACCCCACAAGAAATCATGCACCATGGAATTATTCATTTATGATATCAGTAAAGCATTGTGAGTGTTGTGTTCTGCTGCTTCGGATAACACAGGCTGCTACTTGATGCAGTCTTAGCTAAAGGATGCACCAGACTCGGAAATGAATTCAACGTGTTTATTGAACTATTAACACAGTTCTTAAATAAGTTCAACTCTGCTAATCTATCTGTAGTAACTCAGTCTAACTGTACCAGCTTGCTCTAAGCCACGTGCTGGGGTGTGATGCTGCTGATCAACCCTGTCTAACTCTCTAGATGTCTGTCTGTGCAGAGAGGCAGGGTGTGAGTGCCTCATCCCTTTTATATTGTTTATGTCATGCCCCCTTGTGGTGATGCCACCTCTGAGTGTCCTGACTGCCCATTGGTTGTGTCCTATTCTGAGTGTTGATTGGTTGCATGTTTGCATATCATGACACCATTGATCAGAAACTGAACTGGAGAAGCCATATAAATGCTATGGGGACAAAAGCAGGCAGGTCAGAAGCTGGGAATCCTGTGGTAACTCATGAATCCAAAAGGCACAAGTCAGGAGTGTGGAATACTCCCCGCTTGCCTGGACAAGCGCAATTCCAACAACATTCAAGAAGCTCAACACCATCAAAGTCAAAGCAGCCAGCTTGATTGGCACCCCTTCCACAAACATTCACCCCATCTATCGCTGACACACAGTAGGAGCGGTGTGTAGCATCTGCACGATGCGCTGCAGGAACTTATCAAGGCTTGTTGGGCAGCACCTTCCAAATCCTCGATTATCATCAGCACCTTGTCCAATCTATTCGTGTGGGAGCCACATTAAAAAAAATTTCACTTAAGGGGTTGATTTTAGGTAATTTGAGGTAATTTTAGAAAGATAAAGTTTGCCACACGATGAAGCTTGAGTTTTAAGAAATGGTGGGATGAAAAGAAACAACTTATTGAAGAAATAAATAAATAAATAAAGGAGATTTTGTATTCATTAAAGGGCTTTGCTGGCTAGGCCATCATTCATTGTCCCCCCCTAACAGCACTGAGTGTACCTACATCACATTGCCTGCAGCAGTTCACAAAGGCAACTCACCATGACCTTCTCAAGGACAATTAGGGAGGGAGTTCAGGATTTTGATCCAGCAACAGTGAAAGACAATATATTTCCAAGTCAGAAAGGTAAGGCCTGTTCCTGTGATGTACTGTTCTTTGTTCTCTTTGTAAGTGTGTTGGATGGGGACCTCCAGGTGCTGGTGTTCCCATGTGTCTGCAACTTGTCCTTCTGGATGGTAGTAGTCATGGGTTTGGAACGTGCTGCCTAAAGAGCCCTGGCGAGTTCCTCCGGTGCATCTTGTAAATGGTATACATTGTTGCTATTGTGTTGTTGGAAGAAGGAAAGAATATTTGTACAAGGGGTGCCAATGAAGCAAACTGCTTTGTCCTGAATGGGGTCAAGCTTCTTAATTGAAGTTGCATTCATCAAAGCAAGTGGAGAGTATCCCATCAAACTCCTGACTTGTGCCTTGTAGATGGTGGACAGGTTTTGAGGAGTCAGGGAATGAATTACTCGCCGCAGGATTCCTAGTCTCTGACGTGCTCTTGCAGCCACAGTATTAGAGTAATAGGGTGTGTGTGAGATTCCGGCTAACTCCCAGACTCAGGGTGCTCACTCACTCGCCCTCACCCACTGAGGGTGGATGATAATGCATAATCGTCTGTGTGGGGGAGGGTGAGTGAGAACCCTGATATTGGGAGTGAGCCAGACTCAAGGACACATTCTATCCCCACACACTCCACTCACACACATGCACACACACCCTCTCCCCCTTCAGTCTCTCACCTCACCCCTACACCCCAACATAATCTCTCTTTCTGTCACACAATTTTGCATAACTCACTTACTCAGATGTCAGGGGCCCAATTCCTGCTGCCTTGTGCTCCACTCAGACATGCCTGGACCCTACTCTGCCAGCCCTGGGTCCCACTCCCCAGCACCTATGCTCATCACCAGCACTGGTCCATGGTACCTCTGCCCCTTGGGCCCCGCTGCTTGACTTCTCCGTTCCCGAGACCCCACTCCTCAACACTTCCACTCCCTGAGTGCTAAATTCTCACACAAAATCCAGTGTGTTAAGGCTCTGTGCAAGAAGTTCCTTCATATCCTGGATAGCTCACTAGGTAGGTAATGGGATTCTTAACCTCATATTCATTGGACAAGAACCCCCGAAGAGTGGCAACCACAGTCAGTTTGCCACTTCATTCCTTTTTACTTAACCTTAGACACAGAAGCTGCATATTTCTTGTCTAACCTTCTGACTCAGGTCTGCGAAGAAATGTGCAGCATACTGGCTCTTGGGGATCTTCAGTGCAGGATAACAACACCAGGGGAAGTAAAGCCAGGCCCACGTTTTACACCACTAGCTGTAGGGGGTCGAGTGAGTCTGAGGGTTAGGATGGGACAGAAATAGGTTTGCTGGGTTGGGAGGGTTCGGGTGGTCACTTATTTTGGGGGGGGGGTAGTCGATGGTTCATCAGAGGTGTGGGATGTTAGTTGGGGAGGTCAGGGGAGTAGTTGGTGGTTCCAATATGGCAATGGGGGGGAGGGGTGGGTGGAGTCAGGGGGATTCACGAGTATGGTTACACATGAGTTAGAAGTGGTTCTAATCCTTTTGACTTTTCCAGTATAACTATCCTGCTTAGAGTCAAATCTAAGTTGGATTTAAAAATCAGGCTATAAGATGGTTCCCGGTGCAGGGTAACTGTCCATTTAAAGTTTGAACCTCCTGGACAATTCTCGTGCTAGCCTTGGGTGGGAAATTCTGGGTGACTCCCAGTGCATCTTCTGGGGAATAACAGCCCTGGGCGATTGTTCGGAGTCCCACATAGGGTAATACATTTTTTCCAAAATATTTTATTCAATTTATTCTTATTCCCCAAAACTGTACTTCAATTAAATAATGCAAACATTTATCGACATGGGATTTTGAGGATCTCATTGACTGGAGTTTCTTGATTATCTTTCTTCATCATTAACTGAATCATCGGCAGCATGTTTTACAGAGGGGGCATTTGATAAATCATGGGTAAAGTTCACACAGGGACTTGCCATTCATTATGGCTGTAAAGATGTAAAAACGAGTAACTTAACTCGATGATTAAAATGTGTCAAGACAACTTATTCATTTTAATTCTCCCACCAACACAGACTGCAACTAAGCATGTGTCGCAAGGAGATTACCTTGTGTGGCAGCACAAATAAACACAGCCATTAAATTCTATCTTGGATGGTCTTATATAATGCCTCAGAGCTCTCTGACTTTTATCTGAGACCTCAGGCTTGCTGAAAGCACAAACTCTCATGTAAAGTTTTCTAATGTATAGGAAAAAAATGGAACTAATTGTAGTGACTTCTGCAGCAGGAGGAGAATCAGACAGCACAGAAGGCAATTTGGCATTCCGCTCATAGACTACTTGGTAGGGATTACAACTTCCAACCACCAGAGTTAATTTTTTGCATGAACGGCCCATGCCAGGGAAGTTATTAACTTGCATTCTGGTTGATCAGTATTATTGCAAACAGATTAAACCTGGTCACCAGGCCTGTAAGATACTGATTTCCATCTCTGTTCCATGCCTTTACATCTAAGGCAGCTACCTCATTGAAGCAAAGGCCAAATGGAAGGCTTATAATTGGATGTGGTAGTAGCTTTGATTTTATTTATAGATTTCACACTTCTTACTAATCTCTTTTTAATTGTGCATCTTTTAGCAGGATTTTTAACCTTAAATAAAGATAAGGGGCGCGATTCTCCGCTCCCGTGACTAAGTGCCCACGCCGTCGTGAATACCGTTGAGGTTCACGACGGCACGAAACGGCCCCGATCTCAACTGATTCAGGGCCCAAAAATGGGCTAGGATCCGGACCACGAGAAACTCGGGGGGGCATGTCGCTAAAGCAGCGTCGTCAGCGCGCGCCGGGCATTGGCGCCGCATAAAAGCGGCTCCGCGTCATCCGCCGCCTAACTGGCGTCACCCGCGCATGCGTGGTTGCCGTCCTCCCCGAGGCCACCCTGCAAGAAGATGTCGGATGGATCTTGTGGGGCGTTGGGGAAAGGAGATCCTCTTTCAGAGAGGCTGGCCCGCCGATCGGTGGGCACCGATCGAGGGCCAGACCACTTTTGAGTCCTAACCTGGTGAAAGAACCCCACTCACCACCCCCACAGGCGGCCCCCCCCCCCCCTGCATTCCCACGCTGTTCCCGCCGACAGCGACCAGGTGTGGATGGCGCCGGCGGAAAGCCGTCGTTTTGGGCAGGCCCCTCGGCCCATCCGGGCCTGAGAATAGCGGGTGTAGCGGAGAATTGCCATTTTGGGTGTCTCGGGCGATTCACCGGACTGTGCCGTGCAGAACTAGATAGTGCCGATCTCGCCGCTTGGGTGCATCGCGGGAGGGCGTCGGACCAGCATCGCGTGAAAAAACGGCGCCCCAGGCGATTCTCCCAAGCGGCGCGGCATTGGAGAATCCCGCCCCCACTGGTTGCCGAAGTCTCCGGCACTGTAGATTCGGCGGGGGCGGTTATCGCGCCGCGCCGGTTGGCGGGCCCCCCCGCTCGATTCTCCGGCCCGGATGGGCCGAAGTCCCGCCGCTAAAATGCCTCTCCCGCCGGCGTAAATTAAACCACCTACCTTACCGGCGGGACAAGGCGACGCGGGCGGGCTCCGGGGTCCTGGGGGGGGGGGGGGCGCGGGGCGATCTGGCCCCGGGGGATGCCCCCACGGTGGCCTGGTCCGCGATCGGGGCCCACTGATCCGCGGGCGGGCCTGTGTCGTGGGGGCACTCTTTCCCTTCCGCCTCCGCCACAGTCTCCACCATGGCGGAGGCGGAAGAGACTCCCTCCACTGCGCATGCGCGGGAATGCCGTCAGTGGCCGCTGACGCTCCTGTGCATGCGCCGCCCGGAGATGTCATTCCCGCGCCAGCTGGCGGGGCACCAAAGGCCTTCTCCGCCAGATGGCGGGGCGGAAATTCGTCCGGCGCCGACCTAGCCTCTCAATGCGCGATGCCCGTCTGATTTGCGCCGTTTTGGGCACCAGCCGGCGGACAACGCGCCGTTTCCGGAGAATTTCGCCCATTTTCTTTATAATTTTAAGATTTTTTTTTCTGTTTGTTATCACTTGCTGTCATTATTATCTGTCTAACATCATGTTGAGAATAATCAGTTTTTGATAAGAACACCCAGTCCTGACTGGGTAAGCAGCAGACCCAATAGCATTCCAAAATAATTGTCTCATCTTGCTCCATGACAAGTTTCATTTGCTTCTTTTCAATACAGTTGCTTGCTAAACAGTATAGGTATCTCATTGGAGACTACATCAGTATTTATAAAATGTATTATCATCAAACGAAAAGCAAGTAGTGCTTACATATGTTTAAATCTGGAGTTCATCTTCACTACTTTAGTGAATTAAAGTTATATTTTAACCAACTGGGATCACATACTTTTGAAATGCAAGCAATAAGTTCATCTCTCATTCTTCTAAATTCCAGTGACCATCGGCATAACATACTTAACCATTCCTTATACGATAATGCCTTCATCTCTGAAATTACTGTGAGCCTTCTCTAAACTGCTTTTATTACAATTATATCTTTATTGAACGCCTTTTGAAAATCCAAGTGCACAGCACCTACATGTTCATCTCATGACATCACCAGGAGCTGAGGATCATGATAGGCAGGGCAGAGTTCACATAGTTCAACAGCTAACAATTGTCCAAATACCATAAACTGAATGTTTATTTTATTTAAAGGTCTTCAAATACTCAGCAAAACAGAAAGAAAAGGAAATAAACATTTGCTCTTCTCTGAGCCTAAATTTACACACAATATAGCCCTATTTAAACCTGGATGGCTAATCTGTTTCACAGGGAAAACTCAACACAGTGTGGGCAGGATTCTCCAGTCCCCTAGCCACATGTTTCTCGGCAGCACGTCATTCCATGGCAGCGGGATTCTCTCTTCCCGCCACTTGTCAACGGGATTTCCTGGTGAAGCCACCCCACACCACTGGGGAAACCATGGGCAGAGATACACTGCCAGCGGGAAAAGAGAATCCCAACAGCTGAAGAATTCCAGCCTACATCACAGCAACAATGAGATTATGAGTTTGGGTTCTCATACAGGCCAGAGTTCAATACAAATCAAGGTTTTCATGGACTCCATTGTCAGCAATGAACTCGCAGCAAATTCTTCACTCTACAAGGTAACCTCCTAGTATTTTCCAAGTTGGCTTACGCCCTGGCAGGACTCAGTGTTCTGCTTATATAGGCTAGCAAGGCTACACAGCGGATCCTCGTTGCAAACAGAGGTGTTTAAACTTGCCTCCAGGTTCCAGCAGCCTTCATTTCTGGGAGTGGGCGAGAGAGAGGGAGCCGGAGCGCAGCGAGTGCAGCCTGGGATTCAGGTAGGCATTTAAACTTGCCCCCAGGTTCCAGCAGCCTTCATTTCCGGGAGCGGGAGAGAGAGAGGCAGCCAGAGCGCAGCGTGGGATTCAGGTAAGTGTTTAAACTTGCCCCCACATTCCAGCGGCCTTCATTTTCGGGAGCGGGAGAGAGAGAGGGAGCCGGAGCGCAGCGAGTCCAGCTTGGGATTCAGGCAGGTGTTTAAACTTGCCCCAGGTTCCAGCGGCCTTAATTTTCGGGAGCAGGAGAGAGAGAGGGTGCCGGAGCACAGTGAGTGCAGCTTGGGATTCAGGTAGGTGTTTAAACTTGCCCCCAGATTCCAGCGGCCTGCATTTTTGGGAATGGGAGAGAAAGAGGGGGCCGGAGCGCAGCGGGTGCAGCCTGGGATTCAGGTAGGCATTTAAACATGCCCCCAGGTTCCAGCGGCCTTCATTTCCGGGAGCGGGAGAGAGCGAGGCAGCCGGAGCGCAGCGTGGGATTCAGGTAAGTGTTTAAACTTGCCCCACGTTCCAGCGGCCTTCATTTTCGGGAGCGGGAGAGAGAGAGGGAGCCGGAGCGCAGTGAGTCCAGCTTGGGATTCAGGCAGGTGTTTAAACTTGCCCCAGGTTCCAGCGTCCATAATTTCCGGGAGCAGGAGAGGGAGAGGGTGCCGGAGCACAGCGAGTGCAGCTTGGGATTCAGGTAGGTGTTTAAACTTGCCCCCAAATTCCAGCGGCCTGCATTTTTGGGAATGGGAGAGAAAGAGGGGG
Source organism: Scyliorhinus torazame (assembly GCF_047496885.1). Lineage (NCBI taxonomy): Eukaryota > Metazoa > Chordata > Chondrichthyes > Carcharhiniformes > Scyliorhinidae > Scyliorhinus > Scyliorhinus torazame. The sequence goes on from NC_092717.1 coordinate 135,674,527, forward strand.
CCGGAGCGCAGCGAGTGCAGCTTGGGATTCAGGTGGGTGTTTAAACTTGCCCCCAGGTTCCAGAGGCCTTCATTTCCGGGAGAGGGAGAGAGAGAGGGAGCCGGAGCGCAGTGAGTGCAGCTTGGGATTCAGGTGGGTGTTTAAACTTGCCCCCAGGTTCCAGAGGCCTTCATTTCCGGGAGAGGGAGAGAGAGAGGCAGCCGGAGCGCAGCGAGTGCAGCTTGGGATTCAGGTGGGTGTTTAAACTTGCCCCCAGGTTCCAGCGGCCTTCATTTCCGGGAGCGGGAGAGAGAGAGGCAGCCGGAGCGTAGCGAGTGCAGCTTGGGATTCAGTTAGGTGTTTAAACTTGCCCCAGGTTCCAGCGGCCTTCATTTTCGGGAGCGGGAGAGAGAGATGGAGCCGGAGCGCAGCGGGTGCAGCCTGGGATTCAGGTAGGCATTTAAACATGCCCCCAGGTTCCAGCAGCCTTCATTTCCGGGAGAGGGAGAGAGAGAGGGAGCCGGAGCGCAGCGAGTGCAGCTTGGGAGTCAGGTGGGTGTTTAAACTTGCCCCCAGGTTCCAGAGGCCTTCATTTCCGGGAGAGGGAGAGAGAGAGGCAGCCGGAGCGCAGCGAGTGCAGCTTGGGATTCAGGTGGGTGTTTAAACTTGCCCCCAGGTTCCAGCGGCCTTCATTTCTGGGAGCGGGAGAGAGAGAGGCAGCCGGAGCGTAGCGAGTGCAGCTTGGGATTCAGTTAGGTGTTTAAACTTGCCCCAGGTTCCAGTGGCCTTCATTTTCGGGAGCGGGAGAGAGAGATGGAGCCGGAGCGCAGCGGGTGCAGCCTGGGATTCAGGTAGGCATTTAAACATGCCCCCAGGTTCCAGCAGCCTTCATTTCCGGGAGCGGGAGAGAGAGAGGCAGCCGGAGCGCAGCGTGGGATTCAGGTAAGTGTTTAAACATGCCCCCATCGTTCCAGCGGCCTTCATTTTCGGGAGCGGGAGAGAGAGAGGGAGCCGGAGCACAGCGAGTCCAGCTTGGGATTCAGGCAGGTGTTTAAACTTGCCCCAGGTTCCAGCGGCCTTAATTTTCGGGAGCAGGAGAGAGAGAGGGTGCTGGAGCACAGCGAGTGCAGCTTGGGATTCAGGTAGGTGTTTAAACTTGCCCCCAGATTCCAGCGGCCTGCATTTTTGGGAATGGGAGAGAAAGAGGGGGCCGGAGCGCAGCGAGTGCAGCTTGGGATTCAGGTGGGTGTTTAAACTTGCCCCCAGGTTCCAGCGGCCTTCATTTCCGGGAGCGGGAGAGAGCGAGGCAGCCGGAGCGCAGCGTGGGATTCAGGTAAGTGTTTAAACTTGCCCCCACATTCCAGCAGCCTTCATTTTCAGGAGCGGGAGAGAGAGAGGGAGCCGGAGCGCAGCGAGTCCAGCTTGGGATTCAGGTGGGTGTTTAAACTTGCCCCCAGGTTCCAGCGGCCTTCATTTCCGGGAGCGGGAGAGAGAGAGGCAGACGGAGCGTAGCGAGTGCAGCTTGGGATTCAGGTAGGTGTTTAAACTTGCCCCCAGGTTCCAGCGGCCTTCATTTCCGGGAGCGGGAGAGAGAAAGGGAACCGGAGCGCAGTGAGTGCAGCTTGGGATTCAGGTAGGTGTTTAAACTTGCCCCCAGGTTCCAGCGGCCTGTATTTTCGGGAGCGGGAGAGAGAGAGGGAGCCGGAGCGCAGCGAGTGCAGCCTGGGATTCAGGTAGGTGTTTAAACTTGCCCCCAGGCTCCAGCGGCTTTTATTTCCGGTAACGTGAGAGAGAGAGAGGGAGCCGGAGCGCAGCAAGTGCAGCTTGGGATTCAGATTTAAACTTGCCCCCAGGTTCCAGCGGCTTTCATTTTCGGGAGCGGGAGGGAGAGAGGGAGCCGGAGTGCAGCTTGGGAATCAGGTAGGTGCTTCAGTGTTTGATTTTTACCTCTATTTAAGTTGGGCAGTTGCTAAACCCGAGACACTACACTTGTAGTGTCTCCCACCCTTCCACCTCCTCTAACCTAAGGGGGTGAATGAATATCAGGTAAGCTCTCTCTTTTCTTTTTCTTTTATCCGCAAGTTATAGCTTCAGATTTTCGGTGGGAGCAGTGGCCAGGGGTCTGTCGGGAAGGTACGTTCACCCTTTAAAAACTTACCTTGCAGGAGAAGCGGCCTTAGGATTTTCGGCGGGAGCAGTTGCCAGGGGTCTGTCGGGAAGGTAAGTAGCTGGGAGAAATTTAACTTTTCGTGGGTTGGTAAGTATTGTGATTGGTAAGTAAAATCCTTATTCCTTTCACTTATTCATTATTTGATATTATATTTGTAATCAGTAAAGTTAAAGTGTAAAAATGGCAGGAAATCCCAGAGCCGTGTTATGCTCCTCGTGCTCAATGTGGGAGTTCAGGGACGCGGCCAGTGCCCCTGACTCCTTTATGTGTGGGAAGTGTGTCCAGCTGCAGCTCCTGTTTGACCGCATGATAGCTCTGGAGCTGCAGATGGACTCACTTTGGAGCATCCGCGATGCTGAGGTGGTCGTGGATAGCAGGTTCAGTGAGTTGGTCACACCGCAGATTTGGGTTGGTGAGGGAGACAGGGAATGGGTGACCAAAAGGCAGAGAAAGAGCAGGAAGGCAGTGCAGGTGTCCCCTGCGGTCATCTCCCTCCAAAACAGATATACCGTTTTCTTTTTCATAGCTGTGATATCATCTCTGACCAGTAATGCAACTCCTCCACCCCATTTACCTCCCTCTCTATCCCTCCTGAAGCATCTATACCCTGGGATATTTAGTTGCCAGTCTTGCCCTTCCCTCAACCAAGTCTCCGTAATACCAATAACATCATATTCCCAGGTACTAATCCAAGCCCTAAATTCATCTGCCTTACCTGCTAAACTTCTCGCATTGAAACAAATGCACCTCAGACCACCTGTCCCTTTGCGTTCATCATCTCGTCCCTGTCTACTCTTCCCCTTAGTCACATTGAGTTTCAAACAGGTATACCGTTTTGGATACTGTTGGGGGAGATGACTCATCAGGGGAAGGCAGTAGTAGCCAGGCTCATGGCACCATGGCTGGCTCTGCTGCACAGAAGGGCGGGAAAAAGACAGGCAGGGCTATAGTCATAGGGGATTCAATCGTAAGGGGAGTAGACAGGCGTTTCTGTGGTCGAATGGCATGTTGCCTCCCGAATGGTATGTTGCCTCCCGGGTGCACGGGCAGGGATGTCTCAGATCGGCTGCAGGACATACTGAAGGGGGAGGGTGAACAGCCAGTTGTCGTGGTGCATATAGGCACCAACGATATAGGTAAAAAACGGGATGAGGTCCTACAATCAGAATTTAGGGAGTTAGGAGATAAGTTAGTTAGGAGATAAGTTAGGAGATGAGTTAGGGGCAGCACAGTAGCCTTGTGGATAGCACAATTGCTTCACAGCTCCAGGGTCCCAGGTTCGATTCCGGCTTGGGTCACTGTCTGTGCGGAGTCTGCACATCCTCCCCGTGTGTGTGTGGGTTTCCTCCGGGTGCTCCGGTTTCCTCCCACAGTCCAAAGATGTGCAGGTTAGGTGGATTGGCTATGATAAATTGCCCGTAGTGTCCAAAATTGCCCTTAGTGTTGGGTGGGGTTACTGGGTTATGGGGATAGGGTGGAGGTGTTGACCTTGGGTAGGGTGCTCTTTCCAAGAGCCGGTGCAGACTCGATGGGCTGAATGGCCTCCTTCTGCACTGTAAATTCTATATAAATTCTATAAGTTAAAAAGTAGGACCTCAAAGGTAGTAATCTCAGGATTGCTACCAGTGCCACGAGACAGTCAGAGTAGAAATTCAAGAATAGTCAGAATGAATACGTGGCTTGAGAGATGGTGCAGGAGGGAGGGGTTCAGATTTTTGGGACATTGGAACCGGTTCTGGGGGCGGTGGGACCATTACAAATCGGATGGTATACACCTGGGCAGGACTGGAACCAATGTCCTAGGGGGTGCTTTTGCGAACACTGTTGGGGAGGTTTTAAACTAATGTGGCAGGGGGATGGGAACCAGATTAGGAAGTTAGAGGTCAGTAAAGAGGCAGCAACTAAAGCCAGTAAGGTACTAGATAATAAACTCAATGTGACTAAGGGGAAGAGTAGACAGGGACGAGATGATGAACGCAAAAGGACAGGTGGTCTGAGGTGCATTTGTTTCAATGCGAGAAGTGTAGCAGATAAGGCAGATGAATTTAGGGCTTGGATTAGTACCTGGGAATATGATGTTATTGGTATTACGGAGACTTGGTTGAGGGAAGGGCAAGACTGGCAACTAAATATCCCAGGGTATAGATGCTTCAGCAGGGATAGAGAGGGAGGTAAAAGGGGTGGAGGAGTTGCATTACTGGTCAGAGATGATATCACAGCTATGATTAAGGAGGGCACGCTGGAGGATTCGAGCACTGAGGCAATATGGGTAGAGCTAAGAAATAGGAAGGGTGCACTAACATTGTTGGGACTTTACTACAGGTCTCCCAAAAGCGAGCGTGAAGTAGAGGTACAAATATGTAGACAGATTATAGAAAAATGTAGGAGCAATAGGGTGGTCGTGATGGGAGATTTTAACTTCCCCAACATTGAATGGGACTCATGTAGTGTTAGAAGCGTAGATGGAGCAGAATTTGTAAGGAGCATCTAGGAGAGTTTTTTATAGCAATGTGTAAATAGTCCAACTCGGGAAGGGGCCATACTGGACCTGGTATTGGGGAATGATCCCGGCCAGGTGGCTAAAGTTTCAGTCGGTGTTTACTTTGGGAATAGCGATCACAATTCCATAAGTTTTAGAATACTCATGGACAAAGATGAGAGTGGTCCCAAAGAAAGAGTGCTAAATTGGGGAAAGGCCAAGCATAACAAAATTTGGCAGGAGCTAGGGAATGTGGATTGGGAGCAGCTCTTTAAGGGTAAATCCACTTTTGAAATGTGGGAGTCTTTTAAGGAAAGGTTGATTCAAGTGCAGGACAGACATGTCCCTGTGAAAATGAGGGATAGAAATGGCAAGATTAGGGAACCATGGATGACGGGTGGAATTGTGAGACTAGCAAAGATGAAAAATGAAGCATACATAAGATCTAGGCAACTTAAATCTAATGAAGCTTCGGAGGAATATCGGGAAAGTAGGACAAATCTCAAACGCGCAATAAAGAGGGCTAAAAGGGGTCATGAAATATCTTTGGCTAACAGGGTTAAGGAAAATCCCAAAGCCTTTTATTCGTATATAAGGAGCAAGAGGGTAACTAGAGAAAGGATTGGCCCACTCAAAGACAAAATAGGGAATTTATGCGTGGAGTCAGAGGAAATGAGTGAGATTCTTAATGAGTACTTTGCATCGCTATTCACCAAGTAGAGGGACATGACGGATGTTGAGGCTAAGGATGGATGTTTAAACACTCTAGGTCAAGTCGGCATAAGGAAGGGGGATGCTTTGGGTATTCTAAAAGGCATTAAGGTGGACAAGTCCCCAGGTCCGGATGCGATCTATCCCAGGATACTGAGGGAAGCGAGGGAAGAAATAGCTGGGGCCTTAACAGATATCTTTGCAGCATCCTTGAGCACGGGTGAGGTCCCGGAGGACTGGAGAATTGCTAATGTTGTCCCTTTGTTTAAGAAGGGTAGCAGGGATAATCCAGGGAATTATAGACCTGTGAGCTTGACGTCAGTGGTAGGCAAACTGTTGTAGGATCTATTCACATTTGGAAGAAAATAGACTTATCAGTGATAGGCAGCATGGTTTTGTGCAGGGAAGGTCATGTCTTACAAACCTAATAGAATTCTTGGAGGAAGTGACAGTGTTAATTGATGAGGGAAGGGCTGTAGATGTCATATACATGGACTTCAGTAAGGCGTTTGATAAAATTTCCCATGGCAGGTTGATGGAAAAAGTGAAGTCGTATGGGGTTCAGGGTGTACTCGCTAGATGGATAAAGTACTGGCTGGGCAACAGGAGACAGAGAGTAGTGGTGGAAGGGAGTGTCTCAAAATGGAGAAAGGTGACTATTGGTGTTCCACAGGGATCCATGCTCGGACCACTGTTGTTTGTGATATACATAAATGATCTGGACGAAGGTATAGGCGGTCTGATTAGCAAGTTTGCAGATGATACTAAGATTGGTGGAGTTGCAGATAGCGAGGAGGACTGTCAGAGAATACAGCAAAATATAAATAGATTTGAGAGTTGGGCAGAGAAATGGCAGATGGAGTTCAATCCTGGCAAATGCGAGGTGATACATTTTGGAAGATCTAATTCAAGAGCGGACTATACGGTCAATGGAAGAGTCCTGAGGAAAATTGATGTGCAGAGAGATCTGGGAGTTCAGGTCCATTGTACCCTGAAGGTGGCAACGCAGGTCGATAGAGTGGTCAAGAAGGCATACAGCATGCTTGCCTTCATCGGACGGGGTATTGAGTACAAGAGTCGGCAGATCATGTTACAGTTGTACAGGACTTTGGTTAGGCCACATTTGGAATACTGCGTGCAGTTCTGGTCGCCACATTACCAGAAGGATGTGGATGCTTTAGAGAGGGTGCAGAGGAGGTTCACCAAGATGTTGCCTGGTATGGAGGGTGCTAACTATGAAGAAAGGTTGAGTAGATTAGGATTGTTTTCGTTGGAAAGATGGAGGTTGAGGGGGGACCTGATTGAGGTCTACAAAATTATGAGAGTTATGGACAGGGTGGATAGCAACAAGCTTTTTCCAAGAGTGGGGGTGTCAATTACAAGGGGTCACGATTTCAAGGTGAGAGGGGGAAAGTTTAAGGGAGATGTGTGTGGAAAGTTTTTTACGCAGAGGGTGGTGGGTGCCTGGAACGCTTTGCCAGCGGAGGTGGTAGAGGCGGGCACAATAGCATCATTTAAGATGCATCTAGACAGATATATGAATGGGCGGGGAACAGAGGGAAGTAGATCCTTGGAAAATAGGTGTTAGGTTTCGATAAAGGATCTGGATCGGCGCAGGCTGGGAGGGCAGAAGGGCCTGTTCCTGTGCTGTAATTTTCTTTGTTCTTTGTTCTTGTTCACTGATTCCTAAGAGGGGTTTTCCATCAGTCTGAAATGTTTTCTGAATTGAATTTTTGTGGCCATCTTGTTAGGAGGAAACTGTCAAGAAACTGGACAATCTTATGAGAACAGTAATATCCTTCCAACATACAATCCCTGGTGACACCACAACCAATCTTGCTTGATACTTCCTCAAAACAACTCTAAAAAATTAGTCAAACATGAGTTCCCTTTCACAAAACCGTGTTGACTCTGTCTGATTATATTACAATTTTCTAAATGTCCTGTTAACACTACCTTACTAATTGGTTCTAGCATTTTCTTAATGATAGATTTTAGGCTAACTGGTCTATAGTTTCTGCTTTATGACTCCCTCATTTCTTGAATAGAGGTGTTGCATTAATGATTTTTCAATCCACTGGAATCTTTCCTGATTCTATGCTATTTTGGAATATCAGGTCCAGGAGAACAGCATTTAGTTCTAATGGTTTTTCCAGTGCCTCTTCCCTAGTGATAGTGATCACTTTAAGTTCCTCCCTCCTTTTTAACCACATGATTTTCAAGTGTTCTTGGGATTTGTTTTATATCTACACTGAAGACAGGCGCAACTTGTCTGTTAACCAATTCTTCCATTTCCTCTTTCCATTATTAATTCACTAACCTCACCTTCTAATGGACCTGCAGTCACTTTTTAAATTCTTCTAGAAGCTCTTACTATCTGTTTTTACATTTCTAACTAGCTTTCTCTCATACTCTTAAGTTCTCCCTTAAAATGGAAAATAATTTTGGATAACTTTAGGATAGATTTCTGTTGTTTATATGTTAAACCATCAACTCGGTACATAATAACTGGTGATATTAAATGCAATCATTATACATATTATTTAAAAATGTAAAGTATTGTGGATGTTGGAATTAAGTATTTCTTGTACCATGGAATATCCTATTAATTCCATGAAGATTGAAGGAAATATTTGTTTCCCCAGGAATTATTGTAATGCAGAAGGGTCTCCCTCTCTGTGAAGTGAATAACGATCAAATCCAGTCACTTGTCCATATGAGACACTTTGGCACAATCCAAAAATATTAAATGCTAATACTGATCCCGGGATGTCCCAAATTGAATTTCATCAATTTTTTATAAAACTCCATCATATATTTCATCATCTGCTTTTCAAATTCTCTCTGTCTCACCAGGCCTTTTAGGCATTTACTGACTCATCTTTCTTGTAATAATGTAATAATAATAATAATAATAATCATTTATTGTCACAAATAATCTTCAATAAAGTTACTGTGAAAAGCCCCTAACACCACATTCCGGCGCCTGTTTGGGGAGGCTGGTACAGGAATTGAACCCGCGCTGCAGGCCTTGTTCTGCTTTACAAGCCAGCTGTTTAGCCCACTGTGCTAAACCAGCCCCTAGGTTTCATTCAAGAACTCAAATGGAAGGGCCAAACCATCATCATGACCCAACTGATGGACGCCCAGCACACAAAATACTTCTGATTTTACTTCATATAGAAAGAGACCACAGCAGTGTCATTCCTTGTTTCCTCTTTGGTAGAGACATGTTTGCATATCCACTACATTCTTCAACTGGTTGTATTTTTCAGACACCCAAAACATCCAAGGCTAATAATACCCCAACAATTTATCTTTACTGTCTGCCTGCTTTCGCAATGCAACTGGGATTGCAGCTTTCTGCCTGAGTTCTTTTTCTTAGCTTTCAAATTTCACCTTAAGGCAACTGTTCTCTGATATCTTGTTCTATTCCAGAAAGCAACTGATGAAGCATGAACTTGGAATCATTAGTTACATGCTTTTCATCTTTGTTTAGCGAATTACATGTGTACTCCTTAACCCAACAGCCACAGTTTTAGTTTGTGTCTATCAACAATTCATGTCGGACTGCTTTTCAGTTCCATTCTGCTTCATTACTTTACCACAGATATCATTTGCAACCACCTTGAGCACATAATCACATCAAATTAGATTAGATGATTCTTTATTATTAAGTTCACTACATTTTACATATCCAGCCCAACTGGAGCAAGCAATAGTTTAGCTTGCTCGCAACACTAATGGTAACGCTACTTTTGATCTCGACTTTCCGTGGATACAAACACCAATCTACAATACATTAAAAGACAGACGAGGCAGACTTCAGATAACATGGAGCCAAGAAGATACAGTCATGTTTATCAATTCTTCCCATTATTCTGTTAGCAGGGTGTGGTAGTCTGTGTAGAGGTATTACGGTACCTAGTAATGCTGGAACACCATTGGTAGATATTGTATGTTTCCCATTGGTCAAGCTGTATGGTAGCTCCGCCCTGCAAGGCAGGGTATAAGAGCCCGTGCCGCCCCAGCAGCCTTCTTTCTGAACCTGAGCTGCTGGGGGAAACATCTAGCTTATTAAAGCCTTCAGTTGGACTACAACCTTGCTTTAGTAGTCATTGATCGTGCATCAATTTAATAAGCTAGATTTAAAAGGATGGAACTCCGAATCAAGCCGGAGTGTCTGCAACTCATCCCCCACACGGAAAACTCAGCAGCAACCTTCATCCCTCATCGAGGATGCGGACGACTTTGATGCAGCAATAGAGCTGCTAAAAGGACATTATATTCGCCCGGTAAACCAGGTCTATGCCCGACATCTGCTAGCGACGAGGCGACAAATCCCTGGGGAATCGCTGCAAGAATTCTACCGTGCGCTCCTGGTGTTGGGGAGAAACTGCAGCAGCCCACAGGTTTTGGCGAGCGACCACTCAGAACTTTTGATCCGGGACGCTTTCGTTGCAGGTATGCTGTCCTCCCAAATCCACCAGCGATTGCTGAAGAAAGACATCCTAGGCCTCAAGGAGGCACGGGCCTTTGCCGGCTCCCTGGATGTGGCCTCTTGAAACGCCTGCGCGTATGTCCCCGACTGCACGACAGCCCCCTGGGCAGCGTGGAACCCCCCCGCGGCTGAGCCCGAGACATCGCCCATCCCCGCACAAGCTTGTGCTGCAAGATGGCCTGGCAACCCCGGGGGGCCCCGCTGCTATTTTTGCGGGCAGGCCAAGCACCCCGGCCCGCGCATCCAACTGCAGGGGATGCGGTAACAAGGGCCACTTCGTGGCGATATGCCAAGCCCGGGCGGTCGCTGCGGTCTCCAGTGGCGAATGCGGACCGCCACCACAATCTTCTCCACGGTCCCCCTGCGGCCAGCGGGCGCAGCCATCTTCCTCCTCCAGGGCCACGTGCGGCCTCTGGGCGCTGCCATCTTGTCTCGCGTATGCCACGTGTGATGGATTGGCGCCGCCATTTTGTGCACCCCTAGCCATGTGCGACCAATGGGCGCCGCCATCTTGGATGGACTCCCAGGACCCCAGCTCGGCTGACCACACACCGCCCGAAGAGAAAATTAATCTGCTGCCGCGATTAGCCTCAGTGACCCTGGACCAGTCCCGGCCTCGAACGCTCTCAACTGCTACAACAACGGTACTAATCAACAGACACAAGACGTCCTGCTTAATCGACTCTGGGAGCACGGAGAGCTTCATACACCCCGACACGGTAAGGAGCTGTTCTCTCCCCGTCCACGCCGTTAATTAAAAAATCAAAAAATCTCCCTGGCCTCCGGTTCCCACTCAGTAGAGATGAAGGGGTTTTGTGTAGCAAACCTCACGATCCAGGGAAGGGAGTTTAAAAATTACCGGCTCTACGTCCTTCCCCACCTCTGTGCGGCCACACTCCTGGGGTTAGACTTCCAGTGCAACATCCAAAGTCTAACTTTCAAATTCGGCAGCCCTATATCCCCTCTCACTGTCTGCAGCCTCGCGACCCTCAAGGTCGATCCGCCTTCCCTGTTTGCGAACCACACCCTGGATTGCAAACCCGTCGCCACCAGGAGCAGACACTACAGTGCCCAGGATCGGATCTTTATTAGGTCAGAGGTCCAAAGGCTACTGAGGGGAGGAGTCATTGAAGCTAGCAACAGTCCCTGGAGAGCTCAAGTAGGGGTGGTAAAGACCGGGGAGAAGCAATAGGATGGTTTACGCAGCTGGACGCGTTCCCTCTCCCCCGCATATCTGACCTGGTAAACAGGATCGCGCATTACAAGGTCTTCTCCACAGTGGATCTTAAGTCCGCCTACCACCAGCTCCCCATCCGCACTAGTGACCGCAAGTACACTGCCTTCGAGGCAGATGGGCGGCTCTACCACTTCTTAAGGGTTCCCTTCGGTGTCACTAACGGGGTCTCGGTCTTCCAGCGCAAGATGAACCGAATGGTTGACCGGTACGGTTTACGGGCAACATTCCTGTATCTCGATAAAGTCACCACCTGCGGCCACGACCAGCAGGACCACGACACCAACCTCCGAAAATGCCTCCAAACCGCAAAGATCCTTAACCTTACGTATAAGAAGGATAAATGCGTGTTTAGCACCGACCGCCTAGCCATCCTCGGCTACGTAGTGCGAAATGGAGTTATAGGCCCCGACCTTGAACGCATGCGCCCCCTAATGGCGTTTCCCCTCCCTCGCTGTTCCAAGGCCCTGAAGCCCTTGGCTTTTTTTCTTACTATGCCCAGTGGGTCCACAACTATGCGGACAAGGCCCGTCCCCTGATCCAATCCACAGTGTTTCCCCTGACGATAGAGGCCCACCAGGCCTTCAGACTCATCAAAGCAGACATTGCAAAGGCCATGATGCACGTCATTGACGAGTCCCACCCCTTTCAGGTCGAGAGCGACGCATCCGACGTAGCTCTGGTGGCCACCCTCAACCAAGCAAGCAGACCCGTGGCCTTCTTCTCACGTACCCTCCATGCTTCCGAAATCCACCACTCCTCAGTCGAAAAGGAGGCCCAGGCCATAGTAGAAGCTGTGTGATATTGGAGGCATTACCTGGCCGGCAGGAGATTCACTCTCCTCACTGACCAACGGTCGGTTACTTTCATGTTCGATAATGCACAGCGGGGCAAGATAAAAAACGACAAGATCTTACGGTGGAGGATCGAACTCTCCACCTACAACTATGAGATCTTGATTCGTCCCGGGAAGCTAAACGAGCCTCCTGATGCCCTATCCCGCGGCACATGTGCCAACGCACAAGTGGACCGCCTCCGATCCCTCCACGAGGACCTCTGCCACCCGGGGGTCACTCGATGTTTCCACTTCATAAAGACCCATAACCTACCCTACTCCATCGGGGAGGTCAGGACAGCCACCAGGAATTGCCAAATCTGCGTGGAATGCAAACCACACTTCTACCGGCCAGAGAAAGCGCACCTGATAAAGGTTTCCCGTCCCTTTGAATGCCTCAGCATGGACTTTAAAGGCCCTCTCCCCTCCACTGACCGCAACACGTACTTCCTGAACGTGATTGACGAGTATTCCCGGTTCCCATTCGCCATCCCCTGCTTCGACATGACCGCAACCACCATCAACAAGGCCCTCTACAGCATCTTTACGCTGTTCGGGTTCCCCGCTTACATACATAGTGATAAGGGGTCCTCCTTTATGAGCTGCGTCAATTCCTGCTCAGCAAGGGCATTGCCTCGAGCAGGACGTACAGTTACAATCCCCGGGGTAACGGACAGGTAGAGAGGGAGAACGGAATGGTCTGGAAGACCGTCCTACTGGCCCTACGGTCCAGGAATCTCCCAGTCTCCCGCTGGCAGGAAGTCCTCCCGGATGCCCTCCACTCCATCCGGTCACTACTTTGTACCACGACCAACCAAACACCTCACGAGCGTCTCCTTGTCTTCCCCAGGACGTCCTCCTCTGGGACCTCGCTCCCGACCTGGCTGGCAGCTCCCGAACCCATCCTGCTCCGTAAACACGTGCGGGTGCACAAGTCGGACCCGTTGGTCGAGAGGGTCCATCTTCTCCACGCTAACCCCCAGTACGCCTACGTGGCGTACCCTGACAAGATACGGTCTCCCTACGAGACCTGGCACCCGCCGGATCCCCACGCACACTCCAGCCACCAGTCCCACCCTCCCTCCCACCGGTGCACCTTACAGCCGCCCCCTTCCCAGGAGGATCGGTTCTTCCGCCGGCCCCGTCTAGACACACCCGCCCACCGATGCACCCGCAGACGCTCCCTTCCCAGGTCAATCGGCTTCCCCACCAGTGCCGTCTAGGGGTGTTGAAGCTGCCACAGAGATCGAGGCCACGCTCCCGGAGTCACAGACGCCTGAGCCTGCACCGGCGTCACCACCAAAGCTTCGACGATCACAGAGGATCCCAGGGCCCCCGATCGACTGATTGCTTCATCTTAAAGTGTATATAGTTAATTGTGAAATTATAAATAGTTACGACAATAAGACAAAACGCTGTACGGAGGTATTACGGTACCTCCATAACTATAACTTCTACCACGTTACCATGTTGTAATACCAAGCCACCTCCCTTGTCGGACTCTTTTTTAACAGGGGGTGAATGTGGTAGTTTGCGTAGAGGTATTACTGTACCTATTAATGCTGGAACACCATTGGTAGATATTGTATGTTTCCCATTGGTCAAGCTGTATGGTAGCTGATGTGTTGGGTGTTCTGGATCACAAACAGGTCACCAACACTGGAAGTGGTGCAACTCTATTTTATTATAAGGTTAACTATATTAACATACTTGAACTGTCGGTAAATGCAATACCAGCTTTATCTGTTGACCCTTGCCTAGTCCTAACCAGGTGATGCACTCAGCACATGGTGAATGTTTGTGTTGCAGGCTGTGAGCTCTGTGCTCTGAGCTGGCTGATACTAGAAAGAGCGGGAACTCTCCCGTTCCCTGCCTTTATAGTGCGTGTGCTCTCACTGGTGATTGGCTGCGGTGTTGTGTATGCTGATTGGTCCCACTACATGTCCATCAGTGTGTGTGTGTCTGCACCATGATATACTGGTGTATATTATGACAGTAGCTCTGCCCTGCAAGGCGGGGTATAAGAGCCCGTGCCGCCCCAGCAGCCTTCTTTCTGTACCTGAGCTGCTGGGGGTGACATCTAGCTTATTAAAGCCTTCAGTTGGACTACAACCTCACTTTAGTAGTCATTGATCGTGCAACACAGGGTTACATGGAGTGTCTACTTCAAACCACCTTCATGCCTGCAGGTCCACTCTTATGATGTTTGTACCTTCCTCAGTACTGCACTACCCTCAACTTCCTGAACTCCAGCAACGTTATCTTCTGGACTACAAATCGTAGTCCCAAGTACCAATCCATGCTTCAAGCTCACCAACCTTATTCCAGGCGCATCAGGAATAAGGTTGGTGAGCTTGAAGCATGGATTGGTACTTGGGACTACGATATTGTGGCCATTACGGAGACATGGATAGGACAGGGGCAGGAATGGTTGTTGGAGGTCCCGGTGTTTAGATGTTTCAATAAGATTCGGGAAGGTGGTAAAAGAGGTGGAGAAGTAGATCTTTCTACTGAGGTAGTGTGGGCTGAAGTTAGAAATAGGAAAGGAGCAGTCACTTTGTTAGGAGTTTTCCATAGGCCCCCAAACAGTAACAGAAATGTGGAGGAAAAGACTGCAATGCAGATTTTGGATAGGTGCGGTAGTCACAGGGTCGTTGTCATGGGTGACTTTAACTTTCCAAATATTGATTGGAACCACTATAATTTGAATAGTTTGGATGGGGCTGTTTTTATCCAGTGTGTGCAGAAGGGTTTCCTCACACAATATGTGGATAGACCGACAAGAGGCAGGGCCACATTGGATTTGGTACTGGATAATGAACTGGGCCAAGTGTTAGATTTGGTTGTGGGAGAGCACTTTGGAGATAGTGACCACAATTTGGTGACTTTCACTATAGCAATGGAGAGGGATTGGAACGTATGGCAGGGCAAGGTTTATAACTGGGGGAAGGATAATTACGATGCGATTAGACAAGAATTGGGAGCATAAGATGGAAACAGGAACTTTCAGGGATAGGCACAATTGAGATGTGGAGCTTGTTCAAGGAGCAAATACTGTGTGTCCTTGATATTATATCCCTGTCAGGCAGGGTGGAAATGGTCGAGTGAGGGTTTACAAAAGAGGTTGAATGTCTTGTCAAGCGGAAGAAGGGGGCTTATGTAAGGATGAGAAAACAAGGTTCAGTTAGGGCACTTGAGGGATGCAAGATAGCTAGGAAGGAGCTCAAGAAAGGGCTTAGGAGAGCTAGGAGGGCACATGAGAAGCCCTTGGCGGGTAGGATCAAGGAAAACCCCAAGGCTTTTTACACTTATGTGAGGAATAAAAGAACGGCCAAGGTGAAGTTAGGGCCGGTCAAGGACAGTAGTGGGAACGTGTGCATGGAGTCTGAAGATATAGGAGAGGCCCTAAATGAATACTTTTCTTCAGTGTTCACAAAGGAGAAGGGCCATGTTGTTGAGGAGGATAGTGCGATACAGGCTGGTAGGCTGGAGGATGTAGATATTCGGAAGGAAGATGTGTTAGAAATTTTGAGAACCCTGGGCCTGATGGGATATATCCTAGGATTCTTTGGGAGGTGAGGGATGAGATTGCAGAGCCTTTGGCTTTGATCTTTATGTCCTCACTGTCTACAGGAATAGTGCCAGAAGACTGGAGAGAGGCGAATGTTGTCCCCTTATTCAAGAAAGGGAATAGGTATAACCCTGGGAAGGAAAGGGCGGTTAGTCTCACTTCGGTCATAGGTAAATTATTGGAAAGGGTCCTGAGGGATAGGATTTATGATCATTTGGAAAGATACAGCTTAATCCAGGATAGTCAGCATGGACTTGTGAGGGGTAAGTCTTGCCTCACAAATTCGATTGTATTCTTTGAGGAGGTAACTAAGTACATAGATGAAGGTAGAGCAGTTGATGTCGTATACATGGATTTTAGTAAGGCGTTTGATAAGGTGCCCATGGTCGGCTCATGCAGAAAGTAAGGAGGCATAGCATGGAAGGAAATGTGGCCGATTGGATCAGTAACTGGCTAGCACATAGAAGACAGAGGGTGGTGGTAGATGGTAAATTTTCATCCTGGAGCCCAGTCACCAGCGGTATACCACAGGGATCAGTGCTGGGTCCTCTGCTATTTGTGATTTTATCAATGAATTGGATGATGGAGTTGAAGGTTGGGTTAGTAAATTTGCTGATGACACCAATATTGGTGGAGTAGTGGATAATGTGGAGGGCTGTTGTAGGCTGCAAAGAGACATTGATAGGATGCAGAGCAGGGCTGATAAGTGGCAGATGCAGTTTAACCCGGATAAGTGTGAGGTGATTCATTTGGGTAGGACAAATTTGAATGCGGATTACAGGGTTAACGACAGGGTTCTGAAGAATGTGGAGGAGCAGAGAGATCTCAGAGTTCATGTCCATAGATCTCTGAAAGTTGCCACTCAAATGGATAGAACCGTGAAGAAAGCCTATAGTGTGTTAGCATTTATTAACAGGAGGATTGAGTTGAAGAGCTGAGAGGTTATGCTGCAAATGTACAAGACCTTGGTTAGACCACATTTGGAGTATTGTGTGCAGTTCTGGTCACCTCATTATAGGATGTGGAAGCATTGGAAAGGGTTCAAAGGAGATTTACCAGGATGCTGCCTGGATTGGAGGGTAGGTCTTCTGAGGAAAGGTTGAGGGAGCTAGGGCTTTTCTCATTGGAGCGAAGTAGGATGAGCGGTGACTTAATTGAGGTGTATAAGATGATGAGAGGGATAGATGGAGTGGACGTTCAGCGACTTTTACCTCGGGTGGATGTAGCTGTTACAAGGGGGCATAACTATAAGGTTCATGGTGGAAGCTATAGCAGGGATGTCAGAGGTAGGTTCTTTATTCAGAGAGTGATGGGGCATGGAATGCACTCCCAGCTATGGTAGTGGAGTCGGACACTTTAGGAACTTTCAAACGGTTATTGGATAGGCATATGGAGTGCACTAGAATGATTCAGACTAGTTCGGCACAACATCGTGGGCCAAAGGGCCTGTACTGTGCTGTACAGTTCTATGTTCAATTATGCAGAATTAGGGATTATTGCTTTGAATATATTTTAATATTGCAACTAAGTAAAAGCTGAACTTGCAATTGAAAATGTTGACAAGAAATAACTCATCGATCAAAATGCTATTCTATTTTCTTTTCAACTACTTTTCAATTGTGTAGTTATAATTGTGGTAGTATGTATTAGGGGTCATGTGGAACTGGAAGCCCTAATGTCATTGGCTGACAGATCCCGGGTCCTGGTTGGCCGTTGACCTCTAGCTCCGCCCTGAAGGCGGAGTATAAGAAGCCGGAGTCCTCCCCCGCAGGCCATTCTACTATCGAGCTGCGGGGGAACAGACACGCTTAATAAAGCCTCATCGACTTCACTCTATTCGTCTCACGGAGGCATATGGAGTGCACTAGAATGATTCAGACTAGTTTGGCACAACATCGTGGGCCAAAGGGCCTGTACTGTGCTGTACAGTTCTATGTTCTATGTTCAATTATGCAGAATTAGGGATTATTGCTTTGAATATATTTTAATATTGCAACTAAGTAAAAGCTGAACTTGCAATTGAAAATGTTGACAAGAAATAACTCATCGATCAAAATGCTATTCTATTTTCTTTTCAACTACTTTTCAATTGTGTAGTTATAATATAGAAATCATTTTTGCAAGACCATTCAGTTTCTAGATATGTTCAAAATCAGGGAATTAATATATATTTGTCAGTAACCATTAGCTCTCAAAAGAGTCAACAAAAGGTGACTGCTTACCAAGGATTATTTTTCATCACTATAGTAACTGGTTTCTTTACAGTATTGTTGTGTCTGCCTGAACATGTCTATCTAGTTTCTTACATCTATGAAAAGCCAGTAATGAAAAATAATTACATATAGTATGTAATTTAATATTGTTCACTTTGTGAGAGAGCTTGGCCTACCAGGCAGAATTCTGGGTAATTAAGTGGTGAGTCATCAATTGATTGTATAGTACTTTGAAAAGTATTTCAAGTAAATCCTGGAATTCATTTACTCTTTAAAAAAAACAATCACTATGACTAAAAATTCCGGGTGGGATTCTCCGTTGACCGACGCCGGAATCGGGAAAGGTGATTGGGTGGAGAATCGGTCGTGAGGCTAACATTGTGGCTGGCACTAGGCGAGCGACAGAATGCAATGCTCCAGTGCCGGGTCAGCGGCATCGATACGCTCTACTCAGCGTGTACAGTAAATGCAGTCTGCACATCATTATCGACCTGACGTGCTATTTTCCGGGCCACCGCGATGCTCCGTCTCCACCAGGAGGAATTACCGATGGCGAGTTTCACTTGTGGTTTTAAAAATCGGGAAACAGGCGCTGTGGCTGATGAGGGGGAGAGAGGAGTTAGGACATGCAGAGGTGCGAATGTGGCTGCCAGACCTGTCATTGGTAGGGCTTGTGTTGGGGGGGGGGGGGGGGGGGGGGTTGCTGCTGTTAGGCCTGGGGGGGGGGGGCAGTGGAAGGTGATGGATGGTGACCAGGGCATGGGCTATGGGGTCAGGGTGACTCCCTGCGGGACTGGGGCATGCAGGCACAGACCAACATTTCCACGGCCTGCAAGGCAGCCATCTTGCTGCGCACCCCACTGACTGTCCACCGTGGCCCTACCCTACCACACCATGCCCCTACCGCACCATCCCACACCCCAGCCCCCACACTCCACTCCACTACCCCCGCACTCCACCCCTCACAGCACCTACTGCCCCTCTCTGCCAACTGCCTGCCACCTGCATGCGGCCCACCCAAGGGCACTGCCCAACAGTAGCCCCTGCAGTGGGACGCCGGACAGGGGCCGCAGAGCATACCGCTGGCATGTGTAGCGCCAGCCTATGGAACCCCTGGCAGAAGGGATGGGTGCTAGAACCAGAGGTCCCCATGGTCCCGGGCACCAACCAGGGGACAGGGTGCAGAGGGCAGGGTTTCGGGGAAAAGACCAAGATAGATGTGGGGATGGGAGAGGGGGGGGGAGGGACAAGTGGAGGCAGGGACTGCAGTGCAGACCGGGGCCACCGTGTAGCCATTTGAACCTGGTTCGGCATGGAGGTACACACCATGCTAACATGTCTGCCTTTCACCCCCTGCAGACAATGGCTATCAGAATCTAACCAGGAATGGTAATAATAATAATCTTTATTGTCACAAATAGGCTTACATTAACACTGCAATGAAGTTACTGTGAAAATCACCGAGTCGCCACATTTCAGCGCCTGTTGGGTACACAGAGGGAGAATTCAGAATGTCCAATTCATCTAATAGCACGTCTTTCAGAACTTGCGGGAGGAAACCGGAACACCCGGAGTTAACCCCCGCAGACACGGGGAGAAGGTGCAAACTCTGCACAGACAACGATCCAAGCCGGGAATCAGACCCCGGCGCCATGAAGCAACAGCGCCAACCACCGTGCCACCGTGCCGCCCAGATGTTTCTCCTCATTGGGAAATCTAAAACTAGAAGTTTTCAGAACAAGGGGTCTCCCATTTAAGATGGAGATGAGGAGGAATCTCTCTCAGAGGGGCATTAACCATTGGAATTCTCAATTGCAGAGAACCATGGAGGCAGGGGCATGGAACAGATCAACGGCTGAGTTAGACAGATTGTTGATCTACAGGGGAATCAAGGGTGAAGGCAGCAGGCAGGAAGTGAACCCGAGGACATGATCAGATCAGCAATGATATTACTGAATGGCGGAGCAGGCTCAAGGGGCCATCTGCTTTGTACCTGTACCTGCTCCAATTTCTTATGTTCTAAAGTAAATGTCACAGATTTCATTCAGAACAGATAATAAATTATATCAATGAAGTTGCTTAAAAAGATTATGTGTGCAACATTGAGTTTTAACCCTGGCCACTGTAGCCCTGTGGGATGCATTGAGGCTGTACGAGCTGGGGCTCCTCGAGTAGCAGGAGGTAGCTGCAGCAGTGGAGCCTGCCCCAGATGAACAGAAGGCAGACGGTGAGGCCAAGCGGGAGATGGGAAGGAGGCACCCATCAGGCCTCCTGTGTACCTGCAGCACCTGTCATTCCAGGGCGTGGCATCGAAGACTCCAGCTGATCAGGGGGACAGTTCGACATATCTGTCAGATCATGGTGCACCTGGCACCACAGGGCGATGGAGGAGGGTAGACGCTCCCAGTTGCCGTCAAGGTGACGTCCACTCTGAACGTTTACACCACAGGGTCGTTCCAGGCATCGAGTGGGAACCTGTCCAGGTTCTCACAGGTGTTCAGGTGTGTCCATGCCATCACGGAGGCTCCAAATCTCCGGTCGGCGCAATACATCAAATTCAATGGGGACCAAGCCCACGAGGATGCCCAGACACCAGGGTTCGCCATCATTGCCAACATATCCCGGGTCTAGGAGGTAATCGATTGGATGCATGTCGTCCTACGAGCACCGGCCCATGATAGGCCAGTCTTCACAAACCGTAAGGGGCTCCACTCGATGACAGTGCAACTGGGTGTGTGACCATGAGATGCACATCATGCAGTTCTGAACCTGATACCTGGGCAGTGTACACAATGCCTTTAATCTGGCTCACTTAACGGTTCCTGACCTCTCCAGGGTGCACCCCTGAATAAGGGGTTGGCTCCTGGGCGACATGGGTTGGCCGCTGCGGTCGTGGCTCATGATGTCTATCCAGAGGCCACAGACTAACGTGGAAACCTGCTGCAATGTTGCCACCAGGGGCATGATCGAGTGATGCTTCGGCATCCTGAAGATGAGGTTCAAGTGCCTGGACCGCTCTGGAGGGGCCCTCTATTACAGCGCTAGGAGAGTCTCCCACAGCGCTAGGAGAGTCTCCCACATCGTGGTAGCCTGCTGCGTCCTCCGCAACATCACACAGCAGAGTGGCGACGTGTTGGAAGAGGAGGATGAACGCCAGGTCTTGTCCGACGAGTAAGACGGGGGGAGGGCAGGGATGGGCAGGACATGGGGCCAGGGCATGCACAGGAGGCTACACAATTTGTACACTTGGGCCCGCGCGCATGGGATGCACTAATCGCCTCCAGGTTCACTGACTAGGGGGTCTGGCCAGCAGCATGGACATCCCATCGCACCCTCACCCACCCACCGATGAACACCTGGGTGATCCCTGCATGCGAGCTGGCCATTCCATCACACTGTCCCACTGAATCCTTCGGGTGGCGGTGGTAGGAATGGCGTAGTGGGGGTGGGTGGGGGGGGGGGGGGGGGTGAGGGGTGGAAAGGCAGGTTGGGATGGTGTGGGAGGGATGGCCGTTGGCCAGGAGCGGTTAGCGCTGGCTGAATTGGGTCACTGGACCATCCATGACATCTGCCCATGTCTCCCCTTCAGCCAGCCAAGCCCAGCCCATCCTTCATACCCTTCCGAGGCAGGTTGAAACATTATGAACAGGTGGTTATTGTGAAATGGTGAACATATATGTACAGATTTGTCAACTTCTTATTTGGTTCAAAGTCAGATTTACAGACCATAATGGAAAAATACAGTAGTGTTTTTGAAGACACATTGGGGTCCATTAAAGGTGTACAAGTGTCCCTGAAGATTAAGGAAAATAACCAACCAAAGTCTTTCAAGGCCAGAGCCATACCCTATGTTATATGTCCAGAAGTCGAAGCGGAACTACAGAGACTTGTGGAGACAGGAGTCCCAGAACCTACTATTAGTGAGTGAGCAATCCCAATTGTACCTTCATGAAACAGATGGCACGGTCCGTATCAGTGGAGATTTTAATATAACAATCGAGCTGGTTCTATGTGCGGATCAATACCTGTTACCATTGATTAGTGATTTGCTCGCAGGCCTAGCAAGAGGACAGAGGTTCATCAAGATTGACCTATCACAGGTCTACCTGCAAATGAATTTGGCTGCCCAACTCAAAATCTGGTCACCATCATCATTCACAAACGCCTATTCTGCTACAGGAGGTTGCCTTTTGGAATAACATCAGCACCAGCTTAAGAACCATGGAGGTGTGTCGCTCACAGGGAGGGGAGTGTCAGATGGGACCTCAGAGTCCCTTGAGTGGAGTACTCTAGGCTGCGCTCTTGCCAATTCTCTTCCCTCCAGGATGCCCTGGGCTCCTCCATGGGGTAAAGGAGTAATTGGACTGAGATCCAGAAGCCCCACCATCCTCTGGTGCAGAATCTTTGGATTCCCACCAGATTGTACACTTGAAGCCCTGCACCATGGAGCTCATGCCCTCGACCATGGAGGCCATGAGCTGAGCAATGGAGTGGACATCCCCCGCAATGGAGTG
This sequence comes from Scyliorhinus torazame, assembly GCF_047496885.1. Taxonomy (NCBI): domain Eukaryota; kingdom Metazoa; phylum Chordata; class Chondrichthyes; order Carcharhiniformes; family Scyliorhinidae; genus Scyliorhinus; species Scyliorhinus torazame. Next base: position 135,696,734 of record NC_092717.1, read on the forward strand.
CACCTCCTGCACCAAGGTCTCCATACAGAAGCCACCCTAGCAGTGTTGAATTTGTCACGTTGGAGTGGCGGCACTATCTCCTTGGACAGAAGGTGATGGGACTTCTCCATTCAGCCTTGCAGTTCAAGGAGAGGTGTTGTCATCCCTTCCTGTGCTCGTGACTCAGCCTTAGCAACTGGACAACTGGACCCAGGGGCACGTCATCGGCCAGGGGCTCAGCAGAGTCCTGAGCTCTGGCATCCTTCTATGTGCCAGTTCACTGGGAGGTCCCTGCCTCCGTCAGCCGTGGATCTTCAATTGTGAGGTGTTCACCAGTGAGTGACCCAGAAGCCTGCCTGCTATTAAATCCCATTGAGGTGTAAGTATCAACACTGGTGGTGGGTGCAGGTGACAGATGTGATGCCTCCTCAATGATGGTGTCCAAGACATTTCCTTCAGAGCTGCTCACGTCTGTGGTGTCCAGGTGGCACGAGGATGATACTTGCTGGTCGACTGATTGTCCTGTAAGGGAAGGGAGATGGCATTAGTGCACCAGGGGGAATAAATCTTGTAATTATGTTTGCTCACATGAGGCTTGAAGAATAATCGTGTGTCCTGAGGGTTCTCCTTTTGTCTGAAGCCCCCCACTTCACCGTCTCCACAGGTGCAGTCTTAGTCCTCCCTGCCCAGCTCAAGGGCTCTTTATTCAAAGGGGTTGAGGCTTCTGGGCTCCACATGACTTTGGCAGGCTATGCTCACTCATATGTGTTATGCTCGAGTTTGTCTTGCAGAGAGACAGATAGGGAGGGTGTAGGTGGGAGTCCTGTCAGTTCAGATGGTGATGAGTTGTGACATACATGGGACTTGAGTGGGAATGGGAATGTGAGGAACAGAGTATATACTGGAGGAGACTATGGGGATTGGCTTGGGGAGGGGGGCAAGGGGGCCTCATGACATGTGTTGGCAATCTGCAAGGTGGCTTGGTGTGAGATCATCTTGGAGGTGCGAGGGGTGTGTGAGGGGGTGCAACAAGAGACTGGAGGTGGCAGACTTACACTGGCCATGTGAAGAAGGGCATTCATCTTCTTGTCCTCTTCTGCAATGAACTGGCACTGACACTAAAGCTGCCACTACCTCCCAGGCAGGGGTGGTGACCATGCTGGAAGCATGACCGTGGGTAGAGGACATCCCACTTCTGCTGCACTCCATCCAAGTGTTTTGTCAGGTCTCCCTCTGTGAATCATGGTGCTGGCTTCCTGGCAGCCATTCCCGCTTATTGTCACAAGTTGTCTTCAATGAAGTTACTGTGAAAAGCCCCTAGTCGCCACATTCCGGCGCCGATTTGGGGAGGCCGGTATGGGAATTGAACCCGCGCTGCTGGCATTGTTCTGCATTTCAAGCCAGCTGTTTAGCCCACTGTGCTAAACCAGGATCATGTACATGTGCTGGGGAATGCTGGGGATGAGTTTATACAGAGCTCCCCACTGATTGCTGAGATTAAGTTGCTCCGGGGCAAGTGAATCAGTGGAGGCCGCCATCAGCACGGCATGATTCACGTGGTTCAAAGCATTTTTCAAAGAGGCTCAATATTCCGTGAAATTTCCCGCCACCGGAGCCGACGGGATTTACACCAGTTTTCACACCGGAACCAACACTGTCAATTTTGGCAATGTTTTGCCCTATATTTCTGATCTGACCTGGAGTAGCTGACGTTAGTTGGCATGGTCGGACTAGCCTTTTTTCTGTCAGGGAAGAAAAAAGATCAGCTGGGCCTTGCAGTGACATCTGCTGGAAGTGTGCATGCGTGGTTGTCAGTGAGAACAGTTTTGAGCTTGCTGTAATTCCCCTTAGGAACAAATAGCTTAATGACCTTCATTGTCAAAGCGCACATAGAAATAACTCTCCTGGGTGTGGGCGCAGATGGTGCCTGCAAATTAAAGAACCTTATCTTAAGAGGGAGGGAAAGAGAAAATTGCAGTGTAAAAGGGAAAAACAATGAAAAATATTACTCAGGTTGTGTTCTGAGATGCTTTCATCGATATTTCTCCATTTAGTAACAATGGTGGCAATTTTGCGGCCCCGTTGAGCTCTGGCGCAAATCCTGTTGTGGCTGGAAACTCCCACAAAAATGCCACAACAGGATTTGCAACAAGGAGATCTCAGAATTGGATGATCACCCCCCCACCCCCCACCCCCCCCCCCCGCCCCCCTCCACCCCCTGACAACATAATCAGGTTCGCGGCCAGAGACGGCGGGAACCTGATCACCATACATTTCAATGTATTTAAATATTTAAAATTGGCTTAACGCTGAATCTTTTGGGAACATCAGGGGCAGAATTCTCCTTCACTGAGACTCAACGCAGAATTTGTGGACTTTCTTTTTAAAAAAAATATATTTATTAAAGTTTTTTAACACAATTTTTCTCCCTTACAAACAATAACCCCCCCCCCCACCCTTGTAACAAAAAAAAACCCGAGAAATTGCGCAGAGCAAGATATATACATGGCAAAATGATATATTTACACAGATTTGTACACTGGCCCTCACCCGTACGTGCCAGTTTCCCCAACCCTTCATGTTATCTCATGCTCATCCACCCTCCCAGGCAGTCCCCCCTTTCCCCCCCCTCCCCCCCCCCTCCCAGGACGTCCCCTCCCCCCTCCAAGGTTGCTGCTGCTGCTGACCAAACTTCCTCTAACGCTCCGCGAGATAGTCTAGGAACGGTTGCCACCGCCTGTAGAACCCCTGCGCAGACCCTCTCAAGGCGAACTTAATCCTCTCCAACTTTATGAACCCAGCCATATCATTTATCCAGGCCTCCAGGCTGGGGGGGCTTCGCCTCCTTCCAAGTTAGCAAGATCCTTTGCCGGGCTACTAGGGACGCAAAGGCCAGAATGCCGGCCTCTTTCGCCTCCTGCACTCCCGGTTCATCCACTACTCCAAATATTGCTAGCCCCCAGCTTGGCTTGACCCGGACTTTCACCACCTGAGATATTGCTCCCACCACTCCTCTCCAGAACCCCTCCAGTGCCGGACATGACCAAAACATATGGACATGGTTCGCAGGGCTCCCTGAGCACCTTCCACACCTGTCCTCTACCCCAAAGAACCTACTCAACCTCGCCCCCGTCAAGTGCACTCTGTGGACCACCTTAAATTGTATCAGGCTGAGCCTGGCACACGAGGAGGAGGAATTAACCCTACCTAGGGCATCAGCCCACAGACCTTCCTCAATCTCCTCCCCCAGCTCCTCCTCCCATTTACCCTTCAACTCTTCTACCAGCGCTTCCCCCTCTTCTTTCAACTCCTGGTGTATTTCCGACACCTTGCCCTCCCCGACCCATACACCCGAGATCACCCTATCTTGAACTTCTTGTGCCGGGAGCAACGGGAATTCCCTCACCTGTCGCCTCACAAAAGCCATCCCCAGCATATATCTAAAGGTATTTCCCAGGGGTAACTCGAACTTCTCCTCCAGTGCCCCTAGGCTCGCAAATGTCCCGTCGATGAACAGGCCCCCCATTCTTCCAATCCCCGCCCGATGCCAGCTCTGGAACCCCCCGTCCATCTTCCCCGGGACAAACCGGTGGTTACCCCTGATCGGGGACCACACCGATGCTCCCATTGCACCCCGGTGCCGTCTCCACTGGCCCCAGACCTTAGCGTTGCCGCCACCACCGGGCTCGTGGTATACTTTGTCGGCGAGAGCGGCAGCGGTGCCGTCACCAACGCCCCCAGGCTCGTTCCTTTACAGGACGCCATCTCCATCCTCTTCCATGCCACCCCCTCTCCCTCCATAACCCACTTGCGGATCATCGCCACATTTGCTGCCCAGTAGTAGCTCCCCAGGTTTGGCAGCGCCAACCCTCCTCGGTCCCTACTGCGTTCCAGGAACCCTCTCCTTACTCTCGGGGTCTTATTCTCCCACACAAACCCCATAATAATCCTGCTTACTCTCTTAAAAAAGGCCTTAGTGATCACGATGGGAAGGCACTGAAACACAAACAGAAACCTCGGAAGGACCACCATTTTGACCGACTGCATCTACCCGCCAGCGAGAGCGGTAACATGTCCCATCTTTTGAAATCCTCCTCCATTTGCTCCACCAACCTCGTCAGATTCAGTTTATGTAGGGTCCCCCAACTCCTGGCTATCTGGATCCCCAGGTACCGAAAGCTCCCCTCCGCCCTCCTCAACGGTAGGTCCCCTATCCCTCTTTCTTGGTCCCCCGCCTGTAATACAAAGAGCTCACTCTTCCCTACATTGAGCTTATAGCCCGAAAACTCCCCAAACTCCCTTAGAGTCTGCATGACCTCCACCATCCCCTCCATTGGATCCGCCACGTACAGCAACAGGTCATCCGCATACAGCGACACCCGATGCTCTTCTCCCCCTCGGACCACCCCCTCCATTTATTAGACTCCCTCAATGACATGGCCAATGGTTCGATCGCCAATGCGAACAACAGGGGGGACAGGGGGCACCCCTGCCTCGTCCCTCGGTACAGTCAAAAGTACTCCGACCTCCGCCGATTCATCACTACACTCGCCATCGGGGCTCTGTGAAGGAGCTTAACCCAATTGATAAACCCTACCCCGAACCCAAACCTACGCAGCACCTCCCAGAGGTACTCCCACTCTACTCGGTCAAAGGCCTTCTCCGCGTCCATAGCTGCCACTATCTCCGCCTCTCCCTCCTCCGAGGGCATCATTATCACGTTTAAGAGCCGCCGCACATTGGTGTTTAGTTGCCTGCCCTTTACAAATCCCGTCTGGTCCTCGTGGATTACCCCCGGGACACAGTCCTCGATCCTCGTGGCCAGCACTTTTGCCAGCAACTTTGCATCCACATTGAGGAGCGAGATCGGCCTGTAAGATCCACATTGCAGTGGGTCCTTGTCCCGCTTTAGGATCAAAGAAATTGTCGCTTCCGACATTGTCGGGGGCAGGGTCCCCTCCTCTCTTGCCTCATTAAAGGTCCTCACCAGTAGCGGGGCCAACAGGTCTGCGTACTTCCTGTAGAACTCCACCGGGAATCCGTCCGGTCCCGGGGCCTTCCCCGCCTGCATGCTCCCCAAACCCTTGCTCAGCTCCTCCAACCCAATTGGTGCCCCCAAACCAGCCACCTCTTGCTCCTCCACCCTCGGGAATCTCAGCTGATCTAGGAATCGTCTCATCCCCTCTTCCCCCGCTGGGGTCTGGGATCTGTACAGCTCTTCATAAAAGGCCTTGAATACCTCGTTTATTTTCGTCACACTCCGAACCGTGGCTCCCCTTCCATCTTTGACTCCCTCTATTTCCCTCGCTGCCATCCTCTTACGGAGCTGGTGTGCCAGCATCCGACTAGCCTTTTCCCCATACTCGTAGGTCGCCCCCTGCGCTTTCCTCTACTGTGCCTCTGCCTTCCCTGTGGTCAACAGGTCAAACTCCGTCTGGAGCCGTCGTCTTTCCCCAAGTAATCTTTCCTCCGGGGCCTCTGCGTATCTCCTGTCCACTCTCAAAATCTCCCCCAACCTCTCCCTTTCCATACCCTCTGTCTTCTCCCTATGAGCCCTAATGGAAATTAGCTCTCCCCTGATCACCGCCTTCAACGCCTCCCATACTACCCCCACCCGCACCTCCCCATTGTCGTTGGCCTCCAAGTACCTTTCGATACACCCCCTCACCTTCCCACACACCACCTCGTCCGCCAGTCCCACATTCAGCCGCCACAACGGGCGTTGGTCCCTCTCCTCTCCCAGCTCCAGTTCCACCCAGTGCGGGGCATGGTCCGAAACGGCTATAGCCGAATACTCCATCCCCTCCACCCTCGTGATGAGCGCCCTACCCTGAACAAAAAAATCTATCCGGGAGTAGGCTTTGTGTACATGGGAGAAGAAAGAAAATTCCCTGGCCTGCGGCCTTGCAAACCGCCATGGGTCCACTCCCCCCATCTGATCCATAAACCCCCTAAGTACCTTGGCCGCCGCCGGCCTCTTTCCAGTCCTTGATTTGGAGCGGTCCAGTGCTGGATCCAACACTGTATTGAAGTCCCCTCCCATTATCAGGCCTCCTATCTCCAGGTCCGGAATGCACCCCAACATGTGCTTCATGAATCCTGCATCATCCCAGTTCGGGGCGTATACGTTTACCAACACCACCCACGTCCCTTGCAGCCTACCGCTCACCATTACATATCGCCCTCCATTGTCCGCTACAATAGTCTTGGCCTCAAATGACACCCGCTTTCACACCAATATTGCCACCCCTCTATTCTTCGCGTCCAGTCCCGAGTGGAATACCTGTCCTACCCATCCCTTTCTTAACCTGACCTGGTCCGCCACCTTCAGGTGTGTCTCTTGGAGCATGGCCACGTCCGCCTTCAGTCCCTTTAAGTGCGCGAACACTCGAGCCCTCTTCACCGGCCCATTCAGGCCCCTCACATTCCACGTTATCAGCTGGATTGGAGGGGCTCTCACTGCCCCCCCCCCCCCCCCCCCCCCCCCCCCCCCCCCCACGCCCCGCCGACTAGCCATCTCCTTTTCTGGGCCAGTCCCGTGTCCACGCCTCCCTCACCCTCCAGTCCCCCAGAGGGGGGACCCCCCGTCCCATTCCCTTTAGGCCAGTGCAGCAGCAACCTTTCCCCCCCCCTTCACCCCCTCCCCTCCCCCCCGCTAGACCCCTGTCTAGCTTTTTTGCTCCCCCCATGTCACTCCCGTAAGTCAGCTGACGCCTGCTGACCCCGGCTTTCCCCGCCGTCCCATTGACCTCCCCGTGTGGGAGTCTCCCAATCCATATGCATTCTTTCGTTCCCCTTCCCGCCTTTCTTCCCGCGCGCGGGAAAAAACCCTGTGCTTTCCAAAGCCCACTCCGCCCCCTCTGGCGCAGCTCCTGTCGCGGCCTTGTCTCTCTCCCCCAGCCCATGTAACATTTCCTGCGCATAATTGACCCCCTATATACAACAACCATCACACATCAAACCCCAAAACACCCCCCCCCCACCCTCACAAACCCTCAGTTAGAGTCCAACCTTTCGGCTTGTACAAGGGTCCACGCCTCCTCAGGCGTTTCAAAGTAATAGTGTTGGCCCTTGTATGTGGCCCACAGTCGCGCTGGCTGCAGCATTCCGAATTTCACTTCTTTCCGGTACAACGCCGCTTTGGCCCGGTTGAAACCCGCTCTCCGCTTTGCAACCTCTGTGCTCCAGTCCGGGTATATTCGGATCTCTGCATTGTCCCACTTTCTGCTCCGCTCCTTCTTGGCCCATCTCAGGACCCACTCTCTGTCCGTGAATCGGTGGAAACTCACCACCATCGCCCTTGGCGGCTCATTTGCCTGGGACTTCTTCGCCAGCACCCTATGTGCCCCGTCCAACTCCAGCGGCCTTGAAGGGGCCTTCGTGCCCATCATCGTCTCGAGCATCGTGCTCGCGTATGCCCCGGCATCAGCCCCCTCCACTCCCTCAGGGAGACCCAGGATTCGCAGATTCTTTCTCCTCGACCTGTTCTCTAGGTCTTCGAGTCTTCCTGCCCACCTCTTGTGTAGCGCCTCATTCTGCTCCACTCTCACCGCCAGGCCCACGAGCTCGTCCTCGTTCTGACTGACTCTTTTCTGTACCTCCTGGATCTTAGCTTCGTGGGCCTTCTGCGTGATCCCAAGTCCTTCAATTGCCGAAAGCATAGGCGCCAACATCTCTTTGCGCATCTCCTCGCGCTGCTCCTCAAAGCAGCGCTTGATGAACTCCTGCAGCTCCCCTTTGTCCCTGGCTGCCGCCATTTTGTTTTCTTTCCCTCGCTTCTCCCGTTGCTCCAGTGCCGCTCCTTTGGCCGTTACACTTCTGGTCCGTTTCATAGAAGTTGGCAGTGTTTGCTTCACCAGTCTGCCCCAAAATGTCTATGGAAACTCCTGAAAAAGGTCTGAGAGTCGGTTCCAGACGGGAGCTGCCGAATGCGCGACCTACTCCTCCATGGCCGCCACCAGAAGCCTCGTCCCCGCCTCCTCAATGGCCTTGGTAGATCCTTTCACAGTTGTTCCCTCTGCTGTTAGAATTCACCTTTGATAGAGTCAAGTCAGATTGCAGCTTTAAGCTTGCCCTTCCCCCGCCTGCATGCTGGAAGAGGCCTCTGTCTATTGCTGCAGATCAAGCCAAATCCTTCACTGTTTCTGCCGGGTCTGGCAGCCAAAAGACACAACATTCCTGGGGGACACTGTCAGGGGAATGCTGCAGTCTTCTTCCCACACCGGGAAATGTCAAACAAATGCCGTGGGGGCCCTGTAAAAGAGCCCAAAAGTCCGTTCCAAGCGGGAGCTGCTGAATATGCGACCTAGCTCTGCATAGCCACACCCGGAAGTCAATTTGTGGACTTTCAAACTGAAAGAAAAACTGCCACCACGCATGGACTGATTCCGCCACTATTAAGGGACGAGCACTTTTGCTTCCACGGCATGGGTGGAACACAATCGATTCCAATGAAAAACGGTGCGGGATTCACAGGGTCCATGATTGACACTCGGGAGGCTGACAAGCTGCAGCCACATATATACATTACACTCCCCATATGTACTTATGCCAGCCAAAATGTTGGCACAGGTTTTGCTGGAGCTCACACATCCATCTGATGGGTCGCCTGAGGGCAGAGGGCACCCAGGAGATTTACCTGGGGGACACCTATACAACCAATGCCACTAAGTTCAAAGTGGGATGTTAGCAGTGTGCGCAGCTGCATGGCTGCCTTGCAGGCTGCGGCAATGGTGTTCCATGCCCATCCACCCCACCTCATGGCCACCCCCCTCTACAACCCCCGGCCCTGGCAGAAGACTCCCTGGCCAGCAGCACAACTGTCAGCAAACTATGGCGATGTTGGACACTTTCCGTACCACCTTTCTCTCCCTCAGCAGCTGCGACACCGGTTTCCTGATTTGTAAAAGCACAAGTGAACCGCGCCATCGGGAACTCGGCCCATCGGAGATGGAGAATCGCGGAGACCCCGGAGAGTACCGGGCCGGGCCCACTAATGATATCCAAACGGTGTGTACTGTACGTGCGTTCCGGAACTCATTGATGCCGCTGTCAAGGTGCTGGAGCATTGCAATTTGCCGTCAAATCAGCGTCTGCTGCGATTTTGGTGTGGGAGCCTGTTGAAGAAACTAATAGTCAGCACCTCGAGTTTTCGCCAAAGGACCACAGTCATTCCAAATGTCCCCGCTTTACAGAAGTAAGGCAAGCAATTTATATGATACAGTAAGCAATATCTAGGACAAAATGCATTCTTTAGATTAGCAAAAAGACAGAAAAGCGAGCAGGCCGGAGTTAGAGTTTAATAACAGGCCTTGAGTTCCTCGCCTAAGAAAAATAATAATTGTCTGCTGTCAGCAAAACAGCGTGCAGCTGTATGCTTGTTTACATTGTATGACCTTCTGACTGTTTCATACAGAAGTTCTTGACTAAAAATAAGGCTAAAGATCCATCATGCTTTGCCAAGTGCCTATTTCCATGAAATATAGTCAAGCAGCCGGTTAAAATTAATACAGAGTATTAAGGCAACTAATCCGCCAACTAAAATTCCTTCGACAGAACCGATTCTCTGCCCAATCGCCTTTCCCGATTTCAGTGTCGGCTAACAGAGAATCCTGCCCCTTATGTTCCCACCCACCAGCATGATGTACCATTGGCGGGAATCACTACTGGCCTCCAAAAAACAGAGACCAGACATGATGATTACGTCGGGGGTTCAGAGGCCAGTGTAGCCCCCAGGTGGCCAGGGACATGGTACGGTACTGCCCCCTCACATCATTGCAAGGGGCTGGGCCAAAAGGGGCTTGGCCAGTGGAGGGGCCTATAGGGAGACCCATTGAGAAGGCCCCGATGCCCTATTGCCAGCGATCCTTGATGGGATGGTGGGAGGTGGGGGTCAGTGGTTGATGCCAGTGATCAGCAACCGGAGGGGACTTGATTTGGTCATTGATGGAGTTTAAGAGTCCTGATGTCCATGGGGGTGTGAGGGGAGTTTTGAACTTCATTTTGAGATCAGGCACCCTTGAAAATCGTGCCCTGACCTCTGAGGAGTCGGCTTGCTGGCGTCTTTAGGCCCCGCCCCTCACAATGATGATGCAAAACACGCGCCCTTCTGAAAAATGGCAAAGTGTGGAATGATCGGGACAGTAAACCTGGGGAGAAACTTGCCGGTTTCAATCAGAACCATGGGCGAAATTCTCCAGAAACGGCGCGATGTCCGCCGACTGGCGCCCAAAACGGCGCCAATCAGACGGGCATCGCGCCGCCCCAAAGGTGCGGAATGCTCCGCATCTTTGGGGGCCGAGCCCCAACCTTGAGGGGCTAGGTCGGCGCCGGAGGAATTTCCGCCCCGCCAGCTGGCGGAAAAGACTTTTGGTGCCCCGCCAGCTGGCGCGGAAATGACATCTCCAGGCGACGCATGCGCGGGAGCGTCAGCGGCCGCTGACAGCTTCCCACGCATGCGCAGTGGAGGGAGTCTCTTCCGCCTCTGCCATGGTGGAGACCGTGGCGGAGGCGGAAGGGAAAGAGTGCCCCCATGGCACAGGCCCGCCCGCGGATCGGTGGGCCCCGATAGCGGGCCAGATCGCCCCGCGCCCCCCCCCCCCCCCAGGACCCCGGAGCCCGCACGCGCCGCCTTGTCCCGCCGGTAAGGTAGGTGGTTTAATTTACGTCGGCGGGGCAGGCGTTTTAGCGGAGGGACTTCGGCACATCAGGGCCGGAGAATCGAGCGGGGGGGGGGGGGGCCCGCCAACGGGCGCGGCGCGATTCCCGCCCCCGCCGAATATCCGGTGCCGGAGACTTCGGCAACCGGCGGGGGCGGGATTCACGCCAGCCCCCGGCGATTCTCCGACCCGGCGGGGGGTCGGAGAATTGCGCCCCTGGTCTTTCCTGATAGTACTGTGCAAAAATAAAGGCCAGATATTCCTTGGAAATGCTTCCACTTTGGTATAATTGTGGAGGAAACCATGTCTATGTCTGCGAAAGAGGTTTCCACTGCTGCTATAATGTCACTGGAGAAACTCCTAGGATATAGCAAGTCAAAACATAGTTTTACAGACATTATGTAAACAAAACATTTTTCACCAATATTACTGCAAAGTCAAAAAATATTTTTCACCAATATTACTGCAAAGTCAAAAAATATTTTTCACATAAGTGTGATTTGTTGGCTGACAGAGTTCATATGAGTGAATATCCAGAATAATTAGAATTCGCGATGTTTGGGAGAAATTGGGCTGTGTAACAAGCACCATTCCTCAGGTGCTTTGTATCTTCCTAATGCTCTAAAAGGGGTTCAATATGTGTGTGTAGACTGCCACTAGGACATGCACCACTCTGCATTGTTGAAAGGATTACATACACACACCCAACAGTCATTGGTACCAAGTGAAGCAGAAGGATTATGACTTAAGCAGTGTGCAAGATTTGATGCCAATACTGTCATTCTCCAACTCAGGTTCTAGGCTATGGCTTAACCCCGCAAAGCAGAACATCTTTTCATTGAAATGAAGGACCACCCCCCGCTCCCCCCCCTCCCCTCCGCCCCCGCAGCCACCCCCACCCACCCTCTTCTCACCATAACCATTATTTAAAGGTTGATAGGTCATTTCTTCTCGCTGCTGATGCAATGCGACATATTTTTGCAATGTTCCTATACTTGGGTAATGTTTGAATACACTAGGGGGAGTTATCTGTCTGCTACTGAAGTATATTTTTGTTGACTTAAAAGCTGGTGTTGAAACCAATTATTTCACGATATGGGCAGCATGATATAGCTTCCTCTGTAAATTCAACAATACTGGAGAGTGAAGAGAGGTAACACAGAGTAGGACAAGCTACTGGAAGAGGGAGGAGGAGGAGGGAAGATGGGGTTTCGGCAGGAGGTCAAAGTGGGTCTTTAGGGAGCGACTCTCTTCTCTCAACTTCAGTCGGTCCCACCTTCAAGATCCGTTCTGCAGTGCATGGGAAACCTGTGCTTCCTCTTTCCCGACAGCTTAAGATGGCATGCACCAGCAAGTTCTTTATTATTTCGATTTGAGGTTAATTTTTGTCTTTATCAATCTCAGTGGCACAGGTTGCAGGGGACGCAGGATGATCCAGTATTGGCAAGGAAGAGGGAAGGCTGGCAAGAGAGTGAGGGTTAACCCTAATGGAGTGAGTACACAAAAGGCAATGCTGCAAGACATTGGCATGTTTGAGTAAGAGGGTGGGGGGATATCTGAGGAGAGCCAGGCTCTGTTCCATAGGGTGGAGTCAGTCATTGCTGCGGCTTCATCCAGTGTGTCGAAGGAAGGAAGCTGTAGCGCACATGGCAGGTCAACAATCAGGGAAGGGATATCAAGTTTGGAGCAGAGCAGATCAATAATCACTGAAGGAGGGTTGAGGGAAAGTGAGGGCAGGTGAGGAATGATGGACGGAACCTCAGGGAAGATGGTTAGAATATACGGGGAGTAGGCAGAATTGAGGATGAGTCACAGGAGCTCAAGGGTCACTGTCTCTGAGGATTGATGATTGTGCAGCTGCAGGATGATTGGAGGAAGGACTGAAGGTCATATGAACAGAGAAACTCATATCTTTGGCTGCTTGACATGGTTCACTTTGTGAATTTGCAATGGGTCTCATAGACCCAATTTATTTGTAACCTTGGGCAGTCGAGGAGAAGATTTACCAGATGAAGGCCTTGATTACACTGCAACATAGGCCACAATGCCATCAGCTGGTACCTCCAGATGTAGAGGTACATCTATTAGCTATTAGAGATAGCTAAGACTTTGATGGGAGATGATGACTGACCTGTGTATGTTCCTTAAAAATGGTCTGCAGATTTGGGGTGAACCCAATGCCATTCACCCTCAAGGTGATTGTGACTCATTCCAGGGCTCCAATGGGGGTATGTGTGGCGTCACCCAGGCTGCAATACAAAGATGCATAATGGAAGTGCTCAGTGTTCTTTCAGGGGAGCCAACAAATTCATTCAATTCACAACTTATGATAATAGCCAGACCACAAGAGCCAGTTAGCTTCAGGGGCAACACTGGGTTCCCACAGGTCCAGGGTGTAACTGATGACACTCACGTGGCCATTAGAGCTTCCTGAAACAGCTAGTTGGCATTTGTCAATCAGGAGAGGCTTCAATCCCTCTAAGTCACCTGTGACCATCGGAAAAGAATTCTGCAAGTCTGTACACGTTGCTCATTTTGTAGAACTCCCAGCATTTTGAGATTCCTGCCCAAATCCAGGTTTGGAGATTGGGTGACACTGAGGCTGTGGCACAGGACACCAGGGCATCACCAGCAGCCCACAGAGGAGTGGTACAATGCAGCACACAGGTGAACCAGGGCAATCACAGAGCAGACTATAAGATTGTTGAAAATGAACTTCTGTTGCCTTGACTACTCCAGTGGAGCATTGTACATACATGCCACAGAGGTTGTCCAGGATTGTGGTCGACTGCGTATTGCTCAGCGTAGCATTGCAACATGGAGAGGATTGCCATGTGATGACAGAAAGGAGCAGCTTTCCTCCTCAATGTCAATGCCAGGGAGGAATATGAAGAAGGATAGAGATATCTTAGCACCTCTCCAAGATGCCAGGGCTATGGAGAGACATGCCAGGGCTACCAGAGACAAGCTCATCTTCAATCATTTTGCCCAGAAACATGACACCTACATGACCTACAGTACATTGCCTGAAAACTATTCATAAATTCTCATACACAGAAGCAATCTGTGTTTATATGCAGGAAGACCTGGGTAACATTTAGACTTAGGATTTCAGGTGGCAAATGATATTTGCACCACACAAGTGCCAGGCAAAGACCATTTCCAACAAGAGAAATCTAAGCTACTCCTTTTGATATTCAATGGCGTTACAATCGTTGAATTATCAACATTTTGGGGAACTATCATTGATCAGAAACTGAATTGGCCATATAGATACTTTTGGCTACAATAGCAGGTTGTAGGCTAGGAATTCTGCAGTAAGTAACTCATCTCCTGACTGCCCAAAGTCAGTCCATCAATCTACAAGGCATAAGCAGGAGTGCAATGGAATACTATCCATTTTCATGGAAGAGTGCAGCTCTGACAACACTCAAGAAGCTTGACACCATTCAGGAAAAATCAGCACGCTTGATTGACACCCCATCCACCAGTCTAGATATTCACCACGTCCACTGTACCATCTACTCGGTGCACTTCAGCAACTCGCCAACTTTCCTCAGACAGCACCTTTAAAACTGGTGACCTACACCACCCATAAGAACAAGAGCAGAAAACAATTTCACATGTGCAAGTTTCCCTCCAAGCCACACACCATCCTGACTTGGAAATAAAGCATTGTTCCTTCATTATAACTGCATCAAAATCCTGGAACTCCCTCCTAAAAAGCAATGTGGGTGTACCTACACCATATGGACTACAGCAGTTCAATAAGGTAGCTCACAAACATTTAGGGTTGTGCAATAAAGCTGGCCTCACCAGTGACACGCAGATTCCATGTAAAATAAGACAAATACACACCTTGCAGCTCCACTCGCTCCGCTCTGTGTAAACCTCACATTCCCATCTGAACAGCTGGCACACCCAACCACCCTCAGGTTATTGCCCTCTTGCACCCATGGTGGAGCTGCATCAGCTGCTCCCATGCCATCTTGAGGGCTGGAAGCAGGGAAGTGCAGCTGAAGGTGACTGATGTGGTAAACAGGTGAAGTTCCTTCCAGGAAGGCTGGCAATCATCTGACAAGCAGTGAAAGTACTCTCTGTGAGGAGATATGTTGCGTACAGAGGTCTCTTAGTGGCTATGGCTGGAGCTCTTCAGTGTAACTGATCAAAGTCCTTTGAGTTTCACTGAAGATGCTCTTCCCACTGTGCACTCAACTCGATACTATTGCCAAGGTATAGATACAGCATGCAACTTGTGCACCATTGGAAAATAAGTAATTTATGGTTAAAATGGCTGCTGATTATCTTTTATAGTCTGTTCAATTGTTTTCCTACCAGATCCAAAATGGTTCCTTGCTCAACATGAAACTCAGCTCATGCAAAACTGGAAGGTGGCAGGAATAAGTTGGGATCCTGACCTGACATCAATTTCAGGGGGCTTAATTCCCTGAATACAAAGAAATCTACCTCCATTTGTTTCGGAAAATTCTGCTCCATGTTCTCTTGACCATGAGTCCAGACTTCTGAATGACTGAATCATTAACATAGCCATCATGCTACACTACCCTGAAGTACACCTAACTGGGCCATTCAATATTTTCTAACAATAGAGTCCATCCACTGAGCTATCTTTAAAAGCAAAATAACTGATGTTATCGTAAATATAGATGATCATGCTACATATGCAAATTTGAAATTTAGTCAAGAATGAAGGCCGGCAGGATTCCCACAAATTGCTTGAAGCCTTGCTAACTTTGCGACGTTTTGAACAACTATCTCATGCTGCTAAGGTGTAACTAGATATTTGTAAATGAATCAAAAATTCACAGGCCAATTGTCTATCAGATTACAGGAAGCCTGCACTGTTCATATTAATGTAGTTATTAGATGCTTAAATTCACAAATTAATCTGCATCAACAAATGTTTGCTTCTTCAGCTAAATAAGTAATTACAAATTGTGACATAGCAATCAGCTGTGGGGAAGGAAACACTGGGAGCAGAATTTTCCCAGGCCCATTAAGCTAGAACGGTGGGACGTTGCCGGAATAGGTTGGTTAGCTGTGTTGGAATAGCTTCCTGATGCATTCCTGAAGGCAGACAGCGAATTCATACATAAGGCCCCATTCGGGTTGATTTATCAGGTTTGCTTACATTTTGCTAGTGACATCAGCTACCCACTGCACTGGGAGTCTATCAGCTCAATGGTGAAAAGCTTTCCTACAGCAGGCTGGGAGGCCATTCGAGCTGGACTCTCCATGCTTCAAAGACTGCATTTATAAAAGGCCACAGTAGATATCAATCCAGAAAATTGGGTTTCCCCTCCACACCACTTGACTTACAGGTCCAGATCACTTTTTTCATTACATCCTGAGCAGACCAGCAGGTCAGTTCCTTATTGAGGCACCCTTATAATGGCCACCTTGCCCAGCAGAAAGCTTTCAATCACCTCCAGAAATGCTAAAATGCCTGTCACGCTGCAAGATAATACAGGCTCCATGTCATGTTTTTATAATGATATAAAGAAATGAATCACTCATTCGGGATGTACAAACACATTGTGGGTTCATTTATTTAACCTCGGCACATGAGAACATATATACATGGACAGAAAGATTGAAGACATCAGCAACAGAACTGTGCATGCTATGTTCTGCTTCAGGCCAAAGTGAAAGCGAGACTGGATCTCATGATACATTTCCTTCCTAGTGATGGCATGCTGCTATCCCTGAAAGGCAGAACACAACACGTAGGACAATGTTTGGTCCCAATTTCAGGGTTCTGAACTCCACAAGAAAACCCTGCCCTAGGTTCCAGAAACTAGAAAGAATAATCCTAACTTATGTTGAATTTATCAACTTGTCTATCAGGTCCAAATAGACCCCCAAAGAACAGCACCAGAAGTTAGTCATTGCTATGAAAAAATATTATCCTGAAATGTTCTTCACAGTTTTGGAGCTAAAGATTACTACTGGAATTTTCAAATCCAACCCATAATGATGCTGAAGAGCCATTCAAATCTCTGTTCACATCAGCAGGGCCAGGTGATCCTGCCAGTGGTAAGGGCTGGAAAATTTCGTTAACATATCCAATTTGTGGTTGTCACATTTTTTCTCTCTCTTTAATGGCTAGAGACTTAGGAAGGCCACAGATCAAGCAAGTGGGTCTCAAGCACCCATATCTCTGGTCAGTGCTCACATCAAGTGAATGTCATGCATGGAGTGAAATGTCATCATCTATTCTTCAGTGTAGCTTATTTAAAATAATAATTTGCTGTGTCCTGTAGGTATTGACAATCGTGCAGTGAGGTGGAAGATTTTACGTAAAGTCTTAGCTGTTGTGGAAAATGAGAGACATCTGCCTGTAAGTAGAACAAAATCAAACTCTACTTATTTGCATTTTAATTCACTGTTTTTGTATTTTACAAAACCTCCTGACAAAATCAATTTTGGATAATGGGTATTGGTTAAGACCACTCAGAACTCAGAGTTCTGCTCGCATGGAAAGGTATTTTAATATAAGTGGAGGTTTTGTAATACTACTGGGACATGGGGCCACTGACATTTAAGTGACATTTTGACTTTGAAAGAAAGATAGAATCAAAATTTTAAAATAGATATGCATTTAAATTAATGTACTGACCTAATAAAAATAGCTGCAGTACAATATCATATTTAGTGGAACGTTGTGCTTATACAGTCAGCTGCCTTATGCAGCCACTTATTCAGCCATCACAGTCCCGGGTCACTGTCCGTGTGGAGTTTGCACATTCACCCCATGTCTGTGTGGGTCTCACCCACACAACCCAGAGATGTGCAGACTAGGTGGATTGGCCACGCAAAATTGCCCCTTAATTAAAACAATTTTTAAAAATGCATTACAAAAAAAAATCTTATTCAGCCATAAATCTCTTCCAAAAGATTTCTGATCTAATGAAATATAATCTACATTGAGTACTTGTCTGTAAATGTAGCAATAGTGATAAGTGTTCACAGTGCTGCAAATAGAATCTACATAACACAGCTGCCTTAAAAATAAACAATCTCATGTCCTGATATGGTTCCATTCTGAGTAGCGCAGAACTTGGCAGATTTGCATTTTGCTAATAGCATTTAATTTTTGTTGATCATCTTATTTGCATAATTATTCACAACACCAGATGCAGTTTTGGACATGTTCAAACAGCACACTCATCATGGAAAAAGGATGATTGTGTGATTTTAAAGGGAAGCTGAAAATTTAAGTGAAGCAGCAGCACAGGAGACTAAAATTCTTAGAGCTTTGGAAAGGTATCACAGTTAATTGGCAGTGTTCACCAAGAGTGTAGGAGTGAGAGGGCTCAGGAGTAGCAAGTCAAAATGATGGTAAAGGATATGCATGTATGTATGCTCACCTCTCTCTGTTAAATGGATAGTGCATGGCCTATAGGATGGGAGCATAGAAACTTGAACTAGGCCTAAAAGTTTCTTGGTTTGTCTCTTTTCCCTCCAGAAAATGGAGCCATTAAATTCCAGTCAGGAAATGGCAATTGGTGCCCATCGGGAAATAAAACAGTTCAATGGTTCAGGAATGCCGATGGGAGAAAAACCCTGATACTACCTAAAAATACTTCTATTTTACTGTGTCCTTTAAATGAACTTCCATTTTCCCCCCAGATCCTAGCAACCCTGGGAATTCCAACACAGATGTGTCAATAGTGAAAGTCTGACATGCATGAAAATCAGGGATTTGTGTACATATTTTAGAATTCTGGTGAAGATTCCGTTTAAGTGGGCATTTCCTTTTTGTGATACTTTAATTGCCAGAAATGATCTCACAATGGGACCAATCACTTTTTTGTTGAATGAAATGAATGAAAATAAAAATTGCTTATTGTCACAAGTAGGCTTCAATGAAGTTACTGTGAAATGCCCCTAGTCGCCACATTCCGCCGCCTGTTCGGGGAGGCTGGTGCAGGAATTGAACCGTGCTGCTGGCCTGCCTTGGTCTGCTTTAAAAGCCAGCGATTTAACCCAGTGTGCTAAACCAGCCCCAGCCCCAGTGTTCCATTACTCTATGCATTTTTTAATAACAAAAACAAGAGGTTGTCCTTAATGGATTGATATCCACAGTAGGCAAACACTAGAAGCTTTGCTCGAATAAGATTATATTTAAACTGTTTCAGTTTAGAACCATTTACAGACTGTTTAAAAATTACAAGCTAATGACATATTAAAGTACAAAAGATTTGCTTGTCCTTTTTATTGTAAAGCTTCTGGAATCACAGTTATAAAAGGAAGAATTGCTCCGATTACTACGTGTAACCATATCAGAAATAGCACTTTTTGTATGCATTAATGTGAAGCTCCATTCACAGCTCCCTCGATAATAAAGCAGCTTATTCATGCCTGTACAAAGGACTTGAACAATGGGCAGGCTTGGTTGTCATTCATGCTAGTGCTAGTCATCGACCATCTCTGCAAAACAAATCCTCATCATCTCTCCTGATCTTCTGTGGCATCACTATTGTCAATTCCACCACCAGCAATATCTTAGGACTATCATTTACCAAAAGCTCAATTGGACATGGCATACAGAACCATAGGACTTGATTTGACAGGAAAGAAACAGAGTTCCGTTTTGTGTGCATTTAGCAGGGTGTTTCTCCAGTGCAGTGCAGAGGCCGCACTTAGCCCATCAGTACAGAAGAGATTGAGCGCCATTTTTAAATGCTGCCCCAATCTCTCGGCCCTGTCGAACTCCCCACAGCGGCCTCCCTACCCCCTCCCAACGCCCCAACATATCTGTTGGGGGGGGTCCTCAAGCACCCCCCTCACCCCATCTCACAAGGGCAGTACACCCCCTGGCACAGGCAACCTGGCACCAGGTACCTTGTCACTGCCAGTCTGAAACCTTGCAGTGCCACTGCCAGCTTGGAAGTGCCACCTGGGCACCCTGGCAGTGCTAGGGTGGCATTGCCAGTGTTCTCAAGTGGCAATGCCAAGGTACAAGGCTGGCAGTGCCAAGGTGCTTGGATAGCAGCAGGAATGCCAAGATACCATCCTTCCCAGAGCCCAACCACCAGGGAGGGCCTCTGACAGCCAGGTAGACCACCCATGGCCTGCTCCAGCTGCCGAACATTGGCCACACAGCGGGCCGGCGTGGAAGAAGGTAAGCCTCCTCTGGATCGCGCGCGCCCACCGATCCGTGGCCCCCGATCGCAGGCCTGGTCGTCGTGGAGGCCCCCCCAGGTGTCTGATCCCCCCGCCCCCCACCAGGACGGCCACCGCGGCCGCGGGTCCGAGCTCCTGCCGGATGGAACCATGTTAGAACCACATAGGGCGGGAACTCGGCTGGTCGACCGCTGCGAACCGCCGCGAGGGCCTCTTTCATCAGCCCCCGACCAGCGCCGCGTCGACGGGCTCGGAGAATCCCGGCCCTCATTTTAATACATTAGCATGTCATTAGCAATCTCTCTGGGACCTCCTCCCACCCCCCGCCCCTTCACTGAATAGTCAGAAAGTGCTGGCGTGACATCACGCCGGTCTCATTAATGACAGTTTATATAAATTTGAAGTTGGTGGCCTCATCTCCGAGGGGGTTGGTGGGGGGGGGGTTCGGAGTTGAGCTCTGTCAGCCATCACTGTCCAAGGTGTTAAATGCTCAGGGTCCACTGGAAATGTCACGGGGCGAGGGTGGTCGGGGGGAGGGGTGCAATGCTGATAAATGTAACTTGGGGCGGGGGTGGGGTTCAGTTTCTCAACTTGGGGGGCTCCCAGGCCTTATATTCCCTTCATATTGTGCATCCCTTGCTTTAATTGGACCTGGCATGAAGGCATCCCTTCCCATGGGCAGCTTGCTGGGATTGTGCCCAAATTGCCGCTGATGAAATATCCTTCGCTAGTGGGAGCTGGAAACTGGGTTGGAGGAGACAGGAGACAAATACAGAGGGTCAGCACTGGAAGTGACTGTGAGGGTCTTGGCTGGAGTGCCACTAGAGGTCAGGCTGTGAGGGCAGAGTGGGGGGCTCAGGAATGGGTTTGCATACCTGCCTCATGAGGCATGCAGACCCTCTCAGTGTGGGGAGGATGACTTCAGTGTGAGTTGAACCCTACAATCAGGCAGCATTGTGAGGACAAAGGCATTCAGCTGCATAGAAGTTCAAATCCACTTGAGAGGGAAGTTGACTGTCAGGAATTGGCATTGAGATGGATGGCTGTGGCTGATGGAAGGCTTGTCAATTTTACATCCCTTATGACCTGGGAGATGAGGGTTTCCTCTATGGATGTGCTTGTCATATGAATTGCAAGCTTCATTGAACCAGTGAGGTCTGATTAGCAAGTTTGAAGATGACACTAAGATTAGTGGAGTAGCAGATAGTGAAGGGGACTGTCAGAGAATACAGCAGAATATAGATAGATTGGAGTGTTGGGCGGAGAAATGGCAGATGGAGTTCAATCCAGGCAAATGCGAGGTGATGCATTTTGGAAGATCCAATTCAAGAGCGAACTATACGCTAAATGAAAAAGCCCTGGGGAAAATTGATATACAGAGAGGTCTGGGTGTTCAGGTCCATTGTACTCTGAAGGTGGCTGCGCAGGTTGATAGAGTGGTCAAGAAGGCATACGGCATGCTTTCCTTCATCGGAAGGGCTATTATGTACAAGAGTTGGCAGGTCATGTTACAGTTGCTCAACACATGTGCATGCTGCTACATACAAAGTTAGAAACCTAACACCCAGTTGTCACGTTTCAGACATTAGCAGATCTTAAAGCACCTAATGCAGTGCACTCATATCCTCCTAATGGCTTCCAGCTGCTAACCTCTATGGACACCACCATCCAGGTGTCTTGGACTGGCTCAGCGGATTTCTTCTTCCAGATGGAAGGAAGGGAATACCTCTTCTCTCTGAGTCAGTGTCCGTCAAAGCTCCACGGGAGGCAGCTGAAATGCATGGGGTCGCAGGGAGATGCCAGGCCAGCCAGCACTGGCGCTCTTTGTTCCCTGCTGCTCCATACTTTCAGGCAATGGCAAGCTCAATCATGACTGTCGTTTGCCTTTTAGACTCGCCCTTTGCTTCCAGGCTGCTTCCACACTTGCTTCTCAATTAAGCCCTTTTTGCATTAAAATTGTGTTGCTATCAGTCTTAAAAGCTGTTGATGAAGACTGCTACAGCAAGCTCTGGTGTATCCAACAGCAACTTTCGGATTCCCATGTTTAAATGCGCATGCGCAGGCACCAGAACTTGCTGCGAGTGCTGTTAACCTCACCATTATTCTCAATGCAAATTCCAAGTGAATGGGCAGGATTTTCCGGCTGTTCCCGATAGTGGAATCGTCCAGTCCTGCCAATGGCAAGCCCTTGCTGTAAGTTACCTGGCAGCGGATGATCAAAACAACTGGAAATTCTGTTGACAGCAGTGGGACCGGAAGATCCAATCAGCAGTCAATGGCAGCAGGTCACCTCCGTCACCACAAAACTCGGCAGGGGAGTGGGGGGTTGGG
This sequence comes from Scyliorhinus torazame, assembly GCF_047496885.1. Classification (NCBI taxonomy): domain Eukaryota; kingdom Metazoa; phylum Chordata; class Chondrichthyes; order Carcharhiniformes; family Scyliorhinidae; genus Scyliorhinus; species Scyliorhinus torazame. Next base: position 135,718,852 of record NC_092717.1, read on the forward strand.
GAGTGAGGGGTGGAAAATCCCACCCAATATTTTGAATGTGGATTTTCTTTTGTCAAAATTCAGTTCATAGAGCTGAGTGTTAGAACAGAAAGTTATTTGCTGCAAAGGTCATTGTTCGGAATATATTTGATAAACAGGCTTATTCCCTGAGTCATAGAAAGGATATTTTTGCCATTAAGGTTCTGAGAACAACAATGAAGATAATTAATCAGGAATTTTAAATGAAAAGTTACCACAACACATATATTTTGTGCCTTCAATGCAATAAGTTTCCTGATAAAAGCTAATGCATAATTGGAAAGGAGAAGTATCAGAAGACTTATCGGATAAGATTAAATTCTGGGTCAGACTGAAGATTGAAAAGGGGGCTATTATATGATCAAAGTGGCCAGTTACTGAAAATGGATCTGTGGGAGTCAAAGAACAGAGAGAATGTACTATCTTGATGTAGGAGCAAAGTTAAGGAGGCAAGAGCATGATGGAAAGTGTAGAAAAGAACAAAGATCTTGGCGGCATTCTCCATCCGCCGCACCTGTTTCCTGATTCTCCGTCCCGGCAGCAAGCCAATGTGGTTTCTCATTGTGGACACCTTCGTGCCCTCGGAAAATCCACGGGCCTGAGTGCGTAGCCGGCAAAAAGGAGAATCCAGCCGGCAGAGAATTATTATTATTACATCCACTCTGTCAATACCCCTCAGGATTGTAATGGTTTTGATCAAGTCGCCTCTTTTTTTTCCAAACTCCAGTGGATACAATCATCACCTCCCCAACCTTTCCTCATAACACAACCATTCCATTAGTGATATTAGTTTAGTAAACCTTCAGCCCATTTTACCGTCGCAAATTTTAAACACCTTGGCCAGGATTCTCCGAGCCTCCACGCCACAATTGCGCCCGGCGCGGAGGTGGAGAATGGGTCGTCAGACCCACAAGTCGCGCGCGCACGGTCGACGCGGCGTCGGTCGGGGAACATTGAAAGAGGCCCCCACGCCGATTTTCCGCGGACGACCGGCCGAGTTCCCACCGGCGTGGTTCACATATGGTTCCACACCGGCGGCAGCTCGGAGTCGCAGCTGCGGTGGCCGTCCTGGTGGGGGGTGGGGGACCTGTCACCGGGGGGGGGCCTCCACGATGGCCAGGCCCATAATCGGGGCTAACGATCGGCAGACACGCACGATCTGGGGGGTCCTACGTCTTCGCCGCCGGCCTGCTCTGTGGGTCCGCCATGTCGCGCAGCCGCAAATGCAGGGCCCAGTATCGGCAGCCAGAGCTGCGTGGTGCACTCCGGCGCCCTGCTGGCCCCCTTAAAAACAGAGAATCATCCCGGACTTTCTAAAAAAATTCCTGAGTGATTCGCGCCCGTTTTCTCACTGGCGTGGGGAAATAGCCCCATTATTAGAGAATCCCGCCCCTTGGGTCTGAATAGCAGCAATGGATTTTTACTTTGACCATTTGCCATGCTTCTCTGAATCTAGCACTCTGCTTGCTACTGCATATTCTAATTACTTACCCAGCATAGTTTGACATGATTTTGCCTCTGCAACAAATTCTGAGATGATAAATTAGCAGTCAATGGCAGCAGTGTTAGCTGTTCTACTATGTGCATTTTCCCTTTGCGGTTTTGTTCCTTTGTGCATTTCTTTTATAGCCATATCCAAATGTGAGCAACATATGACTATGAAGCCTTGTATTGTATTGGCTTTTGTCCATGGGTCATAGGCACTATAGGGTTACTTGAATTTCAGTTGTAAAAATGAGAAGATAAATTAATTACACATGACCTTGGTACTTCACATAAATTGAATTGAAACTACCATGTAAGTTATTATTCTTAGAAAATAAGTGTTTTCATTAATACAGTTTCCAGTGGATTTTGAACTACAGCAAAAACAAACCGCCTTACTATTCTTCAAAGAAGTCACTAATTTCCTGAGAAGAAACATATGGATAAGAAGTCTGAGAAATGAGATTACTGTGCTGAGCACTGCAAGTGCCTTCTACAGCTGTGACTGAGGCCCGTTATTAAGCCAATGTTTGCCTTTTATAGGACCTGTACTATGTCTGGCCTGGGATTTGATGTTTCATTGGGATTGTGATGTGAGAGTACCTTTAAGAAATGGATGTTTATCAAATAGCTGTAACAGATGTACCTTTAAGAAATGGGTGTTTATCAAATAGCTGTAGTGGTGTCAGAGTGTGGGTGGAGCTGGACTGGCTGTCTTTCACTTTTGTTTTTGAGCAGGCAGCTACAGTGTGTTTTAGTTTTGCTTTCAGAGCTGGATAGCTGCAGGCAAAGCAAGCAGCTGTATAAGGATCTCTCTCTACAAGCTACAGCTGTCTTCATCTCATTTGAGGATTTCAAAGTAATACCTGTTTCTGTAGAGAATTTAAGCCTGCTGTCTTTCTGTGAAAATGGTCTTTTGGTCTTATGGATGTTATTAGGAAAGTTATGAAGGGTTACTTATAGAATATTGTATCTGTGGGGACTATTGGTGTTGATAGTTATTAAGATGTTTACTGTGGGTTTATAAAGTATTAACTGGATTCATAAATAAACATGGTTTTGCTTTAAAAGTACTTTAGATCTCTGTTGCATCACACCTGTAAAGTAGGCCCTTGTGCTCCCCATAACCACAATCTATTAAAAGTTGTGGGTCAGGTGAACTCCAGATACACTTTGGTCCTGGCCCATAGCAGGTTATTGACCCAATCATGGAAAAATGCCCCTAAGTGCTGCCTTCATTCAGCTCTGTCGGTACATCAACATGAAAAATAAAGTTGAATGATTTCCTTTCTATGCTTAAATTTTACCACCTTAATTTCAATATATCAAAGTTGCATATTGTGGTACTGGTGAGAGACTGCCTATTCTGATTACAGTCTGCAGAAGAAAAATATGTAAATGAGGGAATGATCGTCCCAGCACACAAGAGATAGGGAAGTAGAGTGAGAGAGAGAAGATAGTGAGAGAAATTCAGGCATTGGGAGTCAAAATGTAGAATCAGCAGAATGGAGAATATTCAAGAAAGTTAAGGGAAAAGTCACAAACAAATGAGATGGAAACAGAAATGTGTATAATCCTACAGCGTGAGAAACAAAAAGCAAATCAAGAAGATACAACAAAGTACTGGCCAGAACTCTCTGGCCATTGCGATTCTGTCTTCACACCGACAGCGCACCTCGCCTATGGGTTTCCCGGCGGCGTAGGGTGGCTTCAATAGGAAATCCCACCACGAGCGAACGGCATGCCACCGACAAACACGCGGCTGGGGGACTGGAGAATCCAGCCTCTGTGTAAAGGATGACAGATGGAACATTTGCCTGTGAGCAGCACAATGGGAAATCAATTGATTGAATATATAGTTAAACAACACTTCCTTATTAACTTTTAATTTAATGACTTGTCAGAATAATCTTTCCAGCTCTTCCGAACAGAATGGTTGAAGTATATCAAATTAAATAAGAATTATACTGTGATTTTTGATGTTGTCTCATCTGTTAGAATGAAAGGCACTGAAGGACTCCATTTCCATTATGCTTGTGCCAGCTCTTTGCTCGAGTTATCAGTTTAGTCCTACCTTACTGCTCTTTCACCAGAGAAATTAAAATGCTTTTCCTTCCTTCAAGTATTTATCCAATTGCCTTTTGAAAGTTGCTATTGAATCTGCTTCCACGACCTTTTCAGGCAATGTATTGCAGATTGTAACAAATTACAGCATAAAAAATATTTCCTTGTCATATGTTTTTATTTGCCAATCATTTTAAATCAATGTCTTCTGGTTATTCACCCTCGAAATGCAGGAAGTAATTTCTCCTTATTTATTCAATTAAAACTTCATGATTTCAAACATATCTGTCAAAACTCGGGCTTATCTGCAGCATGGCGGCACAGTGGTTAGCACTGCTGCCTCACTGCGCTGAGGTCCCAGGTTCGATCCTCGCTCTGGGTCACTGTCCGTGTGGAGCTTGCACATTCTCCCCGTGTTTGCGCGGGTTTCGCCCCCACAACCCAAAGATGTGCAGGGTAGATGGATTGGCCCAGCTAAATTTCCCCTTAATTGGAAAAAATTAATTGGGTACTCTAAATTTATTTTAACAAACTCGGTCTTAACCTTCCGTGCCGTAAAAAGAACTTCCCGAACTTCTCTAATCTCACTACATTACTTGCATCCTGGGGATCATTCTGGTACATCTGTCTGCAGCATCTCTAAGGCCCTGGCATACTTCTGAAAGTTGAATGGAATAGAACTGAAAATAGTACTCCAGCTGAGGCTGAACCAGAGTTACATGACCGTTGTAATCTGCACAGATCGATTGGGTAGGGACAATTGGTTTCTCCATGCATCTTGGGGTAACCAATTGTGTCGACCCAATAGGATCTGTGCATGTTACAACAATAACTTCAGCATAACTTTCTTACATTTGTACTCGACTCATAGACAAAATATTACGGCACCAAAGAAGGCTATTCAGCTCATCGAGCCTGTTCCAGCACTGTGAGAGAGAGAGCTATCAGATTAGCCCCTCTCTCACCTACTCTTTCCTCATGGACTTGCAAAACTTTCCTTTCAAATATTTATCCAATTACTTGCACTCTGCTGTGAACCAGGAGGCAAAGAAACAAACCCAGACAAAAGGGGGAACTTAATTTACAGATGTGTTTCCTACCTTCACTATCCATCCTTAAAAGTGGACCAAAAACAATGTAGATCCACGTTATCTAACCCTTTGATCATCTTTAAAGAGGTCATGTGTCTCATGTGAGTAACATTCTGCTTTCAGAGTCCTGCATTAGGCAGGCCTATTTCTGGAGAAGTACAGTAACTGGTTGGATTCCTTTGCTGTGGCTTCACCTGAACTCCTTGGACTTGCTCACAAAACAAAACTTTTGCTGTGCGCACATTCCCGCATTGAGACAGGTCTGAAAAAGTTGCAGTGGAGGACAGGCCATTCCAGAGCCCTGGGAAAATGGAAACACCAAAAACACCCATAGCCATTAATCCCCTCTCCCAAACTTTTATTAATAAAGCCAAGGACCCCAGATACTTTGAACAGCCTTACACCTTACTCTACCACCTTCACTGCTTTGTCCATTTACACCTCTAGGTTTTTTTTTGATAGCTATATCTTATGTCATCCACGAAGCTCTAGTCATGAATGTCCGTCTTTTACCCCCCTGGGTAGGTGTCTGTCTGTTCCCATTTTATAAGTAAATTTTTTGCTTCCCACTTTTAGATTCCAATCTACCTGGACCAGATCACTTTCCAATAAACTGGATTTAGTCCTCCTCCTGTTACGTATTTTTATGTCTGATTGTTCCTAATAGTTTTCCATAACTATTTTAAACATGATGATATTATGATCGCTGACAAAATTATGCCTAATTTTATTCCCTAGAACTAAGTTCTCTCATACAGGAATTTCCCTTCTCTTCACACTTTAGACTTTACTATCCCAGTCTATATTAATATAATTGAAGTTGCCTTTTATCACTACACTATAATTCTTGCATTTTCTTGTAATTTGCTCTCTATCTCCTTCCTTCTATTTGGTATACACCCAGTAGCAAAATAGCTCTTTTGTATGACCGCTCACATATTTCACCTTTCTCCTGTGCTATAGTAGTTTACTTACTCAATGCTCTCACTTGTCCTCCTTTTTCCCTTTCCTGTTTTCCCTATTTATAAAATAATAATAATCTTTAGTATTGTCACAAGTAGGGGTACAATAACACTGCAGTGATGTTACTGTGAAAATCCATTAGTCGCCACACACTGGCTCCTGTTCGGGCACGCTGACAGAGAATTCAGAATGTCCAATTCACCTAACAAGCACGTCTTTTGGGACTTGTGGGAGGAAACCGGAGCACCCCCAGCAGACCCATGCAGACACGTGGAGAACATGCAGGCTCCGCACAGACAGTGATCCTAGCACTGTGAAGCAACAGTGCTAACCACTGTGCTACCATATCACCCAAATAATTAATGGATGAAAATGCATTGAATAGTGGTATTTGAATTTGGTGGGGTGAAATGATTGTTAGACATGAATGCAATACTCCTTTATCTTTTAGAGTTAAACTCTGATAGCACCTTTACCCAAAATGCTACCCACTTTTCTGATGCGGGAAGACATGTTATATATTTTTATAGTTCTGTTCTTGTATTTTGGCATTTTGCATTCTTCTCCTTTTTATCTTTATTTTAGGTTAAGTTCTTTGTCATTTCAACTGTGAACATTATTCTCTTTGTGACTATGTGACAACGCTTTAAAATACATTTTATTTAAAATCAATTATCTGCCCCTAGGAGAACTGGCATATACGAGCACAGACAGCTCGCTTTCATTCAGACACTGTATACTTGATTTATGATCCTGTTGATATACATCTGGCACACTTACTAAGAAATGAACTGCAAAAAAAGGGCCTGCAGGTAGGAATTGTGAAGCTTTCAATTACACTGAGCCATTGTGATAGCATTTCTTTTCTGCTTCAAATTTACCTTGAAGATATGCAGCTGAATAAAACAGTAATTTCACATGATTGTCTAAGATTGCACTTTACATAGAGTTCTGAAATGATTTGGACAGCAATGCACGCCACAAACAATCCCAAGTCAACAAGCCACTACCTCCCATTGTAAATATTCTTCTAATTCATTTTTCATGTTGCATATATTGCAACATGTTTTTGTTCTTAATAATTAGCTTTATGGATAGAGTAGTAAGGGAAAAACTGTTCTTACTCATGAAAAGATCGCAAACAAGAGGCAAAGATTTAAAATAATTGCCAAAAGAAGCAAAAGTGTTGTGAGAAAGGCTTTTTCATGAAGCGAGTGGTTAAGATCTGGAATACATGGTCTGAGCATTTGGCGAGGCAGGTTCAATCGAAGCATTCATAATGGAACTAGATTGTTTTCAGAAAAGGAAGAATTTTGGGGGTTAAGGGAAGAAGGCAGGAGAATGGAATTAAGTGAATTGCTCGTTTGGAGAGCCGTTGCAGGCGTGATGGGCCAAATGGCCTCCTTCTGCACTGTAACAACTCTGGGATTCTATGTTATGGGTGCTGTGGCACAGTGTAGTGAAGTGTCATCAGCACAGATCACCAGAGGAGTAAAAGTACTGTCTCAGTCTCCTGTATGAGTCAGTTCCTAACCTCATTTGTCCTACCATCATTAAATACTGATCAGAAGATAGGCACTGCATCACAGGATGAAGAAAGTCAGAAATGAATTGTATCCGGGACAGAAGCACACATTAACTCATGGCTGTGTCAAGCCACCAATAATGGTACATGAGCGCTAATTAGACAACATTTTCATATTTGTATATATGAGCTCCATGCACTTATTTTTGCTGAAGGTGTAGACTGGGCAAATACACAGCGAAAGTGCACAGGCACTTGGACACATAAAGCGTTTGACAAGTTCCCTCATGGCAGACTGGTACAAAAGGTAAAGTTGTTTGGGATTCAGGGTGTGCTAGCTAGATGGATAAAGAACCGGCTTGGCAACAGGAGTCAGAGATTAACAGTGGAAGGTAGTTTATCGGAATGGAGATCTGTAACTAGTGATTTTTCACAGGGATCAGTGCTGGAACCACTGTTATTTGTAATATATATGTGGTAGTCACCACTGTTGTATTGTATATACTGCATACGAGGGTATTACGGTAAGGCCCCTGTACTACAGGTACGGGGGTAGATCCCTGCCTGCTGGCTCCGCCCAGTAGGCGGAGTATAAATATGTGGGCTCTCTGAGCTGCAGCCATTTCGGCAGCAGCTGCGGGAGGCTCCACATCTCTGCGTAATAAAGCCTCGATTACTCTCTACTCTCATCTCATCGTAATTGATAGTGCATCAATTTATTACGCAGAGCTTTTACAATGATGGATCTCCGCATCAAGCCTGATCGCCTGCAGCTGCACCCTCAAGCAGCCAATGCCAAGTCAGCCTTCGCACATTGGCTAGCTTGCTTTGAAGCATACATTGGATCTGCGACTGAACCACCCCCAGAGGCACAGAAGCTCCAGATCCTTTACACGCGGCTGAGCTCCGATATTTTTCCCCTCATCCGGGAGGTGCCGACCTATGCTGAGGCCATGGCGCTACTGAAGAAGATCTACACTCAGCAGACTAACAAAATCTACGCCAGACACCTCCTGTCCACGCGGCATCAACTCCCCGGTGAGTCTGTGGAAGATTTCTGGTATGCCCTGCATGTCCTGGTGAGAGACTGCGATTGCCAGGCTGTTTTGGCCGCTGAACATTCTGATTTGCTACTTAGAGACGCGTTTGTTACGGGCATACGGTCGGCCTACATCCGCCAGTGCCTCTTAGAAGGGGCTACCCTCGATCTTGCGGCGACCAAGAAACTAGCGCTCTCGCTCACAGTCGACTCATGCAATATACAGGCGTATGCCCCCGACCGTACGGCCCACCCCTCCTGGGCATCGTGGACCCCGCCAGCGAACACCCCACCATGGACCCCATCAGCGACCTCCCCCAGCCAGCCCGAGGCCTGCGCCACGCGGCGGCCAACCAACCCCGGGGGACCCAAGTGCTACTTCTGCAGACAGTCAAACACCCCCGGCAGCGCTGCCCGGCATGGAGCGCGCTCTGCAAAGCCTGCGGGAAGAAAGGATATTTCGCTGCTGTGTGCCAGGCCCGCTCGATCGCCGCTATTGTCCCTGCACCCCCCACGTGCGACCCGTGGGCGCCGCCATCTTCCTCGCATCAGACCACGAGTGGCCCGTGGGTGCTGCCATCTTGCTCCCCTCACAGCATGTGCGGCCCGTGGGCGCCGCCATCTTGCCTGCCTCAGGACACATGCGGCCCCTGGGCGCCGCCACCTTCCCCGCCTCAGGACCCCTCCTCGTCGGGCACCTCATCGGGCCGCTCATCGCCTGAAACCGCCGCCGACCAGCCACGTCTGGCTTCCATAACGATCGACCAGTCCCGACCGCACAACTTCGTGACCACGTCGACGACAGTGAAGGTTGACGGGCACAAGATATCCTGCCTTCTGGACTCCGGGAGCACTGAGAGCTTCATCCACCCCGTTATGGTAAGGCGCTGCTCCCTCACGGTACACGCATCAACCAGAGAATCTCCGTGGCCTCCGAATCCCACTCCGTGGCGATCCGGGGGTACTGCACCGCCACCCTCACCATCCAGGGCGTAGAGTTCAGCGGCTTCCGGCTCTACGTCATCCCCAACCACTGCACTGCCTTGCTACTTGGCCTGGACTTCCAGTGCAACCTCCAGAGCCTAACCCTGAAATTTGGCAGGCCCCTACCACCCCTTACTGTCTGCGGTCTCACGACCCTTAAGGTCAACCCACCTTCCCTGTTTGCGAACCTCACCTCGGATTGCAAACCCGTCACCACCAGGAGCAGACGGTAAGCACTGGCTGGTAGAAGTGCGGTTTACACTCCGCACAGACCTTTCAGTCTCTGGTGATTGCCCTGACTTCCTCGATGGAGTAGGGCAGATCGCGGGCCTTTATGAAATGATAAAAGCGGGTGACCCCTGGGTGACAGAGAACGTCGTGCAGGGTCCGGAGTCGGTCCACTTGTGTGCTGGCGCATGTACCTCGGGACAGGGCATCGGGGGGCTCGTTGAGCTTACCGGGACGATACAAAATCTCGTAATTGTACGTGGAGAGCTCAATCCTCCAACTCAAGATCTTATCATTTTTGACCTTACCCCGCTGTGTGTTGTTAAACATGAAGGCAACCGACTGTTGGTCAGTGAGGAGAGTGAATCTCCTGCCGGCCAGATAATGCCTCCAATGCCGCACAGCTTCCACAATGGCCTGGGCCTCCTTTTCGACAGAGTGCCGAATTTCGGAGGCATGGAGGGTGCGGGAAAAGAATGCCACGGGCCTGCCTGCCTGGTTGAGGGTGGTGGCCAGAGCGACGTCTGATGCATCGCTCTCGACTTGGAAGGGGAGCGTCTCGTCGACCGCGTGCATCACGGCCTTGGCGATGTCGGTCTTGATACGGTTGAAGACCTGGTGAGCCTCGCCCTACAGGGGGAAAACGGTGGAGTGGATGAGTGGGCGGGGCTTGTCCGCATAGTTAGGGACCCACTGGGTGTAGTACGAGAAGAACCCCAGGCATCGTTTGAGGGCCTTGGGGCAGTGCGGAAAAGGGGGGTGGCCATGAGGGGGTGCAGCGATCGGGGTCGAGCCCTAGAACTCCGTTCTGAACCACATAGCCGAGGATGGCTAATTTGTTCGCGCTGAACACGCACTTCTCCTTGTTGTAGGTTAGGTTCAGGTGTTTGGCGGTGTGGAGGAATTTGGAAAGGTTAGCGCCGTGGTCCTGGTGGTCGTGGCCGCAGATGGTGACGTTATCCAGGTACGGGAAAGTGGCCCGCAGTCCGTACCGGTCGACCATTCGGCCCATCTCCCGTTGGAAGACCGAGACCCCTTTAGTGACGCCGAAGGGAACCCTAAGGAAGTGGTAAAGACGGCCGTCCGCTTCAAACAAGGTGTACTGGTGGTCCGCCTTGCGAATGGGGAGCTGGTGGTAGGCAGATTTCAGGTCCACTGTTGAGAAGACCCGGTGCTGTGCAATCTGATTGACCATATCTGATATGCGTGGGAGGGGGTACACGTCGAGCTGCGTGTACCGATTGATGGTCTGACTGTAGTCCACGATCATCCTGTTTTTCTCCCCAGTTTTTACCACTACCACTTGGGCTCTCCAGGGGCTTGGCCTCGAGCAGGACGACCAACTACAACCCCCGGGGAAACGGGCAGGTGGAGCGGGAGAATGGGATGGTCTGGAAGGCTGTCCAGCTGGCCCTACGGTCCAGACATCTCCCGGCCTCCCGCTGGCAGGAGGTCCTCCCCGATGCCCTCCACTCCATTCGGTCGCTCCTGTGCACTGCGACTGATGAAACTCCCCATGAATGTCTCTTTGCCTTCCCCAGGAAGTCCACCTCCGGGGTTTCGCTCCCAACATGCTGGCAGCTCCAGGACCCGTTCTCCTCCGCAAGCACGTGCGGCTCCACAAGGCGGACCCGTTGGTTGAGAGGGTACAGCTATTCCACGCGGACCCGCAGTACGCCTACGTAGCGTACCCCGATGGCTGTCAAGACACAGTCTCCCTCAGGGACCTGGCGCCCCCCCTGCTGCCCCGGCGCCACCCTCCCTCCCCACAACGCACCCCACCACAGCCCCTGCTCCAGGGTGATCCGTCCTCCCCTTGGTCCCATCCGTGGATGAAGATGAGGTCGACACTCTCCCGGAGTCACCGACGACCGAACCAACGCCTGAATCACCACCAGAACTGCGGCGCTCGCAACGACGGATCAACGGATCGAGGCTCCCGATCATTTAAATTTGTAAACCCTTTCTAAAATTTTAAACAACCTGTGTGTAAATAGTTTTCCACCACCACCGCTGGACTCTTTTTTAACAGGGGGTGAATGTGATAGTCATCACTGTTGTATTGTATTTATTGCATACGAGGGTATTACGGTAAGGCCCCTGTACAACAGGTACGGGTGTAGATCCCTGCCTGCTGGCTCCGCCCAGTAGGCGAAGTATAAATATGTGGGCTCTCCAGGCTGCAGCCATTTCGGTAGCAGCTGCGGGAGGCTCCACATCTCTGCGTAATAAAGCCTCGATTACTCTCTACTCTCGTCTCGTCGTAATGTTAGTGCATCAATATATAAATGATCTGGACCAGGTCCATGATCGAGCGATGCTTCGGTCTCCTGAAGATGCGGTTCAGGTGTCTGGATCGCTCTGGAGGGGCCCTCCAGTAATACGCAGAGAGGGTCACCTGCATCATTTTTACAAAAGATGTATTTTATTAAAAACATGAATCAAAACAGGTTACAGCAAATAAACACCCCGGGAAACATACTTCTCAGCAATCAACTGTACAGTCTGTACAAATGTTTTCTCTTCTTCAGCAACCCCCCCCCCCTCAAAACCGCCCCCCCCCCCATCCCTGCGCCGAATAGCTCCTCAAACACAGTCACCTTTTCTCAAACCCCCTGCAGAGCGCCTTAACTCATACTTTATCTTCTCTAACCGCAGGAAGTTGTACAGGTCACCCAACCAAGCCTTCCTCCTCTCCATGAGCTCTGGCTTTTCTGAAACCCCTAATTGCGCCACCATAGGGTCTGGGTCCACCTCCTCCCCCACTATCCTGGCTAAGACTGCGAATACTCTCACCCAGAATCTTCCCAATTTTTCGCAACCCCAAGACATGTGCGTGTGATTCGCTGGGACCCGCCCACACCTCTCACACTCATCTGCTACCGCCGGGAAGAACCCACTCATTCTTGTCCAGGTCATATGCACCCTGTGCACCACCTCCAACCGTATCAGACTCATCCTTGCACAAGAGGAGGTCCTGTTTATCCTACGCAGCGCCTCACTCCATACTCCCCAATTCATTTCCCCTCCCAACTCCACTTCTCATTTCTCCTTGATCTTCACCACCCCGCTTGCCTCCCTGCTCCCCCAGCCACTTGTATATATCCCCAATTGATATATACACATCCACATATACTCTTCCACATCCTGTAGCAGCAGTTGCTCCAGCAGGATGTATCCCGGCAATCTAGCGAACCCCCTTCAGACCTTTCGCGCAAAGTCCCTAACCTGCAGATACCTGAACTCACTCCCCCTCGGCAGCTCTACCCTCTCCCTTATCTCCTCCAGACTGGCGAACCCTTCCTCCAAATACAGGTCCTTCACCTTGACCAGCTCCACTTCCCTCCACCTCCCGCATTATCCATCCCACCCGGCTCAAACACATGATTCTCGCACAGCGGCGTTAACACCGACATCCCTTCCACCCTAAAATGCCATCTGAACTGATTCCATATCTTCACTGTGGACTGCAGCACCGGGCTCCCCGTATACCTATTCGGAGCCATTGGAAACGCTGCCATCACCATAGCACTCAAACTAGAACCCTTCCATGTTTCCTCCTCCATCCTAACCCACTGTACCTCTTCTCCTTCCCACCACTGCCGCACCTTGTCCACATTTGCCGCCCAATAATAATGAAGCACGTTCGGCAACGCCAACACCCCCCCTGCTGCCTCTGCCTCTGTAGCAGGGTCCTCCCCACCCTCGGCACCTTCCCCGCCCATACAAAGTCTGAAATGATCGTGTACACTTTCCGAAAAAAGGCATTTGGCTTAAAGATCGGGAGAGCCTGAAAGATAAACAAGAACCTCGGCAGAATGTTAATTTTCACCACTTGAACCCTGCCTGTCAGCGTTAAGTGCAGTGTATCCCACCTCTTAAGATTCTCCCTTGCTTCCTCCACCATCTTAGTTAAGTTCCACTTATGGAGCCCCGTCAATTTCCTCACTACCTGAATCCCCAAATACCTAAACCTATCCCTTGCTACCGTAAATGGCATCCCTCCTAAATTAGCCCACTTCCCAGATCTTTCATCGGGAAAACCTTGCTTTTCCCTATATTCAGTTTGTACCTTGAGAATCCTCCAAACCTCCCCAGCAGGCCCATAATCCTTCCCATACTCTCCAGTAGATCCGAAACATACAGCAAGAGTCATCGGCATAAAGTGACACCCGATGATTCCTCTGTCCCCTCATATCCCCCGCCACTCCGCCGATCCCCTCAGAGCCATCGTAAATGGCCAGTGCAAACAGCAATGGCGACATCGGGCATCCCTGCCTCGTACCCCTGTGTAAATCAAAGCTTCAAGAGCTCATATCATTCATCCTCGCCCTCGCCCTTGGTGCCACATACAGCAACCGCACACATGTCACAAATCTCGGCCAAATCCAAACCTTCCCAAACCTCGAACAAGTACATCCACTCCACTTGATCAAATGCCTTCTCCGCGTCCATGGACACCACCACCTCCGGTACCAAATTCCCTGACGGATTCATCACCACATTCAACAGCCGTCTTACATTACTCGCAAGGTGCCTGCCCTTCACGAAGCCTGCAACCACCCCCAGGACAATCCTTCATCTTCCCTGCTGTCATAATATACATGCAGGTATATGATGGTGCACAGACAGGCAGTGATTGACACACAGGATGACCAGTGAACACACAGAACACAGCAGCCAATCACCAGACAGGACACGACCACTATAAAGCCAGAGGGCACTAGTTTTCCCGCTCTCTTGGGATTCAGCCTCTGAGACAGTCAGAGCCTGTGAGCAGCAACTAGAACATACACCATGCGGTAGGAAGATAGTCTGGTCAGGTTAGCCTCAGGTCTCCAGTCAAGTCAGCATAGTGGCAACCCACAGTTAAAGTAAGAATGACAGTTAAGACTTCAATAAAATTGAGTTGCATTTCTTCAAGTGTTGGAAGCCTGTCTCTCTCACTGCTGCAGCAAACGCAGTCCTCGCAGACCCGGCATACCCAACACATCACCTGCCAACAACTGAGCCAATACTTTCACATCCATGTTCAATAGTGAGATGGGCCTATAGGACCCACATTCCACCGGGTCATTCCCCTTTTTCGGAATTAGTGTGATTACTGCCTGCGTCCTCGTCTCTGGCAACTCCCCCTTCTCCAGTGCTTCATTAAATGCCCCCAACAGATGTGGTGCCAGGTCCGTCACAAATTCCTTATAAAATTCCGCCATGTACCTATCCGGCCCAGGGGCCTTCCCCGGCTTCATACACCTGATACTATCCAGCACTTCCCTCAGCCCCAGGGGCTCCTCCAATGTCTGCCTCTTTGCTTCCTCCACTTGGGGAAATTCCAGCTCATCCAGAAACCACCACAGGACACCCTCCTCTCCCCCCCCGGGTCCGACTTATAAAGTCCCTGGTAATACTCTCTAAATGCCTCATTTATCTTCCCTGGCTCTGACACCACATCCCCAGCCCCAGTTCGTATCTTCAATATATTCCTGGATGCAGCCTGCCTCCGCAGCTGGGTCGCCAGCTTGCGGCTCGCCTTCTCCCCATTCTCATATTTCACCCCCCATGCCCTACGCAGTTGCCCTACCGCCCTCCCCTTTGTCAGCCTGTCAAATTGCCCCTGTAACCTTTTCCTCCTCACCAATCCTTCCACGGTGGGCTCCCTCGAATATTCCCTGTCCACCTCCACTATCTCGCTCATAAGACGGTCATGTTCCTCCCTCCTTTCCCTATCTCCGCACGAGCCTTAAACAAAATAATTTCTCCTCGGACCACTGCCTTCAGTGCTTTCCAAAAAGTGACCGCCGACACCTGCCTATTCTGATTCAACTCCACGTACTCCTTAATCGCCGCCCGCACCTTATCACAAAAACTTCCATCCGCCAACAACCTGAGGCAAACCTCCACCCCGGCCTCTGCTCTCATCCCGATCTAAACCAAATCTCCAGCCATTTGGGTGCATGGTCCGAGATAACTATCCCCGCATACTCTGCCCCCTCCACCCCAACCAAAATCTCCCGACTCACTACGAAGAGTTCAATCTTCGAAGACACCTTAGACGTGTGAAAAGAAGGAATACTCCTTTCCCCCTGGGTTCTGAAAGCGCCTTGGACCACCATACTCATCCTCTCCATAAACCCCCCCCCCCCCCCCCGCTCCCTCGCCATTCGTACCCTACCCATCAAACTGGGGCACAACCTATCCACCCTCGGCTTCAGGACACAGTTAAAATCTCCTCCCATCATCAACTGTTGCGTGGCCAGCAACCCCTCATAAAACCCACATCATCCCAATTTGGGGCATACACATTTACCAACACTACCGGTGCCCCTTCCAATACCCCACTCACAATTGCATATCTCCCACTCGGATCCCTCACCTCCTTCGCACTCACGAATCCCAATTTTTTTGCTCATTAAAATCGCCACACCTCTCGATTTCGAATCAAACCCTGAGTGAAAAACATGCCCGACCCATCCCTTCCTTAACCTAACCTGGTCCTTCACACGGAGGTGCGTCTCCTGCAAAAAGACCACCCCCACTTTCAAGCTCCTGAGGTGCGCAAACACCTGCGACCTTTTAACCAGCCCATTCAGTCCCCGGGCATTCCACGTTACCAGCCTCACCAGAGGCTTATGCCTCCAATCCCCTCTACTGTCCGTTATCATCCCCGCTGAACTCCCGCCCCCTTTATTCCATCCTATACCTAGCCCATCCCAGATGGCCCCTTTCTCCTCCCCTGACCATGTCATCTCTCACCCCCTGCCACGTTGCAAAAACCTGCCCCCCCCCGCGCCCCCACCCGGCCACCCCTCTCAGCCTTCTCCCCCATCATCCTCACTCCCTTTCATCAGCATCACCTGCTACCGCAGCAGCCCCTGCCCAAAGACACCTCCCAATGACCTCCCCTCCCCCTCCCCCACTCCTCAGCTCAAGGAAAAAGGCTCCCTGTTGACCTTACCCTCCCCCATGCAAACAAAGACTTCTCCTGAACTCTAGGTAGCCTTCTCCAAAAGCAAACAAACAAATGTTGAACACAAACAGTCCCATAAAACAGGAGGGGGGGAAGGGAACATCCATCCCCACATAAACGTCCTCTACAACCCCCTACAATCACAACAGCAAACAGCAACCCCCCAACAAAAGATGAAAATCCCCCAATCCCTATCCCCACTTCAAATATGCTTCCAGCCATTGCAAAGTGCCAGCACCCCAGTTCCCAAGCATTGTCCGCTCAGTTCGCCCCAGTTTATGCTCCTTAATGATGTTTTTGGCCGCTTCCGGGGTCTCAAAATAATACTACTGGCCTCCGAACGTCACCCATAATTTTGCCGGGTAGAGCACCCCAAACCTGATCTGCCGCCGGTATAGCACCCCATTGGCCCGCTGATTCGCCAACTCGGCTTTGATGTCCTGATAAATTTGGATCTCATTCCCCTCCCAGTTGCAGGTACGCTTCTCCCTGGCACATTGCAAAATTTTCTTTCTCCACAAATTTGTGGAGTCTCATGATCACAGGCCCCAGCTCCCCAGCTCTCGGCTTCTGCCTCGGGGACCTAGGGCTCAGTCCACTTCAGGTGCCTTATTTAGCACCCCTTCTGCCACCAGCCTCGCCAGCATCTTCAAGACATACCTCGTGGCACTCACACCTTCCACTCCTTCAGACAGGCCCTCTATTCGCAGGTTCTGCCTTCTCGAAGTATTCTCCTGCTCCTCCACCTTTGCCCTCAACATTTTACACAGGTCCCCTAGGAGCCGCAGCTCCGCATCCCGAGCCACCACACGATCGCTGTGTTCCGAGATCAATCCTTCAATCTCCCAAAACTGCGACCCCTGCACCTCCAAACACCTCTCAATCTGTTCCAAAGAACTCTTCAGGGGTGCCACAGCTCCTTCAATGGCCTTTGCGTGATCCTCACGCACTTCCTTCTTCTTTTGGCAGAATTCCACCTTAATAAAACATCAAGTCCAGCTGGGGCCTTCCAGCTTTCACCAGCCCTTCCCCCGCCTGCATGCTTACAGTGGGTGTTGCCGCACAGGTTTCCTCCAATTCTTTAGCCTAGTCTCTCACTGTTTTCTGCCGGGTTTGATAACCAGCAGACATACCACTCCCAGAGGAAACTACTCCTCCAACATTCACCTTCGCCTTTTCAACAAAATTCCACCCAATATCAGGGAAAAAGAGCTCTTTGCTGTGCCTTCAAGCAGGAGCTGCCCTGTGCGCGACCACTCACACCATGAACACCACCGGAAGTGGGGTCGCCCGCATCACGGCGGCCTGCTGTGTTGTCCACAACATCGCACAGCAGAGGGGGACACAGGAGGATGAGGAGGAAGGGCAGGCCTCGTCTGAGGAGGATGATGCAGGGGTGGGGGAGGATAGGCAGGACATGGGGTGGCCACACGACATGTGCGCCAGGGCCGACGTGCACGGGATGCTCTGATCGCCTCCAGGTTCACCAACTAGGCGGGGGGACTGGCCAGCGGCATGGACACCGCATCCTACCCCTTCTCCACACCCCTCACTAACCCCCCCCCTCCCATGGCTACCTCCCCGCCTGCAACCCCTTCTGTGATACATACCTGCCGCATTACGGGGTGCGGGACCTGGGTTGGCATTAACAGATGGTCTGGTCCATGGGATGGAGGATGATGACAACCTGCTCAGCGATGAACTCTGGTTCTCCACATCATTTGACATCATCTGACTCTTGCCCATGGTAGCACTTTCCACCATCCACCTGGTTGATCCCTGCATGCGAGCTGGCCATTCCATCACACAGTGCCACCGAATCTCTTGGGTGACGTGGTGGGGATGGTAGGGGGAGAGGAGGGGGGAGCACGGGCCACCCCAACATCCACCCATTCCCTCCCTGCACCCCCTCTCTGGCCAGCCCAGATCAGCCCACCCCTCACACCCATTTGACAGACCACCGAGGCAGGATGGAACAGTGTTAACAGGTGTTCAATGTGAACAAATATATACAGATACGTGCCTTGCCCCTATAACAAAACTGTGCCCTGCACCCATGGCAACGCAACTGATGTCTAACTTTCTGGTCTTAGGGGTCCTAACACTATGCCTAGGTTGTTCCACAGATGGTAGAGCAGGAGTGGAGGCGGGTGGCTGTGTTTCCCACCTGTGACCTGGGTCCCCATTGGCGGGCGTCTTCTAGCGCCACCGGGCCTGCATGGGCCTGGCTGCTGCTCAGGTGTCCCAGGTGGTGTGGTGTCACCCTGTTCCACCCATTGCCTGCCAGATCACCAGGGACAGGAGAAGGGGAGTTCAAAGTGCTGCAGTGTTCCGGCACCTCCCCTGTGGGAGTCACCGGCATGGGCCCCATCACCTCCTCCTCACTCGGGGTGCCCAATTGCCGCCGGGGTACTCCATGGGACGGGAGTACGAGCGGAGCTAACCCATGAGCCTTCCCCGCCATCTGGCACTGCCAGTACTGGAGGCCCACTCTGGTTTCGACGAGTCTCTGCATGCTCATGGCCATGGAACATAGGGAGTGGACCACCTCCGTCAGGGACTGTGTCACATCACCCATTGACTGTGCCACCAGTTTCTGGGCTTCTGTCACATCAGCCAGTGACTGCATCATCTCCCTCTGGGACTGGGCCACCTCCTTCTGTGTCTGCGCCATGTCAGCCAACACCTGGGCAATGCCGCCGACGTTCCCAGCCATGGCCTGCTGTGATTGGGCCATGATCAGGAGCATTGCTGCAATTTCCAGGTGGTTCTGGCACCTGTGAGGCAACAACCCTGCCCTGGGCCTCGGCCAGCACCTGCACAGAATGCCCCAGGCCATGGACATGCTGATCCATAGCCAAAGCCGCTGCCCCCAATGCCTCTACCATGGAGGCCATCCGTGTGGCATTGGTCTGTGTGGCATGCATTGTCGACACCACCTCCTGCTCCTGCTCACGGTTGGACAGCTCCAACTGCAACTGAGATACTGCATGCCCATCGAAAGCCCCTCATGTAGTCCCTGGCTCTGCGACTGTTTCTCCACAATCGACAGGGCTGTCCATTCCAGAAACCCGTCTGGATGCCAGCTAGCTCCTGGGATCAGTCTGCCCAGAATTCCAGTCGATTTCGGCGTGAGAACAGCTGGTGAGTCAGTTTCAGCGGGAGCATTGCGGAAGGAGGTTGCTGGGAGGTAAGTCAACCTTTAAAAGCACTTGTCTTTGCAGGGGCAGGCCAGTCGATTTCGGCGTGAGAACAGCTGGTGAGTCAGTTTCAGCGGGAGCATTGCGGAAGGAGGTTGCTGGGAGGTAAGTCAACCTTTAAAAGCACTTGTCTTTGCAGGGGCAGGCCAGTCGATTTCGGCGTGAGAACAGCTGGTGAGTCAGTTTCAGCGGGAGCATTGCGGAAGGAGGTTGCTGGGAGGTAAGTCAACCTTTAAAAGCACTTGTCTTTGCAGGGGCAGGCCAGTCGATTTCGGCGTGAGAACAGCTGGTGAGTCAGTTTCAGCGGGAGCAGTGCGGAAGGAGGTTGCTGGGAGGTAAGTCAACCTTTAAAAGCACTTCTCTTTGCAGGGGCAGGCCAGTCGATTTTGGCGTGAGAACAGCTGGTGAGTCAGTTTCAGCGGGAGCAGTGCGGAAGGAGGTTGCTGGGAGGTAAGTCAACCTTTAAAAGCACTTGTCTTTGCAGGGGCAGGCCAGTCGATTTCGGCGGGAGTGGAGCTGGCTGGTTAGTCAATTTCAGCAGGAGCTGAGAATTTTTCTTCTTTTTTTTTTTAAATTAGTTTTTTAGGCGGGAACAGGAAGTCGACCCGCGGATGTCTGGGAAGACCCTCACCAATAAATTCTGGTGGAGAGGAAACCCGAGACACTACATGTGTAGTGTCTCCCACCCACCCTCCTCCTCTAACCTAATAATAAAACCCATTGGTCTGAGGTAAGTACCATATTTTATTATATTATTATTATTTTTTATAAAAATTTAATTTAGTTGTTAGCCAGATCTTGGTAGAAAGTTAGAGGAATGGCAGGGAAGGGAGTGCAATGTTCCTCCTGCAGGATGTTTGAGGTGAGGGATGCAGTTAGTGTCCCTGCTGATTTTACCTGCAGGAAGTGCTGCCATCTCCAGCTCCTCCAAGACCGAGTTAGGGAACTGGAGCTGGAGTTGGAAGAACTTTGGATCATTCGGGAGGCAGAAGGGGTCATAGATAGCAGCTTCAGGGAATTAGTTACACCAAGGATTGGAGATAGGTGGGTAACTGTAAGAGGGACTGGGAAAAAGCAGTCAGTGCAGGGATCCCCTGCGGTCGTTCCCCTGAGAAACAAGTATACCGCTTTGGATACTTGTGGGGGGGACGACTTACCAGGGGTAAGCCATGGGGTACGGGCCTCTGGCACGGAGTCTGTCCCTGTTGCTCAGAAGGGAAGGGGGGAGAGGAGCAGAGCATTAGTAATTGGGGACTCTATAGTCAGGGGCACAGATAGGAGATTTTGTGGGAGCGTGAGAGACTCGCATTTGGTATGTTGCCTCCCAGGTGCAAGGGTACGTGATGTCTCGGATCGTGTTTTCCGGGTCCTTAGGGGGGAGGGGGAGCAGCCCCAAGTCGTGGTCCACATTGGCACTAACGACATAGGTAGGAAAGGGGACAAGGATGTCAGGCAGGCTTTCAGGGAGCTAGGATGGAAGCTCAGAACTAGAACAAACAGAGTTGTTATCTCTGGGTTGTTGCCCGTGCCACGTGATAGTGAGATGAGGAATAGGGAGAGAGAGCATTTAAACACGTGGCTACAGGGATGGTGCAGGCGGGAGGGATTCAGATTTTTGGATAACTGGGGCTCTTTCTGGGGAAGGTGGGACCTCTACAGACAGGATGGTCTACATCTGAACCTGAGGGGCACAAATATCCTGGGGGGGAGATTTGTTAGTGCTCTTTGGGGGGGTTTAAACTAATGCAGCAGGGGCATGGGAACCTGGATTGTAGTTTTAGGGTAAGGGAGAATGAGAGTATAGAGGTCAGGAGCACAGATTTGACGTCGCAGGAGGGGGCCAGTGTTCAGGTAGGTGGTTTGAAGTGTGTCTACTTCAATGCCAGGAGTATACGAAACAAGGTAGGGGAACTGGCAACATGGGTTGGTACCTGGGACTTCGATGTTGTGGCCATTTCGGAGACATGGATAGAGCAGGGACAGGAATGGATGTTGCAGGTTCCGGGGTTTAGGTGTTTTAGTAAGCTCAGAGAAGGAGGCAAAAGAGGGGGAGGTGTGGCGCTGCTAGTCAAGAGCAGTATTACGGTGGCGGAGAGGATGCTAGATGGGGACTCTTCTTCCGAGGTAGTATGGGCTGAAGTTAGAAACAGGAAAGGAGAGGTCACCCTGTTGGGAGTTTTTTATAGGCCTCCTAATAGTCCTAGGGATGTAGAGGAAAGGATGGCGAAGATGATTCTGGATATGAGTGAAAGTAACAGGGTAGTTATTATGGGAGACTTTAACTTTCCAAATATTGACTGGAAAAGATATAGTTCGAGTACAATAGATGGGTCGTTTTTTGTACAGTGAGTGCAGGAGGGTTTCCTGAAACAATATGTTGACAGGCCAACAAGAGGCGAGGCCACGTTGGATTTGGTTTTGGGTAATGAACCAGGCCAGGTGTTGGATTTGGAGGTAGGAGAGCACTTTGGGGACAGTGACCACAATTCGGTGACGTTTACGTTAATGATGGAAAGGGATAAGTATACACCGCAGGGCAAGAGTTATAGCTGGGGGAAGGGCAATTATGATGCCATTAGACGTGACTTGGGGGGGATAAGGTGGAGAAGTAGGCTGCAAGTGTTGGGCACACTGGATAAGTGGGGCTTGTTCAAGGATCAGCTACTGCGTGTTCTTGATAAGTATGTACCGGTCAGACAGGGAGGAAGGCGTCGAGCGAGGGAACCGTGGTTTACCAAGGAAGTGGAATCTCTTGTTAAGAGGAAGAAGGAGGCCTATGTGAAGATGAAGTGTGAAGTTTCAGTTGGGGCGATGGATAGTTACAAGGTAGCGAGGAAGGATCTAAAGAGAGAGCTAAGACGAGCAAGGAGGGGACATGAGAAGTATTTGGCAGGAAGGATCAAGGAAAACCCAAAAGCTTTCTATAGGTATGTCAGGAATAAGCGAATGACTAGGGAAAGAGTAGGACCAGTCAAGGACAGGGATGGGAAATTGTGTGTGGAGTCTGAAGAGATAGGCGAGATACCAAATGAATATTTTTCGTCAGTATTCACTCAGGAAAAAGATAATGTTGTGGAGGAGAATGCTGAGCCCCAGGCTAATAGGATAGATGGCATTGAGGTACGTAGGGAAGAGGCAATTCTGGACAGGCTGAAAATAGATAAGTCCCCGGGACCTGATGGGATTTATCCTAGGATTCTCTGGGAGGCCAGGGAAGAGATTGCTGGACCTTTGGCTTTGATTTTTATGTCACCATTGGCTACAGGAATAGTGCCAGAGGACTGGAGGACAGCAAATGTGGTCCCTTTGTTCAAAAAGGGGAGCAGAGACAACCCCGGCAACTATAGACTGGTGAGCCTCACGTCTGTAGTGGGTAAAGTCTTGGAGGGGATTATAAGAGACAAGATTTATAATCATCTAGATAGGAATAATATGATCAGGGATAGTCAGCATGGCTTTTTGAAGGGTAGGTCATGCCTCACAAACCTTATTGAGTTCTTTGAGAAGGTGACTGAACAGGTAGACGAGGGTAGAGCAGTTGATGTGGTGTATATGGATTTCAGCAAAGCGTTTGATAAGGTTCCCCACGGTAGGCTATTGCAGAAAATACGGAGGCTGGGGATTGAGGGTGATTTAGAGATGTGGATCAGAAATTGGCTAGCTGAAAGAAGACAGAGGGTGGTGGTTGATGGGATATGTTCAGAATGGAGTACAGTCACAAGTGGAGTACCACAAGGATCTGTTCTGGGGCCGTTGCTGTTTGTCATTTTTATCAATGACCTAGAGGAAGGCGCAGAAGGGTGGGTGAGTAAATTTGCAGACGATACTAAAGTCGGTGGTGTTGTCGATAGTGTGGAAGGATGTAGCAGGTTACAGAGGGATATAGATAAGCTGCAGAGCTGGGCTGAGAGGTGGCAAATGGAGTTTAATGTAGAGAAGTGTGAGGTGATTCACTTTGGAAGGAATAACAGGAATGCGGAATATTTGGCTAATGGTAAAGTTCTTGAAAGTGTGGATGAGCAGAGGGATCTAGGTGTCCATGTACATAGATCCCTGAAAGTTGCCACCCAGGTTGATAGGGTTGTGAAGAAGGCCTATGGAGTGTTGGCCTTTATTGGTAGAGGGATTAAGTTCCGGAGTCGGGAGGTCATGTTGTAGCTGTACAGAACTCTGGTACGGCCGCATTTGGAGTATTGCGTACAGTTCTGGTCACCGCATTATAGGAAGGACGTGGAGGCTTTGGAGCGGGTGCAGAGGAGATTTACCAGGATGTTGCCTGGTATGGAGGGAAAATCTTATGAGGAAAGGCTGATGGACTTGAGGTTGTTTTCGTTGGAGAGAAGAAGGTTAAGAGGAGACTTAATAGAGGCATACAAAATGATCAGGGGGTTGGATAGGGTGGACAGTGAGAGCCTTCTCCCGCGGATGGATATGGCTGGCACGAGGGGACATAACTTTAAACTGAGGGGTAATAGATATAGGACAGAGGTCAGAGGTAGGTTCTTTACGCAAAGAGTAGTGAGGCCGTGGAATGCCCTACCTGCTACAGTAGTGAACTCGCCAACATTGAGGGCATTTAAAAGTTTATTGGATAAACATATGGATGATAATGGCATAGTGTAGGTTAGATGGCTTTTGTTTCGGTGCAACAACGTGGGCCGAAGGGCCTGTACTGCGCTGCATTGTTCTATGTTCTATGTTCTATGCCCCCTCGGGTGTTCCTACCTCCACCTGCTGTACTGAAACAGCTGTGTGGTGAGCACCAGAGAGTGTCCCAGGAGCCTCTTCACTAAAGAGCTCCACGAGTTGAGTGTCTCTGGGATGGTGGAGGGTGTTGGAGACAGCTGGGGCCAAAGTCAGTGTCATCCTCTGATTCGAGCTCCGGGTCTCCTGAGTCTCGGGAGGAGGACTACCATCCGAGCTGCTCTCGTCATTGCTCAGCTCACGGGGGGGCTCTGGCTGTGGCACTGGCTGCGGGCGAGTGACACTGGATGGGCCGACTCCATCTCCAGCTGCTCCTGCATGACACAAGACAAGATTAGACCGCAGGCTGAGGAAAAGCAGGAGTGAGCGCATGGGTGGAGTTGGTGTAGGATGAAGGGGTAGGGGTGGCATAGGGTGAGGATGGTTTGGGGGTTGAGGTACCCTCAATAATGATGCTTAGAGATTAAACTGTAAAGAAGGCTTTATTAGGCTAATAACTATGCTACAGATTTGGACGAGAGCTGACTGCTATACAGACCATGAGGCAGGCCTTATGTATGGCTCCCAGATGGGCGGAGCCAGAGGCGGAGTCCCCAGGGTTCCAAGCCTGGTCTTAAAGGGGACCTTTACCTTACATGATGATAAGGCAGTAACCGTTCATCACATTCACCCCCTGTTTAAAAAGGAGCCCGGCGGGGGTGAAGTGCCATCATAGGTCCATCCGTCTCGGCGGCCGGATCGTCCTCCTAGATCTCCTCAGTTCGGGCGGTGGTGCGGCGGGCACGGACGTCCCGGTTGAGGGCACATCCGGGAGCACAGCGGTCGGAGCTTCGGTCCGGGTCGGGGCAGAGGAACTAGGCAGGGCCGGGGGTAGCGGAGCCGGCGCCGGTGGGGTGTGTAAAGGGGAGGCGCAAGGGGGGCGCACGGTAGGAGCTCACCAACGGGTGGTAGGGCCGGAAGGGGGTGTGTTGTAGGGGGCGACGGGTCCTGCAGGGCAGCGGCGCGGGAATGGCTCCTCGCGTGCCTCCGGAGAAGAACAGGTCCCGGAGCCGTCAGCCAAGGTGGAAGCGAGACCCCGGAGGTAGACCTCCTGGGGAAGAGAAACAATCGCTCATGAGGGGTCTCATTTGTGGCCGTGCAGAGGAGTGACCTAATGGAGTGTAGGGCATCGGGTAGGACCTCCTGCCAGCGGGTGGTTGGGAGATTTCTCGACCGCAGGGCCAGAAGGACAGCCTTCCACACGGTCGCGTTCTCCCTCTCCACCTGCCCGTTTCCCCGTGGGTTATAGCTGGTCGTTCTGCTCGAGGCGATGCCTTTGCTGAACAGATACTGACGCAGTTCATCGCTCATGAACGATGTACCCCGGTCGCTGTGGATATAAGCAGGGAAACCGAACAGGGTGAAGATGCTGTGCAGTGCCTTAATCACCGTGGCTGAGGTCATGTCGGTGCAGGGAATGGCGAATGGGAAACGGGAGAACTCATCGATCACGGTGAGGAAATAGGCATAACGGTTGGTGGACGGGAGAGGCCCCTTGAAGTCCACGCTCAGTCGCTCAAAGGGGCCCGAGGCCTTCACGAGCCGAACCTTGTCTGGCCGATAGAAGTGCGGTTTGCACTCCGCACAGACCTGGCAGGTCCTGACCATGGCCTTGATCTCCTTGGTTTAGTAAGGTAGGTTGCGGGACTTGATGAAATGGACGAGCCGGGTAACCCCCGGGTGGCAGAGGTCATTGTGGATGGCTTGCAGGCGGTCCTCCTGCGCGTTGGCGCATGTGCCGCGGGACAGGGCATCTGGGGGCTCGTTGAGCTCCCCTCGACGATACTTGATATCGTACGAGTAGGTGGAGAGTTCGATCCTCCACCTCAAAATTTTATCGTTTTTTATTTTGCCCCGTTGCGTGTTATCGAACATATAGGCGACCGACCGTTGGTCAGTGACGAGGGTAAACCTCCTACCGGCGAGGTAGTGTCTCCAGCACCGCACAGCCTCCACAATGGCTTGTGCCTCCTTTTCGACTGCAGAGTGTCGAATCTCGCAGGCGGTGAGGGTTCGGGAGAAGAACGCTACTGGTCTGCCTCCTTGATTGAGGGTAGCAGCCAGGGCGATGTCTGATGCATCGCTCTCTACCTGGAAAGGGATGGTTTCGTCCACCGCGTGCATGGCGGCCTTGATGATGTCGGCCTTGATGCGGTTGAAGGCCAATTGAGCCTCAGCCGAGAGGGGAAAAGTGGTGGTCTTTAGGAGTGGGCGGGCTTTGTCCGCATACTTGGGGACCCACTGGGCGTAATAGGAGAAAAGCCCCAAGCACCGTTTGAGGGCCTTGAGGCTGCGGGGGAGAGGGAGTTCCTTAAGGGGGCGCATGCGGTCGGGGTCGGGACCTAGGACCCCGTCTTCCACGACATAGCCGAGGATGGCCAGCCGGGTGGTGTGGAAAACGCATTTGCCCTCGTTATAGGTCAGGTTAAGGGCTCGGGCGGTCTGGAGGAACTTTTTGAGGTTAGCGTCATGGTCCTGCTGATCATGGC
This sequence comes from Scyliorhinus torazame, assembly GCF_047496885.1. NCBI lineage: Eukaryota > Metazoa > Chordata > Chondrichthyes > Carcharhiniformes > Scyliorhinidae > Scyliorhinus > Scyliorhinus torazame. The sequence continues at coordinate 135,745,648 of NC_092717.1, forward strand.
CGCAGATAGTGACATTGTCCAAGTACGGGTATGTAGCCCGCAAACCGTACTGGTCCACCATTTGGTCCATCGCCCTTTGAAAGACGGAGACCCCATTTGTGACACCAAAGGGGACCCTGAGGAAGTGGAAGAGCCGGCCGGCTGCTTCGAAGGCAGTATAGAGGCGGTCTTTTGGTCGGATGGGGAGCTGGTGGTAGGCAGATTTGAGGTCGACCGTGGAAAAGACTCGGTATTGGGCGATCCGATTTACCATTTCCGCGATGCGAGGAAGGGGGTACGCATCAAGCTGCGTGAATCGGTTTATGGTCTGGCTATAATCCACGACCATCCGTTTCTTCTCCCCGGACCGGACTACCACCACTTGCGCTCTCCAAGGGCTGTTGCTAGCCTCGATGACCCCCTCTCCCAGTAAACGCTGGACCTCTGACTTGATAAAAGCCATATCTTGGGCACTGTAGCGCCGGCTCCTGGTGGCGACGGGCTTACAGTCAGGAGTGAGGTTAGCGAATAGCGAGGGGGGTGCGACTTTCAGTGTCGCAAGGCAGCACACCGTGAGGGGGGGGGGCAAGGGTCCGCCAAACATCAGTGTCAGGCTTCGGTGGCTGCACTGGAAATCCAGTCCGAGCAGCAGGGGGGCACAGAGGTGAGGGAGGATATAAAATTTGAAACGGGTGTATTTGGCACCCTGGATCGAGAGATCCGCAATACAGTACCCCGTGATTTGTACCGAGTGGGACCCAGATGCGAGGGCTATGGTTTGGGATGTGGGATGGGTGCGTAGGGAGCAGCGCCTTACCGTTTCAGGGTGGATAAAGCTCTCCGTGCTCCCGGAGTCGAAGAGGCATGCAGTGTCGTGCCCGTTGACCTGGACCTGCATCATGGAGTTCTGCAGGTGTTTTGGCCGAGTTTGATCGAGGGTGATCGCACCCAGTCGCGGGTAGTCGGAGTCGTAAAATGGCCGCTGCCGTTGGTCGCACGTGTCGGGTCGAGAAGATGGCCGCCGACCAGATGGCCGCTCCCATGATTCGCACGAGGCTGATGACGCGTCAGAAGAGGACGTGTCGGGTTGGTGCGCAGCAGCATTGCGAGGCCTGCGGGCCTGAGAGCCTGATTTTCGGGCCGGCTGTTCTTTGTTTTTCTGGCCCCTGGGTCTGGCCAGGCAGACCCTCGCAAAGTGCCCTTTCTTCCCGCAGTCTCTGCAGATCGGGGAGCGGGCTGGGCAGCGTGGGCGTGGGTGCTGGCCCTGCCCGCAGAAGTAGCAAGGTGTGCCCCCATGGTGAGCGGGTCGCCGCGTGGCGCAGGCCTGTAATACGGGCGAGTCTGAGGAAGTCCGGGGGGGGCTGGCAGAGTCCGCGGGGTACGTACCCAAGTTATGTCGGGCCACCTCCAGCGAGGAGGCGAGCGTTAGCGTCTTCTGGAGGTCTTTTGCCCCGTTTACGAGCAGTCGTTGCCGGATGTAGGTCGAGCGGATGCCGGACACGAAAGAATCTCTGATGTGCAGGTTCATATGGACTTCCCCTGTCACATCCTGATGGTCACAGTCCCTGGCCAGCGCGGTGAGTTTCTCAACAAACTCGTCGAGCGATTCCCCCGAGCGCTGCCGGCAGGTAGAGAGCAGATGCCGGGCGTGCACCTCATTGACGGGTTTGACAAACCGCTTGCGGAGCAACTCAATCGCTTCCTCATAAATCGTCGCCTTTTCGAGCGTGGCGGAGTTTCTGTGACTCACCCGGGCGTGGAGTAGACGTAGCTTGCGTGGCCCCAGGATGGGAGTCTCTGCGGAGTCCAGGTCGGCCTCGAAGCACCGCAGCCAGTATTTAAACATTTCCTTTGCCTCCGGCGTTCGTGCTTCCAGATTGAGCTTCTCTGGTTTTAGGCCTGCGTCCATCCTGAATCTAGTTTAGCCTAATAAATTGAGGTACCCTCAATAATGATGCTTAGAGATTAAACTGTAAAGAAGGCTTTATTAGGCTAATAACTATGCTACAGATTTGGACGAGAGCTGACTGCTATACAGACCATGAGGCAGGCCTTTATGTATGGCTCCCAGATGGTCGGAGCCAGAGGCGGAGTCCCCAGGGTTCCAAGCCTGGTCTTAAAGGGGACATCACCTTACATGATGATAAGGCAGTAACCGTTCATCACAGGGGTGGTGTGTGGGGGGTGTTGACACATGTGTCATGGGGAAGCACAACTAAACGGGATCTCACTTCCTCGCTCGCGGCCGAACACCTCTCCCACGGCACGGTAGCACAGTGGGGGGGGGGGGGAGGGGGGGGGCAAACAAAAAACAACATTGTTAGATGTATGCAGCCCAGGGGGTGGGTAGCTGGTGGCCTCAGTGACCAGGGCACACGGCCATGGTGGCCGATATGGAAGGCGACATGTGGTGCTGGGTGGGGGTTTGGACTCCCTCCGGGTTGGGGGGTAGGTTCACAGGTGTATGGGATAGGGGTTGGTGCCAGGGGCACAGTGTTGCCTACTCACCCTGGCAGCCCTGAGGAGGTTGTGCAGTTTTTTCGGCACTGCTGGCCGGTCCGGACAGTGTTGCCTCTGCCACCTGCGCCCAGGCACAGCGAATGGTGATGGCTGGCAGCCTCCTTCCCAGGCTGGGGTACGGGGTCATCCACCTCTCCTCCACGGCATCCAGGATGATCTCAAGCTCTGTGTGGGATCATGTGTCTTACTGCCATCTTGCTGGCTGGGATGATGTGTGTGGGGAGTGAAGTGTGTGTGTGGGACTGCAGCGTGTCAGCCTCCTGAGTGTCAATCGCGAAACCGACGAATCCGACACTTCCTCATTGGAATCCATTGTGTTCCACATGGCGCTGGTGCCAGCCCCTCAACAGCAGCTGAATCAGTCCAGGTGTGGCGTTAGGTCTTGCTGTTGTGGATTTCCACAAATTCTGCATTGGCATCAACGCAGACTTAGAAACGGAGAATCCCGCCTAAGATGTCCAATAGGATAGAATAGCACTGAATGTTTTGGTGAAATTCTCAAGCGAATTTGCAGAATAACTGTTCCAGGAGTGTTGGTGAAGTTTTGACAAACTGTCCCAGGAAGTCTCCTGATGAGTTCCAAAAGCCCTTTTCACACCTCCAGCAGTAAGTGAACAGGAAAAGGTCAATTTATTCCCAATCAGCTTGTTGTTGTAAGGAATGAAATTTGCCCTGCCGTTAGTCATGAAAATGCTTTTCAATTTGTTGAATGAGCACCAGTGGCAAACAACTCTTGAATGATCCTCCCTCCGACATGCCATTTCTAGAATTTACCACCTTAACAAAGGTCTGGGGCGTCATTCTCCGACCCCCCGCCGGGTCGGAGAATCGCCGGGGGCTGGCGTGAATCCCGCCCCCGCCGGTTGCCGAAGTCTCCGGCACCGGATATTCGGCTGGGGCGGGAATCGGGCCGCGCCGGTTGGCGGGCCCCCCCGCTGGATTCTCCGGCCTGGATGGGCCGATCCCGCCGATAAATTGCCTGTCCCGCCGGCGTGGATTAAACCACCTTTTGAATGGCGGGACAAGGCGGCGTGGGTGGGCTCCGGGGCCCTGGGGGGGGGCGCGGGGCGATCTGGCCCCGGGGGGGTGCCGCCACGGTGGCCTGGCCCGCGATCGGGGCCCACTGATCCGCTGGCGGGCCTGTGCCGTGGGGGCACTCTTTCCCTTCCGCCATGGCGGAGGCGGAAGAGACTCCCTCCACTGCGCATGCGTGGGAAACTGTCAGCGGCTGCTGACGCTCCCGCGCATGCGCCCCCCGGAGATGTCATTTCCGCGCCAGCTGGCGGGGCAACAAAGGCTCTTTCCGCCAGCTGGCGGGGCGGAAATTCCTCCGGCATCGGCCTAGCCCCTCAATGTTGGGGCTCGGCCCCCAAAGATGCGGAGCATTCCGGACCTTTGGGGCGGCGCGATGCCCGTCTGATTGGCGCCGTTTTGGGCGGCAGTAGGCGGACATCGTGCCGTTTCGGGATCTTTGACTCAATGATGGCTGAACCAATATTTTAGTTGATGATTCCAGCTTGACCAACTTCAAGGCTATTTAGTACATGAAGGGGCCATTGAAAATTGTCCCCCAATAAGTCCAGATCGCAGAAAGAAATGTGAGTGGAGAAAAATGAAGACCCAGACTGGGTACTAGGACGGGCAGCTTGTTACAGGCATAGGTTTGAAGGAGTAGGAAATAATCAGGAAATTCTGGAGAGATAAAATTATTTGTGAATTGGAGTAGGCAGCTTGAATGACACTCTTATCCAGGCAAATGGAATTGATGAATCTGTTGTTATGTTTGAAAAAGCCCTGCCTGATATTTAGATTAATGCATTGGCAGCACAGATACTTATTAATGAGCTAAGCTTGGAGAATTGATGCACAATATTTTGTTTGCAGAAATAAGTAACCATAGAGTGCCCAGATATGAAATCTGCAAGACTCTCATTAAAGCTTTATCATGAGTTATTGTTGCTGCTTTAAGTGTGATTTCTCCGGTTTTTTTTACTCAGGAGATTCTGAGATCTATACACACCCATGTAAAATAAATGCTGATATGTAAACTCTTCTGGGTTTATGAAAGTTAGATTCTGTAAAAAATATATCTGGAATTAAAAGTCTTAAAGAAGACCATGAAACCAGTATTGATTGTCATAAAAACACATCAGGTTCACCACTGTCCTTTAGGGTGGCACGGTACCACAGTGGTTAGCACTATTGCTTCACAGCACCAGGGTCCCAGGTTCGAATCCGGCTTGGGTCACTGTCTATGCGGAGTCTGCACGTTCTCCCCGTGTCTACGTGGATTCCCTTTGGGTGCTCCAGTTCCCTCCCACAAGTCCCGAAAGACGTGCTGTTCGGTAATTTGGACATTCTGAATTCTCCCTCAGTGTACACAAACAGCCGCCGGAGTGTGGCAACTGGGAGATTTTCACAGTAACTTTATTGGGTGGCACGTAGCACCGTGGTTAGCACTGGTGCTTCACAGCTCCAGGGTTCAATTTCCTCTTGGGTCACTGTCTGTGTGGAGTCTGCACCTTCTCCCCATGTCTGCGTGGGCTTCCTCCGGGTGCTCTGGTTTCCTCCCACAGTCCAAAGATGTGCAGGTTAGGTGCATTGGCCATGCTAAATTGCCCTTAGTATCCAAAAAGGGTGAGGTGGGGTTACTGAGTTACTGGGATAGGGTGGAGGCGTAGGCTTAAGTGGGGTGCTCTTTCCAAGAGCCGGTGCAGACTCGATGCGCCGATTGGCCTCCTTCTGTACTGTAAATTCTATGATTCTATGCGTGCTGCAGAGTTTTCTGTCGGATTTCGAAGTTGTGCATTGCCATCTTTTTAAATTCCATTTTCTGTATGTTTTTGTTTAGTTGCTTCTTGATTATATTTCTCTTTTTATTCCCTTGCGTTTTTCTAACCACAGTACTGCTGCCACTGTTTTATTGACATCAAGCCAATAGCTAAGATATTCCCCCTTGCATTTGCTATTTAGTGCAGGGAGAGAACTTTCCATGAAAGCATCAAGAGTCTGGGGCGAAATTCTCCTACCCGCCCCGCCACATTTCTGCGCCGACCGGCCGGCGGGTGTCTCCGTAACACCGGCCGGTCAATGGGGTTTCCCATTGTGGGGCAGCCCCACGCCGTCGGGAAACCCCCGGGCGCCGGCAAAACGGAGACTCCCGCTGGCGGAGAATGACGCCCCAGATGCTTCTGCCTGGAAGATGTCTGTATAGACCAAAAGCGATCCACCTGGTTATGCAAGATGTTATGGATAGGGTACATAAGCAGGGCTGTTTTAATTTTTTGAAATAGGTGCGGTGTGTTTCCCCAAACCCTCTGTTTATGAAGTCAACTTTAAAGGAACTCGCAGAAAACTCACTTTATGGTTAAATCAGAAGTATTGTTTAGACATAGACATTGAACATACAGTGCAGAAGGAGGGCATTCGACCCATTGAGTCTGCACCGCCCCACTTAAACCCTCACCTCCGCCCTATCCCCATAACCCAATAACCCCTCCTAATCTTTTTTTTGGACACTCGGGCAATTTAGCATGGCCAATCCACCTAACCTACACGTCTTTGGACTGTGGGAGGAAACTGGAGCATCCGGAGGAAACCCACGCACACACGGGGAAAATGTGCAGACCCCGCACAGACAGTAACCCAGCGGGGAATCGAACCTGGGACCCTGGCGCTGTGAAGTCACTTGTGCTACCATGCTGCCCTCAAACTTTATACATTCAAACTTGGTGGAATGGTTGTCACAAATACATACACACACAAAAACACATAAGGACACTAGGACTAACTAAAAACAAAAAAAAAAGCTTGGGATATTAATTCATGTGAATTATAGACTGACCTGATTAATACTACATTCCTGTATGCTTCACCTGAAGCTAGTGTCTATGTATTTACATTGTGCACCTTGTGTTGCCCAATTATGTATTTTATTTTATTTTCATGCACTAAATGATCTGTTTGACCTGCACGCAGTAAAGTATTTTTCACTGTACCTCAGTACACGTGACAATAAACAAACCCAAATCCTAAATCCTTCAGAATGTCAATATCCAGTTTGGGTTATTTCACATAGGTGTTTAATTTCAGGCAGGTTCAGCTCGCTGAAAGCAGGAGTTTCCGAATTCCTTCAGTTTATGATGACACAGCAAGATAAGGTGGGTATACAGAGACCTGGTCCGCTTTAAAGGTGATCGCAGGGGTCTTCCAGAGAACCAGACTTTGAGGAGGTTTAAACTTGAGGCAGGCTTTGTTGTCAGCCAGGAGTTCTGTTCGGTGTTGACAGGCTGGATGTTAACAGCAGACTGCCCTGGGAATTGAAGAATGTAACATTAAAATGTTTCAATGGTCAACGGAGCTTAGGTCTGTGACAATGCCCATTGATGAGTATCGGTCAAATTAACTATGCCTCTGGTCAAAATACAATAGCAACTAGATGGTGGCTATTAGCACCTCTACGGGTAGAATGAGTTTTGATGATTCTCACAGGCTGGAGAGAGAGACTAACTGCTACTCCCTTGTTTCGATCATTGTCATGGGTCCACATGCTAGGTGTGAGACTCCACAATGCTAAGGATTGAGCTATGCCCTGTAATTACTGTTGGGAATTTCTAGAACTGCAGCCAACTTACAAATCATGTGACCTGTCGCAGCCATATCTTTGGCCCAGCAAAGTCCATTTTCCAATAAGCTGAAAGTAAGGTTTGATATACACAGTTTATGAATCTCATTCATGTCTTATGGACATGACAAAAATAAGATGTGTCCTTACCACTTATGGTTCAGATGGGAACAAAAGTTTGCGCTATACTGTTCTGTTAATGTGGCCTTCAGAACATATTGGCCGGGATTCACCGAGCCCGTGGCGGGTCGGAGAATCACCGGGGGGGCGGAAAATTCCCGCCACGCCAGTGCGGCGCCGGGCCACCGATTCTCTGCCGACTGGAGAATGGGCGCCAATCGCGCCTGTGCGGTCGCCGCAGCGCAGGTCGGGGGCCGCTGAAAGAGGCCCCGTGGCAATTCTCCGTGGGCGACGGGCCGAACTCCCGCCGAGTTCCGCCGAGTCCCGCCGGCATGGTTCAAACCTGGTACTACCCAGTGGGAGCTCGGACACGCGGCCGCTGTGGACGTCCTGGTGTGGGGGCGAGGGGATCTGACTCCGGTGGGGGGGGCCTGCACGGGGTCCAGGCCCGCGATCGGGGGCTTCTGATCGGCGTGCAGCCGCGATCTGGAGTGGGCCTACCTCCTTCCGTGCGGGTCTGCTGTTAGGCCCCCGACATGTTGCTCCGCGCCGGCGCGTAGATGGCAACCACGTGCATGCGCCGGCGTGGAGATGGCCGTTGCGCGCATGCGTGGACCTGTGCCAGCTGTGCAGGGCCTTTCGTCGCCGGAACAGCGCGCAGCACTCTGGCACCGTGCTAGCCCCCTAAAAACTATTTAATTGCTGGGCCAGAAGGCCCATTGCCGCCGGCGTACACCACTCCGGTGTTCACGCCGGCATCAACACTTGACCAGGATTTTGGAGAATCCCAGCCATTGATTTTAGCGACAGTTCTGCTGTTGGATCGAGAAGTGATTACAATTTTGAATCTCTACCTGACCTAGGTATTACTATCATATTTGCAAAACCTCAACCTGCTCTGTGCCAATGCATCAAGTGGCTGCCAGAAAAGTTGATTACCCGAAGAATCGGAGTTATGGGGAAAGAACAGGGCATTGTAGCTACTTGGATAGCTCTTTCAAAGAGTTAACACAGGCAGAATGGGCCAAACAGCATTCTTCTGCAACATAATGCGATGTGATGATGACGATCTTTTCTTCTCCGCGGAAAAATGTCAGCAGCACAAGAGGATGGAGCATTTTTCCTGAAGTGCAGCACATTATAGGTGGCATGCATGTGGTCAACCAAGTTATTACTGCAAAATTCAGTGGCTAGATGATTGAAAATACTGCCACCACTGGTGGAAAGAAGGAGATAGGAGATGCACAAGAAGCCCATGTTAAAGATGTGTAGAATTGTCACAGCTGGAGGTCAATGATCATGAGAAGCGATTGAGGGACTTGAACGGGAGAGAGAGAATTTTGAAAGTTTTAAATAACAGTGACTTGACTGAAAGCTAATGGAGGTCAGCGACCTCAGGAACCCAAGGTTCATGGGTGAATTGGATTTGGCATGTGAGACAGTATAAGCAGGAGTGTTTTGTTCAGGTTAAGTTTATAACGTGTGGAAGAGGGGAGGACTGCCAGACAAGTATTGGAATAGTACAGTCCGAGTGTAACCAAACCTTGGAAAAGGGTTTGAGCAGCAAATGGCTGAGGCAGGAGCAGAGGAGGGAAATATTATTGAAGTGGAAGTAGACAGTCATTGTGATGGAAAGGATGTGTGGTTGGAAGTTAAGCAGAGTGCGTAAAAGGAGGCTGAAGTTGGGGACACCCGGAGATAGTGGCCAGGGACAGTGATAGAATCAGTAGCTAGGGGGCAGAGTTTGTGGTGTGAAGCAAAGACTTTGGGGGATACTTTCCACTCGTGTCCAGCAAGAATGGTGACATGGGCACAAAATCTTGCGCGAATTGGGAAACGGGATTCCTGCCAGCGAGATGATTTTTCCCAATTTTCCACGCCCCTCACATGTGATATAATGAGGTTCACACCCACAAATGGTGAGAACCTAATTTTAATAGATTTACAAATATTTTAATCCCCTTACGGAGGCCCCACCACAGGAGCCCCCCTTACTGAATATTCAAACTTTGCCAACATTATGTTGGGAAGGCTTACAACAAGCTCAGAAAAATGAGAATCAGTCATGGGGATCTCCTCCCCCAGGGATGCAACGGTACATAGCCCCCAGGGGGTGAGAGGCATGTCTGGGCAGTTGGTGCTCAGGTGGGGGAGGGGTTTGTCCTTCTATGGATGGAGGGTTGAGGCGGGGGTTAGTGACGATAGGTGAGATCGGTATTTACTGTTGAGAAAGGCATGGATATTAGAGAACTTGGGGAAATAAATAGTGATGTCTTGTGGTCATATTACAGAGAAGGAGGTGCTGGAAGTCTTAAAGCACATCAAGGTAGATAAATCTCCGGTACCTGATGAAATGTATTCCAGGACGTTGTGTGAGGCTAGGGAGGAAATTGCGGGTCCCCTGGCAGAGATTTTTGAATCATCGACAGGCACAGGTGATGTGCTTGAAGATTGGAGAGGAGCAAATGTTGTGACTTTATTTAAGAAGGGTCGCAGAGAAAAGCCTGGGAACTACAGACTGGTGAGCCTAACGTCTGTGGTGGGTAAGTTGTTAGAAAGTATTCTGAGAGACAGGATGTACAGGCATTTAGAGAGGCAAGGACTAATTAGGGACAGTCAGAATGGTTTTGTGAGTGGAAAGTCATGTCTCACGAATTTGATTGAGTTTTTTGAAGGGGTAACCAAGAAGGTAGATAAGGGCAGTGTAGTCGACGTTATCTACATGGATTTTAGCAATGCCTTTGACAAGGTACTGCATGGGAGGTTGTTACATGAGGTTAAATCTCATGGGATCTAGGGTGAGGTTGCCAATTAGATACAAAATTGGCTTGACGACAGAAGACAAAGGGTGGTTGTAGAGTGTTAATTTTCAAACTGGAGGCCTGTGACCAGCGGCGTGCCTCAGGTATCAGTGCTGGGTCCACTATTATTTGGTATTTATGATTTGGATGAGAATTTAGGAGGCATGGTTAGCAATTTTGCAGATGAAACCAAGATTGGTGCCATAGTGGGCAGGAACGAAGGTTACCTAGGATTGCAACGGGATCTTGATCAATTGGGCCAGTGGGCCGATGAATGGCAGATGGAGTTTAATTTAGATAAATGTGAGGTGACACATTTTGGTAGATCGAATTGGGACAGGACCTACTCAGTTAATGGCAGGGTGTTGGGGAGTGTTATAGAACAAAGAGATTTAGGAGTACAGGTTCATAGCTCCTTGAAAGTGGAGTCACAGGTGGACAGGGTGGTGAAGAAGGCATTCGGCATGCTTGGTTTCATTGGTCAGAACATTGAATGCAGGATGCCTTGCTGAAGTTGTACAAGACATTAGTACGACCACACTTGGAATACTGTGTACAGTTCTGGTCACCATATTACAGAAAAGATATTATTAAACTAGAAAGAGTGTAGAAAAGATTTACTAGGATGCTACTGGGACTTGATGGTTTGGGTTATAAGGAGGCGTTGGATAGACTGGGACTTTTTTCCATGGAGCATAACAGGCTAAGGGTGATATTATAGAAGTCTATTAAATAATGAGGGCCATAGATAAGTCAACATCTTTTCCCAAAGGTCCGGGAGTCTAAGACTAGAGGGCATAGGTTTAAGGTGAGGGGAGAGAGATACAAAAGGGTCCCGAGGAGCAATGTTTTCACACAGAGGGTGGTGAGTGTCCGGAGCGAGCTGCCTGAGGCAGTAGTAGAGGCGAGTACAATTTTGTCTTGAAAATGCATTTAGACAGTTATATGGGTTAGATGGGTATAGAGGGATATAAATGCGGGCAATTGGATGAGCTTAGTGGTAAAACCTGGGTGGCTTGGACAAGTTGGGTTGAAGGGCCTGTTTCCATGCTGTAAACCTCTAAGACCCTGGTGCCTAGGTTCACCTATACCCAATTGGTGCTGACAGCTTCTTACTCTTCATCACCTTCCCGCGATACCTAAGTGTATCCTCAGGATCCACAGCTAACTAGCTGACTTCTATCCCATGTTTCCTGAGATGACCTTGGTAGGTGTCCCCTGAGTGCCTGCACCTTGAGAATCCGGGCCTTTTTTGGGGTTGCACGGGTGTTGCAGTGCTGCAGTCCTGGGCATCCAGCATTGGAGTAATATTGCTTCCAGAGAGGAGGCTGTCAGATCGGCTGACTACCCCCTGGCACTTCTGGGTGGAAGGTCCCGGGCTGTGCACCTGCTGATCCTCTTCCTGTTGTGTGCCGTGTGCCCCTAGGCTCCTCCATGGAATTTCATGGATTCCCACTAGTCCATGGACCAAGCATTTGAAGTCCTGCACCATAGAATCTATGCTCTCAGCCATGGAGGTGATGAGCTGAACCATGGAGCGGGCAACCCCTGCCGTTGAGTGCACGTCCTGTGCGATGTTCCCCAGTGCAGTCGCCACCTTCGCAGTATTGGCCTCATTATGACAAAGTGACTGCACCATCTCCTTCGACAGGCGGCGATTGGGCTCCTCCAATTGGCTTTGCAGTCTAAGGAGGGATGATGTTATCGGTCAGGGGCTCAGCAGAGTCCTGGGCTTCGGCACCCCTCCGCGTGCGGGATCTTTGGTACGGTCATTCTTCTGCCTTCTCTGGACCTCCCGCTATGAGTTGCTCACCAGTGAGTGACCCAGATGTCTGTCTACTAGTTAGTCCCACCGAGGTGTAACTATCTGTGCTGGTGGAGGATGCGTGTGGCAGCTGTGGTGCCTCTTCAATGTCTGCCTCTGAAATGTCTTCCTCAGAGCTGCTTGGGTCTGCAGAGAGCGAGAGGATAGTCCAACTGGTCGACTAATTGACCTTCAAGGGAAGTGAGCTAACATTAGTGCATCACTAGGGATGAATGATGGGAGAGAGTTAACTCACCATGCTGTATGTCTCGAGGGTTCTCACTTTTGTCTCTTGTCCCCATTTTGTTCTCTGCACAGGTGCGGTCCTGCTCCTCGCCTGCCAGCTGAAGTGCTCTTTCCTCATCAGCCATTAAGCTTCTCAGCTCAGGGGTAACTCTGGCCGGCTGTGCCCGCTCACATCAGTTGTGCTCGAGTTTGCCCTGCAATGAGACAGATGGGGAGAGTGTAGGCGGGAGTCCTGTCGGGTCAGATGGTGATGAAGGCTGGCATGTGAGGGACGTGAGTGGGAGCAGGGATGTGAGGAGCAGATTATTCATTGGGGGGACCATGTACAGTAAGGGTGGGACGTGAAGCAGTGGTGGAGGTCGCCATGACGTGTTGGAATCTGTGAAATGGCTGGGTAAGAGATCACATGTAAGTTTGATGGGTGTGTGAAGGGTTGAAGTGGAAGACATTGGGAGGCAGACTTACCTTGGCTGCACAAAGAAGGTCATTCAGCTTCTTTCAGCACAATTGCCTCTTATGGAGTGAGCTGGCACTTGCTGTCACAGCCACAGCCATCCAGGTGAGAGTGATGACGTTGCTTGGTGGACATCTGCACGACTGTGGGTAGAGGCTGTCATGCCTCAGCTCAACACCACCCAAGGGTTTGTTGAGGAATCCCTCCGTGAAACATGCTGCCATCCTGGCAGCCATCCCCCACTGAACTTGGAACAGAGAAGTGCTAGGGAGGTATCTAAGATGACAGAGATTAAGTTTTCCTGGGGCAAGCGTACCATGGGCAAGCCACCATGAGCACAACGTCAACCACGTAGGAATAAAAATAGTTAAAGGTGCTGAATATTCGGTGAGTTTTTCAGCCGGCACCAACAGCATGTCACCTCCACTGTTTTCTCAGCGGAACAGAAACATTGAAAATATAAAGATTCTGCTCAAAGTTCTATGTTTTGTATTTAGCAAGAAAAATTGATTGAATGTAAAACAATATGTGCACATGTACTTTTTTATTGAAGTTGCAAAGAGAGAAAAACATAAGCTTATGAAATGAAAAATCTTTGGAACATAATTCATTCTGACCTAATTTTGTACACTGGGAAGCAGGGTGTAAAATAAATGAAAGTATTTTGGCTTATTGATTCATTCTTCATACACAAATATAATACTGCCAATACCCCACAGGAGAGAAAAATTCAATCAAGACACTACCACTTAAGTAATTCCCTTCATGGCAAGTACATTTTTGTCAGCTGGTTTTCCCAATCTGTGTTATATAAAAGCCTGATTCCATTTAATGTCATTAAAGAAAGAAACAAGAACTTGCATTTATATGGTGAATTCCACAACCTCAGGATATCCAAAGGTACTTTGCAGGAAAGGAATGAACTTAGAAATGTAGGTCAGGATTATGTCAATCGCATGTCATTCCTGGATTTGCAACTGGAACTGAACACCACTTCCAGTTTCTCTCTTTTATGTTTTTCCCATGCAGCTATAATTAATTTTTTTTAAAGAAATTCCATTTAAGGGGCAATTTAGGGTGGCCTACCCACCTACCCTACACATCTTTAGGTTATGGGGGTGAGACCCATAAAGACACGGGGAGAATGTGCAAACTCCACACGGACAGTGACCCAGGGCCGGGATTGTACCTGGAACCTCGGCACCATGAGGCAGCAGTGCTAACCACTGTGCCACCGTGCTACACGGTAATTAAAATTCTTAAGTGCCAGTGGTCTGCATGCAAACATGTGAAATTTCGCAGTGGGGGAGAGGTGGCATTTCATTGGTGAAGCCCACTGTCAGCTAATAATACTGCATCTGCATGCAGCCTATTTAACAGCACCCCATTCGAACAGGGAGGCGACACATCACTGCCAGGATGTTCCATTCCTTAAAAGAGCCATATTTTGGACAGATGAGTGACTGCCAAAGAAGACCAGTCCATGGTTTGCAATGCCTCTCTAAATATTTGACTGAAGGTGCAAGGGAAAGGTGGGAAATGGCCTTTCCGAAACATAGCACAAGAAGGCTCTCCCACAAGATCAAGGAGACCGGGATGGAAGTGACAGATGGAGTGAGCAATTGTGGGGTCACCTGACAAACCTGGGTCCAGTGCAGGAAATGAATCAATGACTTGCTCCCATTAGATGTGATTCTGTGATTGGGCAGCAGTTGTTAAGTAAGCTAATAGCTATACCAATCATCAATTTAATATATGATGTGGAGATGCCGGCGTTGGACTGGGGTGAGCACAGTACGAAGTCTTACAAAACCAGGTTAAAGTCCAACAGGTTTGTTTCGATGTCACTAGCTTTCGGAGCGCTGCTCCTTCCTCAGGTGAATGAAGAGGTATGTTCCAGAAACATATATATAGACAAATTCAAAGATGCCAGACAATGCTTGGAATGCGAGCATTAGCAGGTGATTAAATCTTTACAGATCCAGAGGTGGGGCAACCCCAGGTTAAAGAGGTGTGAACTGTGTCAAGCCAGGACAGTTGGTAGGATTTTGCAGGCCAGATGGTGGGGGATGAATGTAATGCAAAATGAATCCCAGGTCCCGGTTGAGGCCGCACTCATGTGTGCGGAACTTGGCTATAGGTTTCTGCTCGGCGATTCTGCGTTGTCGCGCATCCTGAAGGCCGCCTTGGAGAACGCTTACCCGGAGATCAGAGGCTGAATGCCCTTGACTGCTGAAGTGTTCCCCGATTGGCAGGGAACATTCCTGCCTGGTGATTGTCGCGCGATGTCCGTTCATTCGTTGTCGCAGCGTCTGCATGGTCTCGCCAATGTACCACGCTTCAGGACATCCTTTCCTGCAGCGTATGAGGTAGACAACGTTGGCCGAGTCGCACGAGTATGTACCACGTACCTGGTGGGTGGTGTTCTCACGTGTAATGGTGGTATCCATGTTGATGATCTGGCACATCTTGCAGAGATTGCCATGGCAGGGATGTGTGGTGTCGTGGCCACTGTTCTGAAGACTGGGTAGTTTGCTGCAAACAATGGTTTGTTTGAGGTTGCGCGATTGTTTGAAGGCAAGTAGTGGGGGTGTGGGGATGACCTTGGCAAGATGTTCATCTTCATCAATGACGTGTTGAAGGCTGTGAAGAAGATGTCGTAGTTTCTTCGCTCCGGGGAAGTACTGGACGACGAAGGGTATTCTGTCGGTTGTGTCCCATGTTTGTCTTCTGAGGAGGTCGGTGCGGTTTTTCGCTGTGGCGCCTTGGAACTGTCGATCGATGAGTCGAGCGCCATATCCCGTTCGTACGAGGGCATCTTTCAATGTCTGTAGATGTCTGTTACGCTCTTCCTCGTCTGAGCAGATCCTGTGTATACGGAGAGCTTGTCCATAGGGGATGGCTTCTTTAATGTGTTTAGGGTGGAAGCTGGAGAAGTGGAGCATCGTGAGGTTATCCGTGGGTTTTCGGTAAAGTGAAGTGCTGAGGTGACCGTCCTTGATGGAGACGAGTGTGTCCAAGAATGCAACTGACTTTGGAGAGTAGTCCATGGTGAGTCTGATGGTTGGATGGAACTTATTAATGTCATTGTGTAGTCGTTTCAGTGATTCTTCGCCGTGGGTCCAAAGGAAAAAAATGTCATCGATGTATCTGGTGTATAACGTCGGTTGAAGGTTTAATATAGTCAGTTGATCTCGTAATATGGCTAATCTATGCTTGCTAGAAGTCACATTCATACACGGGTACATACTCTCTGCAAAAAAAATGAATATGTTCAAGCCTTGTGCCGGCCGATCAGCAATCTTTGCTCCTGTTGTATAAATTGTTATGATTGTTTACAAGAATGCTTCCATGGATGAGAAGCCTCAGTTATGAGGATAGATTGGAAAGGTTGGGAGAAGAAGGCTGAGCGAAGGTCTGGTAGAGATGTTCAAAATCACGAGGTGGCTGAACAGAGTAGATGTTCCTTCTCGTGAAAAGATCACGAACGAGGGAGCACAGATTTTATGTGATTTGCAAAGGAAGCAAAGGTGATGTGAGAAAAATCTTTTCAGACAACAAATGGTTTGGATCTGGAATATACTGCTTGGAATATACTGCTGGCAAATCATACAACTGGCCCTGTAGAAGGGGGTTTAAATTATATTGTGAGAAGAAAAGCTGCTAATCAAGCATTGCTTTCCTGCAGATGCAGCTGTTTCAACAGACTAATGGATGGCTGGGCTTTGTCTCTTAGATCAGAGTTTTTCAAACATTTTTCCCAGGACCCACTTTTACCAACTGGCCGATCCCCTGGACTCATGCCGGTCAACCTGCATGATCCATGTTGACCGACCTTAGCAATACACCATTTTCTCTTATCTTTATGCAACAGGTGAGTCTGTTTCTCCTCACTATCTCACTCCAACCAGGTTCACAGGATGAGAGGGCGATGTGCATATCAGGTGCAGAGTTCAGTTGGCTCCTTTCTGCTGCCTTCATCTTTGTGAGGATGAAAATCCAGCCTCGCACAGGTAGGTCTTTGTGAATGGTAAAAGCAACAAAATGCTTAAGTTACTCAGCACTGAATATTCCTCGGAGACGCTACTTCAGAATGCTGATAGCCTCATTGACTTGGGGCATGTTTTTAATGTGCTGTCACAGATGAGGTGCATAAGTTCAGTCTCTTCATTTCAAGTCAGCTGGAAGTTAATAATTGACTCTGGGTTTCAAATGCAAAAGGATTCTTCACCCACATCTTCTTTCAAAATCTACCTCTCGGGAAGGTAGTGACAAAAACTGTTGATCAGTGCACCCAAATGTGACTGAATAAGGTTTGCCAGTCTATTGACATTTCCCTGTTTTCTGCATTGTCTCATAGCAAGTGTGGGGAGCATCTAGTAGTTTTGGATTTGTACTCTGCATTTGCCAAACTTTCAATTACTTTTGGGAAGCATCTATTTCTTCACAGTGCTGAAAGCAATCAAATCCTTCCCTTGTAATTTGAGGTTCAGTTCATTTAGAATTGAAACGATGTCTGCAAGGAAGACATAGTTAGCATCCAGATTCCATCAGCAAATGAATCAGCTAGAGGAGACACTTTCTCAAGGAGGAAAGTGTGGACTTGGTACCTCAGTTCGTAAACTCTGACAAGCACCCGACCACTTGACAGTCAACGTACTTCTGTGTGGAACAATAAATGTGTGTACTCGGCCCCCATATCAGAGCACAGAGCCTCAAATAGCCTGGTATTGAGTACGCTGCTTTTAATGACATTCACAACTTTCACAATTCCTTTCAACATCACTTCAAGATCGGATGGAATTCCTTTTGATGCCAATGCCTCACGGTGAATAAAATAATGATTCCAAACAATGTCCTGATCAGCAACCTCCTTAATCCTTATTATAACTCCTTTGTTTTTCCCAGTTACGTTGGCTGCCCCACCAACATCGCTTGTGATTCCTGTGCAATGAACTCAGTCAAGCCTGCACTTTCCAACCACGTAACTATTCAATGCTTTACGAATCTCTGCACCAGCATGGTGTTGCTCCTGACATGCTCTCCTGCACTCTTCATTGAACCAGGGTTGATCCCCTGGCTGCGTGGAAATAGTAGAGTTTGGGATATGCCAGGCCATGAGGCTGCAGATTGTGGTTGTGAACCAATCTGCTGCTGCTGATGGCCCACGGGGCCTCATGAATATCCAGACTTGCATTGCGAGATCTGTTAGCACAATGGCAGTGCCACACAACACGATGGAGGGTATCCTCAATGTGAAGACGGAACTTTGTCTCTACAAGGACTGTGCAGTGGCCACTTCTATCAATAATGTCATGGACAGATGTATCTGCAGTAGACAGATTAGTGAGGATAAGATCAAGTATCTTTTTCGCTCTTGTTCATTGCCCCACCACCTGCTGCAGCCACAGTCTAGCAGTTATGCTCTTTAGGACCCGGCCAGCTCGGTCTGTGCTGGTACTACTTGGTGATAGACATTAAAGTCCCTGTTGGTGAGAAAATTCTGTATCTCACATTATATTCAATTCTGTTCTCACATTATATGGCTGTGGGACATGTTGGTGGGAAATCTGCTGTTTGCATTATAGCTAATTGTTGCAAATTGTAGCTAACTTCATAGCCCGGTGTGCTTTCTGTTTGGAACTAAAGACAGTCCTGTGTGCAAAACAAATGACTCATCGCCAGGTGCTGACCCAAAGACAATTAACTATTCACAAACTTTGCCCAAGGTCTAAATGCCTTAAGATAACTAGCTATGAGCTGGGAACTTAACAGCAGGAAGAGGCAATAGATTACAACCCAATAACCATTTATGGCATGGACTGAGATAATGGAGGATTAATTAGGTCTAATTAGTTGCATGTAATGATTGTGACCCGAATAAAGGTGATTGGCTGAATGTAAATGAGATTATGAACTGATTTTGCTTCTGTAATTGTATATTAACCCATGCGAGCCTTAGCTCAAGTGGGATCAGGTGCTGTGGAGCCCCCAGATCTTGTCCCCCAGAATTCTGACATAATAAACTGCTTTTTTAAAATTTATACTCAGGCCTTTGTGTGAATATTTTCACCCCTAACAGTCCCCCACCCAGATTACGCTCAGTATCTCCTCCAAGTGAGGTTCAACATGGAGGAGTACTGATTCATCAGTTGATGGTGGATGGTATGGTAATCAGCAGGAGGTTTCCTTGCCCATCTTTAACCTGAAGCCATGAGACTTCAAGAGGTCCAGAGTTGATGTTGTGGACTGCCAGGATTCACTCTGCTGGTTCTGTCTTACTGGTGGGACAGGACATATCCAGGAATGGTGATAGTGGTGTCTGGAACATTGCCTGTAAGGTATGATTATGTCAGGCCATTGCTTGACTAGTCTGTGAGACAGTTCTCCCAGATCTAGCACAAGGTCCCAGATGTTAGTAAGGAGGACTTTCAGGGTCCATAGGGCTGTGTTTGCCATTGTTGTTTCCGATGCCTAAGTCGAAGCCTGGTGGTCCACCTGGTTTCATTCCTTTTTTGTGTTTGAATACAATTGAGTAGCTTGCTAGGCCATTTAAGAGTCAACAACAACAGGTCTGGAGTCACAGGTAGGTCAGACGAGGTAAAGATGGCAGATTTCCTTCCCTAAAGGGCATTAGTGAACCAGATAGGTTTTTACGACAATCGACAATCGTTTCATGGTCATTGTGCTGGGACCACAACTTTTCACAATATACATTAATGATCTGGAAGAAGGAACTGAAGGCACTGTTGCTAATTTTCAGATGATACAAAGATCTGTAAAGGGACAGGTAGTATTGAGGAAGCAGGCGGGCTGTAGAAGGACTTGGGCAGGCTCGGGGAGCGGGCAAAGAAGAGGCAGATGGAATACAATGTGGAAAAGTGTGAGATTATGCACTTTGGAAGGAGAAATGGAGGCATAGACTATTTTCTAAACAGGGAAATGCTTAGGAAATCAAAAGCACAAAGGGACTTGGGAGTCCTTGTTCACGCTTCTCTTAAGGTTAATGTGCAGGTTTAGTCAGCAGTTAGGAATGCAAATACAATGGCAGCATTCATGTTGAGAGAGCTAGAATACAAGGCCAGGGATGTACTTCTGAGGCTATATAAGGCTCTGGTCAGACCCCATTCGGAATATTGTGATTAGGTTTAGGCCCCGTATCTGAGGAAAGATGTGCTGGCCTTGGAAAGGATCCAGAGGAGATTGACAAGAATGATCCCAGGAATGAAGAGCTTGTCGTATGAAGAACGGTCTGTACTTGTTGGAGTTTAGAAGGATGAGTGGGATCTTATTGAAACTTACAGGATACTACGAGGCTTGGATAGAGTAGATGTTTCCACTTGTAGGAAAAACTAGAAGCAGAGGGCACAATTTCAGACTAAAGGGACGATCCTTTCAAACAGATGAGGAGGAATTTCTTCAGCCAGAGGGTGGTGAATCTGTGGAACTCTTTGCCACAGAAGCCTGTGGAGGCCAATTCACTGAGTGTCTGATGGACTGAGTGGCCTAATTCTGCCCCTATATCTTGTGGCCTTATCATTAGACTTTTAATTCCAGATATTTTACTGAGTTTACTGGTGGGATTTGACCCAGGGTCCCCAGACAGCGACAATACCACAACACCACCACTCCTCTGGTAAAGCCTGTGAAGCTAAGAAAATGAAAAGGTTGTTGAAATTACTTTAGCTGAGGAAACACTGACTTTTTGTGAAAGCAATGGATACTTATCAAATATTTTGCTGGAAATTCCATCGAGGTATACTGAAGATTGTTTACATAGTAATCATTCCTTGTGGGATAACATACACTCTCCAAATTGTGTAACTGAATAAAAGTCTGCCTCTATGTATTAACTTCAATTTTAAAGTAAAAGAAAGGTATCAATTGAGGTTAAGTACTTACAGGTGAAGGGCATTGATTGGATGATTACTTAAACTCCTATGACCTAGTGGTATAGGTCACTGAACTGGTGAACCACAAACCTAGCGTAATGCTCACTGTATCCAGGCTCAAATCCCACTCTGGTAAGTTTCCTGAGGCAGGTTTGGGTGAGCTGAAAAATATTTGTGGCAAGCCACGGGAGATGGAGGCAGAGACGGTTGACGAGGCCTTAAGTTGCATTTTTCAAATCCCAGCATCATCAGCTCGGCTCCCTTCCCCTCCCCGATCACTCCTATTCCTATCTCTATTTGTGTGTCACAAAGCCACACAAATAGAGATAGGAATAGGGGTGCAACATGCTGCAATTTGCTTTTCTTTTTTTAAAAAAAAAAAAATGTTTTCCTTTGCCTTTCCAACCCCATGCTTTTTTTCTGTGGGTTTCTTTGTAGGTTGGGAATGCCTGGTGTGAAAAGTGCACATCTACGTCTTCCAAAGTTTAGATCCCAGAGTCAGGATGACAGGCAAATTACATTTTTTCCCAAGCATTACTTTTGAGTGGTTGTGTGTAGCTCTGGAAGCCCAAAAATCACATTTCCTTTGCGAGGCCATGACCATTGGTTTAGACTGATGAGGACCCAGGAACACTGAGAGGCAAGTGTAAAATATTTTGATACCTCCAAACATCACTATTTGATACTGGAGTGTAATATAAATGCATGTTTACTAGAGTGATTCATTCTAGGGATCTGTCCTGCAAAGGGAAGTTCATTCTTGAATTAACCAGCATTGAGTAATTGTTTTCATGCAATACAGTACTTTTGCATTGATCAGAAGTACTATGATGCATTCAAAAAAAGTCTTATTGGCCTCTGCTGTCATTTTCTGCACTGTTATTTAAATCGGCTGTCGACAGATCATGTTATTTAAAAATAAACCTACT
This sequence comes from Scyliorhinus torazame, assembly GCF_047496885.1. NCBI lineage: Eukaryota > Metazoa > Chordata > Chondrichthyes > Carcharhiniformes > Scyliorhinidae > Scyliorhinus > Scyliorhinus torazame. The sequence continues at coordinate 135,767,017 of NC_092717.1, forward strand.
TTAGAAAGTTTTAAAAAGTCTAAGTACCTGCTCCCCTCTATTGACTGACAAGGCACTCTGCTTTGAAATGGTTCACCAACTGTCAGATGGGAGCTTTTGTTATGACAGCTGTAGCCATTATGGATGTTTGGCTGGACTACAAATTCAGTCAATGGCCTCAACTTAGCAGGTGGCCTATTGATCCATGGATGTCAGTTTTAAGAGACTGTATTTGATGTGGTTTCTTGTTAGTTTCCAAAGCTAATGGTCACTTGAAGAATTTTTTAAAACATCGGAGTAGGTATTTTTACTATCCAGTATCAATGATAGAATGTTCTGGAGTCACATGTAGGTCATTTAGATCTGAAACATTCACTCTGTTTCGTTCCACATATGCTGCCAGATCTGCTGTGTTTATCCAGCATTTCTGTTTTATATCAATGACAGCATGTTTGAATTCAAAGTTGCAATAGATTGTTAGAGGTTTAATTTCTTCCCCAATTATCTTAAATAATTCGCATTGACGTTGCATGGTTCCTGAGACTTGTGGATACAGAGTAATGGGCATTGGCATGGGTGGACTGGACGTAGGGGATGGCATTTGAGTAGATGAGGTTCAGGGGACTTTAAATGATGTTGGGAGCTTGGCTATTTTGTCAAAGAACCAAGGTGACCTTCTAACTGGCAGGGCTCTACACCCACACACCTTATGCACTCCATTGCAGTTTGCAAAGTTGCACTGTGAATCTGACACATGTGTGAAAATACAAAAGTCACCAACAAAGCCACATGAGCCAGGCAGCAAACTTGCTTCTGTGTGGGTTCCACCATAGAGGAGAACATAACTGAGCATGGTTGACATCCAGTTGTCTCATAATTATTGGGGTGTTACTTTGGTCAATCAATTGGGCTGACCTTGGACTCCATCTGTCCGAAAAAACTCTCCTCCCACTTTGAGAGATTGGAGTTTCAGATCCCCAGCCTGGGGTCGCAGGCCGGCCAAAGGCGCTGTGGTGCGCATGCGCAGCCAAGGACTCGGCAATTCGCCAGCCATATCTGCAGCGCGAGTCGAGCACTCTACGCTGCCTGCCTGCTACCCCCCACCAAACGGAGGATCAGTGGTTGTTTTGCGGTGAATTTTTGGTCGTAAAATGCCGTCGTTCCCCCGCCGGCATCAGGACATAGCCTGAAAATCGGAGAATCCAGCCCCGTATTTTTGCTGGCTGAATTTGCCGTTGAGATAGTTCCCTTCCCCTGCCAATGATGTAACAAGGTTCCCAAATAAATGTCTTTAGCTGGCTTTGTCTTTGCATTACTGGCACGTAAGGGATTACTCCCCACCCCCCATGAGGTTGCCAGACCTGCTCCTTCCATTTTTTTTCTTGAATTGTTTGCCCTCTGCTTTTCCCGTCGAGACAACACTGTAAAATCCCAACTAAACTCTTTGAGAAAAAACGATCTTGGAGGTGGATTCCACGACATCATGCTGGCAGGATGGAGGCTGATTGTGTGCCCCCCCCCCCCTCCACCCCCCACAGTGCCCTGATCTGAAAATAGAAAAAGGAACCACCCCCAGCACGGATATGGAATTCTCCCCTCCGTTATCCCTGCCACGGACACCCCCACCCCCTCATCGCCCCCCCTCAACCAGGGAACCCACCCCCACCGTGTATTTTTTTCCAATGAAAGGTGTCCCCAATGGGATTTAGCACATCCCCCGCCCCACCCAACATTGCCAACGTTCATTGCCAGGATACACTGTCAGGACTGGCGATGCTTGACCCCCTCCCCTTTGGGGGTTGCACTGACCTATGCGGCCCCTGCAGATTCTGTTTGCCAGTTCAACGTTTGTCAAAATCTATTGCAAACTCCGCTGAAAGGGGGGGGGGACTGCTAAATTCCTACAGTGGGAGATGAGACAGTGGGGAGGCAGGCTAACTGTATTTAATGTATTCAGTGTATTTAAATGGGGTTCCCTTCATTGCATGAACGCTGTGACATGATTGGCAGGGGGACAATTCAGTGGAGAATTCCAATTGATGTGAAATCCACTTTAGGCCACCTCCGTTGATTCTCTGCCCCGCCACCATTTCCACCTGTCAGAAATGCCGCCAGAAAATCCCCCATTTGTGTTTTCAAAATTCTAAATGTACAGCGTGTTCAGACTCAAGCTGACCAGATTTCCAATGTTAACATTAATGCAAAGTGAGGAAAACTTACCCTCAATTATTTATTTTCATTCAAGGGTTGAGACTTCACTGGCTAGGCCAGCATTTATTGCCCATTCTAATTCCCCTTCAGAAGGTGGTGGTGAGTGCCTTCTTGAAACGCAGCAGTGCATGTGGTGTAGGTACACCCACTGTGCTATTACGGAGGGAGTTCCAGGATTTTGACCCAGCGACAGTGAAGAAACTATATTTCCTAGTTAGGATGGTAAGTGACTTGAAGGGGAACCTCCAGGTGGTGGTGCAATTCATGAGGCGTTAATGGGCTGGCACTGTCACCGTGTGGAACTCGAACAATTCCAATGAAAAACGGTGTCGGATTTGCCGGTGTCAGGATTGACACTCGAGAGGCTGACAAACTGCAGCTGCATATTAGCACCCCACTCCCCACACCTCCCGGTCAAGAAGATGGCAGCATGGAGAGTGGCACCTTGATTTGTGGATACGGAGCTGGAAACTTTGCTGGATGTTGTGGAGGAGAGGCGGGCCACGATGTTCCCCGTGGGGGGGAATGAGCTTTCCAACCCCCACCATATACTAGGCCTGGGCGCAGGTGGCAGAATCCGTGAGCGCTATGGCCCCTCCGCCAGGACCAGACAGCAGTGCAGGAAGAAGCACAATGACCAAGATGAGTAGGCAGCACCTGGCACCATCCCCCGTCCCACTCACCCATAACCCAGAGGGCTATCGAACCCTACCTGCCGGCAGTGCGCACGCTCCCCACCCTGCACCACATGCCAGCACCCATACTGGTCACCTGCTGACTACCCCCTGTGCTGCCCATGTCCAACTTTCTAACACTGTGCGCTTTCCACAAACCCGCCACCCAGGAGAAGGCGGCGCATAACCCCAGGGAGTGGGGAAACCAGACGAGGACAGCCGTACTGCGACCTCTCACTACAGAGGAGTGGGGGAGCAGTAGGCTCTGGACCTGGTCGGTGGGTCCGGAGAGAGAGCAGTCACTGAGTCGGAGTTGACATCGTGCAACCAGGTGAGACCCCACTCTGTTGCGATTTCCCAACGCATGCGTGGCACCACCACCACACCATCCCTGCACCACGTCGTACATCCCCTCACCACCTCAACCCACAGTCCAATCATGCATCATCTCTTGTGTCTTAACATAGAACATAGAAAATACAGCACAGAACAGGCCCTTCGGCCCACGATGTTGTGCCGAACCTTTGTCCTAGATTAATCATAGATTATCATTGAATTTACAATGCAGAAGGAGGCCATTCGGCCCTTTGAGTCTGCACCAGCTCTTGGAAAGAGCACCCTACCCAAACTCAACACCTCCACCCAACACCAAGGGCAATTTGGACATTAAGGGCAATTTATCATTGGCCAATTCACCTAACCCGCACATCTTTGGACTGTGGGAGGAAACCGGAGCACCCGGAGGAAACCCACGCAGACACGGGGAGGACGTGTAGACTCCGCACAGACAATGACCCAAGCTGGAATCGAACCTGGGACCATGGATCTGTGAAGCAATTGTGCTATCCACAATGCTACCGTGCTGCCCTTAAGAACAAATAAATCTACACTATATCATTTTCCCGTAATCCATGTACCTATCCAACAGCTGCTTGAAGGTCCCTAATGTTTCCGACTCAACTACTTCCACAGGCAGTGCATTCCATGCCCCCACTACTCTCTGGGTAAAGAACCTACCTCTGATATCCCTCCTATATCTTCCACCTTTCACCTTAAATTTATGTCCCCTTGTAATGGTGTGTTCCACCTGGGGAAAAAGTCTCTGACTGTCTACTCTATCTATTCCCCTGATCATCTTATAAACCTCTATCAAGTCGCCCCTCATCCTTCTCCGCTCTAATGAGAAAAGGCCTAGCACCCTCAACCTTTCCTCGTAAGACCTACTCTCCATTCCAGGCAACATCCTGGTAAATCTTCTTTGCACCTTTTCCAGAGCTTCCACATCCTTCCTAAAATGAGGCGACCAGAACTGTACACAGTACTCCAAATGTGGCCTTACCAAAGTTTTGTACAGCTGCATCATCACCTCACGGCTCTTAATTTCAATCCCTCTGTTAATGAACGCGAGCACACCATAGGCCTTCTTCACAGCTCTATCCACTTGAGTGGCAACTTTCAAAGATGTATGAACATAGACCCCAAGGTCTCTCTGCTCCTCCACAATGCCAAGAACTCTACCGTTAACCCTGTATTCCGCATTCATATTTGTCCTTCCAAAATGGACAACCTCACACTTTTCAGGGTTAAACTCCATCTGCCACTTCTCAGCCCAGCTCTGCATCCTATCTATGTCTCTTTGCAGCCGACAACAGCCCTCCTTACTATCCACAACTCCACCAATCTTCGTATCGTCTGCAAATTTACTGACCCACCCTTCAACTCCCTCATCCAAGTCATTAATGAAAATCACAAACAGCAGAGGACCCAGAACTGATCCCTGCGGTACACCACTGGTAACTGGGATCCAGGCTGAATATTTGCCATCCACCACCACTCTCTGACTTCTATCGGTTAGCCAGTTCGTTATCCAACTGGCCAAATTTCCCACTATCCCATGCCTCCTTACTTTGTGCAGAAGCCTACCATGGGGAACTTTATCAAATGCCTTACTAAAATCCATGTACACTACATCCACTGCTTTACCTTCATCCGCATGCTTGGTCACCTCCTCAAAGAATTCAATAAGATTTGTAAGGCAAGACCTACCCCTCACAAATCCGTGCTGACTATCCCTAATCAAGCAGTGTCTTTCCAGATGCTCAGAAATCCTATCCTTCAGTACCCTTTCCATTACTTTGCCTACCACCGAAGTAAGACTAACTGGCCTGTAATTCCCAGGGTTATCCCTAGTTCCTTTTTTGAACAGGGGCACGACATTCGCCACTCTCCAATCCCCTGGTACCACCCCTGTTGACAGTGAGGACGAAAAGATAATTGCCAACGGCTCTGCAATTTCATCTCTTGCTTCCCATAGAATCCTTGGATATATCCCGTCAGGCCCGGGGGACTTGTCTATCCTCAAGTTTTTCAAAATGCCCAACACATCTTCCTTCCTAACAAGTATTTCCTCGAGCTTACCAATCTGTTTCACACTGTCCTCCCTGTGTCTTGCAGGATAACCTGGCAATGAAGCGGGCCCTTCTGTTGTCCCCCATCCCCGACTGCAATCACAAGCAGATACCAGCAATGATGAGGACATGGACACTGAATTGAGCTCCCAAACGCCAGCCCGAGGCACCCCAGAGCACCAGTCAGGGGACGACACTGACTTACCATCACAGCTGTCTCCAACACCCTCCACCATCCTAGAGACACTCAACTCAGCTGGGCACTTTAGTGAAGAGGCTGCTGGTACACTATCTGGTGCGCACCACACACATACTGTGGTACATCAGGTGGAGGTATGAATCCCCGAAGGGGCAGAGGGTTGGAGGGCGGCTCAACGCCAGGGACTAGCTGCCATCGGGACTGGCCTCAAGCTTCTGGAAAGAGTGGTCCCATCGATAATGGAGATGAAGTCACAAAGTCGGGGACTACTTGAGGAGTGTCAGCAACCATCCAGTGCCTGCAGGAGCACATGGAGGAGTCCAACCATCTGCAGGGGCAGGAGGCAGTGCTAACCATGCGTGCCATCCAGGCCAACACTGCATGGGTGGCGTCCACAGTGGAGGCCTTGGGGGTGAATGCATCGGCCATAGGTCACGATGTCCAAGGCCTGGAGCACTCTGTGCAGACGGTGGCAGAGGTAAAGGACATGGCTGCCTGTCACAGGCAGCTATGTACCAGGGCCACCTAGATATTGCAGCAGCGCTCCAGAGCTTGTCAAGCGATGTGGAGCACCAGAGCTAATTGCAGAGCGGGTGTCATCGTCCTCCATCCCATGGACCTGACCTGCTGTTATTGCTAACCCAGGGCCCGCACCCGCAGCCGCAAGTAGGAATCACGGAGGGGGTTGCAGGGGATGGGGGCATTTGTTGGTGTAATTTGGGTGGTAATGGGAGGGGGTGGTCGGCCGGAGGTGTGGGGAGGGGGTGGGGGGGGCACTGGGTATGGGAAGGAATGCCCATGCCATCGGTGAACCTGGAGTGATTAGAGCATCCCAAGCACGTCAGCCCAGATGCGCACACGTTGTGCGGCCTCCTGTGCCTGCCAGGGACAATGCCCTGTCCATCCTGGCCCTCCGCCGCAAGCTCCTCATCAGACAAGGCCTGGCATTCATCCTCTTCCTCCAGCACATTGTTACTCTGCTGCATGATGTTGTGGAGAACACAGCGCGCCATCACATTGTGGGAGACTCACCTAGTGCTATACTGGAGGCCCCCTTCGTAGCAATCCAGCACCTACTGTATCTTCAGGATCCGATGCACCGCTCAATCTCACTCATGGATGCTTCATGGGTGTCCTATTAACGGGTCTCCATATGTGTCTATGGCCTCTGGTTAGGTGTCATCAGCCACAACTGCAGCGGATAACCCCTGTCATCCAGGAGACAGCCCCTTTCCCAGAGGTACGCCTCGAAGGTATCAGGAATCATCAAGTGTGCCAAGCTGAAGGCATTGTGCACATTGCCTGAGTATCAGACGCAGACGTACATGATGTGCAGCTCATGGTCACACACCCAGCTTAACGTTCATCGAGTGGAACCCCTTTTGGTTTGTGAAGACTGGCCCATCATGGGCTGGTGCTCGAAGGGCGACATGCATCCCGCCAATCACGTCCTTGACCTGGGGCACCTCGGTGATGGTGGTGAACCCCACTACCCGAGAACCCTGGGGGGCTCAGTTGACATTGATCTTGATATATTGTGCCAAGCAGACATAAAGGGCCTCCGTGACTATGCTAATGCACCTGTGCACGAGCTCTGTGAGATGCTGGAAGGACCCCATGGCGTAAAGGTTCAGGGCGATCATCACCTTGACGGCAATCGGGAGCAGGTGCGTCCCCCATACCCCTGCGGTTCCAGAGCGCCTTGATCGGAGGGTGTGCCATATGATCTCCCTGCTCCGTCTTCGATGGTGTGCCCGCTCCAGAAGGTCCTTAAAAGACAGGCGCTGCCGGTACACACGAGGCTTCATGCGTCACCTCCGTTCCACCTCCTCCTCCTTGGCCTGCTGGCTGGCCAGGTCTCCATCCTCACTTGCTGGCTCCTGTTCCTCTGGGACAGGCTCTGCCGCTGCAAGGTCCTCCTCAAGCATCTCCTGCTCATAATGCCTCTGTGCATCCTCCAGGATGAAGGCCACCATTCCTAGTTGGATTCCAAAGTCCATTGTCTGCAGGGGGTGAAAAGCAGACATGTTAGCATGGTGTGTAGCCCAATGCCCAACCAGGTCCACCGGGCTACACGGTGGCCCCGGCTTACAGTGCAGCATCTGCCCCCGCATGATCCTCTTCCCCCCTCTCTCCTCTCACATTCCCACACCCACTCCTGGCCGTTCACCCTCATACTCTATCTTCCGCATCATACACCTGGCCCCATGGGTGCCTGGCACTGTAGCAGCCTCTGGCCCCGATACCCGTCCCTGTCGCAAGGGGTACCAGTGGCTGGCCCGACTCATGCTGGCGAAACGCTCCGTGACCCCCGTCCAGCAACCTCCTGTAGGGCCTACTGTGGGTGCCCCTTTTGGTAGGACGCGTGCTACCCTGCCGGTGAGTGGCGCCCGATTGTGGGGAGGGGGGTGGTGGGGCACCCATAAGGCAGGTTCACTGTGCGCAACCATGGGCCATGATGAGCAGTTAGTGAGGTGCGCAGCAAGATGGATGCTGCGCAGGCCGCGGCGTTGGTGGTCCGTGACTGAACACCCCCGCCCCAGGGGGGGGGATCACCCTGACCCACGGCCCAGCCCCTTGTCACCCCCACCCCCCATACCACCCCTTACTACTCTCCCCCAGCCCTGGCGGGCGCCCCTCCCTCATCCACACCCCCAGCAACCAGCCCTGCCAGCGGCAGGACCAACAGTCCACCGTCATGCTTCTGAGAACATGCCCTACCTCCTTTCTGTCCCTCAGCAGTCATGGAACCTGTTTCCAGATGTTTAAGATGACAAGTGAACCTCACTGTCAGCAATTCTTCCTGGCGGAAGCGCAGCAGCACGGACGCCCCGGAGAATACCCAGTCAGGTCCGTTAATGATATGCCCACGGTGTTTATTGTACGTGCAGTGTAGAACTCATTGGCACTGCTGTCAAGGCACCGGAGAATGGCATTCTGTCGGGTGCCCAGTGCAGGGTACGATTTTCACCTCGCGCAATTCTCCACCCAATCACGTTTTGTGATTCCGGCGTCGCTGGACAGAGAATCCCGCCCTGAATGTTTGTCAATGGGTGGCAATCTAGCAGGCTGCTTTCTCCTGAATGATGTTGAGCTTCTTGAGTGTTGTTGGAACTGCACTATCCAGGCAAGTGGGGAGTATTCCATCACATTCCTGTTTGTAGACAGGCTTTGGGAATCAGGAGGTGAGTTACTTGCTGTAGGATTCCTATGGCTAGTCCAATTCAGTTTCTGGATAATGGTAGCCTCCAGGATGTTGATGGAGGGGGTTTCAGTGTAGGTAATGCCATTGAATGTCAAGGGTATATATATGTTCTCATTAGTCCAGCTGTCTCCTTATCATTCTGTGGTGGTATATGAATAACAACGGAGCACTTGATGAAATACCTTTCTGTGGACATTCAATTACTTTATCTGGCCTTTTTCCTGAAATTGGCTTTTCACCGACATTGTGGTAATTATTTTAGTTAGGATGACATGAACTAGATTTATTCCACATTCCTTCCAATCAGAGTTGATCCTCTGCCCTGGCTACAAATCTCCATCCTCAAATGGAAGATTATTCCGCGCACAGGCACCCTAAAATGAATAAAGGTACTCTTGTGAAAATAGTTCAACAAATGCAATACAAATGTGAACAAACATATTCCAAAAAATACGACAGTAGAAAAATCAAAGAAAGGAAGCTTAGAAGAAATTGCTTAATTAAACTGACAAAGATATTTGCATTTTTCCAGTACAGCAGGTCATTGCATTATTTCATGTCTTTTGATTGTTGTGCACAAAACATTAAAATTAATTATTACTAATTTAATTGTCCGAGTCATCTGTTTTACTGTATTAACTTTCTAAATTATGTGCAATGCTGGTAATTCAGAAATAGATGGACCAATCAGCCCCTGTTCCAATTTATGACTATTACAAATATTAGATCTAGTTTTTGTGTAATCCATGTCGCATTTCCTTTTTCACATTAATTTCACAAGACTGTAAATATTTCTTGTGGTCTAAAATTATGTTATCGGTGCAAAACTGCAAAGTTACGGCCTGAGTTTAGCGATTACTGCAGCTGATTTGGCAAATAAATTCTTAATACACCCATATAACATTCCTTTGCTATTTTAATGGAGGTATTAAAATAACAGATCGAGGAACATCGCACAGATGAGTTAAGGGATCATCTCTCTCTAACGCTGGCAATAATTTCCGGGTTACGGTGTCTGTACTAAATTGTTTGTCGTGTACTCTGTCACATTCATTCTGTTTTGGTTTTATTGCAGAGCAGCTCTCTGCCCAGGATTTGATTGAGCTGCCCTTTTGATAAATTTGCTGGACCATAGCTTGCCTTAACCAAGACCAAAGTGATCACATCACAAATATCACATTTGAATACTTTACATATGTGATGTATTAGTCTGAGCAGCAATTTTCAAAGGGATCCTGAATGTCAGAATGCATCATGTACTTGTCTCTGTTCACAGTAGATTCATTCAAGAGGACATGTTATTTTAACCTTTCTCCTGCACAGTATATACTATTCAATGACATTGAGCTTTAACTTGGGGTCAATTTCTCTGCTGTGTTTTTGTTATAGCACCCGCTGTTACAGATGCTAAACCTGGTGGAGAACATGAAAATAAAAGTAACAGGGACAATTTAACATTGGATTCAGAGGTGCCTTTCATGAGATATTGTTTGCCCAGTTTGAAGACTGAAGATCAATAAAAGTTCTCACCCAAATTCTCTTTTTTCTCGATAGACCTCAAACATGGTGTAGATTCCTAGGACCGTGTCTGTTATTGAACCCTGAGAAAATAGCAATTTTCCTTATATTTGTGCCACTCGGTCTGAAAATTATTCACGTTTAAACACAGAGCTGGATATTAATTCAGTCGCAAGGTGGAAAAGGGTCCTGCTTTTGTGTTGGAAAACAGGTAGAATGAGTTTTCCAAACTAGCTTCCAAATTTGACAGCAGGACCTAATTAGCATTTTTTACCTCCACTTCCCAGTCACAGTCCGAGTGAGGTTGGAGCTGCTGGGGCCGGTTAACCTTTGGTATCAGGCCACAGCTGTGGAGAGGGGAGGGATAGCTGCATCGGAAGACCAGGGATTAGGGGAGAGTGGAGGTAACATTGGAGGCCAGAGGCACCAAATCTGGAGTCCATGTCCAGAACTAGAGCTGGGAAGGTTAGAGTTGCTATCTTTCCCAAGCCTCAGAAAGCTCAACTGTCCAGAGTTACATTTAAAATGGTGATTGAATATGAAACTTGCAGCCTCATTATATTGGCTTGGATTTTATTTATTTCTTATTTATTCATTTATGTGATGTGGGCATTGCTGGCTAGGCCAGTATTTATTGTCCGTCTCTAGTTGCCCTTCAGAAGGTGGTGGTGATCTACCTTCAGGAACTGCTGCAGTCCCTAATGTGTGCGTACACCCACTGTGCTTTTAGGGAGGAAATTCCAAAATTTTGACAGCAGCAGTGAAGGAAAGGCAATATGTTACCAAGTCAGGATGATGACTGACTTTGGAGTGAACCTTCAGGTGATGGTGTTCCCAGCTCTTGTCCATCTTGATGGTAGTGGTCGTGGGTTTGGAAGGTGCTGTTAAAGAAACCTTGGTGAGTTACTGCAGTGCATCTTGTAGATGGTACACACTGCTGCCACTGTTCATTGGCGGTGGAGGGCGCGAACATGTGCGGATGGGGTACCAATCAAATGGGCTGCTTTGACCTGGTCTGTGTCTGTATTTTTGGGTGTTGTTGGAGCTGCACTCATCCAGGCAAGTCAAAGTATTCCATTACTCTCCTAACCTCTACCTTGTAGATGGTAGGCAGGCTTTGGCGATTCAGGAGGCGAGCTACTCTCTACAGAATTCCTAGCTTTGACGTGGGGCTGGATTCTCCGTACCCCAACGCCGAAATTGTGTTCGGCGACAGGGTGGAGAATCCAGTTTCCCGCATGAAATCGGGACCGGCGGCGGTTTAGCGATTCTCCACCCACCCCCCCCCCCCCCCGAATAGCGGAGTACTCGGGGAGTACGCCACGCTGATTATCCACCACCTGAGGTCTTTGCCTGAGGCCCGCCTTGTTATTCTCCACCCCCGACCGGCCGAATCCCCGATGGCGTGGACCACTCATGGTCCCATCATCCGTGATACCCACTTGGCGGCTGCGGACTCAGTCTGGGGCTGCCACAGTTGGAGGAGGGCCGATCGGAGAGCTGGGGGGGCCTCATTCGGGTCTGGATTTTGTTTGTGCGGGCGGTCTGGTTCGGGCGAGCGGCCGATTGGGGGCATTATTTCCGCGGTCTGAATCCGCCATGGAGCACGGCGCGGCCACTAGAGGTCGCCGCCATGCACATGCGCAGCCTCTGACCTGGACGTGCAGGGGGCCTTATTGGCAGCTGGAGCTGCGAGCTTCACAACAGCTGCCTGCTAGCCCCCTGCAAGGCTGTGAATCTGTGGCGTTTTGACGCTAGTTTTTCTGGCGTAAAAGCCACAGTTTTCACGACGGCGTGGGGACATAGTCCCTGAAATGGAGAATCCAGCCCCTGCTCTTGTAACCACAGTATTAATATGGATAGTTCAGTTCAGTTTCTGGTCAATGGTAGCTCCCAGGATGTTGATAGTGGGGCATTTAGTGATCATAATGTAATTGAATGTCAAAGGGCACTGGTTAGATCGCTCTTGTTGCAGATGGTGATTGCCTGGTACTTGTGTGATGTGAATGTTACTTGCCACTTTTCAGTCCAAGTTTGGATATTGTCCAGGTCTTATTGAATTTGGACATGGACTGCTTCAGTGCCTGAAGAGTCACGAATGGTTCTGAAAATTGTCAGTCATCAGCGAACATCCCAACTTCTGACCTTAAGATGAAAGTAAGGTAATTGATGGAGCAGCTGAAGATGGTTGGGTCTAGGACACGACGCTGAGGAACACCGGCAATGATGTCCTGGAGCTGAGATGGTTGACCTCCAACCACCACAAGCATCTTACTTTGTGTTGTGTATTCATGTTTGTTCTGAGTTGGAGCAAGGTCACTTCAAGAGTCCGATTACGTGACATATTAATTATATCATCGGCCAATTGTGGGGACAAATGGGCAGTCAACCCTAACAGCCTGTAGAGTAAACACTTTTCCAACAAAGCTCTTATTTGTTTGTAACTTTGTGGTCTGCAAGCCGATCCTTTAAAACTACAACAAGAAAATTGCCGATGAGAAGGTCAGAACCATGTTGGCAGACTTGTGGAAAAGTAAAAAACAATTTTGAAATATTGTCGATCCGTGCACAGCCAAGCTAAAAACTTAGCGACACACAAGCTGGTGATGGAGGAGTACCAAATATTGATAGCAGCCATCAAAAGAACCAACATTTAACATAGATTTCAAAGGAAATAACATCAAAAAGAAGCTCGCCATGTGCCCTGCTCGGAAAGATCTCGAACAATACAGGGAGCACTGTAAATAACAAGTACCCTGCAACAATAGTTTAGAACAGAGGGTGTTCTAAAAAAGGCTAGACTCAGGGGTACCTAGATTGATGAAAAGAGGTGAGGTAGTGGTAAAACTCTCAAGGCACATTGTGCTTGTACAAGCTCTTTCCATATTAAAAATTGTGGGCATTTTTGGAGCCATGAGGCCATATGAGAACACCGATCAGTGGAGTTCATACCTTGAAAGATTGGATTATTTTGTCCAAGTGAATAAGATTGCAGCAGATATGGTTGTCCCACCTTTCCTGAGTACAATGGTGGGGGAGGGAGGGGGTGGGGGGGGGGCGGGGGGGGGGGGGGAGAGAGAGCATTCAACCATCTGCAAAGTCTTGTGCAGCCGGAAAAAACAGCCTTGAAAACCTATAATGAGATTGTGGAGATAATACAGGGCCACATCTCACCTAAACCTTTGGTCATCACGGAGAGGTTCAGGTTCTATAAACATGACCGATAAGAAGATGAACCAATCACGCAGTTCATAGCCATTTTGAATAAATTAGCTGAATACTCTGAATTTGATGAACAATACCATTAGAGATTGACAGACTAGGCTGGGCAGCATGATGGCATGGCGGTTAACATTGCTACCCCACAGCGCCAGGGACCCTGGTTCGATTCCAACTTGGATGACTGTCTGTGTGGAGTTTAGATGTTCTCCCCATGTCTACATGGGTTTTCTCCGGGTGCTCCGGTTTCCTCCCACAGTCCAAAGATATGTGGGTTAGGTGGATTGGACATTCTAAATTGCTCCTTAGTATCTAAAGGTTAGGTGAGGTCACAAGGATAGGGCAGAGCATTGGGCCAAGGTAGGATGCTGTTTTGGAGGGTCAGCGCAGACTCGATGGGCTAAATGGCCTCCATCTACACTGTAGGGATTATATGAGACTAGTGTGTGGGTTAAGAAGCAAAGCTATCCAAAGAAGGCTGCTAACAGAAAGCAACTTGAACCTGAAGAAGGCTTTAGAAGTTCCGATCTCTATGGAATTAAGAGCTAAGGAAGCCCAACAATTACGTTTGAGCTTTAGAATCCATAAAATGTTAGCAGAGACCTGAACATAGATACAATTAAAAATTGCCAGCGATGTGTCAAAACTGGGCATGCAACAGCAGCCTGCTGGTGCAAAGATGCAAAATGCAGGAATTGTGGTCAAAAGGGTCACATCAAATGTGCTTGTTGGGGAAAGGAACAACAAGTTCCAAACAAGAACTATAAACGGCTATAACCAATTTATCAAATGGAAAACTGAATAGGAGGAAAATGATCCACATGATACACAAAGGGTGTGAAAAATGACCAGAGTCCCAGTAAGATGACGAACTGTCGTTGAAAGTACTGGCCATTGCGGGCTCAACAAACCTGGGTCACTCCTTTATTCAGCGGACAACCAGTGAAAATTAAACTGGACACTGGAGCAGCCATTTCATTGCTACCATAAACTGTTTGCCAAGAGAAACTATAGCATATTGCCTGAAAATCCTCAAAGGTAATACGAAAACATATGCTGGGGAAGTGGTTCTATTGAGGGACCGTATTGATGTAAATGTGCAGCTAAAAGGACAGCCGGCAGACTTGTCCCTGCACATCATTAAAAGTTATTACCCAGCCCAAATGTGGAGAACCTGCCTGGAGAAAACTTAGCGAAACAGGGTGGAAATGTATCCCCTGTTGGAGTCCGAAGCAGGTCCACCAAAGATTTTAAATAAACTTGCCATTGTCTTTAAAGGTGAGCCGGGAAGCATGAACTAGATCTCAGTTAAGCTGCAGATTAAGGACAAAAGCCAAGCCACATGCTTAAAGGCTAGGTCAGTGCTATGTGCCATCAGGCCTAACGTCGAGGCAGAATTAGAGAGGCTGGTCAAGACGGGGGTTCTCAAACCTGCAATGAAGAAAGATGGTTTGGTATGCATACATAGCATATTTAAAGTCACTATCAATCTGGTTCATACCGACAAAAAAGAAAGACGGTAGAAAGGGGAAAAATCGACCGTGGATATCTAAGGAGGTGAGGGAGAGTATCAAATTGAAGGAAAAAACATACAAAGTGGCAAAAATTAGTGGGAGACTAGAGGACTGGGAAGTATTTAGGGGACAACAGAAAGCTACTAAAAAAGCTATAAAGTAGAGTAAGGTAGACTATGAAAGTAAACTTGCTCAGAACATAAAAGCAGACAGTAAAAGCTTCTACAAATATATAAGACAAAAAAGAGTGGCTAAGGTAAATATTGGTCCTTTGGAAGATGAGAAGGGAGATTTAATAATAGGAGACGGGGAAATGGCTGAGGAGCTGAACAGGGTTTTTGGGTCAGTCTTCACAGTGGAAGACACAAATAACATGCCAGTGACTGATGGAAATAAAGATATGATAGGTGAGGACCTTGAGATGATTGTAATCACTAAGGAGGCAGTATTGGGCAAGCTAATGGGGCTAAAGGTAGACAAGTCTCCTGGCCCTGATGGGATGCATCCCAGAGTGTTAAAAGAGATGGCCAGGGAAATTGTAAACGCACTAGTGATAATTTATCAAAATTCACTAGACTCTGGGGTGGTCCCAGAGGATTGGAAAGTAGCAAATGTGACACCACTGTTTAAAAAAGGAGGTCGGCAGAAAGCGGGTAATTATAGGCCGGTAAGCTTAACTTCGGTTGTAGGGAAAATGCTGGAATCTATCATTAAGGAGGAAATAGCGGGGCACCTGGAGGGAAATTGTCCCATTGGGCAGACGCAGCATGGGTTCATAAAGTGTAGGTCATGTCTGACTAATTTGGTAGAATTTTTTGAGGACGTTACCAGTGCAGTAGATAACGGAGAGCCAATGGATATGGTATATCTGGATTTCCAGAAAGCTTTTGACAAGGTGCCACACAAAAGGTTGCTGCATAAACTAAAGATGCATGGCATTGAGGGTAAAGTGGTAGCATGGGTAGAGGATTGGTTAACTAACAGAAAGCAGAGAGTGGGGATAAATGGGTGTTTCTCTGGTTGGCAACCTGTAACTAGTGGGGTCCCTCCAGGATCGGTGTTGGGCCCGCAGTTGTTCACAATTTCCTAGATGATTTGGAGTTGGGGACCAAGTGCAATATGGCAAAGTTTGCAGACGACACTAAGATGAGTGGTAAAGCAAAAAGTGCAGAGGATACCGGAAGTCTGCAGAAGGATTTGGATAGGTTAGGTGAATGGGCTAGGGTCTGGCAGATGGAATTCAATGTTGCCAAGTGTGAGGCTATCCATTTTGGGAGGAATGGATTATTATTTAAACGGTAAGATGTTAAAACATGCTGCTGTGCAGAGGGACCTGGGTGTGCTGGTGCACGAGTCGCAAAAAGTTGGTGTGCAGGTGCAACAGGTGATTAAGAAGGCTAATCGAGTTTTGTCTTTCATTGCTAGAGGGATGGAGTTCAAGACTAGGGAGGTTATGCTGCAATTGTATAGGGTGTTGGTGAGGCCACATCTGGAGTATTGTGTTCAGTTTTGGTCTCCTTACCTGAGAAAGGACATATTGGCACTGGAGGGAGTGTAGAGGAGATTCACTAGGTTGATCCCAGAGTTGAGGGGATTAGATTATGACGAGAGGTTGAGTAGACTGGGACTGTACTCATTGGAGTTTAGAAGGATGCGGGGGGGATCTTATTGAAACATATAAAATTATCAAGGGAATAGATAGGATAGATGCGGGCAGGTTGTTTCCACTGGTCGGGGAAAGCAGAACTAGGGGGCATAGCCTCAAAATAAGGGGAAGTAGATTTAGGACCGAGTTTCGGAGGAACTTCTTCACCCAAAGGGTTGTGAATCTCTGGAATTCCTTGCCCAGTGAAGCAGTTGAGGCTCCTTCTTTAAACGTTTTTAAGAAAAAGATAGATACCTTTCTAAAGAATAAAGGGATTCGGGGATATGGTGTACGGGCCGGAGAGTGGAGCTGAGTCCACAAAGATCAGCCATGATCTCATTGAATGGCGGAGCAGGCTCGAGGGGCCAGATGGCCTACTCCTGCTCCTAGTTCTTATGTTCTTATGGTACTGTGCGCAGTGCAGTACTCTGCTGTTAATTGATGGTTTATTTACTGGGTTGGCTAGAGGCCAACAATTCAGCAAAGTTGACCATAGTTAAGTTGATCTCCAGATAAATATGGATCCATATTTGCCAATCATGACAGACAAAGGGCTATTCAGATATAAAAGACTCCATTTGGCATCATGTCAGCATCAACTTTGTTCCAGTGTGCCATGGATCAAATATCTTAGTGGACTAGAAGGAGTACAGTGCTCCTTAAAAGGTGGGTACAATTTAATGGACTTTAATGGCATCTGACTTGATGTCGGGCGGGGCCGTGTGAATCTTCAGAAAGGCGTCTCGTGGGATTCGCAGCACTTGTAACATCCCATGAGATTCAACGGAACCTTGTGAGATATCACGATCTGGCTCTCATCCTCGCAGGGCGAGTTCCAAATGTACATATTTAAATTAACCATTAGGATCATTCAAATATGCGTTCGCCGGATTCTTCCGGGACCCGGGATTCACCAGTTGTGCCTGCGAGACCTTGTGGACCAGTCGTAATGGCACCTGGGATATGGGACAACTAAGTGGTCAGGGACAAGGCAGGGTGGCAACCTAGCAGTCCCACTGACATCCAGGCACCTTGGAGCTGCCAGCCTGGCACCCTGGCAGTGTGATCCTGGCACTGCCAAGGTGCCCAGGTGCCAGGTTGCCCATGTCAGATTTTGGGCCTGGGGTGCCTTACCCATAAGATGTGCGGTCAAGGATCCCGGAAGTGATAAGTTGGGTGAAGCGGGTAGTCCAGAGACTAAATTGGGGGCGCTGAGGAGGGGTCAAAAGATCAGTGCTGCCTTTAAAAATGGCACCCTGATCTGTGGTAGTCTGAAATGATTAAAAGTGCTGCCTTGATGGGGAGTTCTTCGCCGAGGCCATACAAAAAGCAGTGTCATTGAATGGCGGAGTCTTTCTCAGCGCTGCAGATACCGAGAAACACACCGCTAAACACACCCAAGACCAGGCATGGAACCTTTTTTCATTGAATCGCACCCGATATCTTAATTACTGGAAAGAATGAAGGGGAGCATCTTCAAACGTTAGATGCTACACTCCAGAGACGAGAAGATTACGGACTAGAAGTACGGAGGGGTAAATGTGAATTCTTCAAATCTTCCATAGATTACCTGGGGCAAGCAATAGATGCAAAGGGAGTGCAGAAATCATCTTAAAAAGTATAGACGTTATAACTGAGGCAACTATACCCCAAAACATAAATTGATCTTCTCAATGCGTCATGTGTGATGGGTGAATCACAATAGAGGTCCAAATTGTGTTCCACCGCCCATTTTGCCGGGCCTGAAATCTTGTGTGAGTCACTTGACTCATGACGCCTGGCGCGATCTGGACCACGCCCAGCGAAGCAGCGAGGATCACACCATGAGGCTCATTTAAATATCCGGACGGCATATTTAGGGAGTTAACGGCCGTGCCTGCGAGGCCTCAACCAGGTGCCATTAATCACCGGTTTCCACAATCATGGACCAGTGCTGATGGCATCTCGGAGGTCTCATCGACCATTAGAGCCCTCTGGGTGATAGGGGGCAGGGCAAGTTAGTGCCCTGGCACTCCCCGGCACCCAAGCACCTTAGCACTAAAGGGCTGGCACTCTGGCCAAAGTGCCTGGGTGCCAGATTGGTACTGCCAAGTGTCGGGGCCTGGGGGGCCATGCTCATGAAAGGGGGTTTGTTGGGGTGCGGGGGTCTGAGGGGGCCAAGGAAAGGTTGGGCTGTGAAAGGGGGGCCTGCTGGCAAGCTCGGCTCCCCAAAGCTGGAAGACCTTCTGGGCTGGATTGTCCATTTCAGAGACCACGTGCTGACGCCAGGACTGAATGGCGGGTTACAAGGCCCCGATGGGGGTGCGACTGCCGGAGCCATTCAGGACATGCTAATGAGCCAACACTCGTGCCACATGGAACTACAATTCCAACGCACTGGTGTGTGATTTGCTGGGAGCGGGAATGGCATTCAAGAACCTGACAAGCCGCAGATGCATACAAACACTCCACGCCCCACACAATCTCATTGCAGCCAAGGAGATGCCACCCCCGAGAGCGACCCCGCAGAGCTCGATAGATTCATGAACGCAGAGCTCGAGATATTGCTGGATGCCATGGAGGCGAGGTGGGACACCCTGTTTCCCGGGTGGGAAGGAGATGCCACATGTTGATGTCAACCAGGCCTGGGCGGAAGTGGCAGTGGTCGTCAGTGCCGTGTGCCCCCCTGTGAGGGTTGGATAGCAGTACTAGGTTATCTTTCCACATGTTTGCTGATAAACTATCTTTCTAGTTAAACAACTTGGTGTTCTGTGTACAGCATTCAAATGGTGGGATCACAGAGCACAACACTGTGCTCACAAGGGCTCTATGTCCTGCCCACCAGAGCCCTCCTCTGCATCGTCCTCAACGGGCGAGGCCTGCCATTCCTCCTCTTCCAGCATGCCATCCATCTATTGGGTGATGGTGTGGAGGCCGCAGTAGTCCGTCACGATGTGGGAGACCCTTCTGGGGCTATACTGGAGGGCCTCACCGGACCAATCTAGGCACATGAACCACATCTTGAGGACACCGTTGCACTGCTTGAAATGTTCTTGGTTGCTGCATGGGCATCGTTATAGCAGATCTCCGTGTTGGTTTGGGACCTCTGGATAGGCGTCATCAGAGATGACCGCAGCGGATAACCACTGTCGCCCAAAAGCCAAGGGTGCGCCTCAAAGGTGGCAGGCACCAATGCGAGTGCCTGGACGAAAGCATTGTGCAAGCTGCCTGGATATCGGCGCACATGCGTGCACCCGACGAGCACACACCTTGATGGCCACCGGGAGCGGGTGTTCTCCCCCATACCCCCACAGATCCAGGTGCGCCATCACCTGGCACAGATGTCACATGGTCTCCCTGCTCAGCTGTAGCATCGGCAACAGGCTCGGTCTGGCAGGTCCTTGAAGAACAGGTGCTGACGATATTCACGAGGCCTGATACGGTTCCTCCTTCCGACCTCCTCCTCGACCTGCTGGTCGGCCAGCTCTCCAGCTTGACAGCAGGCCCCTACTCCTCTGAGGCATGCTGCTGTTCATCAGGGTCCTCCCCCAGCAGCTCCTGCTCTCACAGCCTCGTTGTGTCTGCAAGGGCTGCTGTGGCCAGGTAGATGTCAACCATTCCTGGCTGGACTCCGAAATCTATTGCCCTCCGGGAGTAAACGACAGACATGTTAGCATGGTGCATACTCCCGTGCCCACCCAGGTCCAACAGGCTATGCATTGGCCCTGGCCTGCACTGCAGCCCCTATCCCTGCTTGTCCCCGTCCCCTCTCCCACTCCCACCCCCAACCCCGGCTCTTCCCATCGACACTCTGCCTTCCACATAGTGCCTCTGGCCCCGTCGGTGCCTGGCATTGGGATGGGGGGGAAATCTCTAAACCCACCACCCATCCATGCTGGCAGGGGTCCCAGTGGTTGGCACCACCATTGCCAGCACAATATTCCATGGCCCCTGTCCTGTGCAATCTATTGAGGGTGTCCTCCTTGGGTGGGCCGTGTGCTATCCCGCCAGCAAGGTTGCACCTGGTTGTGGGGTGAAAGGCACCATATTTAACCGACTGGCACCATGCTTGGTGGCATGCTTGCGGGCAGGGTGAGGCTGCGAGAGGGGGCTGGGTACCCATTGGGACTGTAGTTGTGGTGTGCCTTGGGCTCTCTTTGCGAAGCGTGGGTACGAGCCTATCTGTCCAGGGGCAGGATGGATGGGAGCAGGGGTGCGGTGGGTTAGTGGGCCTTGGTGATTGCCAGTAGTGGGCTGGCTGGTAGTGCCACAGATGGAGTAGCATGCCAGGGCGGTTGGCAAAGGCCACAGTCCTTGCGTCCGCTATTCGGGGTGCCCTCCGCTCTTCCCCTGCTCCCCCTGCAGTGGGTCAGTGTCTCGGATGGGTGCACAGAGGAGTGCCAGCACCTGGTCAGCCACTGGCTGCACTGGACCACACCCATCTGAGAGCGGGGTATGCCCCGCAAAACCTGATCAAGGTCGGCCTGGTGCTGGGTGACATCCCCCAACAAGGCGGTCCTTCTGCCAAGATTCCCAGCCATGGCCGTGTCATCGGCTGCATAACGTCTCGGACACCTTCACTCATGGTGCTGACGTTGTGCACCAGGCTCTCCACTGCAGTCACCACCCTAGCTGTGTTGGCCTCGGTGCCACTCATTGCCGGTGCCATCTCCTGCACCCGTAGCCTCTGGAACTTCTCCAAGTGACTATGGATCTGCTGGAGTGAGGCTGACATCTCCCTCTGAATGTCCCGGCCACTTACTTTCGTCTTCATCAGCTCCGGGTAACCCACTTCGCCAAGCTAAATATCAGGCTGGGACCTGGGATCCAGCAGACCTCCGACTGCTGTCTCGCCTGGGGTTTCCTGCCTCCACCAGATGTACGTCATCAGCAGTGTGGTGCTCACCAGTTTGTGCCCCAAAGCCTGTCCACTAACATGTCCCACCGCGGTGCGTGTATCTGCGTTGGTGGAGGGTGGGAATGACAGCTGTGCCATCACCATGGTGTCACCCTTGCAGCTCTCCTCCGAGGTGTTCTCCTCGAAGTCAGGAGTGTGGGCCTCCCGGGATGGGCTGACACCGTCGGCTAGAGGACCTGCGGGAGAATGGACATGTGGTCAGTGGGAGGGATGGGTCAGTCAGTAAGGCAATAACAACTCACGTTTGACAGGTCCTCCGGGTGGAGCTCGGTGGTTCCTCACCTCTGCGGCATCCGCCAGCCTCTGCAAGGGTGACCATCCTGTTCCTGGCCACCCCAGTCACCTCGAGGGCCTGCTCCTCGAAGGAGATGATGATTCTTATGTCTGCCACTCCTCCGCCAGTCAGGGCCCTCTCCCACCGATTGTGGAAGAGCTTTTCCTGAGGAGAAACAGAGAGGGCACCACGGTGGCAGAAGTGTTGTGAAGGAGGGTTAGGGGGGAGGGAGGGCTGGGGATCGCTTAGAGAGTTGAGGGGGTGGATGCTCCCATGGAGGCGGAATGGTCTTGGGGGGGTTGAGGTGTTAGTGTCTCATCACCATTGCTGCCCGGTGTAGGTCGTTGACCTTTGGCCTGCACTGCTGGCCAGTCCTCTTGGTCATACTATTGGAACTTATGGCTGCTGCCAACTCATCCCAAGCAGCACTGGCTGCCCTGTGGCACACCGTCCAGGACCCCCGGGGGAACAGGACATCCCTCCTGGCCTCCACCATGTCCAGGAGCCTCCCCAGGTCAGGGTGTCAGCCCATCCCGTGTGGCCCCCTCTCCTGACTCCGAGGAGAACACCTCGGAGGAGAGCTCCCAGGATGTCACCGTTGTCGCGGCCCAGCTGTCATCCCCACCCTCCACCAGCGCAGATACACACACCTGGTGGGACATGTTAGTGGACCGGCTTCGGGGGCACAAACTGGTGAGCACCGCACGGCTGAAGATGTACATCTGATGAAGACAGGAATCCCCAGGTGAGACAACAGCCGGAGGGCTGTTGGTTCCCAGGACACAGCTGGGTTCTATCCCGATGCTGAGCCTGTCGAAGTGGGTTACCCAGAGCTGATGGAGATGACAGTGAGCGGCTGAGACGTTCAGAGGGAGATGTAAGCATCACTCCAGCAGATCCATAGCCGCTTGGAGAAATCCCAGAGTCTACTGGTGCAGGAGATGGCACCGGCAATGAGTGGCACCAAGGCCAACACTGCGAGGGTGGTGACCGCAGTGCAGAGCCTGGTTCACGACGTCAACACCATGAGTGAAGGTGTTCAAGGCGCCGTGCAGTCGATGACGGCCATGGCTGAGAGTCTCGGCAGAATCTTGTGGCTGTTCTCCTAAATACCATTGTTGCGAGCTGGATCGGGTTGGCTGATCAAGTACAGTTTAAGTGCTGCTTGACCTTGTTAGCAAGGGGCTGGCAAGTGCGGGTCCAATGAATCAGCTGGTGAGCCGACATTTGTGGTGAGAAGCCCGTGAGGCCTCCTTAAGTGGACCAATTAACGTTGAATTGTGTTGCCGGCCTTGCTGGGCCGAGCACTGGGAAGCTCGCGGCAATTCCCGCTCACTGAATTTGGAAATTGTTCCGTTGAATCGCGCCCATAGACTCCAAAATGTAGAATCTAGCCCTTCATGTTTGTTTCTCGTTGGAACAAGAGTCCAATCATGTGATGTATTAATGACATCATCGACCATTTGTGCGAGCAAATGGGCAGTCTATCCTAACAGTAGAGTAAACACCTTGCCAATGCAGCTCCTGTTTGTTTGTACTTTTGTGATCAGTAAGCCTATCCTTTATAAATGTCCCAGGTATGACTCCAACAAATGGATGCTTTCCCTCTGATTCCAATTGACATCCTTGATACCGCCCTTGGTCAAATGCTGCCTTGATGCAAAAGGCAGTCGCTCTCACCTCATGTCTGGAGTTCAGCTCTTTTGTCCATCTTTGAACCAAGACTATAATGGGGTGAGGAGCTGAGTGACTCTGACTCAACCTGAGTGTCAGGTTATTGCTGAATAAGTGCTGCTGTTGATGACTCCTTCCATCACTTTGCTGATGAACAAGAGCAGAAAGGTGGAGCAGTAATTGGCTGGGTTGGATTTGCCCTGCTTCCTGGGTACCACCATTATACATGAGAACACCACTCACCAGGTACGTGGTACATACTCGTGTGACTCGAACAACGTTGTCTACCTCATACTGGTGCTAACTTTTGGTTGGCTCTTAATTCGTAATTTGCTCTGTTTGTTTAACCTTTGCTCTAGAGTCGCCAGGTATCTTTATGATACCGCCACGAGGTTCAAGTTCAAGTAATGATCAATAACTCAACACACCAATTAGTAAGATTCAAATCAAAACACATTTATTATACACAGTAAATCACTACTCATGCATAAACTCTACTTTCTAGGCTATTCCTATCACTAAAAGGCCTATACTTAACTTCGGACTGGTCCACCAGGTCAGGGGAGCAAATGGCCTTTTGTTCAAGTCCTTAGTCTGCAGGATTCAAAAGCTGGTATGGACTTGTAGCTAGTAGCGCTTATCTCGTAGCGAGCATTGACTTGAGACTTACTTGCTTGGAGGCAGCTGAGACAGGTCACTCTCACGGGTTGTTTCAAGTTGCTGAGTGACCCTGCCAAAGAAGGATGATTTGAACTTGGGGGCTTTACTTTATAGTCCCCAGGGGCTTCCCGCCCTTCGGGGCGGACCCTGTACCTGGTACCAAATGATTGGACTACTTTCCGATCACTTGGATCGATTTCTCCAATATGGATCGTTGGGCAGTCCCTAAATGTCCGTTGGCTTCCCTTTGTCTTGGCTCCTGCTGGCGTCGAGGAGTTTGGCTTGGCTTTATTCACCTTAACTGTTGCGATTGTGCCTTGGAATTGCTCATTACTATGCAGATGGCTGCCGCATTACTATGCAGATGGCTGCTGGTTTCAGTGCTGTCTGGTTCCTTACAGGTTTCAATACACATGATTTCTGTATTTGCTAGTCTTTGCCTGTGTTGGCTGAATTTCCCTTCAGCCTTTGCGGTTCTCCATTTTAAGTCGGGAAGTGGCCAACTCAGGTGGCTACAATACGCTGCAGGAAAGGATGCCCCAAAGCGTGGTACATTGGCGAGACCATGCAGACGTTGTGACAACGGATGAACGGACATCGCGTGGCATTCGTCAGGCAGGAACGTTCCCTTCCAGTCGGGGGACACTTCAGCAGTCAACGGCATTCAGCCTCTGATCTTCGGGTAAGCGTTCTCCAAGGCGGCCTTCAGGGCGCATGACAACGCAGAATCGCCGAGCAGATACCTATAGCCAAGTTCCGCGCACATGAGTACCGCCTCAACCGTGACCTTGGATTAATGTCGTATTACATTCACCACCCACCATCTGGCCTGGCCTTGCAATATCCTACCAACTGTCCTGGCTTGAGACAATTCACACCCCTTTAACCTGTGATTATCCCTCTCTCCAATGCTCTACCTGGACCTGTAAAGACTTAATTACCTGCAAAGACTCGCATTGAAAGTATCGCCTTGATCATTGAGTTTATCGATACATATGTTTCTAGAACCCACCTCTACATTCACCTGAGGAAGGAGCTGCGCTCTGAAAGCTAGTGATTCGAAACAAACCTGTTGTACTTTAACCTGGTGTTGTAAGACTTCTTACTCTGCTACCCTAGTCCAATGCCGGTATCCCCACATCAGGACATACCTGGACATTTTCAACATTACCAGGTAGATGCCAATGTTGTAGCTGTAATGGTACAACTTGGCTAGGGGCTTGGGAAGTTTTTTGAAGCACAAGTCTTCAGTACTATTGCTGGGATATTGTCAGGGCCCATAGCCTTTGCAGTATGCAGTGCCTTCAGCCATTTCTTGACATCACGTGGAGTGAATTGAATTGGCTGAAAACTGACATCTGTAATGCTGGGGATCTCCAGAGGAGGCCGGGATGGAACATCCACTCGGCACTTCTGGATGGAGATTGTTGTGAATGCTTCAGCTTTGTCTTTTGAACACATGTACTGGGCTCCTTCATCATTGAGGTTGGGGATATTTATGTAGCCTCCACCTCCAGTGTGTTGTTTAATTGTTCACCACCATTCACAGCTGCATGTGGCTGGACTGCAGAGGTTCGATCTAAGGTAATGCCAGCAAAACTCTCAGCTTTTGCCATGAGAACTCAACTGAAACTGGCAGACACTTTGGGAGTTTGGTCACGAATAGATAACACAGAACTCCAGAAGTTGCTGTCAGTGAGTCTGTGTTTTTCAATCAAATGCATGTAGAGATTTCCAGAGGCTGTTGTGAATTGAATAGCTAAGATAAGTCTGTTATTCAAAAAGGGAGGTAGAGAGAAAACAGGGAACTATAAATCCGTGAGCCTAACCTTGACCAGGGATCAAAGATTCCATATCGTAGCATTTGGAAAGCAGCGGTATAAGACAAAGTCAACATGAATTTACAAATGGGAAATTATGCTTGACAAATTAACTGGAATTCATTGAAGATGTAACTAGTAGAGTTAATCATAGAGAACTGGTGGATGTGGTTTATTTATACTTTCAGAAGGCTTTCAACAAGGTCTCACATAGCAGATTACTACGTAAAGTTAAAGCGCATGAAATTGTGGGTTGTGTCTTGAGATGGATAGAAAGCTGGTTAGCAGACAGCAAGCAAAGATTTAGGATAAATGGGTCTTTTTCTGAATGTTAGGCAGTGACTAGTGGGATGTCACAGGAATCAGTGGTAGGACCCCAGCTGTTTACATTATATATTAATGATTTTGATAAGGGAACTGAATGTATTATCTCCAAATTTCCAAAAAATGGGTGGGAGGGTGAGCTGTGAGGAGAATGCAGAGATGCTTCAGCATGATTTGGACAGAGTGAGTGAATGGGAATATGCATCTGTGATGGATGCCTGGTCAGCTCTCAACAGTGGCTAAAAGACTGGCCCAGATGCCATAATTTCTTCAGTTTTAATGCGGTGCAGAAAGGTTGTGGTTATTTTGTAAACAAACTTTATTAAAGCAAAAGAAAAGAAAACAATGTTTAAACTTTTACTTCAACTATAACACTAATAGATTACATGCAATTTCTGAACCTTCACATACTAGATCCCATCAAATAACACTTTCCATGAACATGCAATTCTGGTTCCATTTACACAAACAGACAAAGGTGATATTTGCATTTAAGAAAGTAACTTTTCATCTAGTAGGCACATTTGCTCAGAATCCTTTTCCAAAGCCTGCCTTGATAGCATCTTACATGACCTCTCTGGTCGATTTCTAAAGCCTTCTCCCTGTAACTGTTCAGAACAGCATTCTTTCTCTCTCCCTCTCTCTCTAAGCATCACCAACCCCCTCAAACAAAGGTTCTCTTCCAAGGTGGCCAAACTTGAATCCATTATCATTATCTTGATTTCCCACTCCTGTTTCTACAAAAGAACAGAGCTATGTCATTCATATGCAACTAACCTTCGATTGACGGACAAATAGGTCATCAGACTTTGCGATAGGATAATGGCTGGTCAAGCAAAGTTGTCCCAAATGACAGTGGATCTTGAGTGGATCATCCTGGCTGAACCGGGGGAAACTTGTGTATTTCCACTAATGAGGTGAAGTCAGACTAAGTAATGAATGGCGGAGTAGATCCAAAGGGCCAAATAGCCTCCTCCTGCTTCTCTTTTCTATGTATGTATCTATGTACCACCCAAACTAGTTTTCAAAATACCATGCCACAGAAACACAATCATATGCAAAACTAATAACAACAAAGTCTGTGTTATAAAAGCTATTTTATACATTTGCTTTTAGAACATAGAACATAGAACAATACAGCGCAGTACAGGCCCTTCGGCCCACGATGTTGCACCGAAACAAAAGCCATCTAACCTACACTATGCCATTATCATCCATATGTTTATCCAATAAACTTTTAAATGCCCTCAATGTTGGCGAGTTCACTACTGTAGCAGGTAGGGCATTCCACGGCCTCACTACTCTTTGCGTAAAGAACCTACCTCTGACCTCTGTCCTATATCTATTACCCCTCAGTTTAAAGTTATGTCCCCTCGTGCCAGCCATATCCATCCGCGGGAGAAGGCTCTCACTGTCCACCCTATCCAACCCCCTGATCATTTTGTATGCCTCTATTAAGTCTCCTCTTAACCTTCTTCTCTCCAACGAAAACAACCTCAAGTCCGTCAGCCTTTCCTCATAAGATTTTCCCTCCATACCAGGCAACATCCTGGTAAATCTCCTCTGCACCCGCTCCAAAGCCTCCACGTCCTTCCTATAATGCGGTGACCAGAACTGTACGCAATACTCCAAATGCGGCCGGACCAGAGTTCTGTACAGC